>NC_090937.1:1141113065-1141722782 GCF_040938575.1 Ambystoma mexicanum
GGCAAGGGGGAAGCATATGCATAGTTGGGAAGGGGAAAATGCAGTTAGATGCTATGGCAGTTTGAGATATGGTAATGGGTGTGGCTGTGGCAGAACGTGTTGATGAGGTGGATGACAGACGGGTGGGCAAGTTGTGTAAGGGAGTTGACAGGTGAGAGAGTGCAAGCAGGTGTTACAATTGGAGGAGGTGGATGAGGTGCGGAGAGGTATTCGAAGGACATGGTATAGTGAGAGGGGGCAGAATGCGTAGAAAATGATGAGTGATGAGCCAGAAGTTTGTATAAATTGTTTGCAGGGCAGGTGGTGATGTCCATGGATGGGAAGTATGGTATTGTTTGTACAGATGGCTAAAAAGGTAGCTGTTGTGTGAGATGTGTTGGATGGATTTGGAGGAGATGATTGGAGGCTGGAAGGGAAGTTATGGAAGTGAGCAAATGCAGGTGCTGAGGAAGAGAGTTGGATATCTGGCCTGCAGTGTAGCTTACAGGGATAAGGGATAAAGAAAGCACTGTATGGGCTAGGGATCAAGGATGTAGTCCAAAATATGAGGTTTGAGTGAAAGATGTGCCATTTGTATCACCTTAGTTTGGAACTATTGGGCATGTTTAGAGGCTAGATGATGAATACTGGAATCGTGTACATTAGCTATGATTCTCCCCACACTTGGCAGTGCCTAGGATTGGACACGTAGTGCAGATGTTTTTAGGTTATTTAGGGATAGTGAGAATGGCCAGTGTATAATTATTTTAAACTCTGAGCAGGCTCTGGGCGAGCATGTTGCCCCTGAGCTATTCTCCCGAGACATCTGCTTCGAACTAGTTTTGGATCACTGCCATTTTGTAAGTTATCAAACTCACCATTACATTCCTCAGTCCATTTGAAACTGGACCCTTTTTTATCATTAGGGTCGTCATGTCTTTTGTGTGAAAATGTAAGGCGATATTTTGAGTACTACTCCAGAAACCCTAACAATTTTGGTAATTGATCTTTGATCTGCAATCTCCACTCTACTGAAACATCAACTAACTCTCTCCATAATTTAATTCCACATGCACTCATGGTATGACCTACATTTGTAATTTCCTCCACCTTGCCCTTTTGCTTAACACAGCACAAAGTCAGTCCTTTGTTTATCAACACTCTTAAACTTTTGTAGCGCTTATTGTCATTTTCCTTTTTCCAACCTTCTAGTGATGAGTATGTCATCGTGGAAGTTTTTTACTTCGGGCATTCCGTGAAATTAACCCTGTATCATTTCTGGAGACAAAGAAGCTGCAGACACTGCTCTTAAAAGCATCCTGTAGTAGGAGTGTGCTCACAGAAGCATTACTAAGGACATAAGATGATGTTAAGTGAAGTCTACATTTATTTGTAGGAATGCTGAGGCTTAATTGAGGTATGAAAGCCACCTGTCCACACCCAAGGTAGTGAGCATCTTAGAAATATTTGACAACAAGACACTATGATTGCATTGAGGTGTAAAGACTGGATGGGTAATGAACAGGAATTGGAACAGTTCTTTAACTGGATCAATTTGCAGAATAGATTCTTGCACTTCACACACCAACATAGTGTGGAATCTCTAGACTTCCTGGACATTACCATCTGTTCTGAACCTGAGAGTAAGAAACTGCACGTCAAACCATTCAATAAACCAATGGATAGAAACTCTCTACTCCACTACTCCAGCTTTCATTTGCGCCATGTACGTGATAATTTACCACTGGGTCAGTTCTTGAGGCTAAAAAGAAATAGTACTAACAACAACCCTGGCGTTAAGGCGTTAACTGCGACGTAAAAGGCTGCGGCGCCGTTAAACCCTTAACGCCCGATTCACACTTTAACGCCTGCTTTTTGCAGACGTTAAAGTTCAACCCGCTAAGGGACCTTGGTGCTAATTACGGCACCGTAATTTACGGTGCCGTAATTAGGGCCTTCTCCATTCCCATTGTGCCCTATGGGCCAAAAATGGGAATGGGGAAGGGGCCATGGTGAATTACCGCCCCACCAACCTTGTAATGGGGCGGTAATTCCGCCATCCACCATGGCGGAATCCGGCATGGACCATGGTGCTAATAGCACCATGGTCCAACGCCAGGGTCGTAATGAGGCCCCAAAATGAAAGAAAAACTTTAAGGCAGAGGTTATCCTAAGAAAATCACCCAGAACGCATGGAAACGGGCGAACAACAACAATAGAGAGGCACTCGTGGAATATAGGGAACAGGGCACACAGAAAGATACAACCAAACGACTTGTGTTTGTTAACACGTATAATCACCTCTCCCATGGAACCAAAAAAATCATTGGGAAAAATTGGCACGTCCTGGAGAAAAGTGATCAACCAATTGCAAGACCTATCATTGCTTTTAAAGAAGCCGTAACATGAAAGAACACCTCAGCAAGAAATGACATCAGCAAGAAATCGATGAAACAGAAGACATTACCACAGCAATGGGGGTTTCAAGAACTGACAGGTCATACACAGTGTGGGAACTGTACATGCTGTCCCTCTACCTTTAAAAGTACAGCAGTAGATATTGGCTTACCAACCCTTTGGCAACAAAACAGTTTCACAAACTGCAATTCAAACATGGTCATTTACGCAGTGTGGTGTCCGTGCAAAAAAATCTACGTGGGCAAAACAGATAGAAAAATTAAAATTCGGATTGGCGAACACAGGAGCTGCATCAGAAACAGAACTCAGAATGCTCCCCTAGTAGATCAGTGGATTGAACATAACCACACGGTGGATGACCTCAGTTGGACCATCATATACAAACAAAGGTCGGGTCTGGATAGCAATAAAGACAAAAAGACTCTATTGAAAAAAGAGCAACAGTTGATTTTCCTTACTAACAGCATGATTACAGGACTCAACGAGAAAATCAATTGGTGGGTCTAAACATTCAAGTTCGCCTAACTGCGTGAGAAGCATGAACCCTGATTGGCTGTTACGAATGCCCAGGAGTGCATTAGCTCCATAAACGAGTACTGATAAAACTACCGTATACCATCCATAGCCGGGCACACTTACCTATAGATATACTTTGCTTTATGAGTGAATCACATCAAAGGAAATCTCCACTGATGGATGGTTTGTGCCGAGGCATTAACGCACAGGCGCCTTTCTGGAACGCAAACATACAAAACCCTGCATGTGCTTGAATCCAACTGAAGCTACCCAGGAAGTGATTCACGTTCGACAGGACGCGGACGAACAAGCCACGGACGAATGCAGAACCCGTACGGAATACCAACGGTAAGAGATATCACAAATATTTACAAAACTAGCGACAGGCATCCTGGAGGTGGTGAAGCTGCTTATTGAATATTTTGTGGCTGCGTGGGCTTTGACAAAGAACAGCAATACCCTTATCACTGAAGGAGTAATGAATTCACCTTTTCGCTCAGAATTGGGGAATCAGATCGCAATGAGTAGTTAAACTGTGCTCATGGGAGGGGCACGATGAATGGCATGGTGTCCACGCACTCAGAGAGAATACTCCAGCCGTAATGGGTAAATATTAAACTATATGGTTCTTCTCCTGTAGAGAAAGCACTGCTGCGAAATGAGCAGGAACAGCGGGAAAGGTTCCAGGGGTACGGATGGAAATCCCCAATATAACGAACACAACTGGAATTACACAGCAGTGAAATTACCCGTTCGGGCTGGGAAGGAAAAGGAACAGAGGCTATACGTACGGAGGCAAGGCTAATAAAGTAAGTTTTATTAGCTTTATTATTGAAGTATGTACTCCAACAGAGGCAATTAATGACTGACATTTGGATGTGGATTCCCCTATCAAGTGACATATGGGCCTAACCCGCTCGATAAGAAGGAAACGGGAACACAAGCGGAACGCAATTGAAATTGGATGACTTGTTGAAGATTTTATAATTGGAATCCGCCTAATTTGGTAAACCCACTGTAAAGCGTGCCGAACTGAAGTCATATAATTTGTGTGATGAGGTACCTAATGGGCCTTTCTTTCCCCCTTTTTCAGCCAACTGTGATTGCACGCCCCACAGAAGTAAGACAACCACTTCCCTTTTCATTTATCTTCACACAATATCAAGACCTTAAAGGCAGTGGATAAACATCTTATAAAAGGGTGAGTGGAGTACACCAGCATTTTTTACCGGTCGGGAAGGGGGAGATTAGAGGCTGCCCCTGCCCTTATGAGATACCAACATAGCCTTGTAGAGAGGATAGGAAATATTTAAGAACCGACAATCTTAGGCCTGTTCATGATGCATAGATGTATTCTTTTTGACTGTAAATGGTGGTTTAGTAGACTTTGAGCCAAGATTCCTGTTATTGAACAATAGTTGTTTTATGAGCTGAGCAGCAGAATAGGTTACTGATACTCCTATTCTTTGTTATTGCTCCTTGATAGGTGGAGATTCTCTTACGGGTAGACTGACGGCAAGGGTACTACAAACCCTTGGAGAGAAGCCCCAACTAGAACTCTAACAAGAATTGTTAAATATGATATGCTTTTAGTAGATAACGTTTGGTTATAGGTTATTACGTTTACGGATATGTTATGCATGTCTTACTAACCCCTCACACAAGCCCCAGAAGAATTTCCGAGTATTGGTTACAAGACACTTAAATCGGAAAGAAACATATCGGGCGCTAGTTGTGGTTGTGGAATGAGATTGTGACAATTAATGAAGAACTGAGTGAATGGAATGGGATTGAATGAGATGTGCTCAGTGAGGTATGGCCCAGTGTGAAAATCAACACAGCACAGTACACTTTAATGGCTAAGCATTTGAACTAACTGACTTACCAATTGAAGGGGTTAAGCTTGTGCATATATCACTGTAAACGTGTCTTCTTGACTTTTATTGCAGGAGACTGAAGAAGCACGTTAATAATACACCGGACGGTATTCTTAATATTTGTGTGTATTTGAACAATAAAATATGTGTGTTTTTTTTATAAACTTGTGTTTAAATAGTAGTTTTCCTCATCACCATAAGTGAATATGGTATCGGAATATGATTCACCCAGAGAAGGCAGCAACTATTATCACTAGCTTTGTGTTTCAAAGTGTTAAGGGTCAATCACTTTATTTTGAGGGTATGCTGGAGATACATACCCCTCTATCCCTCCTTTTTTGTTTGAATAGGCATAGTGCATTCAGGCCATTCACTTCTCTCCAGACACTCACAACAAGTTATGTGTATTGGGACAAGTACCCAGCCGTTCAACACTCCACACTGCATTCATACCAGTTTCGGGCAGGGCTGTCTCAATCATTGTGTTAAACACGAGAAACTAGACATTCACAACAAGAAGTGCATATTCGTCACACACTCCATTCACCTAGGTCCCACCCACAGGGTGTACCCACAACCTACAGTCACTGGGAAGGCTCCAGCCAATCTGGCCTGGACTTCACAACCACACTATATATGGAACTTCCACCCAACAGCCAGTCAGGGGGAAGGGACAGATTCAGGGTTTCCCAGGACTTTGGGAAAACAAGGTAACAGGCGATAGAAAGCAAGAGGCCACAGGGCCATCTTGTTTCCTATCAGGAATCCACTGATTCCAATGCAAGGGCCTGGGTATCCCAAAATGGAGGATACTCAGAGCACCTGTCAAATTCAGCATGGAGCTGCCACCAGCCCATAGCCTGCTCTGTGGGCCACACAGAGGTGCCCAAAAACATACACTAGGGGCACAGGGTTGTAACCCCACCCATGGGTGCCATAAGGGTATCCCATGGGTCTGTACACCAAACCAAAAGAGAGCTGCACTGCCAGGAGTCCCACATGAGCTCCTGCATGGAAAACAGAACAGAACACACGATAAAAACCAGTAAAGGACAAGGATACAGAGGCCCAGTCCCTCCGATGCATTTCCAGCATCAAATAAGGTCCCTAAAGTCAGTACACATTCTTATAGACACATCACTATTGCATGCTAGCATCATAGGTGAGAGTCAGTCTGACAACTCATTCGGTTCTATTATTCAATTAGGACACATTTTCTTATATTCTGCCTTAGGATCATCATTGTGACAAATAAGGACCAGTCAGGTTTTTTTTACCTTTGGCTCTGGCATCCCTCCATACAATTTTTTGGGTGTGAAAATCCTTGGATAAACCATATCCGTTACAAAAGCATCACCACATTAGCCCGATATATTCATGTATACTCAAATGCTGCACAAAACAACATATTAGCAAGATTGTGTATGGGTTTCTTCTCTCAGTGAGCCATCCTAGGAGATAATGATGTTTGTAGCTGGCTAAGTGAATACCATATAAGGTTTGCTACAGCTGATAGTCAAGGCATATGTGCAGGATGGAGTAATACACCCCAGCCTAAGGAAGGAAAGAAGAAGCAGTTGGAGGAAGTCAATAAAAAGCAGCAAGGAAAGAGTGGGGCCAGAGACCGCCCCGAGACATAACCGATTATTGAGGTTTTGTGAGCGTCTTCTGATATCCTTCTCAATCACATGCATTTATAATGTGTTGGTCTATCTTTGTCCCTGACGTCCGACTACACACAACCCAAAATGTTGATGGGACTTATTTTCTTTTGAATGCCTTGCACTTTATGTCGGTTTTATGTCATTTCGTTGCAGTATGTTTTTTCACTGGTTTTTTATCAATTCCCAAACACCCACATCCCATATATATAATTTTCTAACCCCCCCAAAAAATTAGATTGTTTTTTTTGTTAAAAAATTTGCTGTAAAAAACCCTGCAAAAAAAACGTCCCGCGATGAAAGGACGTTGTACCCTTTATGTCTCATTTTCCTAACTCTTTCAATGGGCCTCAGGATGAGAATGATGGTAATGGTGAAATGGTTAGTAGTTCCACTGCTCACCAAATTATTATTTGTGTAATTTTCTCTGCACACAGGTATTCCTAGGAATAATGTATTTAGTAAATTCTTCCAGATTATGACATACAATGTAAAGTACAACGTCCTTTCATCGCAGGATGTTTTTTCACTGGGTTTTTTACCGCAAATGTTTGAATGAAAAACACCCATCACATTTTTTTCGGGGGGTTAGAAAATTATAGATATGGGATGTGGGTGTTTGGGAATAGATAAAAAAAGTAATGGAATGGGGGTTTTGAGGGGTCTCCCCCAACAATAATTAAAAAAAAATTCAATGGGTTTTTTCATTAAAAAATTCACAGCAAAAAATCCATCGACAAAACATCCCGCGATGAAATGGCATGGAACCCATTGTAAAACACTACCAATTTTTACTTCCAACCAAAGAAATTGAGGTTAACATTTTAAACAACACCCAGAAGTTTTGAAATGTAATTTCCTGCATTGGGCTACCAAAGATGATGAGAAGGGGCACATTTTTTATGCCCCTTCTCACAACAATTGGCATTCACTGTAAAGAAGAGTGTAGGTGAAGCTTTTGTGCATTCACAGTTTCTGTACAGAGGATTTATTGACTGGTACTATATACAATCCATTTTCAACTTCAAAATGAGGATGCAAATGTGTTTTGAAAAATAGTTTAAAAAAATGCATCTGGTCTTTCAGAAATACCACATGCCATATTTCTGGAAATCCACATCTGTTATTCCCAACCTGGTAGATTTTCCATGATAAGGCAGAATTCCAGAAATAGCACATGCAATAGGATTAATTACTTCATGAAGTATTTTCATTTGGAAATCCGCCCAATTTATAATGAGGCCCGCTTTCTTCACCCTCTGAAATACTTTCTTGGAAATTATAATGTACAGGTATCCGCAGTTGAGCAATTTCTCTACTCTTAATCAATCTACAACCATGTTATTCCAAGGACCTTTGTGTTTGGTACCTTGTACTCTCAGAATGATCTCATTACCCTCCTCATCATCAGCACCCTTTTCTGTACCACTCAACAATCTCAAACTTTATTTTCCCCTGCATTGTGACATTGTTTTTAACTCTAGGACATTCTTTGGCATGAGTTAGATGACCATATCAATTACACCTATATCAACAATTGCATGCTTGATTAAGTGGATAATTATTGCTATCTTTATTCATCTCACTAAGTGATATGTTGTCGTTGTCCTGTCATCACGTATTGCAATGTAAGAACACTCTTTCTTTTGCTCACTAATATCAGATGACCCTTGCTCACACTCTTATGTTTACAATCCATAAGGGGACTCTCTATTCCTAGCAATGCTCAAACCCTCATGTAAGGTAGAATCTTTAGCTTGCAACAAAATTGCCTTGAATTCTAGAGTTAGTTGTATCCACTGATAACTGATAACGTAGTCTAATTACCATGACTCATGTGCAGAACAGGTGGAGCATGACCAGACTGCACCCTGACTTAAAGTCGTTGATTATATTGTGTCTGACATGGCTGGAGGGTGACTGCCAGACCAAGACATACCTTATTAATGTATACTCACCAACCAAAAAGGAAGCAACACCTTTAGGGGAGTTGATGGACTGCTTGAATGAGATTATGGCTGTTGGAAATTCAGGCAACATTCTTGTGACGGTAGATTGGAATGTTAAGCTGGGCAGGTCACATGAAGTCTGCAATGAGAGCAGACATTTGGAAGAGACCTGCAGAATTCCCAAGAGGAATGCAGCTCTTTGTAAGCCAGATCGTGGTGGCAGATACCTAGCCAATCTTCTCTCTGAATTTTCCATGGTTGAACTGAATGGTAGGATACAGAGTGACATTCCATTTGGGCCTATATTTACCAAAGGCTTGTATACATCCTGTATTGACTACACAATGGTGGTCAGATATTTCTTCAACAAAGTGACATACTTCCAGGTTGAGGAAATAGAAGAGAGTGATCATTCCCCTATGGTCAGACACACCAGAACACATGAGCATGATATTCAAAAAGCCCTGGGCTTGTTGGCATATTACAGTCTGTGACCAGATAGTGTACACATTGAGAGATGCCTCCTCTCAGAAATTATCAATATTCAGAGTCAATCCTTTTGGAATAACGAGCTCACTGCGGTAGACATTGTGGCAGCTTTTGAGTCTTTTACAAATACCCTTTGCGACAAAATGTATAAAATATAGGACATGAACATCAAGAGGGTTTCTAACATACACTCACATGCACCCTTGTGTGTCTGTGAATGCCTGGCCAGGAAGAAAGCCTTATAAGAGGCACTTAATAACAGTACTTTAAAGGCCAGAGCGAGATATGAACTGAAACAGGAATATAAATCGCTACTGAAATGAAAGAAACAAGAGGCAACAGAAAAAACAATAGGACATTTTAGCACAAGTAGTGAGCACAAACAATCACAGGCTATTCTGGATGCTTGTAGCTAAAGGCGTGGAAAATACAGTCTGCCAGCAAGTGTGAAACATAGATAAAGGTAGGTGGGTAATACACTTCCAGATCTTTCATGTAGACTATGGTAAGGAGGACCAGTACAAACTGGTTAGCACCAATGAGAGCATCACGTTCACCGAGTCTGAGATTTCAATGGCCATCAACCAACGGGAGAAGGGGAAAGTTGCTTGCCTGGATAGGTTAACCTCAGATATTTATGTGGGGTATGCTGACTGGTGGGTGCCAATATTGGCAAAACTATTTGAGGCAATCAGTGAAGCTTCAAATAAAGTTCCATGTGGAGGTGTGGGATAATAGTACTAATATTCAAGTAAGGCAAGCGTAGGATCCCCGCTGCTATAGGCCAATCTCGTTATTGGATATTATGTTCAAAATCCTTGCCAAGTGTATCCTTGGTAGATTGTAAGAGTGGGATACAGAGAACAAGATTTTACATCCATCACAGTCAGGCTTCAGGCGAGGTTTCTCGATGTTAGACCATTGATTCATTTTATCCACAATAGTAGACAAATATTGTAGACTTCGTTGTGGATCTGTGTTTGCTGCCTTTTAAGATTTGGAAAAGGCTTGTGACGTAATTAAGGTGGGCACATTGTGGAGCAAACTAGATGCATTAAGGATTCCACACAGTCATTTTAAGATTGGTTCAACTGTGCTATGACCAGACTATGGCAGCCCTAAATTATGGAGGAGTAGCAGTAAATACACCCTATTTCGAGACCAACCCGGGGGGTAAAGTAGGGATGTCCACTAGCCCCTTTGCTATTTATTTCTTTTATGTCAGGCTTCAAGGCAGGTAGGGCTTATGACATGTTATGTCCGCCTAGGTTGCAGAATAAAGAACATAGCGCATTACTTTATGCTGATGACAAAGTTATTTTGTTGTCAATCCCAGCCGGCCTTAATCATGGGCTCCTCTACGCCATGGATTTCCTGGAAAGCCACAAATGTAAGTTAAATAAATAAAAGCAAAACTAAAATATTGATCTTTGGGAAAAAGGGGAAACACTTTAGGTGGGAAATAAAGGGGATATCCATTTGAGTAGGGGACTCATATGTTTACGTAGGCTTAACGTTCTGAAGAATAGCCTCTGGAAGGAACATAACAAACATAAGGCAGATAGAGCGAAGGTCAAACTTAAAGGGTTACAGAGATTTGATTTCAAATATGGAGCTCTCAGGTGGTACAAGTGCATTGAAGTTTTTAAGCTAAAGGTGTAATCACTGATACTATATGGCAGTGAGGTGTGGGCACACAGCGACTGCAAGCCTTTAGAAATAGCCCAGATACAATTATGGTGCCAAGTGCCAGAGCAGTATGCTTAGAAGTGAATTAGGGTTACAGTGTATCTCTTCTATGGCAGAGTCCACATGCCTGATGTAATTCTCAAAATTAAAATTGGTGTACTCAAATAAACCAAATGTCCTGTCTGGTTTTGCAATGATGGAGGCTGCCCCGGGCATGGATACATTTGCATGGTATAAGAAAGGGAGCAGTCTCTGGGACAGCTTTGCAGCGAAAAAAGGGGCAGATAATCATGAGACCAACCTGGCTCAATTGGAATTAGCAATCAAAGGTTGATTTAGAGAAAGAGCGTTGGTGGCGGATGCAGACAATGATGAATCTCTGCCTTCGCTTGCTTTGTATGCTGAGGCTAAAGGGGGACTTAGCCGCTGGACCTATCAGCGGCCTCAATTCACCTGTGGATAGGAGGTTAATGATTATGACTAGGTTAAATGCGCTTCCCCTCGCCAAAAGAGCCAGTGGGTAAAAGGCCTCACCAAAATGCTTGTGCGACATGGGATTGGACGAAGACCGTGTGCACTTTCTTTTGATTTGTCCATTTCATAAAGCAGAGAGAATGGTATGGTCAAAACCACACTTCCTGGATCAGAACATTAGATCTTGTAAGGAAGCTATGGATTTAGTGCTTAATTGTGCTGAGCACCAGTTTCTTTTTGATATGATCAAGTTCTTAGATTTGGCCTTCAACATAAGATTGCTTAAAATGCAAACCGTGCCCAGGGACTAATGTCTGTAATCCTCTGTAAACTGGTGGTTGTTTAAGGGTGAAATGTATAGGAATATTCGCTCAAGGGGGTTTGTATTTGTACTTTCGATTGTAACTGTCTGATTGTACACGAGTTGTTAATTCATTCGGTTGTCAAAATAACATAGTTGAATGTGGATTAATGTTATCTTGTGTGTATTGTTAATGGAGTAATGTGAATAAACGCTTAAACTTTTTTTTTTTTAAACCTTTCTTTATTGGCATGAGGCAAGAACAGGCAAACAATACGGTGCATATGGCAAATAATGTTACAGACACATGAATGTCAATGCATACAGTGTTTAACAGAAAGGACAGACAACATCTCGCGCAGTTTAGCTCATTTCAGGAAGTGGCCAAGTCTATGGCCCTCATTACAACCCTGGCATTGGACCATGGTGCTAATAGCACCATGGTCCATGCCGGTAACTTACCGACTCCGCCATGGCGGAATGGGGAATTACCACCCCATTCCGAGGTTGGCGGGGCGGTAATTCCCCATGCCGCCATTGCCCTTCCCCATTCCCATTTTTGCCCCATAGGGCTCAATGGAAATGGGGAAGGCGCTAAGTACGGTGCCGCAATTAGCACCAAGGTCCCTTTGCGTTAAAATCGCCAACCCGCAAAGGGACCTCGTAATCAGGCGTTAAGGGGTTAACAGCACCGCCACCTTTTGCAGCGCCATTAACCCCTTTACACCAGGGTTGTAATGAGGGCCTATGAGTCTGGCAGGGGGGAGGAGCAGTTCAATATCATCTTTGCTATTCAGGTAGCTACAAAAATCAGACCATATGTTTTTAGGGCGAGAGGACCTGGGGACAGAGTTGATATAGTCCTCTTCGCACCTTTGGGTCCAGGTAAGAGTCTTCAGCCACAACTCGAAAGAGGGGGGGGCGGCGTTTCCAGCACTGTAGTATACATTTTTTGGCAACCATGGTACCGATGTTCAAAAATGTGGACGCCTTTCGCAACTCGGACCCATCCCATAGTCCAAACAGAGCGGCCAGTGGGTTCGGAGCAATATGAATCCCAGTTATCTCAGAGAGGGCCTCTATGATGGCTTTCCAGTATGGGCCCAGCGCATCACAAGACCAGAACATGTGAATGTGGTCTGCTTCTGTGGATTTACATCTCAGGCAAGTATGGGCCTGGTTGTGTGCAAATCTCCCCACCCTCAGAGTGTAGTATAGGCGGCTCAGTAGCTTATATTGCATGCAGCGAAATCTAGCATTCAGAGAGAACTTACATGTATGTATGCACATCCTACCCCGCATCAGTGATAGTCAGGCCCAGTTCGCCGTTCCATGCCTCCCGCGGTGTCTGAGGTGCGTCACCCAATTTTTCCAGCAGCATTTTATACAGGGAGGATGTTATGCCCTTAGCCCTGGCTGAGTTGGTTATGAAGTAGATTTCAGGTGAGTCTGGGGGTTCGTCGGGGTAGGAGGGCCACCTGGCGCAGATCGCTGCCCTCAACCTAAAGTATTGCAGTAGTTCTAGCGCTGAGCCAGAATGCCCAGGGTGCCATGTTTGTGGAGTGATAAATTTCCCTTCGGGAAATAGGTCAGTCAGTGCTCGATAGCGGTGATCGTGCCAGTGTCACATGAGGAGTTTGTCATGAGTTGGGCTGAGGCTCGGGAACTGCCAGATGGGCAACCACTTGTAGTACCCGTGAGAGTCTGGATGGGACTGCAGTATCCGTCTCCACGCCATGATTGTGGCAGCCACGGGGCCCGCCGGGGCGTCAGCGCGGTAAGTGTGATGAAGAATAAGGGACAAAGTGTTGACCTCATTGCTTGCTAGTTTCTCAAGTTTCACATGTGGGGGGGGTCTGAGTTTGTATACCAGTGTGTAGCATGCTGTGCTTGTGCAGCAACCCAATATTGAGCGAGGTCAAGGGTAGTGAAGCCTCCTTTCTCATATGGGAGAGCCATGTGTTGCCACTTCTTAAGAACCGCGCCGGAGTACCACAGAAATTGGGCGCATGCGGTGTGTAAGTTCTTGAAGTATTGTTTCCCAGGCCAGATCAGGACGTTTACGAAGATGTATAGAAGCTTAGGGACAATTATCATTTTAATTAGGGACAGCCTGCCCAGCAGGGAAAGGGGGAGATTGCCCCAACTCAACATTCGGGCATCCACAAGCTCCGCCGTGGCTGTGTAGTTGTCAGCCAGTAGCAAAGGTCTATAGAGGGATATTTGGACCCCGAGATATCTGCTTCCGCCTGGGGACCAGCGGAGAGGGAATTCACATGATGGTTGGGAGGTTGCCGCGGAAAGCGGGAATATTTCAGATTTGGTGTAGTTTATAGTGAAGCCCGAGAATGTGCCAATTTTGGTAATGTCGCGAATAATTGGGTCTAGCTGGGCAGATGGGTCTCTAATATAGAGGAATACGTCGTTGGCGTATAGTGAGATTATCTCTGGAGTGTCTCGCAGCCATATTCCCCTTCGGGCATGTCGGTTTCTAACATTGTCAGCCAAAGGCTCAACCGCCAGCGCGAACAGTATGGGGGAAAACGGGCAACCCTGGCGAGTGCCCCTGTGGAGCGTGAAGAGAGGCGAGGTCTGGGAATTGATTAGGACTCTGGCCAATGGGTTTGTATACAGTAGTTTGATTTATGAGATCATACAGGGGCCAATCCCCATTTTATGCAGCATCGCCCACATGTATTGCCAGGACACCATGTCAAATGCCTCTGGGCATCAAGGGTGACCGCTACAGCCCTGGCATCGGGGTCAATTCTGGACATGACCTTGAACAGCCGGGGGATGTTGAGGGCAGTTGATCGACCAGGGACGAAGCCACTCTGATCTGGGTGAACCAAGTGGGTCATTACGGGGAGGAATCTATTTGCAATTATTTTGGCGAAGATTTTCATGTCAGTGTTAATTAGGGATAGGGGTCTGTAAGACCCGCTTTCGTCCGGTGGTTTACCCAGCTTGGGGAGCACGGTTATGAGGGCTTTGCGCATGGACTGGGGCAAGGTGGCCAGCCTGAGAGATTCATTCCAGACCTCAAGGAGTCTGGGTGCTAGGATGGCAATGTGCACTAGATAAAACTCAGAGGTGAGCCCATCTGGGCCGGGTGCCTTACCCTTCGGGAGGCCCGAGATAGCAACTGTGATCTCATTGAGGGTGATCGGAATATCCAGCTGATCTCTAGTGTCGTGGGAAAGGAGGGTCATGGGGATTTGATCGAGAAGGAGGTTTGTGTCTGGTATGCTGTGCTGCCGCTGAGGGGCGTACAGGGTTGTGTAAAATTCGGTAAATATCTCGAGAATGCGTTGGTTGGACCAGTGCTGGGCACCGTCGGTGTCCCTGATGCAGTCTATGTGGGTTCTACCCCCGTCCGCGCGGACCAGTCTAGATAAAGTTCTCCCCAGTCTATCTCCCTCACCGTATCTTCGCGCCGCCAGGGGACAGCCATAGTATTGTATCTCATTCTGGGCGTGGGCCTCAATGGTCTCCAGTTCTGACCTTATCCGTGCCAGTATGACCGGGGAAGGGGCAGTGGCGTACTCCCTCTCGAGTTCTTTAAGCTTTATTTCGGAGCACTGCAGGCTATTTCTTATGTCTTTGAGGACCCCAGCCTCCCTGGAGATGCACATCCCTCTAATGAAGGCCTTGAATGCCTCCCACAGGACCCCATCAGGTGTGTCATGTCTTTTATTGCAGTCAAAGAAGGTGTTAATGTCGGATAGAATATCAGCTTTGAAGACAATATCCCCAGTTCAATCCGCAGCATTACCGGGAGTGATCTGAAAGTGTGCGTGGTTATAACTGTGTGTCTGTGGTCCTACCCACCATCCCACTTCATATGAGAAAGAGGTCAATTCTCGATAGGCTATCGTGTACTGATGAGTAAAAGGTATACTCTCTCGCGTGTGGGTGTAGGACCCTCCACACATCGCTAAGGCCCAGTGTGGCAGCGTGTGCATGTAATCGGTTGGCCGTTCGTGAAATTGCTCTGCGGGCAGTGCCTGATCTATCCGGGTCGTTGCCAAGGATCAGGTTCATGTCCCCTCCCCATAAGATTGGGACTCGGATATACCTCAAGAGTACGGTGGTAACTTCAAAGAAATCCGGGGCGTCGGATTTGGGGCGTATGTGTTCAGTAGGAGGTAATCCACAATATCTAGTAAGCAGTGAAGAATTACATATCTGCCCTCCGGGTCTGTATGACTGGTGTGCAGTGAAAATTGGACTGATTTGTGGACCAGGGTGAGCACTCCCCTTGGCAGAGTAGAGTATTTTGTGTAGTACCTGTTAGAGCCCGAGGCCGGAGCTAGGTTGCTAGCCACCCCATGTCATGTGTTCCTTGCAAGAGGAGTATTTTAATTGCGTGCCTCTGGATGTAAGCGGTTATCCTGCGAGCTTTAGTGAAGTTGCTCAACCCGCGGACATTCCATGTCATATTAAGGGACATGGTGCCGTATCAAGGAACATCGCTGCAGCAATGTTTGTTGCCATTCAATGCCATGCGCCCAGCCTCAGTGAAGTCGCACCGCCTTGTAACCATGGCCCCCGCTCTCATGGTGTTTTCGTTTAAACAACCCTCAACTTTGCCACCCCCCACCCTCACTGCCCACCCCCAACCAGCAGTGTAGCATTCCCCACCCAGAACAGTGGTGCCAGAGTACCATGCCCAACCTGGCAACATCAGCCCATTTGCCCAACAGGGGCAGAGCTGAAAACAAACCAACAATACAGGTATTGCAATTGCAGCGGTGGTCGCCACTGCTGTGTACCCAATTTTGCAAGTAGTGCGGTGCAATAGGCACCTCTGTACCGGCGGTGGTATTTCAGTACGCTGTTTTACAAACAAGGCATAATTACGGATGGCAGCAGAAAAGAAGAGATAAGAATGCCGTTAACAGGGTATGACTGTCTACTCAGAAGCTGTGGGGGGGAGGTCCAAAGGTTGCGGGGCCCACCACATCCAAGCGTCAGCGCCGAAGAGGGGAAAAGTGTTGCCCGCTAGGGGGAAGGGTATATAGCAACTGTCTTCCAGCAGTGTAGGTGGTGTGAACTGTCATAACATTCGAGGAAGAAGAAGCTCCCACAAGTGGCCGTTGATGCGCCCGGGAGGACATCCCCCTAATTGGAGGAGCAAACCACCTCAGTCGTTGTCCATGAGGTCGTCTGCAGGTTCACTCAGTGGGATCCGTGATTCAATACATTTCACTGCTTCGTCCAGAACCTTGTAGAAGTAAAGTTTGTTATGGTGGGTGAATTTCAGCCATGCCGGGAATAACATTGCATATTCGATTTTCCTTTCCCTGAGCATTTTCTTCACACCGTTGAATTGTCTGCGCTCCGCCTGGACCCCCACAGAGAAGTCCGGGAAAATTCTAATAGTTTGCAAATCCATTCTCAGCTCACCTTTCTCGCGTGCAAGGTGTAGTATGTGGTCTCTGTAGCTAAGAATCTTAGCTATTATTGGCCTGGGGAAGTCGCCTGGCTTGGGGTGGGGAGCAAGCGAGCGATGTGCCTGCTCGACTGTGAAGAATGCGGAAAGCGGAGGGTCGCCGAGGAGGTTTTTGAGGAGGGTCTCCACCGCCAGTTCCATCCGACCCTTAAGTGCAGACTCAGGAACCCCCACGATGCGGATGTTATTTTTGCGTGACCTCGACTCCAGATCATCGCACTTGGCCTTTACACTCTTCATGTCGCGCATCAGCTCAGTGACAGTGTTTTGGAGGGCGAGTATGCCTTCCTCATTAGCTCCAATTCTGGTTTCTGCCTCATTTATTCTGGTGCCATGCTGGTCTAGTTTCGACCTAAGTGAGGCCACGTTCGCGTTTATGTAATCTAGTTTCTCGTGGAAAGTGGCAAATTTCTTTGCCATAGACTCCATCATTGCCGTGAGATCGGGCTGGGGGGGTCTGATGGCGCCTCTATGTCGTCATGGTTTGAGAAGTAGGCACCTTGCTCTGCTCTGGGTGCTGTCTTGGTGAACTTATCCATAGCCCCAGCCTTAGTAGCTCCACAAGAACAGTTTGACATCCTGAGGGTGGGTGATGATGCGTGCAGATGTAGGCAGGCGCCTCCTGTGTAGTCTGGGGAGCAGGTCTACCAGGCCCCTGGAATAGAAGTGCGGGGTGGCAGAAGACGTGGGCGCCGGCTGGGTGTCTGAGATTACTGGCGCACCTGTTGGTGGATTCTGAGGAGGCCCCTGCCGGGCAGCCACAAGGTCAGGGCCCGGGATCACTGCCCAACCACCTTGGATCGGTGAGAGGCCGTATGAAGTTCCTCCGCCCCCAGGCGCAGCGGACGAAGGGCACAGGGCGGAATGAGCACAGAGTAGGACACAGGTGTAAGGATAGAGCAGAGCGGGGGCACGCAGGGCAAGGTACTGAGGGTCCGCTCAGCCAACTGCACTGATCAAGTGTGAGGAGTTTCTGTGGCCAGGGGCCAAGGTGCGAGGCCTGGAGTGGAGACTCCCACAGGAAGATGATGCCACAATGTAGGTGGCAGTTGATGTCAGAACAGCGCCGGCTCTTATGGAGGGGTGGATCTCCCTCTAAAGCCTACGGCTGTTGCGTGCCTGGGTGTAATCAGTGTCCAGTGCGCAGCGTATTATGCATGGCCCACCAACAGGGCATGTTGCTTATTAGTTTGGTGCCCCTGGGCTCTGCCGGCGGACCCCGCAGAAGATGGCAGCAGCGCAGGTCCCCTGAGGTAATATCAACTGGCTGCAGGAGCAGGGGACCATATAGTCAAGTAAAAGGGAGCATACAGCTGCAATCAGGCGGCACCCCAGCTCCTTACCTGCAGTCCAGATGGTATGATGGAAAGGGGCCGCATGGCGGGGCACAGGAGCCCGCCCAGGCAGGCCAACCCCGGCACCCCCGGCAGCGCGGGATCCGATGGAGCCGCGGGGGTCCACAGCCACCCGCGCCCAACATCAGGCCAGGGCAGCCCGAGGTGGATAGGGAGCCGGCACAAGGGGGGGTGCCCGTGATGAGCAGCACTAGCCAGAGCCTGAGCTCAGCCCACCACAGCAGAGAGGGCATGGCCCCAGCAGCCCCGAGCTGGCTTGTGGGCAGAGGAGGAAGGAGAGAGTTCACTGTCGGCGCCGCAGCCAGGTGCGTCGCAGGGGCCGGGTGGACAGCACCTCCAGGCTGCCGCGCACGAACGGGCACTCAGGATGCATACAGTTTAGCCCAGGGTAGGCCCTCGCGGCCCGCTCAGTTCAGGTGGCAGGCTGCCGCAACTCGGCTGCAAATGGCCGATTTTTGTCGGGGTTGGATGGGGATGTAGCCCGAGACAGCCGCTACACGCAGCAAGTATTATCAATGCGGGATGTCGTCGTAAACCGCTGATGCAAACCGATGGCAGGTTACTGGGCATGGAGCTCAACAGCTAGGCAGCTATTTTGTAGGCTGCTCAACAGCGCCCCTAAACGCTTAAACTTTAACTTGTTAATGTAGGTATTCATCTTGAAACCCTGCAAACTTGGACATGAATCTTCTAGGTGGCTTTACAACTATCAATGGTTTCCTCTTTCACCTGTAGTTTCTTAAGGAATTTTCAAATCTGGTCCCATCATCTCTATCGGCTCCTTCAGCAATTGCATCAGGCTAGTATTTAAATATAAGAAATCCCTCTGTTCTCAGAGGATGCAGTCATCTATCTTCCTTTCGATCACCCCTGAATCCCCCACTCGAAATTTAAGATTCTAATCATGACTGCCTCTGCATGGTAAAAACACAGGGGGTTTGTTTCAATTCTGCACTGTCGAAACACTTTACGAGTTCTGCAGTAATATGAATATTCAATAAAAATAATACCTTTTCCACATATTAATTTTAAAATGGAATGTAACCTAAAAGATTTATCAAGGTCAGTTTCAGAAGACATTCCCGAGCTACACAACTGCTGGATGTAATAAAAGGCAGGAATCGTCTCCTAAATTCCGTCTCTACTTTCGAGTGTTCAAATGTAATTCCCTGTCATTTTTCTGCTCTGCTAATGTGGTGAGAAAAAGAAATCTCTGGGAATTATATGGATTTATGGAGTCTGAAATCTAATCAATATGGCCACCCCCTTGCGTGATAAAACTTGCCATTCGTCCCCTCCTCCTCACCACTATGCACACTGACCTTGTACACCACTGTTCTCATGCTGTGCAGATATTGTGCACCAACCAGCCACTTAGGCGACAGTGCCTGGTTTAGGAACAAAGGTATACCAGCTTGCATAAGGAGCCAGTGCGGTTCAATGCGGATCAGAATGACATGGTCAAATTTGTTATGTCATTTGAGACATGTCGCAGCATCTCACATCTCAGGGGTACCAGGTTATGCCTTCCAAAAAGTCTCTGCCACCATCCAGGTGGGAGAGGATCAAGGCTTGGGCAGTGGATATAAAGTTGTTTGCTGTGATGAAGGGCTTGATGTTCCGCAGGAGCGAAAGGTGATACCAAGCCGTTTGTGTCTTTCTTGCTATGTGCTGTTTAAAGGAGAGGTGTCTGTCGGTGTCAAACCCCAGGCACTTGGCACAGGTGGCCAGGTGGGATGTGAAGCTCTCGAGGTTCATAGCAGTGAGCCAAGTCTGGATGTCGGGGTGTTCTGTGTTGTTGGTCAGAAGTAGGAATTTAGCCTTGGAGGGGTTGAGCTTCAGGTAAGCACTGGACATCTGTGACTGCATCAATGTGAGGCAGGCCTTGGGTCTGTGGATGTATTCGAGGGAGGATATCTTGAGGTAGAGCGACACGTAATCTGCCTATTGGTGGATGTGGATGATGTGCTGAGCGAGGAGCGTTCCGAGTGGTTCCATGTAACAATTGAAGATCACGTGGGAGAGGATGGATCCTTGCAGGACTCTACAGATTATGGGTAGAGTTGGTCATCTGGAAATCCTTTTATACAAACTGGTGGTGATTAGCAAGGTATGATTTGAGCCATCTTCAGTTGGAACCCTTGATGTAGGTGAATTATCTTTCGAGTTCTGTGGAGAAGCTAGGTATCCTAGATGGTTCTTCAGGAATGGTCTTCGAAAGGTTTACCTCCTTGTGAAACTATATAGCTGAGGTTTTCAAATAGGTATATAAGCAACAGAGGTAATGTCCTGTTTCTCTCTGCCAGGCTTCTTAGATTTTAAGTAGAGATAGCATAATTTCAGAGAACACATGTATGTGCTTTAACAATGTACCTTTTCATAATCCATTATTGTTATTGAGTAATGAGAATAGTGAAGTGGAGAAATCTCTGTACCTTTCTGGACATCAGTCTCAAAGTCCCATTTCTCTTAGCGTTGGAATCTTGGGCATGATGAGTGAACAGAAACATAGTTAGGGTGTTCCTATTTGTGGTCCCTTCGCACAACTGTCCTGCTTGAGGCACCAACTTTGAATATCAAATGTAGAAGCTACTCCCATGACCCAAGACAAAGGAATCCGGGAAGATTGAGGAAGAGGGGTGCTTCTGCCTGTGAGACCCAGCACAAGTCAAATAAACTCTAACCATTCAGACTTCTTTATTAATTCTAGAGTAATACATGCATATAATTGAGAACTGACATAATTGGCACATCAACCTAGAGACCCCCATATTCATGGGATGCTCTTCTATAATGTACAACAGTGGGTGACCCGCAATCCACCACCCATTTTAGAGGAGTGACCAAAATGTAAAAGGAATGTGAGTTCTGTTTACACTTTAGTTCCCCAATGCACAAGCCCAGTAGGCTATGCAAGGCTGGTTTGTTTTGTTATTCCAGCCTTGCATGAACTAATCATGGGCACCAAGACAGAGATGCTTGGCTTTACTGCAGATGTCAGGAACCAGGAAACTCTCCCTGCTTCTTGTTTGCGTGGAGCACAGGGACTGGGGCTTTGATTGAAGAGCCCCATTGAGTCCAGATCTGTTGGAAAACAGACAAGGAAAAATCAAATGTCTGTATGTGTGTATTCCAGAAGTGTATTGTGTGTGTATGCATGCAAGGTGTTGCCTGTGTAAGTGGCTATATGAGAATTCATTGTGAAATGTGTGTATGGGTTTGAGTGCGCGTGTGAATAAAAATGTACTCTGAATGTTCTGTGTGCGTGTGTGAATGATTGACTAAGAGACACTGAATGGGTGTGTGGATGCTTGTTCGAATGTTTATGAATATGTGTGCAGGAGGGGCTGGGGCCTCAGGGAGAACTGATGCATGCAGCCAGCAAGGACATGATTTCTTACCATGGCATTGCATTCTACAAAGTAGTAAAGGGCAATGCCAACCTGACGAGTGTCCTTACATGGGGGAGTGGCTTTCAGTAGGAAGCAGAAACATGTTTTCTTATTATGTCATGGCATTTTCTACTGGTGATAAGGGCAAAGCCAACAAGATGAGTGCTATTATATTATTGGGCCTGGGTCGCATTAAAACGGCTATCAATTGCAAGTTTTATTACTGGGCATGGTATTTTATACTCGTTAAAGTGCAAAGCCACCATGGTAAGTGTTCTCACATATGGTGGGTGGTGGGGGCATTTGTGCATCCAGCAATACATGTGTTCTTACTGAAGAATACAATTTTATACTGCCATTAACGGCAAAGCTAGCATGATAAGTGCTCCTACATATTGGGAAGGGGCATTTGTGTAGCCAGCAAGGACATGATGTATTTTTGAAGCATGTAGTTTTATACTAGTGTCAAGGGGAAAGACAACATGATGAGTTGTCTTTCCCACGCAGCCTTCAGAAAAGATATCAAAACAATGCTGTTTGTGTAAACTCGAACGTTCCATGCTACCACCACTTCATCTGCACATTATGCCTAAAGTATCATTGCAATGTACTACATCTCTAGTATCTCATCTATGTATTCCGAAGCCTGCACATCCACCTTGTAAGGCACAGGCCATATGTATCCCATGCATTGCCTCTCTCCTCATGTAACCAAGACACCTTCTTGAAACAGCGCCTCGATGCCTCTGGGCTGCTAGGCACTTTACAAATGCAGAAAAAAATAATTGTGCTTACAAAGTGGGAACATTTCTTCACCATGTAGGAAGACTCATTGTGAGGAATTCGACCATCCTCATGGTGGGTGTTTGCTCACCTTGGTATTTTGACATTTTTAATTTAATGGAATGATGGTAGACCAACCTCAGTAAAACAACTGGGGTTATCCACGCACATGTTCTTGTGCTCACGCCATGACGAACACATAGACCTGTGTACTGCGAGTGAACACAGCCTAAAGGCACAGTCTCCCCTGTCATATTTAGTTGGAATGTGACAGACAGGAGTGCACTATGTCATCTCCAGGAAGAGGGTGGGCCAACCTTCTCCCTGCCATGGTCAGCCTGATTAACTAACAAAGACTCAATGGATCTGCCCAGCTCTTGTGTTAGGCCCTGCAACTGGTGACAGCGATTAACATACCAATAGAAGGTAACTTCAAACATGCCCACATGGGTCCTGCCTGCAGAGGTTAACAAAGGAAACAGGAAACCCAAAATGTCAACCTTAAGCCAGCTCCCACCCTCAGAGTCTGGTCTTGCCACAGCTTCAAGGGAGACCTGCAGCTTTAACAGGAACCAGATAGAGAGGACCATTAACCAGCGAGACTTTTTTAAACACAACAGACAGGAGGATGGGTGGGACTTAGTGTCACAAGGGAGTGTGGCCAGAGCTTTCTGTTGAGAGACGTATTCTGCCATTTTAGTTCTAAGGCACACCTTGTTCCTGTTTTCACCCCTTTACCTTTCCTGTTACAAAGCATTCTGGTTATGATCTCACACGTACAGGACCCCAGGATTGGTCCATTAAGGTAGATTTCTTCTACACCAATCACTGAGGCCCACTTGGCTTTAAAAGAGGGCCAGAGCCCCTCTGTAGGCAGGTCATCTGAAAACGTCACAAGAAGTAAGCAAGAAGAACTAATCCTTGGACCCTCGCTGAAGGTACAGTCTGCCAGTGAAGGAAAGCCAGGACACCCAAAGAGGGAAGCAAGATCCCTCCCCTAAACATCTCCAAGGGAACAGAGGGAGATACAAAACTCAGAGGACCCTCCAGCCACACAAGAACTGATACCCAGCCAGCAAACAACATGCCCTGCTAGGCTCTGCAGCAAGCTCCCTGGATAGGAAGTTTCAGAAGGTCTCTGAGCCTACAACAAAGGACAAGGCAGCTGCCTGCAACACACTCCACAGCTGTGGGCTGTCCGCCTTAAAGGGGCACAAGACCATTGAAGAAGCTGGGAGTAGTGCCTTAATGAGCGTCTACCAACGTCCACCTTAAAGGACATTTTCGAGTCAGTCGAGTTTCTCGATCGGCAACCGACAGCAACACTGACCTTGTCAAGACGCTGCTGTTTAAATGCATCTGAGATATCTCGGCCAGTGCTTCAGAACCACCTATCAGCAATCGCTCACCGAACCGTCTTGCTGCCTGAGACCCACAGCTGACTCCTGTCTTGAACTCTGTCACAGAAGCCTGCAAAGCGCTCTGAAGCTGACTCGACCCTGTCGAGCACCAAGAACACCCACAGCACAAAGAACATTGTGGTTCTGTCCCCCTCATAATTCCTAGAAGCCCCCTAGAAACATATTAAGACCCATTGTTCCCTTTATAACCTTTCTGCAGAATTATTTATGGCATGGAAGCCATATTATAATCCAATGGTTCTCTAAATGAGTTCAGCCTCATGCATTCCAATTCTATTAGATTTAAAAGTTTATTAAATATGCAGATAGTTAGGATATAGTGCAGTACGTATAAGTGGTGGCCATCATCACCATAGACCTGTGTTGAAGGCCACCACTCACGCTTACTGAACTGTGATGAGTGTAGGTAATTCGGGTCTATTTTTATCTAAGGTTCTAGAGTATTGCTGGCATTAGCAGTCAGTATACATGTAGGAATTCTCTTTGTACTGTGCAGATTCCTCTCTATCCCACAAAGGAGATATTTCCCGAGGATGTCGTCATCATTTCAGAAATTTACAGAATATGCTGTTAAATTCTAAAAAGAAAGCTACCCACACCTTCAGATGATAGCATCAACCCACAAGAGTTACCGCTAACATATGCACTGTTTTTTTTTTTTTAAAACAGGGCTTTTTCTGCAAGCAACTTGGCGAAAGTTACAATGCAGAGACCCACCTCGAATGAATCGAATGAGTCGAAGTAACTTGCGGTCAAGAAATAGTGTAGCACATGTTTGCAATTGCCATATGCCTTATGGTGTTATAAGAATCAGCCCTAAGTGTGCCTTTAGTCATGCAGGAAATAACCTATAGAGAAATACATCCGGAAGGGGTACATTATCTAACCAGACAATTCTACTTTTCACTGAACTGCAAATGTTTCAAGTGCTGATTTACCTGCTAGCCCTCAAGACAGATTCATAGAAAGCCCTGTCACCCTATGTCCTGGAGCTTTTTGGGAAATGTATGTTATTTTAGTAATGTTACCACCCATTCAGCACCACAATACAACCAACCTGCTGTATATTCACCACCTCACCACAATAATATAATAATAGGGGGAAGGAAGTCTCCATTTGGAGAAACAGGTGCATTTTTAAGTAATACCTGTGTTTGGAGTGGTGCATATAGAGAGGTGCACGATACCAAAGTCAAACGTCACTTACCTGCCGTGGATGAACAATGGGCAGGGGTTACCCTGTCAATTATCCTGGAGGCAATGCCAATTTCTAGGGCTGAACCCAGTGAGCCAAGTCTGTAGTGGGAGATGGTTGCCGATGTGTTGCTGGAGCTGGATGTTCAAGCGTCTTTTCTGTGGAAGGGGAGGTTGGTGAGGGGCTTAAACATTGATAGCTTGCTCACTTCTAAGGTGGGCTTCTTGAGGTGAGGGAACCTGTGCCCTTTATAGACAGTCATCTGACTAAATTGATCACCAAAAATGAGTCTTTCCTTTACACGTTCCTGCTCTCCTATTTTTTACCACTCAACATTTTCCTGGGACCCTTCACCAAACTCTAAGATGACACTGAGTGCACTGTCTATTGCTGGGGGCTTAAGCCTGATTTTGCATTAAATGGTTTTCCACAAAAGGGGCCTCATTATGAGAATCGTGCTAAAAATGCAGTCATTACTGGCATGGTGATATTAGTGCGTCTGTGCACCCTTGATGCTGCTAATAGCAGCTGATTACGAGTGCGCAAGCACATGTGAACCCCCATACCGGTAATGGCTGCACAGCCATGGCGCTAAAGACCCCCCAAACCTCCGATAGCGTCATCACGGAACCCACCGATACCGCCTCCGTCCAGGCGCAACCCCTTAATAACAGACCCGGCAATACCATCATGTAAATACCGGACCCGGAAGTAACGTCATTGCACCTGAACGGGAAATGCGCCGGCGGCAATCTTAAAAAACACAATCTATTGCTATCATGTTAACACAGCATAGGTACTGAGTGGAGAGCAGCCCCAATCAAGCCACCATGTCCAAGTCAACTCGCAAGACCACCCCCCCTGCGCAAGAAATGCTTCTCGGACGAGGAGCTGAATATGCTGGTGGACACGCTGGCAGGCCATGCCAATGAGGTCTTTGCCAATGACCTCAAACGCGC
The DNA here is from genome assembly GCF_040938575.1 of Ambystoma mexicanum. Taxonomy (NCBI): domain Eukaryota; kingdom Metazoa; phylum Chordata; class Amphibia; order Caudata; family Ambystomatidae; genus Ambystoma; species Ambystoma mexicanum. The sequence goes on from NC_090937.1 coordinate 1,141,138,979, forward strand.
AGCCCAACAATGCAAAAAGGAAATATGGGAGGAGGTGGCACGGAAGATGACTGCGGTTGGCACCACCCGCACGGTGAAGGACTGCAAAAAAAGGTGGGACGATCTATGTGTCCAGGTACGCAACATACTATCAGTCAACCGCAGGGAGGCCATGGCTACAGGCGGCAGGGACCACTCACCCACCAAATTGATGCAATGGGAGGAGACATGTAGCACCACAATCAACATGGAATCGATCGAGGGCTTCAGAGAAATGGAGAAGGGTGTGCCGTCATCGGCAGGTGGAGGTGAGTGTCCCCTCAAACCCCATAGAACCAAAGCATGACGTAGCACAACAGATGTGAAATTGAACCAAGCCAATGCATGGGCCATCATACATATATATACAGATCCATATCCAGATGGTGGCCCAAACCCTGGCACAATGAAATGCATGCTACGTGCCAATCCCATTACCAACAGACCCCCAACACACAGGGATCATTCACATGTAACACATCATGCAAACCGCAATACAACGGTATGCCACCTAGTACACATCAGTCCAGAAAGGAGAGTCCACAGCGTAAGCCAATATGGCCCCCCCATTGCAAGTACCCTGTGCGTCACACCTACAAGAATGCAATGCATGAAACATGAACTACTGAACAGCACCAAATCATGCATCTTGCACGTAACACCATCACTGATGCCCTGCATCTCTTGTTCCCCCACAGGCGCAGATGCAGAAAGTGAAGGCCAGGACCGTGCCCCAAAGGCCACAACAGCCTCAAAAGGACATCCACAAAGGGATCCAGGACCAGACAAGAAGGCACTGGACCTTCTACCAACGCCCAGAGTGGAACACAGGACAGCAGTACAGCCCAGGCCAGCAGAGAAGGAGACAACACCAGCCGATGACACTGCCACCACGGAGTCAGCAACTCTTGCAGAGGCAGAGGGTGATGGAACGCAGTCTACTGCCAACAGTTCCATAGGGGAGGTAGCAGACACTTCCCCCCTCAGCGACGTAGACGTCCACGGCGAGGAATTCCTAGACACGGACAACATCCATGTGGTGTGTCCTCATACCCCAAGCCCCCAGCCCACCCCCAGCACTCCACACAGGGCACACCAGTATGCCCCATGCAGTAACATGCAGGAACATGCCGTTGTACTGGGGAGTCCGCATCTGTTGACCACATGAGGGGGCAGTCCAGCAATGGGCCACCCTGCCACTGCACAGTCCACCTCCACAGCCCCTACTAACATGGAGGCCCACCTGACGAGGGTTGAGGCCCAACAGGACAGTATGATTGAACATGTCCGGCAGTATGTGGCGGAGGGGGAACTGACCCGCCGTGAGAAACGGGAGACAAATGCGGCTTCCATAATGGCCGTGAACTCCAACACCATTGTCATCCGAGACAGTTTAGCTGCAGTTACACAGGTCCTTGGCAGGATTGTAGACCTTATGCAGCAGCAACAACCTGCACTGGCGATCGCGCAGCCATCCAGCTCCACTCCATCAACCACACCTGCCAGTTCGACTCCTGCAAACCCTGTGCGCATGACCAGGCGCAGCGCATGCCACACGGACATGCTGCCCCCAGACCCGAAGAAAGGCTGGAACTAGTAGGTCCACCCTGCATATGCTAACTGCCACCATGGGATATTCATGATTGGCACATCGTGTGTGGGATGACAATGGGTTAGGGGGAGGTGGTGTTGGTGGTGTTTGGGGGGTGTTGGGGGTATTTGGGGGGTTTGGGGTGTTGGGGGAGTATGGGGTGTTGGGGGATATGGGGTGTTGGGGGATATGGGGTGTTGGGGGTTTTGAGGAGTGCCGTAAGAGGGAAGGGTGTGTGTGAGGTGGAGGGATAAAGAACAAAATTGTTAAATTTCCAATACACCCGTTGTGTTCAAAATCATATCATGACTGGAAATTTTTCATTTTGTGTGTGTTTATTCAATTCATGACAGCGCACAGTGCCCAACTCCCCACAACCCTGTGTCCATGTCCACATGATCCCAGTGCCCAGTGTAGTACTAACAAAGAACCATCAGCATCCCTGTGGTTCAGAAGAAATCGTCAATCGGTGATTGGCGCACAGCACGGCCATCTTGTGCATCACAAACTGCCAGGGGTGCTGCTTCTTCTCCATCATCATCCTCATAATCTTCACCCGGTGCATGCAGGTCAATGTCAGGTGGCGGTGGTACGTTTCTCCGGATGCACATGTTGTAGAGCCAACAAATTACATATATGCTTTTGGAAGACTTTTTTTTTTTATTATTATTATTTTATTATATTATTATAAGTATGGTGATCTTTCCCACCTTCTCAGGCCCGTAAAGGAGTGCTCCACCAGACCTGCTGAGGCAGCGGAACCGTGCCTTCAACAGGCCAAAAGTCTGCTCATTCACAACACGGGTACGGGTATGAATCCGATTGTACTCCTCTTCATGCCTGTTCTGCGGGTTCCGTACAGGGGTAAGTAGCCATGGCTTCAAGGGATAGCCACCATCTCCTGCATGGGAGAACAATGAGGTGTGTGTAAGTCAATATCTTACCTGACACCATTTAAAATCACTGCCATGGCTGCAGCTATTTGGTGTTGACATGCACATGTCCTTGGATGTTTGCACACAGGTTCATTTGATGCAATGTGTATTGCACTATGGTCTGCTGGTGTGGATTGCGTTGTCCAGATGATGCAGGGTGTTCACTTGCATACTGATGCAAATGTACTGTGGATGAGGAACAATGTCTTGCCACCCATATTGGCGATGTATGGTACTCTATATGTATTCCCACTAGCGGCATTGTAACAGGTGTAATCATGTTTTGTCATCCATCACTTGACATTCCTATGGTGGCCTGCTCGTGCGTCTGGCCTATTGTCATTGCTGTGCAGCATTGGTCTTACATATGGCATTGATGTGTCATGTTCAGGTTGGGATGTTCAGGGCAACAGTGTTTAGCTGTATGTGCATTGTCCACTCACCGCCCAATCTCACCCAGGTGGAGTATGCATCCCCCCCAATCTCACCCAGGTGGAGTATGCATCCCCCATCTCACCCAGGTGGAGTATGCATCCCCCCAATTTAACCCCCCCACCGCACTGCCATGCGTCTGTCAGGCAATTTACCAAGCAGCCAGGTACGTCGTCCAGCATGTCGCTCCATGTAGTGGGGTAGCAAGGAGTTACGCAGCACCATGGCATCATGTGTGGATCCGGGATATCGGGCACAACAATGTGTGATGATCTTGCTGGAGTCACATACCATCTGCACATTGATTGAGTGGCATTGCTTACGATAGCGGTACATTGCCTCTATGGCATGAGGGACCACCAATTCTACATGTGTGCAGTCGAGGGCACCGACACAATTGGGCATGCCTGCCAGTGCGTGGAAGCCAACTTTAGTGTCAGCAGGCTCCTGGCCAGTCCGTGGTAGGGATATGTGGATGCTTGCGTGCTTCAGGAGGGCATCCAGCACTTGGGTCAGCATGCGTGAAAAGAGAGGTTGTAATATGCCATGCAGCTGGCGCACTGTGTGCTGGTAGGTGCCTGTGGCCAGGAAGTGGAGCACAGACACTACCTTCAGTAGAGGGGGGATGGCAGTGCAGATTTCAATCAGGCTGATGATGTCGTGCATCATGTCCACCATGGTGGTGATGGTGTCCCGGTCCAACCGGTACAGGGTGTGGATCTGCACAGGGGTTAGGTTGAATGGACTGACTCTGATGTGAAGGATTGGTGGCTGCCTACGTGGTACCACTGGCTGCACGGATGGGACTCGCTGGGCCTGTCTCACCCTCCTTCTCCTCCTGCGTCTCCTCTGTGCTGCCTGTTTTAGTTGTAGTTGTTGTTGCTGGTGTAGCAGTACAGGCATGTCCGCCAGCCCCCGGATTGCAACAGTAAGTGGGATCATTTTGTTGTAGGAAGGGGTGTGGCGTGTGGGTGTGCTCCTTTTGTACTGGGACAAGCTCCATTGCCTCCACTTGTGGTAATTGTGTGCACCTGTGGCAGATGGCTACACCACAGGTTGCTATTTATGGGGGTTCTGCGATGCTTCTAATACCGCCATCGTGCAGGCCCTTTTTACCGCCTTCGGGATGCCGGTAAGTGCATGCCCGCGTTACTTGTGATGTCCTCCTGTTAGCAGCATCCCGGTATTTCCACCGCGAAGGGGCACGTGTATGCGCGCATGCCGGTAAGAAGGGGCATGGTACGGGCGGTGGCGGTATTACCGGGTTATCGGCTTGTAATGGCCCTAACCGGTAATCGATGCCGGTAATACCATTCTGCCTTCCTTTTTTCATTACCTCCATGCTCGTAATGAGGCCCAATGAATTCTCCATTGAGTGTGCTACTTTCACGTAATCTTTTGAGAGACTTAAGTAGCATGTAGTCCAGACAAATAATCACTCTACTACAGGAGTGTTAAGTCTGCCAAACTGGCCTGTTGGGCATTGCTATACAACAACATGCAGCTGGGAGATAAAAGTGAACCCAATTGCTCTACCTATAAGAAATCTGTAACTACTCATCCTAGCAAATATGGAGAAAAACACATCTCTCAGTGCATGCATTGATTCCATCATAAAATACCTAGCAAGCATAGCTCTGTTCAAACGTTGGTATAGACCACTGCCCAAAATCCTTGTCTATTTATTTATCCATGCCAACCAAAAAACAACGGGCCTATATTGGGATCTTACTTATTTTATACCGTTATATACTTTTGATTAGTTAAGCACCACACAAAGGCTGCCTCATGGCTGCATACTTTCCTATTTGCTCCCCAGTTTCTCTAAAGTATCCTATATATAATTCTTGAAGGATGTCTGTGCACTGGGGACTGGGCATGCTTACATTGTGAGCCAGCATTTCTCTCTTAAAATTCACAGTAAACACGAATCAAGGCAACCCTAAGACCTCAACGGAGTGACAGATGTCTGAGCCATTTCAGCTTCACATCCAAAGCCTTACGATGTCTGAATGAGTATGTATGGCTCATCTTTACCCACATCTAAATGGTTGGGCGAGTGCTGCGAAACATGACGAGTGCTATTCCCTGTGTGCCTTATATACTCAGTGAATCAAGCATATGGCCCTTTTTTCATAGACACATAAAGATCTGTGATTATGATGTTTCTGAAATGCTCTTCAATGTTTCAACAACTAAAAATACAATAGGAGTGCGCCAGACTGTCTATCATGGAATGATAACCTTCTATATAGGGTTATTCTAGGGTAAGTCCACTGTAATGTTCTTATTATGACTACAATATATACTGGAAGTGGAAATTCTAACATTTTGGAGAGACACTTTGTGTTAGTATACGATTTAACAATTTTCCTTTTTAAATTGCAAAAAAAAAAACCCAGCATCCTCCACCCCAATTAGATATTTGTGTTTTTTCCCCTTGTCAAGCTGCTGTCAAGCTGCTGTCAGCAACGGCTGGGGTGACTCTAGCAACTGTTTACAGCAGACATGGCGAATCCCCGCTACAGTGAGAGAGAGAAAATACTGTGGCATTGAGTGAAAGAGAGAGAGAGCGAAAGAGAGGGGGGGGAGAGAGAGAGAGAGAGAGAGAGAGGGAGGGGGAAGGGGGAGAGAGAGAGAGAGAGGAAGAGAGGGGGGAAGAGGGAGAGAGAGAGAGAGAGAGAGAGAGGGAGGGGGAAGAGGGAGAGAGAGAGAAAGAGAGAGAGAGAGAGAGAGAGAGAGAGAGAGAGAGAGAGAGAGAGAGAGAGAGAGAGATTGAGAGATTGGTTTATGACATGCTGGGGACAGCTAACCTCCTCATTGCATTTGGAGACATCTTACTTGGAGTGGTCGTTTGTACATCTCAATATGCTAACCTTTCCTTGGCTGACGGCCCGTTCATTGGTGGATAATTTAGAACGAAAAGGGTGGGTCTGCATCTGGCATCTGGTAGGATCACCTTCGGGCATCCTCAAAGCAAATGCTGCCGGGCCTGGCAAAGGTCCTGGCAAACCATTTTCTTCTACTTCTTGCACTTGTTTGGGAAATAGTAGGGGCGTGTCCCTGTACTGAGTAGTGTTGTGCCCAAAATCATGGCTTGAAACTAAAAAAAGGAGTTAGATTGTTCCTTCAGAGGTTAAATACACAAGCGTAAATCCCTTGGCGAATCACCTTATATTGATAACTAACTACGCTGGTAAATATTATCTAAGAAGCTCAATGGGATGCGGATGGTGGTCACCAGTGCGCTTTATGGTACTCTACTGTATAATTGTTGGGAACATTCCTGTAATGTGTTGCTTTTTTTTCCTCTTATTGTATTTAAATCTATGAGACATGTAAAGCACAAGATTTTAATTAATCTCGAATAGCACTTTAGTAAGCTAGATCTTTTACATGCTTTGTCCAAGGCCTCACTTTTGGTTGTATTCATTGGTTATTTGTCCCTGTTCATTTTTTTTTCGTTCTGTATCCCTGCCACCTTTTTCTTGTTACTAACTAATTTTCATTTTTCTAGATTTGCTGTTTTTATTGAAATATCGCTTTTAATGATTTATTGTAGGTGTGAACTCTACGATATGTTTTCTCTTGTTACACTTTGTAAATACCTACTTTTGTAAAGGTTTTTTGTAAACCAAGACAAATAATCAAAAAGAAAAGAATTACTAACGACCTTAAGTGCAAATGAAGAGACACACAGAAACAAAGAAGCACAACTCTAGACACAAACACAACTGCACTTTGGTGAGGTTTAGCAGAGGGGTGTGTATTAAAAGGTGAGGCATTTCCTGGGTAAAGCGTACCTGGACAGTACTGCAGGCATTTTGCTACGGTACAGTCTCGGTCTAGGGCAAAAATTGCCCTATTGCCAAAAACGTATGGCATGCTTTACAAAGCGTTTTTCAATGGGATTGCGCCATTGTAAAACGCTTTTGCCCATAGTCTTTAAAAGCAGGAAAATAGTGTTCTAGTCCTAAACTAGTCCTTTGTCCTGGTGCAAAAGGGCATTGAAAGAACATATGTTTGCACTCGTTTTATTTCCCTACTGCTAAATTCACTGAAACGGGTGCAATGTTTCTCTAATACCGCCCCCTTGGGTCTCTGATTGATGCACCCTATGAACATGCGTTGTGAATCAAGCCCGTGTGCCTTATGAGAGCCCCCGCCCTCCACTCGTTTGCACTGTGGGAATACATGTGGCATTCGGTTTTATTTGCAAGTGAGGCGAAGTAGTAAACACATTCCATGAAATGAATGTCCTCGGTCATTAGAGGCGAGCCTCTCTTGCCTAATCAGTGACATGTATGAAATATGCCCGGTTTCACAGTACCTCCCATCGCACATGCTCTGCAGCACAGAATCGCGAGAACAGTGGCAAGGGGTGCTGACCAGAGTTATTAGGACACTGCCACAATCACATTCTCATTGAGGGGCGGTTATTGACATCAATATGACAATAACATATATGGGGGCGCTAGTGGTCTCCAGAAACTGTCAAAGGGGTGGGGGGGGGGGGGGTGGCGGGGTCTACCTTCTCTCTTCGGGGCTTTAGATTCTATAGGGATAATTGAGCCCTGTGACGACATCAGCAAATAAAAGGTGTGATGTTCAATAAAGTAATTGAAACAAACATTTCTGATATGTATTGCGTTCGCTTCCAATGACAACTAAAGACAAATGCACATAAAGCTTGCAACAACGTGTGGACTAGTTTCTTAACAATTAAGAAAAAGAAATCCAGTCACTACCATGCGCTGAAGTTCTAAAAAAGATTTGTATAATGATTTCATAAAGACGGATATTTCCTGAAATCATATAGTTGCCATCAACATAATTTTAAAAATCTGGTAACAAAGACACTCATATTATCCGAGGAAATCAGAAGAAAATGGTTTATCAAAAGGGTGTACCCCAAAGAATCTCACAAACACATCCAATTGCAAACACCGTATAAAACACTACTAGTAAAACATTACAAAAACTGCTAGCCTTTTCTATTAGTTTCTAAACAATGTTTATGTTTTCAACAACTATTCACATTTGTATTTCTTTTCTGCACACAAATAAAAAACCTATTGAAGCGTTATTTTATCTCAGTGATTTCTGAGATCACGGTCCGTGACTTCAAGCAATCCGCTTTTTAATACCTTTTCCTCGGCTTCTTCAGGCAGACGTCTTATCTCGCGGCTTTCACATTTATCTGCAGATTGCCTTATCTAAATTGCTTTTTTTCGCAGGGGTTTCGAGTGAGACAAGACAGCCTCTGCCCCCAGCCACTGGCCCTCTGCCTGTGTCGTCCACTTGAAATCAGGCGAGGGGAGATTTACATACAGCGTCCCTTTGTTGCTGGTTTGTAGCTCAGTGCCTGCACTCTTTATTCCGAGCAAAGACGGGACGCTCAGTAAGATTCCATTATCTCGCACACGATAAATATTGATCCACGTAAACCTCTTAGAGAGATGTAATGCTTCGAATTTGTTGTCTCCCTAATTTGTCCATTAATATCGTGCCTCTCCTAACTGGCCTTAAAGGACGTGCTATATTTACAACAGATATATAAAAGCCAATGTACCGTAATATTGCAACACGAGTCGTCTTCAGCTTTCCTAAACACGTAACCTGGAAAGAGCCAGACACATGAGCCCTGCGTTTAGCAGAGCCCAACTAGCAGTGCGCTGCTCATCAGACTAGGGTCCGCTTAGCGGAACCAGAGAGTTTTCCAGATTTAGAATTTTGGAAGTCTGTGATTATTTCGATTAGGACTATTTTGAAACTGAAAATTGCGAATTAGCAGTTAGCTGCATCAGACGGTAAGCTTCTACTCCTCAGCTAAGCATCATATTTCTGCTTAATTTATTAATCCTCCACACTCTTCATACTAAGCTTCTCAACTACTGGTTGCGGGGCTGGTGCTTAAACCTATTTACTGCGTGCCTGGGGACTGCTGGGCATTGCCGTTTGGTCTCTCCCTTTGACCCAGGTTCTGATTTAGGGCCCAGAGAGGCTCTATCTTCTAGTTCAACGATTTTGCTAAAAGTCTATCTAATTTTGTTGGATTAGCGGTGCCAGTCCCGCTAAACAGCATGCGGTCCAGACCACGTAGCGGGCCGGACTGGATTCAGTGACTCACAAACAGGTGGCAGTCAATGATCCCACCCAGGCAAATGTGGAACTGTTAGGGGGCCATGATCTCCAGGATCACAACAATGAAGGTTCCCCCCAACCACGGACCATTCAGTGCAACTCTTTATCAGTTAATGAGTCTGTAGCAATTAAGTCACTGGGAGGGGGGATGAGCCTATCCAGCGGCCCAGTCTGGCCAGACCCTACACTGGTACTAACTTCAGATGAACAATCTAAGCTTGTCCCCCCACACAGGTTGTGCTTACTCAAGCCGCTGTTCATTAGGATGATAAATGAGTGCAAGCTAGCTCGGTTTCAATCATCCCAATAGTTTTGCACAAGACACCAAAATCCACTCCAAAATATAGACCAATTTCTGAGTAATGTATTACAGACCATTACCTCACAAAGCCTACGTCTACTAGTAAGGAATTCAAAATCTTCCCAGCTATGAAAGACAAAGCAATATTAGATCATTCGATTGTGGCCTCACAGCCAAATTTTTGTGGACTAAGGGATCTTACGGACATTAGCATCATAGAACATGATGACCAGGTGGAGGAAGAATTGGAGGAAATCCAGTACAAACCTGAGGATAGTGGGTCACAACAACTATGTGATGCATCCACCCTGGGCTCACCTACTCCCCTGGTCGATTTGTTGGACAGGGTGATTCCCGGGTATGCCCAGGAGTGACATCTACAATCTCCACCCTTGTATGGTTCTGGGGGCCAGGGAGATTCATCGGCTATGCATCACACCTTCAAGGAGATTGATGAGCGCATTTGTCTGACCCATTGCACCGTATCTGCATTAAATATGGTCTTGAGCTCATTTGGTTCCCTCTATGACAATATATGGGCGAGCTAAAATCTACTAATGCAGTGCTGGCTGATGTTAAACTCAAACTAGAAGATATTGGGGCTGATATCTCGTTTGATCAATATGGTCGAGGGAAAAGGGATGTGGGGGCTGCATTAGGGGAACAGCCCGCATCCCCTACTTTGGTCAGCGACTGTGCGGACATTATTGACCTTTCTGACAATGGGCCTCATTACGACCCTGGTGGAAGACCATGGTGCTATTAGCACCATGGTCCATGCCGGTAAGTTACCGACTCTGCCATGGATAAAGGGGGAATTACCACCCCATTACAAGGTTGGCGGGACGGTAATTCCCCCTTCCTCCATGGCCCTCCCCATTCCCATTTTTGCCCCATAGGGCTCAATGGGAATGGGGAAGGCGCTAAGTAAGGTGCCGCAAATGGCGGCACCGTAATTAGCACCAAGGTCCCTAGACCAGCCGTTAAGGTCAGGTCCCGCAAAGGGACCTCGTAATTAGGCGCTAATAGGTTGACGGTGCCGCAGCCTTTTACGGTACCGTTAATCCATTAGCGCCTGGGTCGTAATGAGGCCCCATGTCTCTGGGAATGATCTCTTTACTAACCTGACCTTGGACATGGAACCTAGTACAATCCCAACAAGCCTTCCCTCTCCTGGCCTTGAGGTTTTTGTCCCCCCAGTCATTGATCTCACCAATGAGCTATCTATGGAAGAGGGGGGAATGGAGAAATGGGCTGTGATGTGGAGTTGTTAAATGCCCCTAGGCACCCCTCAATTGCCCCTAAAGCAGCTAATGCTGCTAAGGGGAAATTATTGAGACGCAAACAGGGGTCTAAAACGAATCGTATTCTCTCCCTCAGAGCTGCCCATTGATCCCTTTTTTATACCAGCCTATCCCTGGTGATTGAATATAGTATTTCGTATCCAGAGCCTTCGCCTAAAATCAAGATGGCTGACTCTATAGTACAAACTGACCTTAATCCACTTGGTAGGATGGGGGTTCAGATCCCGGGAGAGAGCAGGCAGCCCCTTTTTTCCTGGCCAATGCCTCCCCTAATTTGGGGATCAGAGGGGTGTATGTTGAGGACACTGGCCTAAAGGATGGGGGTCATGCTCCGGAGTTAAGGGAACTGCCTGTATTGCCCCTGCCCTCGAGATCATTGGGTGGGGAAACCAAGGGCGTGCACCCACCTGGGATAATTCTTAATAGTATTGAGTCCATCTGGAGCCCATGTGAGAGAGCGTCTACCTCAGCACTGCTGCTGCAAAAACACGGGGAAGGAAAGTACTTGCCCCTTGGTGTTAAGGAGGGATGAAACTCTCTCATCTAGCCCCTATTCGGGAAGTACCAGCTGGTCTACTAAGCCGGCAGGATACTCCTAAGGATTTGGGGCGGTGTCTCAGAGGAATTGTTGCTTATCTCAAACTCTGGGGCTGGCTCTGTCAATGTGAGTGTTGGGTGTGGAAGTGGCAAATCTAGGCACTTGGAGGACCTGGTGGATATATACCGCCTGAGTCCAATTACCACTGAGTCTCTGCAGGGATGAAGGATTTGCTCCAACGTCTTTACTACCCCACTAGATATGTCACAAGGGATTCCTCGAGGGCATTGCCAGCTAACAGAGCAGGGCTTCGAAGGATCTCAGTTAATCCACAATGCAGTGGTCAAAACACAGCTAATTCTAGAGGACCATTGGGCCTGTGGCGAAGGACAAAGGCGATAATAATGGGCCCTATCGAATTAATATGAGTAGCACTCTGGAACCAAATTATCAGATTTGCCTCAATCGACCCAATATTCTATCTATTTTCTCTGTGATTCCCTCGCTGGCTCTGGTGGCTTTGGCAGACATAGGGAGAGTTTTGTTCCCTGAGAAGGATTATGTGGACACTAGTGTTTTTCACCTGTCTCCCCGCTGATTAAGGATCTTATCCTCACACAAAGTCAATCCTTACTTCAACTGATGGATGGGAACAAGGGGTGTACTATCCCCAATGGAGAAGTGCTAAATCCTGTGCTAGAATTAATTGATTCAGGAGAACCGAACCAGAGGAATGTTAAAGGAGGCGGGAAGGATATGGACCGGCCTACTATGATCTCCTCCTTGTGGCTAAAATTAGCGATTTGGTCTTGGTACTACCCGGGAGGGGGTGTTCTTATGCCTAAAATCCTGGTACACCCACGGCAACTCTCACCTTTTCTCTAATCTGTCCTGTATGAATAACTTGAGACTTGCAAATTGTATCTGTCTACAAGAGACATGGTTGACCTCTTCACCTATCTTGGATGGCTATAGTGTCTTTGTCCAAACAGCCAAAGATAGTGTTGGCCGTAGGCCTTCGGGGGGTCTTTTGACTGCAATCAAACACTCCCTGGGATTTAGTGGGTCTAAAATTTTGAATCTGCCATTTGGGGCTCTGGGAGTGGAACTCTGTAATACAGACAGCATGGTCAAGATTATGATTATTAATATTTATTGGCACAAAGGTATTGCAGAGGTCGATGCCTTTGTGGAGAAGGTGTGCCATGTCATAGAGGAGTGGTCTGGGAGATCTTTGAATGGGAGAATTATCGTGGTGGGAGACTTGAATGCAGATTGTGGTATACACCATTCCCTGTGGAATTTTGATGGGATGCCTACTGGTCAATCAGGGAAGTGATCCTTGGGGCAAAAATGGTTTCTAGGACTGTGGGGATGGGGGTTACAACCTCTAGTGGGAAGGAAGGTTAATTGCCACTTTGTCTCGGATTGGCATACGTGGCACAGAGGTAATAGCTCCTCACTGCTTGACTACGTCTATGTTGACCCGTTCCTGATGAACCACTGTTTGTCATTTGTTGTACTGAGAAATGATTGGAGTGATCATTCCATCTTAACGGCTTTATTTGTTTGGATGCTGTGCTCCAGAGAATTCCAGCTACAGCCCCGAATTACTGTTAATGTGTTAATGTGGCTGGCAATGCCGTTAGATGGACGGATATTAACAATCGACAATTGAACTCGAATGTAAAAAATGCACTCAATCAATCCACCTTTGAGTGGAAGCTTAATCATTTTAATGCAAATGAGGTCTGGATATTTGTCGGCACACTTGTCTACGGGCTTGACGCAGGGACTGGCAACAGGGGGAAAGGTCCTGCTAGACATAACCATTGCCATGATGCGGAGGTAGTTGAAGCTAAAAAAACTTTGAGGAGGGAAGTGAGATTTATCCAACGTACTAATTTAGAGCAGGCTATATGCAACGAGCTGATTAGGAAGGAAAAGCAGTCCTATAAGAACTATTGCAAATCAGTGGAACACCGTCTCCTGCAACGTGATGCTGAATTGATGCTGGGGATATTGATCACTGTAGAGGTCCGTGCCCTTTGCCACTAACGATGCAATCTCCCAACTTAATTCAATCTCAGAACAGTAATGGGTACAGTTCTATGAGGACAGGTTTGGGACACCTAACATTGCCTCTGCCATGGCCCCTGACTTATCTGGAACTCTCATATGGGATCCCCAATTATATATGAACACCATCCATTACCTGATTACCAAATGCAAGAGATCTCGAGCCCCAGGGACCAATGGCCTTACGAATAGCACCTTTAAAGATGACTGCGAATCTCCTGTATTTGGAATTTAAGGATATCTTATCTACAGACATAACACAGTCTTCCTGGAATATGGCCCATGTGGTCCCCATATTCAAGTGCGGTAGCAGGATGGATTCAACTAACTATCGACCTATTTCCCTTATTGAGGCCGAATGTAAGATCTTCTCATCGTTCCTGCTCTCACATCTTGAAGAATGGGCAAGCTCCACTCACCCACTAGATCAATTCCAGACTGGTTTTAGGAAAGGCCATTACACCAACATTAACGGCCTTGCACTCAAATGTATACAGGAAGAGGCTTGGTTAACAACTAAGGGATGTACCTGCATGGCTTCAATTGATTTAACTGCCACATTTGATTGTGTTGATCCGAGCAGACTATGGGATAAACTGGCAAAGTGGGGGCATGCCTAAGGGGCTTCTGAGACTTATTAGTGGGGTCTATGAAAATTGTGGGATTCAAGTCTGTCTGAGTCAGAAAGGGGATATCTTGAGGGGAATTCGATCCTACAGGGGGGTCAGGCAGCGCTGTGTCTTGGCCATCCCGCTTCTTAATCAATATCTGTCTAATGTTGCACTCTCGATTGTGAAGGAAGGGCTGGTTGCTCCAAAGGTAGGAAAGGAAAGTATTATATGGCTTGTCTATGCAGATGACCTTCTGATCTTTCATCTCACCAAGGTCGGGCTGCAAATGTCACTAAACAACTTTGAGAATTATGCCAAAGATAATGGGTTGGTGATAAATCCTAATAAAACTAAGATTCTTTCCTTCAGAAAAGCGAGGGTAAAGATTATTGGGCCTGCTGGCTTTGTCGGAGGTATGCCTCTGAAGCTTTCAGACTCTTTTAGGTGTCTGGGCTTCAACTTTGCCTCCTATAAAGGTTCTAAAATAGCTACTGAGGCCTTGGTACATAAGGCGAAATTGCTGGAAGCACAGATTGTTAAAACAGACCGTAAGTTTGGAAGATTTTCCCTTAAACCTTCAGTGATGTTCTTCAAAGGCAAAATTGTCCCGAAACTGATTTGTGGCATGGATTTAAAATCAGATAAAATGTGTAAAACCCTGAATAGAATTGAGGACAGAAACTGGAGGAGAATTCTTGGAGCCCCTAATGCGGTACCCTTACCAGCCATTAGTTTTGAATTGGGGACAGTCTCTCTCTGGGGACGGGTCCAATGGGCTTGCCTGTCTCTATACTCAAAAATTAAGGCTACCATTCCTGATACTTTGCACCATCTAATGGGAAGAAATCTAAACTACCCTCATGTACTAACTACCCTTAGGGCGAGTTCGGAGCATGCCCTTAATTAAATTGGTGTGACTCTGGAAACCTTGATTACGAATCCTATGAAGTTTAAACAAGCCTTATTTGACTATGACTGGGTTCAGACTACTGATAACTTTCATTCCTATTCTTCCCTGAGTCACCTGGTGCATGAACACAGGCGTAGGGGCTCTCTTATGAAGATATTGCTTCAATTCCTAAACTGATGTTATAGAGGCATCTTGCTTAGGGTACGGTGGAATCTGTTACGTACAAGGGAAATTCAACCGAGGAGGTCACAAATTCTGGCAGAAGCAGCCTGCTGTAGGTTCTGTATGGGGAAACTGGAGTCTTTAAGGCACCTGGTTCTCGAGTGTGTAGCTCTACAGGGTTTAAGAGCTAAGTATCTGGCGCCCCTAGCAGTGAACTCAATAACGTATGATGAAGAGCTGGTATGTAAGTGTTGTTTGGATATGCATAATATACATGAGGGGCTGGCCCTATCAGGCTTTACCAAAAGCCTGAACCCGTAGATCTGGTAATACTCACTGATTATTTCTGGTTTGATGATTATGAATTATCTGATGTGAATGTATTTTTATTATTAAGACCATGTTATCATTCTTTAGGTTTTAGTATTTTTTTAGCGTCTTATTTGGTTTTATTGTATGTTGACTATTTTGAATTAATTTAATTTTATTGGTATTATCTATGTATATGTTTTGACTTATGTATTTGTAAAGGTTTAATTAAACCAATTATAAAAAAAAATTCAGAATTTTAAATTTTCGAAATCACAATAATCACTAACATCATCCCGCACCAAAATGTCGCTTTTTTAACCTGCTCCCCCTCCATTATTTACTCTTTGGTGGCACACTTCGCTGTGTGCTGCCGACTCCCCTTCTCCCTGCGATGCCAGTTCCCTTCAATTACGTGGATGGGAACCGGAGCGGCAGGGTCCTTTCTTTTAAAAAGAAATGTTTTTATACTTTGTTCTTCCCCGCTTTCCTATTTTATGGAAGCGGGGGACGGCCCGCCACCCCCAAAGTCCCATAATGTTGATCAAGTGGAATGGGGGGACATCCCTGCCACCCCTGATCGACATTATGTTATGTTATGTTATTTTGCATTTATATAGCGCCTTATGTACCATTGGTATGATCTCAAGGCGCTGGTCGGTTGAACGTGCTCGGGAACCGAAGTTCAAGTCAGTCGAGAGAGAGAGAGAGAGTTATAAGGTGCATGGGAGCACCGGATATGTATGCAGCAGGTGTGGCATTCGTGTGATAGCTGCTTCTTAGCGGTAGGTGTGGTGGTTGGGAGATCAAGAGTATGTGTTTGTTCTGGCTGTTTGTATCCAGACCGATTCTGGCTGCGTTAGGCCTAAGGAGAATGCCTAGGCTGGAGGGTGTGTAACCAGCTGTGTTTAGTTAGGATGATGGGGAGTATGAGGCAAGTGATGGTATGAGAACAGCTATACCGAATGGTGTCATAGTATCACTGTGTTCTAGTTGAGTGGTGGTGTAAGGAAGAGAGTAAGCGTGGTGATGTGATATGGTGGTTTACCTTAGGTGTTTGAGATCGACCACACTCCAATAGTTTCATGCACTCCAACCGTTCCATGCACTCAGACCGTTTCATGCATTCCGACCATTTCATGCACTCCAGACCGTTCCATGCACTGCAGACCGTTCCATGCATGGCAGACCGTTCCATGCACTCCAAACCGTTTTATGCACTCCAAACTGTTCCATGCGCTCCAAACCGTTCCATGCACTCCAAACCATTCCATGCACTCCAAACCATTCCATGCACTCCAAACCATTCCATGCACTCCAAACCATTCCATGCACTCCAAACCGTTCTATGCACTTTGATCGTTTTATGCACTTTGATCGTTTTATGCACTTCTGATCGTTCCATGCACCCGAATCATTTTTGTAAGTGTCCATTTCGTGCCCTCTATCTGTTCTGTGTATTCCATCTGTTGCATGTACTCGCTCAGTTTTATGCACACTATCAGTTCGATCAGTTCTATGTATTCCTTCTGATCAATGCACTTCTTCCGATCTATACATGTTATCTCTTCATCATCTGGTCTCCAAGTTATCCGTCATTTTCCATGTATCATCCATCCACATACTTGACCCGTTCCATACACCATGTTTCACCCGTCCCATCCACATACGTCATCCGTTCATCCACATACGTCATCCGTTCATCCACCTACATCTTCCGTTTACCCACTTCACTCGTTTCATCCACCCACTTCACACGTCCCATCCACTTCACCCATTCCACCCACTTCACCCGTTCCACCCACTTCACCTTTCCACCCACTTCACCGATTCCATCCACATACTTCATCCGTTCATCCACCTACTTCATCCGTTCAACCCACTTCACCCGTTTCGTCCACACACTTCATTCATTTCATCCAGTTCACCCGTTCCACCCGTTCCACCCAGTTCATCTGTTCCAACCACATACTTCCCGGTTCCGACCCCATACTTCGTCTGTTCCATCCACATCCTTCACCCATTCCATCCAAATACTTCACCCGTTCCATCCGTATACTTCACCCGTTCAATCCACATACTTCACCCGTTCCATCCACATACTTCACCCGTTCCATCCACATACTTCAACCGTTCCATCCACTGTCTTCACCCGTTCCATCCACTTACTTGACCCGTTCTATCCATCCATTTCTCCCGATTCATCCACATATTTCACCCGTCCTTCCACATACTTCACACGTTCCATCCATCCACTTATTCTGTTACATCCATCCACTTCACCCGTTCCATCCACATACTTTACCCGTTTCATCCACATATTTGACCCGTTCCATCCACATACTTGACCCATTCCATCCACATACTTGACCCGTTCCATCCACATACTTCACACGTTCTATCCTCACATTTTCTCCGTTCCTTCCACATATTTCACACATTCCTTCCATATACTTCATCCGTTCCATCCATCTACATACTTCGCACGTTCCATCCACATACTTCACCCGTTCCATCTGTATACTTCATCCGTTCCATGCACCCACTTTCTCCGTTCCATCTACCTACTTCAGCCATTCCTTCTACAAACTTCCCCTGTTCCATTCACCCATTTTCTCCATTCTCTACACCCGCTCCACACTCTACATCCATTCTATTCAACATACTTGAGCCGTTCCTTCCACCTACATCACCAGTTCCTTCCACCGACATCACCCGTTCCTTCTACCTACATCACCCGTTCCGTCACATACATCACCCGTTCGCTCCACACTCTATGCCTGCTCCACACTCTATGCCCGCTCCACACCCTACACCCGCTCCACACTCTACACCCGCTCCACACTCTACACCTGCTCCACACTCTACACCCGCTCCACACTCTACACCCACTCCACACTCTACACCCACTCCAGACCCTACATCCACTCCACACCATACATCCACTCCACACCATACATCCGATCAACACCGCCACATCCTACATCCGCTCAACACCCTACATCTGCTCAACACCCTACATCCGCTCCACGTTATCATCCACTTCACACCCTACATCCGCATCACACCCTACATCCGCTCCACGTTCTCATCTGCTCCACGCTCTCATTCATTCTGCGCTCTCATCCGCTCTACGCTCTCATCCACTCTACGCTCTCATCCGCTCTACGCACTTCATCCTCTCCACCGACATTCATCCGCTCCACCGACTTCATCTGCTCCACTCACTTCATCCATTCATCATGCATTATCTGTTCAACTCATGTCACTTGTCGCACGGACTCGATCCGTCCTATGTTCTCCATCTGTCCCATGCACTACACCCGTCTCATGCACTTGAATCGTCTATTCTATTAATTCCATTTATACCATGCAATCTTACATTCCATGCCATCTATCTGTTTCATACACTCTACCAGTTCTGTGTACTCTGTGCACTCATCCGTATCATGTATTCATCTTTCCATCCTCTCCACTTTATTCTGTCAATCTGGAAAAGTGAATACCCTTCATTTGAATGACAGACGTAACTTGATGGCCGTAGGCCAACCGTCTTATGCACCGAATTATAGAAATATAGAGTGTTATGCTTGACCAACAAGCGGCCATTTTAAACGTAACAGAATCGCCATTTTGCTTGTTAACCATTGCTCATTGCTTTCTGTCTAAAAACTGCTTTGCAGCTTGCAATTCTTGCGATTTCTGCTTACTCTGCTCAACTGTTAACATTGTTGTCTGAATATGAAAGGACAAGGTCGTGGGACTGAGGAGTTCGTTGAAACTCTGCATGAGTAGCCCAGAAAGGAATGCCCACGCTGCCTCTCTGTAGCCTTGAGGGAGAGCTGCAGGGCATTTAATCACTTCACAGCTGCCAGCCAGTCTCGTACAATGTTAGAATAAAACAGCTAAAGGCTTGAATTATGCTTTTCCTACGGCCCTCCTTCGCAAAACTCTGTAGAGCGTGTCGGCTCCCAGGACACGTATAGCACCTCACAGATAGCAAAGTATGGAATGTGGCTCTTCCCCTGTGTGCAGCTTGCTCCCAAGAACAGAACCACCGTGTTCTGTTCAACAACTAAAAGATGCCTCCGCACTTTCTAAATTGCACATTGTTACTAGAATAGACATCAAAAGTGTCATAATTGTCATACTCGTTGGAAATGTCCATCGTCATTCTGAGTTCAAAGAAACTTAATAAAGGAGGGTGTTAAACATGACATAGCTGATTGTATGATATGCATTTTGTATATATGTAACTGATGTACGTAATTCGCTCTCTTGCGTCCCTCGAGGTCTAGGAAACTCACGTCATGGGGAGAAAGACCAGAATTGGGCAATTGGGACTATTCTTGCTTGTAATAAACCCTAGCATTGGGAATTTGAACCTCGTGTCTGGCGCATCTTTTCGTGTATGGTTATTGCCTTGTTTCCATATCACGAGGGACCCCAGGGGCCCCTTTCAAGATGGCGCCCGAATAGGGACCCTCCCCCACTTGCCCCATCGTATACGTTGTAACGGAGTAAAGGCGGAAGAACGGCGAGGACTGGACGATCGAGCCGGGATCAAGAAGTGTACGGGGCGCCCTGTAGAAGTGAGGAGAGATTCCTTCCGCAGATCTGCACACATCTGATCCCTGATCGACGTACCGGGCCAGAGGGCAAAGGAGGCGAGGGTCCCGAGACGAGGCAGAAGCCAGAGGAGCGCAGACACGACGTTGGGAGAGGTTGCGTTAGGACACAGGACTTGTTTTATCAGGTGAGTCATTCCCCGATTCAAATAAAAACCTGATTTTTGGTAGAGTGTTGATTTTGCAAATTCAAACGTCCAGGTAAAGGTTAGCTAACCAAAGGGGAAGGTTAAAGAAACATGCCTGGAGTCCACTTTACCAAGGCTTTTCAGCTGCGGTAGACAGTCCTTGGAATATGGCCAAAGTGCACCGCCTGGGGGAACGCCGGCTTATGACATGTATGCAAAATATGGTGTGGGTGCGATAATATTTTGTGAAATTTGGCATAGGAAAACTAGAAAGCAACCCGACCATCAGTGGCCGATTAATGGTAGCTTTGAGATGGCGAGGATAGATAACCTAGAAAGGGTGCTGATTAGGAAAAAAGCGCGACCCGCATCTTTTGAGACTGTCAAAGATTGGAGGAGGGAAGCAATTCTCCGACTTAGTAGTAGAGAGAAGCATGCGTGTAGGCACAAAACGAAGCTTGATGTAGCAGAAGAAAAGGAGGAAGAGGAGTGGACGGCAAGTCTAAGACGGGAAGGGAGACGTGACCAAATGAACATAGAAGGAGTATACCCGCAGCGGGAACTACACATAGCAGACAAATTAATGGAACATTTGTTAACTAACACGGGTCGAGGCCCAAAACCAGAATCGAAACCAAATACGCCAGTAGTGACTGCGCAGGCCCAACCAGTAGCTTTCGTACCCCCTCCCGTAGCCCAACCACTTCCCCTCATGCAAGCATTAATCCAAGCCCCAACCACAGCTTGAGCCCTCCCACAAGCGCAGACCACGGACACGCAATTTCCCAGCACCCAGGAAGGCCCTTCACAGATGCCACCTGTGTCACTTGTCCCATCCGCACCTCCCGCTCCAGAGACAGATTCAGCACCATCCGCCCCTCCCGAAGTCGAAATTGAGACCGGGGAGGCGAGAGGCGGGGCTGAAGGAACAGGATTTGGACAGGTAACTCGAAGCGCGATCAGCAAAGAAAGAAAGATTGAATTACGGCAAGAGGCAGAAATGTACATAGAAGGAAATGATGGGACGGCAGCATTGCCCTCATTATATGGGTACTGAAGAAGCGACGAGAGACAGGTAGTGTTGGAATGTATGGGGGCATTTTGGTGGGAGAATGGAAAAAGATACCTGGGAATTTACCGCCACAGCGATTGTTAGATTTGAATAAGTTAGCACGCAGTGAGCAAAGAGATGAGGATATAAGAAAACATGTGCACAAACTCATTCAAGTAAAAAATGAAATTGAAAACAGATATGCTGAGATGTTTGCTACACCTGAATATAGTAGTGAGTATATTAAGAAAGGTAGGAAGGAGGCGTCGAGGTTGTATATGCAAAAATCGTCGCCGAGAGTTTTTTCAGGTGGTACAAAGCATTTGCCGCTACCGGGACAAATAGGTGATAAACAAAGATTGCAGGTATAGGTGGAGGAAACAATGCGATGTATGTCGAACAAAAGAACGTCAGTAAAGGAAGTAAGTGAGATATGCAATGGATACCCATTGGAGATGAGAAAAGAAGCGATGCGAACAATAGTAGGGGTGTTACTGCAGCAGGTCATTGGATACAATAGAGGTAGAGGAAATGCACAAGGCAGAGGAAATTTGAATAATATGCATGGGGTGTCATTGGGAGTAATTCAATGTGCGTACTGTAAGGAGGAAGGACACTGGCAAGCGCAATGCCCGCACCTACAGAATAGAGGTGGGTTTGGTCAGAGAAGGCCTCATAGAGGACATCAGGGGTCAAACGGCCCAAGCAGAAATAGCATGCAGCAGCAGCAGGGATATACCAATGGAGGTACTCAGAGCCAATCCTATGGTCAAAACCAAGCGCAACAGAACCAGGCATTGAACCAAAGTGTTTCGACCCAAAATCAGGGCGGGCAGGGCCAACAGAGAAATGATCAGAGTGGAGGACACCAAGGGGGAAATGGGAATATTTTTGATACACAGCCAAACACGTATTATAGCAGCAGCGGTGACCACACATCGGACGATGTGTTATTTTTGCGATCGGACAGCCCATGGCAGGGGTCGGAACCAGTGTCTATTCCAGTGAATCAGAGAGGACCCTACGTAGAAATGAGAGTCGGGAATAGTGAGCACCGTTTCCTTGTAGATACAGGGGCACAGAAGTGCTCGATAGACCACCACTTGGTTCTGGAGATCCCACTGTCGGGGAAAAATAATGTTTCTGTAGGGTTCGCAGGTACACCAGTAATTAACCCCATGTCCGAAGCTGTCCCAATTACAATAGGACCATTTACAGAACAGTGTCCATTTCCTTTGACAGAAAAGTGTGGAGAGAACTTGCTAGGATTAAATTTGTTGAGAAAATTGGGGGCAGTCATACATTGTACGGCAGATGGGGTGTTCCTCACGATGTGGCCTCACGATACACCGTTGACGGAATTTATGTCAAAAGCGTTACCAGAAGAGCTAAGTAGAGTACCAACCTGTCTGTGGGCAATGCATGATAACGATGTAGGATGCTTGAAAATAGAGCCAGCAAAAATAACTTTGAAAGAAGGTGTTACACTACCACAAATTCCCCAGTATAAGATGTCTGTTGAAGGTGAGAAGGGATTAAAAAGTATTGTTACTGACCTGGTGAGATTGGGGGTGGTTGAAGAAATTGCAGGTAGCACGTGTAACAGCCCGATTCTTCCAGTTTACAAGAAAGGAGGCAATGAAGTACCCTATCGTTTCATAATTGATCTGCGCGCATTAAACAAAGTGGTAGACCCACAATTCTCTTTGGTCCCAGATGTCATAACGATACTGACAATGATACCGGCCACTGCAGAATACTTTAGTGTAGTTGATCTGAAGAACGCGTTCTTTAGCATTCCAGTGGATAAAAGCAGTAGATATCTGTTCGCGTTCACTCTAGGAGGTCGATCATTCACATTCACACGCATTCCACAAGGATACACAGAAAGCCCGAGCATTTACAGCAGAGTGCTAAAAGAGCAGCTAGACATGCTAGAATTACCCAAAGGTTGCGTACTCTTGCAGTACATAGATGACTTGTTATTAGCTGCTGACACAAAAGAGATCTGCAAAGAAAGTACTATATTACTATTGACACACTTAGCGACCCATGGTCACAAGGCAAGTTTGAAGAAATTCCAGTATAATCAGAAGGAGGTGTCTTATTTGGGTTACCTACTTTCGAAAGAAGGGAGAAGATTAACACCAGAATGCATAGAAAGTATTTCTAGTATGCCTATTCCAAAAACTCAAAAAGGAGTGAGAGCTGTAATAGGCATGGCCTCTTATTGTCGGCAGTGGATCAGTAATTTTGCGTTGATTGTGAAGCCGATGATAAAGTTAACTAAAAAGGATGCAGTGATGCCTTTACAGTGGGATGAGGAATGTCAGAAAGTATTTGAGCTATTGAAAGCTGCATTATGTGCTGCGCCAGTTTTAGGCACTCCTAACTATAAAAAGATCTTTAGACTATTTGTGAGTGAGAGTGAAGGATGTGCATTGGCAGTTTTGACACAGGAACAAGGTGGAAGAAATAGGCCGTGCGGCTATTATTCTTCCGCGCTGGACCCTGTAGCGCACGCTCTACCACAATGTTTGTGATCCATCGCAGCGGCTGCTCCGTCAGTGAAACAAACGGAAGGAATGGTATTGGGGCACACTTTAATTCTGATGGTCCCACATGCTATAGACGTTCTATTAAATAGGACACAGACGCAACACCTCACCACAGCTCGACTGACAAGATATGAGCTCATCTTGTTTGCACCCCACATCCAAATTATGAGGTGTAGCGCATTGAATCCTGCAGAATTAATGCCATTGCATATAGCAGAAATTGGTGACAACGAATCACCACCCCACGATTGTTTAATGGTCACTGAAGAAGAAACAAAGGGAAGAATTGATTTGAGCGACATCCCACAGAAAGAGCCAGATGGGGAGTTATTTTGTGACGGCTCTTGTTTTAAATTACCTGATGGCACATCAACGGCCGCATATGCAATTACTACCCTAGAGAGTGTTGTAGAAAACAGAAGAATCCCCTACAATTCGGCACAAGCCGCAGAAATAATAGCACTGACCCGAGCCTGTGAACTCTCTGAGAATTTGAACGTGAATATTTATACTGACAGCCAGTATGCCTTTGGTGTGGTTCATAACTGTGGCCGACTTTGGGCTGAGAGGGGTTTCTTGACATCACATGGGGCCAGGATTCAGCATGGCCTTTTGATTGTGCAATTGTTGTCTGCACTCACGTTTCCTTAGCGCCTAGCTATAGTGAAGTGCGAGGCGCATAAAAAAGTAACATGTAAAGTGGGAGAGGGAAACGCATTTGCAGACAGGATTGCGAAGCAAACAGCCACAGATTTGGGAAATAAAATGATGACAGTACAGACTGAGAAATTACCTTGTATGATAGAGAATGGAGTTGCCACAGTCAAAGAAATGCAGGCTGAGGCCACGACCGAAGAGATTCAGGGGTGGGCTGAGGGCTCTGCTGAGTTAGATTTGGAGGGATGTTGGGTGGACAAAGAGACCAAGAACTGGATGTTGCCAAATTGTTACGTAACCGCAATAGTTACGATGGCGCATAGCCCTACCCACATTTGCGCGAAGAAGATGGTACAGCATTTAACCACAGTATGGAAAAATTAGCACATAAGAAAGAATGCAGAAAGGCTAGTGCAGAATTGTATTACGTGCCTGCAACACAATGTAGGGAAGGGAACCGTGACTCCAGTAGGTAGTTTTGGCCCACCCTCTATGCCATTTGAGGTGGTCCATTTTGATTTCATAGAAATGGAAAGGTGTCAGAACTACAAATATGTGTTAGTGGTGATTTGTGCATTCAGCAAGTGGGTGGAGGCATATCCTTTAAAAGACTGTACTGCCATGTCAACGGCAAAAGTAATGTTAAAGGAGTATTTCTCCTGGTTTGGGTTGCCCCGTGTCCTGTGGTCAGACAACGGCCCACACTTTGTGGGCGCAGTAGTGCTACAGATCTCTGCAGGTCTGCAGATAGAGAAGAGATTCCACAGTTCCAGGCATCCCAGTTCTGCCGGGCTTGTGGAGAGACATAACGGAATCTTAAAGTCAAAGATAGCTAAAATTTGTGCTGGGAGCAAGTTGAGTTGGGTGGATGCATTACCCCTAGCGCTATTGTGCATGCACACGTCTGTGCAGGCTAAGACTGGGCTCTCCCCCTATGAAATTATAATGGGGAGACCGGCAAATGTATGGTGCGCACCGCAGCCCAAAAGATTATGTGAGGTCGAGCATCCTATGTTAAGCACGTACTGTAGCCTTTTAATGCAGAAGCTGCGTTTAATTCATCAGCAGGTGCAGGAGGCGTTACCAGTGTGATACACCGGACGGGGGCACTCGCTGGAGCCTGGAAGTTGGGTCTTAATAAAGAACTTTGAGCGGAAGACAGCCTTAGCACCCAGGTGGCGCAGCCCCTACCAAGTACTTTTGGCGACGCAAACGGCCATCCGGGTGGACGGACGAAAGGCATGGATCCATGCGACACATGCCAAAAGATTCCCGGGACTGCTGACAACTTCCGTCGACCAGAGAAAGGAAACGGTCTCGGAAACGAAAGAAACTGTTGCCAATCCATTGCCACAGCATCAGCCTGAGCGAGAAGTGAAAGTTGAAACAAAGCCCAAGCGAGAAGTGAAACTCGAAACAGAGCCTGAGGAGGCTGCCAGTAAGGGGAGAGGGCGAAAAGTGCCCCAACGTTGCTCAGCAGAAACAACATCACTGCCGAGCGACACAAACCCTGCATTGCAAACACAAGCAGAAACAACGCGTGTACCCCTTTGGCGCCCATCAGTTTCTGCAAATGCACCAAAGCCGAAGAAAGAAACTACATGATTGCCACGGCGCTCATCGCTACCCATCATTGTGCCACATGCTGACACTGAGCCTGATACTGGAAGTGCAACAGCACTATTCACGGATCATACAATACCAGGAGTGAATCAGTATAATTTGCGGCCTCGACAGGCAAAGTGATCCACAGATCTTTGGTGCTTTTCTTTTGCCTTTGGTTCCACTCACGGACGGAGTAGGAGCCAGGGGCGTAGAGGAGAGAAGTGTGAGAGTTGTGCAAATCGGACAATTCTCCTCGGTGCGCTTATAAAAGTACATGTGTCAGGAGCCAGAGCAGGACAAGCTGGACGCACATATGTACTAAGGCTGATAGAGTACATGTGTCCTAAGCCAGAGCGGGACAAGCTGGATGCACATAGTACTCTATCAATAAAGAACTGTTCAGAAATCGTATGAGCAGTGGGAGAAAGAACAACTAATCTTGTTCGAAGTAGATAGGTGATCTAGGCTGTGAAAGGGTTGGCAGAATTGAACTGTGACATTTTTTATTGAACTTTTCTGGCATCGAGAACGAGAGACATTTGCGACGAACTTTGCCAGCAAGGAGAAGGACGATGAAGAACAAATCAAGACCGGTTTCAGCCTCCTCTTGCACCCCTGCTGAAAAGATGATAGATTTAGAGACTGTAAATTTAGGGAAAAAGCATGGTAAAAGGAATAAGGTACTGATTTGGACACTGGTCCTGTGTTTCTTAAGTATGGTAGTACCAACAATAACAGCTATTACACTATGGTTCCTGGAGTACGCGCACCCATTAGAAACACTTTTGCCAAAAGCAGCTACTGAAAGCCCGGTTCATGTAATCACTGGTACTTTGCCTCCAATGGAATAAAGACATAGAGAAGCATACGGCAACAATACATTGTTTCTCATCATGAACATGACATATGCGGTTTTAAAGAAAAAAGATTGCTGGGTTTGTGCCTATTTACCACAGCACGGTGGGAAAGGGATAGGCTGGTATGTACAACCGTTACCATTGGTTTATTCATGTGAAGTATCGTTGAGTGCAATGTTCTTTGGGAAATGGAACAAGAGTAATACGGGTCAGCTAGATGAGACCAATATGAATGAATTTGAGGAAGTGATCATGAGTCCTGTGGGTTGTTCCATATTCCACAAAGCTTGCGTGTTTTCACCAGATCCCATGAGGAAGAATACACGAAAGACAACAAGACTAGATAGATTACATAGGCAGAATAGACCGACCCCGCCAGCAGAAGAAACATCAGTAATGACATTTCGAATGAGGGATGAATGGAATAAAGATGCTGTGCCCCCTGCCTATACAGTGGATCACAGCCCCAAAACTGCTCCCCTGTGTTTACAGAAAAAGGGTTCCTATAAAGTAGGAACGTTTAGCAACTGCCTGAACACAGTGGTTTTAAAGCACGAAATAGAACCCGTGTACGTAGGGGACCATGTTTACTTTATATGTGGAAAAAAAGCATATCCATGGTTACCTAGGAACTGGGGAGGTACATGCTACTTAGGTCTACTGTTTCCAGGAGTGTTCCTCTTGGAGACAGCAGAAGTAGCCAGACGAACAAAAGGTAGAACTCAAAGGAGTAGCAAGGATGGAATGATAGCAATAGATATAGCCAAATCATTTATACCATTCTTGTCCCAAATAGAAAATTCTTACAGTATAAGAAAACTGTCTAGAATATTAAAAAATACAATAGATTCAACAACGGATATTTTATTGAATATGACGTTAGAAGAAAAAGGAATAAGACTAATGGCACTCCAAAACAGGATGGCTCTCGATATAATATTAGTTGATCGTGGGGGAGTTTGCAAACTCGTAAAAAACTGCATGCTGTGTGTATATAGATGATTACTCCCCTACGATATTTAAAGCAATCCGGAAATTACATGTCCTAAGTTCCACACTCTCTACTGAAGAAGGGGGTTGGGGGATAGGATCCTGGTTTTGGGGATTATTGCGGTCTTGGGGATGGAAGTTAATTTCGATACTAATGATGGTACTTGGTATATTCATAACATGTTGCTGTTGCATACAATGCTTACCAATAGTTTGCACTGAAATAACTGATGGATGTACTAAGGGATGTATGCACATGGTGTCGAGAGGAAAACAAACGCATGGCCAAAATAACAGAGACACTGATGAAATAAAAACAGTAAAACAATTCATGGCTATAGACATTAATGATGAAGATGATGCTGATAATAGCATGAAAGGTTCAGACCTCAGACTTATCCTCATCGGAGGAGGATACAATGAATGAATAGGACGTTTGGCATACGGCCAAAAGGAGGGTTTGTCAATCTGGCAAAGTGAATACCCTTCATTTGAATGACAGACGTAACTTGATGGCCGTAGGCCAACCGTCTTATGCACCGAATTATAGAAATATAGAGTGTTATGCTTGACCAACAAGCGGCCATTTTAAACGTAGCAGAATCGCCATTTTGCTTGTTAACCATTGCTCATTGCTTTCTGTCTAAAAACTGCTTTGCAGCTTGCAATTCTTGCGATTTCTGCTTACTCTGCTCAACTGTTAACATTGTTGTCTGAATATGAAAGGACAAGGTCGCGGGACTGAGGAGTTCGTTGAAACTCCTCATGAGTAGCCCAGAAAGGAATGCCCACGCTCCCTCTCTGTAGCCTTGAGGGAGAGCTGCAGGGCATTTAATCACTTCACAGCTGCCAGCCAGTCTCGTACAATGGTAATGGTAATAAAACAGCTAAAGGCTTGAATTATGCTTTTCCTACGGCCCCCCTTCGCAAAACTCTGTAGAGCATGTCGGCTACCAGGACACGAATAGCACCTCACAGATAGCAAAGTATGGAATGTGGCTCTTCCCCCGTGTGCAGCTTGCTTCCAAGAACAGAACCACCGTGTTCTGTTCAACAACTAAAAGATGCCTCCACACTTTCTAAATTGCACATTGTTACTAGAATAGACATCAAAAGTGTCATAATTGTCATACTCGTTGGAAATGTCCATCGTCATTCCGAGTTCAAAGAAACTTAATAAAGGAGGGTGTTAAACATGACATAGCTGATTGTATGATATGCATTTTGTACATATGTAACTGATGTACGTAATTCGCTCTCTTGCGTCCCTCGAGATCTAGGAAACTCACGTCACGGGGCGTGAGACCAGAATTGGCCAATTGGGACTATTCTTGCTTGCAATAAACCCTAGCATTGGGAATTTGAACCTCGTGTCTGGCGCATCTTTTCGTGTATGGTTATTGCCTTGTTTCCATATCACGAGGGACCGCTAGGGGCCAATTCACATACCTCTCCTCCATTTTATTCCTCTCGTCCATTACATCTATTTCCTGCATTTCATTAATTTCAACCACTTACTGCATTCATACAATGTATTCTTTTTATCCACTTCACTGCTTTGATCTACTTTACTCATTCTACTCTGTTTGTCCTTTTTAGTTTACATTAGAGGTTATTAGCTTTCGATTTCTCACTTGGATCTTGATGTTGGATTGTTATTTATGTTATTGTTATTTATGATCTAGTAGTTTGGGCTAGTTGAATTGCTGTTATCCACTTTATTCCTCTCGTCCACTATGATCCTCTTGTCCATTACATTTATTTCATCCATTTCATTAATTTCAACCACTTTACTGCTGTCATACAACTTATTCTTTTTATCCACTCCACTGCTTTGATGCTTTTTACTCATTCTATTTTGTTTGTCCATTTTAGTTTACCTTAGAGGTTATTAGTTTTCGATTTCTTGCTCGGATCATGATGCTGGATTGGTATTTATGATCTAGCATTTTGGGCTAATGTCATTGAGTTGCTGTTATCCAGTTTGAGTTAGGGGTCGGTTTTTGCGGAAAGACATGAGGTCCTCGGTGAGTCGGATTTGGGTGGGAGTGCGTTCCACAGAATGGGGGCCAAGGCTGAGAATGATGATCCACCTAACCTTACTGAGTATGTTTTTTGATATGAGTAGGAGGCCGGCTGAGCTTGATCTTATATACGTGCAGGGTGATAGGGTTTTAGTTTGTCTTGAAGATATTGAGGCCCGGTATTTATGCAGTGCTCGGTGAGAAATGCATAAGGTTTTGAAGGTCACCCTTTGGGCAACCGGAAACCAGTGCAGAGTTTTGAGGGCTGGGGAGATGTGGTCTCTTGGACCAAGCGCTAATAGCAGTTTGGCTGCAGCGTTTTGTGCTCTTTGTAGTTTAGTCAGTTGGTATGCGTGTACTTCGAGGTAGAGCGGGGTAGCATAG
Source organism: Ambystoma mexicanum (assembly GCF_040938575.1). Classification (NCBI taxonomy): domain Eukaryota; kingdom Metazoa; phylum Chordata; class Amphibia; order Caudata; family Ambystomatidae; genus Ambystoma; species Ambystoma mexicanum. The sequence goes on from NC_090937.1 coordinate 1,141,169,195, forward strand.
TCCAGTCTTAATATAACAATTGATTGGACCACAGAGAGTCTGTTGGGAAAGGAGAGGTATGGAAAAATGCGCCTAAGAGTTTTAAATTGGTAGTGGCAGGACTTCGAGACGTTGTTGACTTTGCACGAGAGGGTTAGGTCTGAGTCTAGGGTGCATTCAAGGTTTTTTACTGAATTAGAGGGTGTCGGTGAGTTGGCCATGGTAGATGGCCAGGGTAGTGGGTGTGGAAGAAGTCCCACATATCATGATTTTGGTTTTGGAGGGGTTTAGCAAGAGGTGGTTTATGGTCATCCAAAGATCTATGTCGAGGAGGCAGGAAGCGAGGTCAGGTCGGCAGTTGGGTTTTGAGTTCAGGAGTTTTAGAATTAGTTGAGTGTCATCGGCATAGTTGTAGCACAGGATGTTGTGCGAACAATTTATTCGTGGGAGGGTGGCCATGTAGATGTTAAACAGGAGGGCTGATAGGCATGCTCCTTGTGGAACTCCAGTGTCAACTGGTCGGGGCTTGGGAGGAATAGGTGAAGAGTAGGGTTATTTGGTTCATATTATTGTGGAAGGATGCTACTCATTTTAGAGCGGTTCCACAAATTCCTAGGGAGTTGAGGCGGTCAAGGAGGATTGAGTGGTTGATTGTGTTGAGACGGCGGATAGGTCAAGAAGGATTAATGCGGTGCATCCCGCAGAATCTGCCGTATTTTTAAGGTCATCCCAGATTGAGGTTAGGGTGGTTTCGGTTCCTTGTCGGGCTCTGAAACTTGATTGAGCGGGGTCTAGGAGATTGTTGGCTTCGACAAAGGTATTTAGTTGGGAGTAGGCAGTTCGGTCAATGAGTTTGGCAAGGAATCTGGTGTTTGAGATGGGGCGGTAGTTTTTGGGCTCGAGAGGGTCGAGGGAAGCTTTTTTTATAAGAGGTTTGACATAAGCCGTTTTGAATGTGTCAGGAAAAATTCCTGAGGAAAACGAGTCATTCATGATGGTCCTTGCATGTTCTCCTGCGCAGGTAGATGCGAACATTTCTTTGAGGGTTGTGGCTGGGCAAGGGTCCAGCGGAGAGCTGGATGGTTTGCGGGCAGAGAGAAGTTTGAGAAATTGGTTGGTTGATATTGGACTGACGGAGTCGAACGTTGGTTGGGTAATGTTCGCAGGCGGTGAGTTGCCTGGTATGGAGGGTGGATTGCCTAGTGGGTGTAAGAGAGCTGGTTTTTTGGTTAGAGCGTTTGTTCTTTTAAGAGCTGTGGTGTAAAAGTGGAGAAAGAGTGAGTCGCACAGCAATTGTGAGGGGGTCGGGAGGTGGTGATGCATGATGGTTTGGGGAATTCAGTGATGATTTTGTGAAGTTCTTTGCTGGGGTTTTCACAGTTTAGGATTCGGGAGTTGTAATGGGCTTTTTTTGCTTTCCGGATTTCAGCCTTGTACTGATGAAGGTGCCGGGCCAAAGTCGATCTTCTCATGGGTGTTTTGTCTTTCCGCCATTTGCATTCTAGGGATTTATATAGTTGTTTAGTGATCTTCAGTTCAGGTGTGAACCATCTAGGGAAAAGGCCATGGCAGGCTGATGGTTTGCAAGAGGGTGTGAGCCGCATTAGTGAGGTGTTGAGCCATGAGTCAAAGGCATCGGAGGTTAGTTGTTCATTGAGTAGGCAGGTAGCGGGAGGAGACTGAGGGAGTGTGTTGGCTAGGTCAGGAAGGATTATTAGTTTCTTCCAGCATTTGCGTAGATTCTGAGGTTCACGCTTCGGGTAAGGGGAGCGGGTTGGGTGAGCGAATGGCGAAAAAGACAATGAAGTGATCGGACCAGATGATAGGGGTCTGGGGGGTTTAGATGTATCAGGTTGTGGGAGCTGAAGATGGTATCAAGTGTGTGTCCTTTATAGTGAGTCGGGCTGTTTATGTGGGGTTGGAGGTTAATCGCTTCTAGACCGTCAACCAGAGAGTGTGTCATAGGGTTGGTGGGAATGTCAAGCCATATGTTGAAATTTCCTAGAAGGGTGAGGTTGGGATGGTTTAGTTGGAGGGTGGTAATAGAGTCGCAGAGGTTGTTTGAGAATTGTCTATCGTAGCCAGAGGGTCTGTAGATTATTAGGAAGCTGTGGGAGAATGAAGGGGGGAGGGAGAGTTTTACGAGGAGTGATTCGCAGGAAAGAATGGATGGCTGGTTGTCGATGATTGAGGTGTAGAAGTGAGACTTGAAGGCGATTGCTATTCCTCCTCCTCTGGAGGGACGGTTCAGTGGGATGAGGGAGTAGTCTGGGGGGAAGGCTTTGTTGGCGATCAGGCAAAGTCACCAGAGAACCAGGTTTCCGTGATAAAGACCAGGTCGGGTTTGTCAGAGGCGAGGAGGTCAAAGATGCTGTGTCTGTTTTTTGCTACAGATCGGGCATTAAAAAGGATGCAATTTACTTCGGTACAGGAGGGTGGTGAGGGAGTTGCAGAGGAGGGAGGTGGGAGGGAGGGGGTGGAAAATGGGGAGTTAGAGGGGGGTGCATGGTGGTCAATGGGAAGAGTAGGCAGGCGGTTGAGTTGGTGGGTTTGGGGGAAGGGGTTGGACTGGTGTGACGGATTGAATGGATTTGGGTCGGAGGATTTGAGGGTGGGGTGTAAGGAGTTAGGAGTTTCGGTTGTGGTCGGTGAGAATTCGAGGGAGAGGGGTTTCAGGTAGGGTGAGGCAGGGGGGAGGGTGGTGATGATCGGAATTGGGAGGATGAGGAGGTGGGTCTAGACAGGAGTGGCGATGAGTACTGAGAGAATGAGGGAGACCAAGTACGTTTTCTCTTCAGTGTTTTTGTTGTGGTTGGAGTGTGAGAGAGGGTAGGGGGTTCGGAGGGGGAAAGGGAAGTGGCTACTGTTTTGCCAGGGCGAGGCGTGCAATTTTTAGGGAGGGGAAAGAGTGGGCTCCGGGACGGATGATAGTGGGGGTTGATGAGGGGAGTGGGGGGTGGATGGTAGCGGGGATGGGAGTGCTTGGGAGGTTAGACAGGCCGTTGGTCGGGGGTGGGGAGTGCGGGTATGATGATAGTAGGCGGGTGGGAGGAGAGGATGGGAGGAGGAGTGGTCTTAGGATGGTTGACTCGCCATCGTGCTCCTCTGGCTTGGTGTTTGGATAGGGGATGGGTAGGGTATGTGGTGGAGGGCAGGATCGGTTGTGAAGGGGGGCATGGGAGGTTGGGCGGGCGGGAAGGGAGGCGGTGCGAGGGGGTCATTTTAGGTGGACTTTGGTGGGTTGGGAGGACTCATGCGTTTGATTAGTTTGAGCTGTGTTATAGTTGCCGTTGGATGGTTTTATTCACACCTTCCCACTACAACTTTACCACCTGATGTTAGTTGTACACACTCTCTGTGATTAGCTGTACTACCGCTGTACCACAGTGATAATTCGTACTTTCTAAATTCAACTATACCACCAGGTGAGATTATTCACAGTTTCTAAGTTTGACTAAACCACGGGGTGATATTATTCACATATACTAAGTTCACCTATACCATAGGGTGAGATTAGTCACAGTTTTAGATTCAACTATACTATAGGGTGAGATTATTCACAGTTTCTAAATTCGACTATACCACAGGATCGGATTATTCTCAGTTTCTCAATTCACCTATACTACAGGGTGAGACTATTCACAGTTTCTAACTTCAACTATATCACAGGGTTACTTCATCTATGCCACAGGGTGAGATTATTCAGTTTCTAAATTCAACTATATCACAGGGTCATATTATTCACAGTTTCTAGGCACAACTGTACCACAGGGTGGGATTATTCACTGCATCTACGTACAACTATATCACAGTTTCTATTTAGATTTTCAGAATGCAACCTGACCACAGATATGCTAATAGGCCGACTTACTAAATGCAATTACACCGCGGATATGCTATTAGGCAGACTTTCTATGTGAAACTAAACCACAAATATGCTACTAAGCAGATTTTCTGAGAGTAACTAAACCACCGCTATGCTATTAGTAGACTTTCTGAATGCAACTAGACCACGGATATGCTATTGGGCAGACTTACTGCATGCAACTAAACCTTTGATGTGCTTTTAGGTAGATTTTCTAAATGTGACTAGACCATAGATATGCTAATAGGGACACTTTCTAAATGTAGACTACACCACAGATATGCTATTGGGCAGACTTTCTAAATGCAATTATACCACAGATATGCTATTAGACAGACTTTCTAAATGCAATTATACCACAGATATGCTATCAGGGGCACTGTCCAAATGTAGACTACACCACAGATAAGCTATCAGGCAGACATTTTGAATGCAATTATACCACAGATATGCTATTAGGGACAATTTTTAAATGCAACCACACCACAGATATGCTATTAGGCGGACTTTCTAAAAGTACACTACACCACAGATATGCTATTCGGCGGACTTTCTGAATGCAGTTATACCACAGATATGCTACTAGGTGGACTCTCTAAATGCAACCACACCACAGATGTGCTATTAGGCGGACTTTCTTTATGTAGACTACACCACGGATATGCTATTAGGTGGACTTTCTGAATGCAATTATAACACAGATTTGCTATTAGGCACACATTCTAAATGCAATTATACCACAGATATGCTATTAGGGACAGTTTTTAAATGCAACCACAGCACAGATATGCTATTAGGCGGACTTTCTAAAAGTAGACTACACCACAGGTATGCTATTAGGTACACTTTCTAAATGCAACCGCACCACAGATGTGCTATTAGGCGGACTTTCTAAATGTAGACTACACCACGGATATGCTATTAGGTGGACTTTCTAAATGCAATTATGCCACAGAATGCTATTAGGGACACTTTCTAAGTGTAGGCTACACCACAGATATGCTATTAGGCAGACTTTCTAAAAGTAGACTACACGACTGATATGCTATTTGGTGGACTTTCTAAATGCAATTATACCACAGGTATGCTATTAGACAGACTTTCTAAATGCAATTATACCACAGATATGCTATTAGACAGACTTTCTAAATGTAGACGACACCACATATATGCTATTGGGCGGACTTTCTAAATGCAATTATACCACAGATATGCTATTAAACAGACTTTCTAAATGCAATTATACCACAAATATGCTATCAGGGGCACTTTCTAAATGTAGACTACACCACAGATATGCTATCAGGGGCACTTTCTAAATGTAGACTATACCACAGATATGCTATTTGGTGGACTTTCTAAATGCAATTATACCACAGCTATGCTATTAGACAGACTTTCTAAATGCAATTATACCACAGCTATGCTATTAGACAGACTTTCTAAATGTAATTATACCACAAATATGCTGTTAGGGACACTTCTAAATGTGGACCACACCACAGATAAGTTATTAGGGGGACTTTCTAAATGCAATTATACCACAGATTTGCTATTAGGCACACATTCTAAATGCAATTATACCACAGATATGCTATTAGGGACAGTCATTTTTTAAATGCAGACACACCACAGATATGCTATTAGGTGGACTTTCTAAAAGTAGATTACACCACAGATATGGTATTGGTTGGACCGTCTAAATGTAATTATGCCACAGGTATGGTATTCGGCTGACTTTCTAAATGCAATTATACCACAGATATGCTATCAGGGGCACTTTCTAAAAGTACACTATACCACTGATATGCTATTGGGCAAACTTTCTAAATGCAATTATACCACCGAATGCTATTAGGGACACTTTCTAAGTGTAGGCTACACCACAGATATGCTATTGGGCAGACTTTCTAGATGCAATTATACCACAGATATGCTATTAGGGGCACTTTCTAAATGTAGACTACACCGCAGATGGACAATGTAGTTTCTAGGGGTGGAGTGGTAGGGTAGTATGGCGTGAAGTAATTGCTTCAGTCCCTGCCCTTGCCACACTTACCTATTGTTGGCTTCTTGCTTCTGCTGCTGATACCTGCAGATACGATCTGGAGCCATGACATTGGAGCCATCCTTTGCCTTGGGGTCCTTAGCCGAGGGGGCTGAACGGGCAGAGGGCTGCCCAAGGAAGGTCGGTAATGGCCTGGGTAAGATGGTCCTGGGACCAATCAGGGATGGGAAGGGCGGGGAGGGGGGTGGGAGGACAGGCGAATCGGGAAGTGGAAGTCGGAGGGTCTAGCAGGTAGAGGGGATTCTAAAGGGCACAAAGCCTGCGATTTACAAACAAATTACCAAGAAAATATGGCCTCAGCAGCGGATTCAAGCTGCAATCTGCACTCACCTCCCAATTGTAGTAAAAGAAGCAAGTGTGGGCCGTGGTGGAGGATAAGGCCTGCAGGGAGTGGGAGGGCAGGCAATATTTGGCCAATCAGGGATGGGGAGGGCAGGGAGGGAGGCGGGAGGACAGGCAAATCGGGAAGTGGGAGTCGGAGGGTGGAGCAGGTAGAGGGGATTCTAAATGGCACGAAGCCCGCGATTTACAAACAAATTGACAAGAAAATATGGCCTCAGCAGTGGATTCAAGCTGCAATCTGCACTCACCTCACAATTGTAGTAAAAGAAGCAAGTGTGGGCCGCGGTGGAGAATAAGGCCTGCAGGGAGGCGGGAGGGCAGGCGAGATTTGGCCAATCAGGGATGGGGAGGGAGGCGGGAGGACAGGCGAATCGGGAAGTGGGAGTCGGAGGGTGGAGCAGGTAAAGGGGATTCTAAAGGGCTCGAAGCCTGCGATTTACAAACTAATTACCAAGAAAAAATGGCCTCAGCAGCGGATTCAAGTTGTCCCCGTCCTATCCGTATGTACTTTTTTCATTTCCAATAATTGTATTTCATGTACTAAGTCAGCTCATAACTCGGATTTCTTCCCTGCATGTTCTTTATTCCTTATGTGTTCATTATTACTTGTTTCTGCCTTAAATAGTTTCAATGTTCGTATTGGTGGAACTTTTTATTCAGACTATTAAATTATACAGTTTTTTGCTTTACCAGCACACCCACTGTGCATCTGCGAAACAATTTAGAGCTTTCATTTTTCGAACCTGCTAATGCGAGAAACATGTTTCTTTGATATGCACCTTACTCCCTCCAAAAATGGGCTGTTTAACTGGTATTTGGCATAAGCAGGAGTTTAAATCTACGGCCATGCATCAACGCCTTGCCTTTAGCACCATGGCCACCTTTAGCATATGTGACACGCCACATCTTTTTCTTCAGCTCAGATATCAAAGCCTTACAGCGGCTAAGAAATTATTTGGCAGCTAAAAGTAACCTTCTCCCTAACAATATAATTCATCAACTATGATTTAAAATGCCATTTTAAAGTAAATACTACTTTTTTGCTTCCTTCATACCGGCATGCAGTGGGGCACACATATGCAGAGATTGCATGCCTCATTTTTCAGAATGTTTCTTTTGTTTCTGTTAACGTTAGATGTGTTCTCAGGGACATTCTTAAAATGAGCCCACTGGGAACTGGATAAATGGGGTTCAGCACCGAGTATATATAATTAATGCAAAAGCAAGAAAGAAAGAGATTTTTTCCTCTCACTCATAGAGAATGCTCTGTTTTGATGTATTATAGAGAAGTTTTTTTTAATGGAATCCTACCTTCCATAAGGGTAGTTGAGCAATTCCAGCTATGAGTAGATAGCACCGTCTTGGGAAATCCTATTAGGCCCTATTAAGTCCACACCCATTTTAAGATAGCAATAACTATGGCTTGCAAAATACAGGAATACTTGGATCGCATTCTGCAATGAAGGATCCTGTATTGATGGGAACAAACCAAATAACTTTGAGGTAGTTACTCCTTTCTGCAGCAAAAACTATCCAAAAAGTCAATTTCAGGACAATTTTAGGAGCAGACTAGAGTGTTTCCAGAATTTGTGTGCTGGACTCTCAGTTTGGAACCTGATTCATGGAATAATTGCGCGCCAAATCGCACGCAAATCGCTGTTTGTCGATTCATGGAAAGCAATGCGCAGGGTTTACCTGGGACTTGCGAGGAATCCGCGCTGGTCTGCCACATTACTGCAACTTGACGAACGTCTTTTGCGACAGTGCGAGACTCCAAGAAGACGGTGGGCTGGGCCTGCACAGCCCTCTAAAAAAGGGTGGGGGGCAGAACACGCGAAATGAGGAAGAACAAGTGAAAATGTGAGCATTACAAGGGGTGTTCTACCGTCAAACAATCGCACCGTCTATACGCGCACAAAATAAACGTATTCATGGAATTTGATATGGAATGCTGGGTCGCGAAAAAGCATGCCCAAATCCCGAAACAACTACGTGTAAGAGGATTCAATCCAGCAGTACAGCTAAGTCAATGCCTAGTCTGGGATACTGAATGGAAACCCTTATTGATATATCTTTATGTCCAGTTCATGAGTTCTGGATGACTACCCCTATATAACACCCCTCTCTTGGAAACCCCCTGACCCCACTGAGCCAAGAAGTAGTTCTGTTTTGCAAGTTTAAACGGTTTATTTGAGAATGTAAACAATATATATATATCACACTTTATAATAAATTAATAATTAATATCACACTTCAGAACATGAGCAGTTAACAACAATGGGTAATGTTCTACTAATAAACTGATTTGATTACCCAGGGGTAGTATAAAAGATGAGGTAGCACGCTTGGGAATAGGAACAGAAGAATAAGGTGGTAAAGAATGCTTTATCTAGTTCAGATGGATGCAATGTTGAATGAAAATGCAATACAGAAAATACTCAATATGATTTCAACAAAACAATGTAATCACTTTTCTCTGGCAATCCACTCCCCCCCCTTATGCAATGTAAGGAAACGAAGAGGAGAGCACACAGTCCTTAGAAATGCAATCAAATGTAATTCAGTTCACCCCAGCAACTTATACAACAATAGAAGTTTTGAAACACAGGCAAAATGCTTTGAATATGGTGACAATGCAGTGAGAAATATGCTGAAAATGCTTTTAATTCCCTTCAGGAGGTTCAGGGTGAGTGGTATCTAGTTAATATGAGTTCAGGCTCACTCTAGCAATGATTCAAGGATGGTTCTTAAGAGGCAAACGAAATGTGAGCAGTTCAGGCAAAAGCTGCTGATTTTTACAGTAAAGAAATCGGGCCAAATCGCAAATCGCGGCAAAATTCGCAAATGCGTGAATCGTGATTGCAGAGAAAGTATAGGAAGTCGGTTCTAGGCTTGTTGGAAAGGTATGATTCTAAGCTTTCAGAAGAAAGTTAAACCAAGTTCCTAGCCCAAACGGTTACGGAGTTATGAACGATTTTGTGAAGGTTGTTTTTCGGATTTGAAATTTTTAAAGTTCAAAGCGACAGGTTACAGCTTGCAGCTAGAAAATGACAGGTGACAGCTTTGCAAAATAACAAGTGACAACTTCTAGGAGGCAGTTCTGGTTAGATTAAAATAGTTTGGATTAGATTATTTTAACTAAGAGATTGGTTCTGCACAGTTCTGATAGGTACTCATAATATATTTTTGAAATAGGCCTCGCCACGGATCTGGTCAGGTTTTGGACTGGACTCCGGTTCTGGTCTCGGCACTTCATAGGGATCTGGATCAGCTCTCTGGTTCTGCTAACAGCGGTCTGGGTCACTCTGGATCTCTGGCCTCTGGTTCTGGATACTGCTCTGCTTTCTCTGGGTACAGCACTGCTTCTGGATCTTTCTGGAGCAGGATTTTAGGCCAGAATCAACAGCTGTGAATAGTCTGCAAATGATTTTGGGCCTGCTGACAAATACTTATGCTTGCAGTGGGCCTTCTTGGTTCACAGTTCTGTTTAGCTTGGAAGTCTAAGTGTAGGATCTCTGGATGTGAAGTTGTCGGTCAGCATGCTCCGCAGCAAATGGAATTGAATGTCCTCTCTAGCTTCCAGTGGCTCTTTTTATGTGTTTTGAAAGTGGGTATGTGCCTGGGCCTAGCTAAGCCTACCCCTTTCTACTTGTCATTGGCCCAATTCTCCCCTCTCCCATGATAGGGGGAAGGAAATGTGAGTCAGAGTGATGCTGTAGGTTTTATGGGTCAGAGGATCCTCCTCTGGTCAGTTTGCCCACAAATCTATATTTGACCTAAAGACATATTTCATAGATACACAGTGGTTTGAAATTACATGCACCCATCACGTATCACATGAGGTATACTCTGTTCAAACTCTGATGTTTCTAAGAGCTTGCATTCAGAAACGGCAACATTTTGCGTTTTTTAACTGGTTTTGCAATATTGGTTTTTCATTAAAAATTATACACATATACATGGCCTGTCCATACATACTCCAGTAAATTCCCATGTCTCTAGCTTAAACACAGAGTCTGTAGTATCCATAAATAGCGGGGTTTTTCCCCAGAACATCACACAAATTGGAGTTTGGGCTTGAATCGAAGGTACATTTTTTAAATTAAGGCTCTCAAAGTTATACATTCCTGTCATTTGATTACAAAGAGTTATCAGTGTTTCTGTAAAATATATATTTTGCTTTCAATTCAGTTCTCAGAGTGTTGGAGTCCGCCTCCAAGACTTGGGTGGGTCAGTGATCACATGTGTCTTCTGCTGGGAGCTCTTTGTGTACAGTCAACAGTCAACATCAGCATATTCTACTCAAGTGCAAGAGCCTATTGTGTGGTCTCCAGGAGGCTGCCAGCCAGTCTGCCTTCTATCAATCAAGAGGTCATGTGAGATTCTGACTCCTGGTGTGAATCTCTGGAGGTGAGAGGTTTCCCAGCCTTTGGCCTGTTAATTAAATCAGATTGTCTTCTGGGAACAGCATGTGGTTAAGATTTTAATTAACTCCCAGCCTTTGATGTAAAGGCCTCTCCTGCAACTCCTGACATGCAGTTTCCCTGTCAGAGTTTAGACCGCTAGCACCGCCCTCAGTCAAAAGCGGGTAGTGCATGCATTTTTTTGGATCAGTCTTGAATTCAAGCATTTCAAACAAGAGATATTACATGGAAGTATATTGTCCAGGTTCAACAAATGGCATTGGTGTAGTTCTGCAGTAAAATAATTTTGTGCCCATAAATTAGCCATGTTTGACCTGAAGAAAACGAATTCCCAACAGTTATGGGTTGCTTTTGGCAATCAGCTTTGCCCCTTTTACAATGGTTTTAGGCTCTGTGCCCTTCTGTGCTCACAACATAGGCAAAAATGGGTGGCACCTTGGGTGACCATCTTGGTGTGCGCACAAACTGCGTGGTTCTCCGGGATTCTGGCGCACATGTGGGCTTTTTGGCCATCTTGGATTTTCTAAGCCCACAGCACCAAATGTTGCAGCATGATAGCTCAAACGTGGGTCAGGACACCCAACAAAGCCCCCCCACCCGACTGCACTTTAAATCTGAGTCGATGGGGAGTCGGGTGCAAAGAGTGTTTTGACCCATGTACTGGTATGTCCGCATAATCTTCTCCCAATTCTGCAAATGGCACAGTTCAGCATCTTTTCCTCCATCCGGTACTGATCGATCGGTTCTTCTCTCCGGTCCTGATGGGAATATTGGGCGGTACCCCGGGCCCCTTGTGTCTCTGCTCCCGGTCTCCGGATCGTCCTCCTTGGCCAGTCTCCAGGTTTTCTTTCTCCTAGGACAACAAAGGAAGAGCGCCAATACCTATTCATGGACATTTCTCCCCCACCATTGATATAGTGGGGTGGCATATATATTTTAGAACTCAACAGATATGAACATGCACATTTTTTTAAATGAAGAGACAGGAACACATAAACTTGAGAAACACAGAATTTGATAGGCTATATGTAGGACCTTTTAGGGTTGGAATTGAATTACTCTGGAGCGGTACCCTCTGGGATTACCGAGGACTCCTCCAGTTGCTGCAAAGTGTGCCTGGGATGGCAACACTTCAACTGGTTTATGTGGACCCACTTGTCTTCCCCCTCTGCCAAACCGCCTTTGGGGATGCGGATCTTGTAGGCCACAGGGGAGATCTTGTCTATAATCTCAAACGGTCCCTTCCATGTAGGCAAGAATTTTCGCTGTTTGGCCTGGTTCCTTTGGAAATTGTATAGATAGACCCGGCCCCCCACCTGATATTCCTTCCTGGAAGTTTTCAGGTCATAGTGGGTCTTCATACTCTCAGCTGATCTTTCTAGATTCCGCTGAGCATAGGCAAAAGCATGTTGAAGGTGTTTCCTTAAATTCTCCACATACTCTTGAGTAGTGGAGGCATTTATTAAGGTCTGCTCTTCGGTCCTGTAGAGCAAATGCTGAGGAAGCACCATCTTGCGTCCAGTCATCAACTCAAATGGTGACATTTTGGTTGCAGATGAAGGGGTAGATCTGATGGCCATTAGGACCAGAGGTAATCGGATATCCCAACTTGGCCCATAATCTGCCACAAACTTCTTTAATATGCTCACAATTGTCCGGTTGTAGCGTTCCACTGCTCCAGAAGAAGCTGGCCTGTAAGCAATATGTAACTTCCTTTTGACCCCCAGTATCTCCCACATCTTTATCATTACTTCACTGGTGAAGTGGCTACCCCTGTCTGACTCAATCCTTTGAGGTAGACCAAAACGGGAAAAGATGTGGTTAATCATCAGGGCAGCTGCTGTTTCTGCCTTGCAGTTTGGGGCTGGGAGACATTCCGCCCACTTGGTAAACAAGCATGTAACGGTCAACATGTACTTGTTTCCTCTAGACGAGCGGATTACAGGGCCTGCAAAGTCGATTTGCAAATCTGACCATGGCAGTGTCATCCCCCTCTTTTGGAGGGGTGCACGGTGTGTGAGGGATGATGGCTGAAATTGTGCACACACAAGACACCCCTTCAAGTATTGGTCAAGGTCCTGCCCCATGTGTGGCCAGTATGCAACCTCTCTTAAGATTTCCAGTGTTGTGTGAAACCCCCTATGACCGGCGGTGGCCGCATCATGGGCGTGACTTAACATCAGGCTTCGGAATGAGGTAGGAACCACCCACTGATCGTGGCCAGCTTTGGATTTCCTTACCAGCAAACCGTCTTGGATTCGGAACATTTTTGGACATTTCATCAACACTCTTAGGTCCTCTTTCCCAATGTAATCGGTATCCGTCAGGGGAAAGTTCTCAGGGTCCTCAATGTGTTGGTAAAACTTACCAATAATTGGATCATCCTTCTGAGCTGTAATCAAATCAGCATCAGGGGTCTCCTTGCTCCATTGGGCAGTTGAAAGATCATTGTGAGCATTTGTCTGGGACCTAGTGATAGCAGTGACCTGGATTTCCCCCAACAGGGACTCAATCTCAATTAGATCCCCTTGGATGGCCCCGGTTTTGGCTAGCTGATCAGCTAAGTCATTTCCAGTTTTGTCTGGTCCCTCTACTTTGGAATGACCCTTGATCTTTTTCCAATAGATGGTCATCTCATTCGAGGTGACCAGATCATCAATGTTTTGGATCAACTTCCCATGTTTCAAGGGTTTGTTGTTAGCACATAACATGCCTCTGGTTTTACAATTAACCAGGTGCTCCACGAACCCGTTCCGTACATAATCAGAATCTGTGATTATGACCAGTTCGTGGAGTTGATGTTGGACAGCAGTGAGGATGGCTTGATGCACAGCCATCAATTCTGCCACCTGACTACTTCGGGGACAAATTTTGTATCCAGCGGAGGGTTCTGGGGACTCATTCACCCATGCATTCCCTATGCCGGCCACCAGTTCTTTCTCCCCGTTGTTGTCAACATGGTAAGAGCATCCATCCACATAGACAGTGGGCATTCCCTCACACTTGTCCTCTTCAAAGACTTTGTGTGGGGAATTAAGGTATGCCTCCATGTTGTCCTTGATTTTTAGACTTTCGTCCTCGAGACAGTTTTCTCTGGCACAATCATGCAAGTCAGCCAGACCTTTCGAGAGGGGACTCTTCTTGTTTTGGCCATATCTGACCTCCACAGGAAAGCCTTGCCTTGACAGAATCCAGGAAGTAATTCGGGAATTACTCACATTTCCGGCCCGGATTCTGTCACTTTGGAGATATTGCAGAGGCTGGTGTGGAGTCTCCACAATGATGTGTTCCCCCTGGATAAACGGGCGGTAATTCTTCAATGCCCACACCGTTGCCAGGAATGCCTTCTCACAATCGTTGAATTTTTCCTCCACAGAGGATAAAGTTTTGCTCGCATAGGAGATTACTTTATTGACCTTGTCATGCTTTTGGTATAATACTGCCGTCAAGCACGTATTAGAGAACCCTGTCTCCAGGAAGAACTCCTTGTTTCTGACAGGGTAAGCTAGGCAAGGCGCTTGTGAGAGGCTTCTTTTGAGTTGTTTTACCGCCTCGGATTGTTCTGGAACCCATTCCCCCTTGACCCCCCCCTTCAAGGGATGAATCAGGGGTCTAGTGATCTCTGCGTAGCCTTCAATGAACTTTCTGCTGTAATTAGTCAGTCCAAGGAGGCTCCTTAGTTCCGGCAGAGTTGTGGGGTCTTTCAGTTTCTGAAGTGCTTCCACTTTCTTTTCCTGGGGACAGAGACCCTGAGGAGTAATCTCATGCCCCAAGAAATTAACACGGGTTCTACACCACTGTGCTTTCTGAAAGGAAAGTTTTGCTCTGGCGGCCCTCAACTGGGTCAGAACATAACGGATCTCCGCTATGTGTTCCTCCACAGATGAACTTTTGATGAGGACATCATCTACATAAGCCAGGTTACCCCTTGCACCCAGGTTGGGCATGGCCTTGTGTAGGAAAATGTTGAATTCATTGCCGGAGTTGAGGTATCCGAAGGGAGTCCGGGTCCATGTGTACTGCTGGCCCCCAAAGGTAAAAGTCAGTTTGTATTGGTCCTCCCTACTGACAGGCACGGTCCAGTATCCATTGGTCAGGTCTATTGCAGTGAATACCTGTGACCCCTGGATCTGGGCCAGCCCTTGGTCAATGTAGGGCAGAGGCCATCGGGAAGTATGGACCCGTTTGTTGAGCTCCCTAAGGTCGGCGCAGAGTCTCCACTGGCCGTTTGGCTTCAATATTCCCAGCACCGGGTTATTGAAGGTGCTGTGAACTGGACGGATTATTCCCCGGGACTCAAGGTTCTTAATTATTTCAGTAAGGGACTCCATGGATGCGAGAGGCAAACGATATTGCTTCACAAACACTGGAGTCATTCCAGGGTCCGTGGGAATTGTTGTTGTGTGGATGTCGGTGCGACCACAGTCATATGAGTCTACTGCAAAGAGATCTTGGAAATCCAAGAAAACTTGTTTCAACTTTTGCTTTTGTTTCAAATTCGCACAGGCATCAGCTAGGTTGACTCTCTCTTCCACCATTTGCCTGAAGCCTGGAAAGACTTCTGGTTTGGCAATCTCAGCGGCCTCCTCCAGCTGGGTGGAGAAGTCCCTGGTCAGAGTGCTGATTTGGACTGGAGGCCTTAGGTGGGAAAGGCAACCCTCATGGACCTGGAAAATCACCTCATCCCTCCCGAAGTCACAAGTCATATCTTCCTTACCATAAGGGCAGGAAGTGTACACCAGGAAGTTCCCCCCATGCCGGGTAAAAAACCTGTCTGGTGTTGTATCGTCGTCACTGTCACTGTCAAAACAGTCCTTGGGGATTGGTCCTAACAGTTCATTTCCTAAATCAATGGAAAAATGTCGGTCATCGACCGCCATTCCAATAATGGTGCCTGCGGCTAGAGTAATACTCTTTAAGTCGCTGTTATCCACCTCTATTAGAATGGTGTCATGTTCTATGTTGACTAATGGAGTTGGGTTTACCCCTAACCTTTGCTGTTGGAGAGAAGCATTTAGATGTATGTAAGCATCAGGGTTTTTCAAATGTTGTCCTCTTTTAACTTTCACTTCCAGGGAGAATTGTCGGGTCCTTTCTGGGATGGTGACTTCCTCTTTAATCTGAATTTCAACTGCATAAGGTAGCAATTGAGCTGACCTAAATGCTTTTTCTGGATCATCAAAGCCCATGGGATTATCCGCTAATCGGGACCAAGCTTTGAAGTTTATTAGGTCCAAACTAATGGCAAAGCGATTGAGAATGTCACTGCCTAAGTAAAAGGCGGCAGTGACGTCTCGCACGACCCAACAATTATGGACTATGCTCTTGTTGCCAATGGAGATTTTGAGCATACACCTGCGTGGCAGGAGCTGTTTGGAATTAGGTGCTTACAGGTCCATTTCCCATTTGTCTATCAGTTTGAATGTGGGAATGGCTGGATCTTTTGGGAGTTGGCGGAACATGGCTTCGCTGATGAAGCTCTTACCGTTGTTCACACACACTCGAGCGAGAACAGAGTCCTTCCCATCATTTAACTGGACAGGGATGAACAACTGCTCTCCAATTTGCTGAATATCAGCCAGGCTCTGAGCTGATTTCACATCTTTCTGGACTATAGGAGTGGGAGTTTCTGATTGTGGATTGGTGAAGAATTTCAGAGTGTTTCCTTCCAGTGTGGAATACCACCTTAAACTGGAAGGAAGGTTGATTTTCAGAAATAGAGAGGGCCCCCCATCACCAGTCTGTTGTCCTACTGCTATTACTGTCACGTCTGGAATTTGGTTGTTCTGGAAGTGAAATTCTACTTGGTCAGATTTTTGTTCAACCATGTGGCAGGTGCCGTTTAAACTAACATGGTTGACACTCTGTTTTAATTTTATTGGTCGGCTAGTCTGGGTCCAGAGGACCTTGTTTACACAATCTATTAGGGGTGACAACCTTCTCAGGAGGTCATTCCCTAGTAAACAAGGGGTGCCCTCTGGAGTCACTACTATGACCGGGTGTTTCACCTTGAGTCGCCCAATTTTGATGTCCAAATCTGCAGTCCCCTCAACAGGAATTTCCTTCCCGTCAAAGTTCTGCAGTTGTCCAGGAAGAGAGGTGAGAGGAATACGGTAATTCTCCCCCCTTCCTGCATTTAGTTCCTCAAAGGCCCTTTTGGACAGAAGGGTGGCTTGGGATCCAGTGTCCACCAGTGCCAAAATTGTACCCTGCCCCTGTACTTGTACCGGGGCATAGTATCTTCCCTCCTTCTCCTCAAGGGGGCACAGGTAATGCACATTTTTGGACAACTGGTGGGCTAACTTTCTGGTTTTGGACATTGCTAGAGAAGAGATTTGGGCAGAATTCTGTGGAGAGTCTTGGGAATCTGAAAGAAAAAGTTGGCAACTGGAGATCAGAGCCATTGTGGGTTCCCCTGGTTCCGGTTCTGGTCCGTCCCTCCCTTTTTGGAGGCAGTCACCAGGATGGGTTTGAACCAGGGGATTTTGGTATTGTGGGTTCTGGGATGAGATGATGGGCGGCGGTAGCTCAGTCTCCATATCTCCCCAGTCTGAATTGGCATCCCTTGGGACCCATTTTTCCTTGGGAGGAGTTCCCCCATCTCTAAAGGAGAAGATCCTTTCCCCAGGATCCTCTGAGGATCCCTCTCCCTCAAATTGGAAGACATGTACCTCCTCCACAAAGTGGGTCTGTTTGGGTCCTTTGTTTCTCCTACCCCCCCTCTGCTCCTTGGGAGGCAGGCTTTCAGGGGTAGGAGATTTTGTTTCCAGTTCCTGGTTTTCCAGGGGCTGTTTACAAGTTGGGAAGGAAGCTTCCTCCAAGGCTTTACACCCCCCTTCCCCTTGTGCCTCCTCCCTGGGAACCGGTGTGTTATCGGGGTGCTGCCCCGTCATTGTTCTGGAGCACCAGGTCCAGAGTTTGGGGCATTCGGCGGTGGCATGCTCATCTGAGGGTTCTGTTGAGCCCTCAGTATGTGACCCAGATCCCGTGCCATATTTTGGACCTGCCGCTCTAACTGGGAAACCCGCTCAGGCTGATACGGGGCTCTATTTTCTCCCCTGGGCTGATCCCGAGAAGGGTGGCTATCCCTTATCTGGTAGTACCCCTGGTTGGGAAGATTTTGGTACCCCTCCACCCTTGGCCTCCCCTCTCCCGGATTAGGTTGTCTGGGCTCAGGGAATTGGGGAAAGAAGGATGGATGATTTTGGGGCTGGAAATTGGGTGGATACCTGGGGAAAAAGTTCTGCCCAGGATTTGGAGAATTTCTGCCCTCCTGGGGGAAGTTGGGAGGGAAGTTCCCTGGGTTAGGTGCTTGGCTGGATCCCCCCCTTGGGCTGGAGGAGTCCACATATAACCCAGGATTGGTTGGTTTCCCTTGTAGCGGGGACTTACATAGTCAGGGGAGCGGGGGACCCCATTTGTGGGACTACCTCCTCGACTCCCTGTCTGTGACTGGCCCGAGGGCCTTCTGGGCTGTGAGTTATTTGGTGCAGGCAGGTTTTTAGGCCCCCCCATCTCCAAATCTAAAACAGGGGCGACCTTTACCTCTGCCACCGTGGCAGCAGCAGGGGTGCTGTTGGTTTTGGGGTTTTTCGGCGCGTTATTTTTATTTTCGATAGGCTTCTGCACCTCATAGATCCGGGTAGCCTGTTCAATGACCCAGTCTAAAGATCTTTTCTCATGAAAATCTCTCACGAGCTGGGTCATTATGTATTCGGGCAAGGCATGGAAAAATGTATTGACAAATTCTCTGCTGTCTGTGCGCACCCTTCTGGTGGTCTGCGCAAAGGCACGTTTCAGTTCTTGCACAAATTCTTGTGGGGCCTGATCCTCCCCACATTGCAAATTGTAGGCTGCCTTGCGAGCCTCTTGGGGATTTCTGTGAACAGAAAAATGTTTTAATATGGCCGCCCTATAGGTGGACCACCTTGAATGATTTTGGTCCTCCAGCCCCGCAAAGAAACTGGAGTACTCTGGGGAGAATGTCCACTTTACATATTGGATACAGCTTTGGCTGTCCTTCAAATGAAAAGTCTCCATCATTTGCTCATAGAGCTCCAAGTGTTCCCAAACAGAGTACTTGGCGTTCTTATGATAAGGCGTGATGACACTCCTGATTGCCTTAATCTGTTTCAATGGGTCCTTAAGCAAGGCCCTTTTTGCCTTATTGGCCTTTTTGGTTCGGGTAACCCTGGCCCATTCATCCTCTCACTCAGAGGCACTGCTCCCAGAGGTTCCTGTCTGATCTTCCAGGTTTTCCGTGATTCTGCGAGCCTGGTAATGGCTGGCAGAATGTGGGGACCTGGTCTCCTGTGTCCTGCGCCGTTCAGAGGAGTCTTCAGATTCCTCCTTGCTGCCAGGATTTGATGGGTACCCCCCCCACTGACCTAACTGGGCAGAAGTTTTCAGGATGCCCTTAATGGGCCTATTCTCCTGGGGTTCCCCACTAAATTGCACTGTGCTTGGGTGCCCATACCCGGATGCCCGCCCATCCATTCCTGGGAGCTACTGGCCTATGAGCCCCATGCTTCTGGCTGGATAGTAATCTGCCATCCCTGTGGCCCGGTGCTCATGTGCGCCAGGGGACATGTGGGTAGCAGAGTCCAGGGACTGAGAGAGATAAAGGCCTCTGGTACTAGGGCTCCTGAGGTTATGCTCAGGAGTTTCCCTTTCCCAGCGAACCTGGTCTCTATCCGCCCCTGCTCCCGGTTGCAATGCAAGAGCCTGCGCTTTCAGTTCCTCAGTTAAGGCCTTACTAGACTCTATCAGTCGCTCCTGCATCGCTACCTGTTGTTGGAGCCTATCATTGTGCTGACAGAGAGCCTCATTTTCTCTCTGTACCTCCTGATTGGTCCTGGAGTACTGGGCCAGTCTCTGCTGCAAGATGGTTACCTCCTGAGCTGTGTCCCTATTGGCCTGCTCCTTTCTTGCCAGAGCATCCTCCACCCTGCTGGTGTGCTCTAACAAGTCCTGGTGTTCTTTTTGGAGGTCACCCAGTCCCTGGAGGGCCAGGTGATTTTCTTCCATTTTCCTTTTTAAGTGGCAGACTTCCTGGCCTAAGGTATCCCTTTCCTGACTAAGAGCCTGCATCTGTGCCGCCAGGTCGTCCCTTTGCCTTTGGAAGGCACCAGTTTTCTGGCGCTCCTGATCAAACTCTGCCTGGGTATCCAGGTCTTTCAAAATCAGTTTATTGCTCTCTGCCTTCTCCCTATCTAGGTGGCTTTGCAGGGTGACTACCTGCTCAGCACATGCCCTATTGAAGTCTAATTGTTGCTCCAGATTTTTCTGGCTCTGCAGTAGGGAGTCCAAACCTTCTTGGTACTCCTTCTGCAAGGCCAGAAATCTGGTATCCTGGTCCGCCTTTTCCTGTTGCAGCACATCCATATCCTCCTTTATTTTAGTGATGTACCGTCTGCTGTCATTTTCTGACTCCTGGCTCCTGAGCAGCCTCTGCTCAGAAGAGTCCAGATCAGATTGGGCCTTCTGTAATGCCAGCAGTTGCCTTCTCGCCAGATCTTGGCCTTCAGCACATTTGTCCTGCATGGCTCCCATATGTAAATATAAATATGTCGCTACCCTGGCAATCTTGTTGTGCTCATCCTTGGCCTTAGGGGCCATGTATAGTTCACTCAGGGCCACATGTAGGGGATCCTGATCTCCCCATATATCTGACCCTGTTTCAGTGACCTGTTGCGCGATTGCCTGCAACCAGACCGTTTGGTCCTGATGAGTCCACTCACCTCTCACAAATAGCTTATGTAAGAAGTGCTCTCTGGCTATTTTGATGTCTACCAGTGTCGTCATTCTGGAATTTGAGTTCCTTCCTGATTTACAGAAGTTTGAATTTTATTTTTGCAAAACAGACCTTTTCCTTAGAGCGTTCCTTTGAGGAGTGCTTTACAGCGTAACACAGCGTGGTGATCCGACCGGATATGTCTCCTGTCAGTTAGCACACTGTATTAATCTGCACAAGTGATAAATCTAACCCAGACATCCCGGACGAGCCCCCAATTTGTAAGAGGATTCAATCCAGCACTACAGCTAAGTCAATGCCTAGTCTGGGATACTGAATGGAAACCCTTATTGATATATCTTTATGTCCAGTTCATGAGCCCTGGATGACTACCCCTATATAACACCCCTCTCTTGGAACCCCCCTGACTCCACTTAGCCAAGAAGTAGTTCTGTTTTGCAAGTTTAAACGGTTTATTTGAGAATGTAAACAATATATATATATATCACACTTTATAATAAATTAATAATTAATATCACACTTCAGAACATGAGCAGTTAACAACAATGGGTAATGTTCTACTAATAAACTGATTTGATTACCCAGGAGTAGTATAAAAGATGAGGTAGCACGCTTGGGAATAGGAACAGAAGAATAAGGTGGTAGAGAATGCTTTATCTAGTTTCAGATGGATGCAATGTTGAATGAAAATGCAATACAGAAAATAGTCAATATGATTTCAACAAAACAATGTAATCACTTTTCTCTGGCAATCCACTCCCCCCCCCTTATGCAATGTAAGGAAATGAAGAGGAGAGCACACAGTTCTTAGAAATGCAATCAAATGTAATTCAGTTCACCCCAGCAACTTATACAACAATAGGAGTTTTGAAACAAAGGCAAAATGCTTTGAATATGGTGACAATGCAGTGAGAAATATGCTTTTAATTCCCTTCAGGAGGTTCAGGGTGAGTGGTATCTAGTTAATATGAGTTCAGGCTCACTCTAGCAATGATGATTCAGGGATGGTTCTTAAGAGGCAAACGAAATGTGAGCAGTTCCGGCAAAAGCTGCTGATTTTTAAAGTAAAGAAATCGGGCCAAATCGCAGATCGCGGCAAAATTCGCGAATGCATGAATCGTGATTGCAGAGAAAGTAGAGGAAGTCGGTTCTAGGCTTTTTGGAAAGGTAAGATTCTAAGCTTTCAGAAGAAATTTAAACCAAGTTCCTAGCCCAAACGGTTACGGAGTTATGAACGATTTTGTGAAGGTTGTTTTTCGGATTTGAAATTTTTAAAGTTCAAAGCGACAGGTTACAGCTTGCAGCTAGAAAATGACAGGTGACAGCTTTGCAAAATAACAAGTGACAACTTCTAGGAGGCAGTTCTGGTTAGATTAAAATAGTTTGGATTAGATTATTTTAACTAAGAGATTGGTTCTGCACAGTTCTGCTAGGTACTCACAATATAGTTTTGAAATAGGCCTCGCCACGGATCTGGTCAGGTTTTGGACTGGACTCCGGTTCTGGTCTCGGCACTTCACAGTGATCTGGATCAGCTCTCTGGTTCTGCTAACAGCGGTCTGTGTCATTCTGGATCTCTGGCCTCTGGTTCTGGATACTGCTCTGCTTTCTCTGGGTACAGCACTGCTTCTGGATCTTTCTGGCGCAGGGTTTTAGGCCAGAATCAACAGCTGTGAATAGTCTGCAAATGATTTTGGGCCTGCTGACAAATACTTATGCTTGCAGTGGGCCTTCTTGGTTCACAGTTCTGTAGTCTCTGTTTAGCTTGGAAGTCTAAGTGTAGGATCTCTGGATGTGAAGTCGTCGGTCACCATGCTCCGCAGCAAATGGAATTGAATGTCCTCTCTAGCTTCCAGTGGCTCTTTTTATGTGTTTTGAAAGTGGGTGTGTGCCAGGGCCTAGCTAAGCCTACCCCTTTCTACTTGTCATTGGCCCAATTCTCCCCTCTCCCATGATTGGGGGAAGGAAATGTGAGTCAGAGTGATGCTGTAGGTTTTATTGGTCAGAGGATCCTCCCCTGGTCAGTTTGCCCAAAAATCTATATTTGACCTAAAGACATATTTCATAGATACACAGTGGTTTGAAATTACATGCACTCATCACGTATCACATGAGGTATACTCTGTTCAAACTCTGATGTTTCTAAGAGCTTGCATTCAGAAATGGCAACATTTTGCATTTTTTAACTGGTTTTGCAATATTGTTTTTTCATTAAAAATTATACACATATACACGGCCTGTCCATACATACTCCAGTAAATTCCCATGTCTCTAGCTTAAACACAGAGTCTGTAGTATCCATATATAGCGGGGTTTTGCCCCAGAACATCACACAAATTGGAGTTTGGGCTTGAATCGAAGGTACATTTTTTAAATTAAGGCTCTCAAAGTTATACATTCCTGTTATTTGATTACAAAGAGTTATCAGTGTTTCTGTAAAATATATATTTTGCTTTCAATTCAGTTCTCAGAGTATTGGAGTCCGCCTCCAAGACTTGGGTGGGTCAGTGATCACATGTGTCTTCTGCTGGGAGCTCTTTGTGTACAGTCAACAGGCAACATCAGCATATTCTATTCAAGTGCAAGAGCCTATTGTGTGGTCTCCAGGAGGCTGCCAGCCAGTCTGCCTTCTATCAATCAAGAGGTCATGTGAGATTCTGACTCCTGGTGTGAATCTCTGGAGGTGAGAGGTTTCCCAGCCTTTGGCCTGTTAATTAAATCAGATTGTCTTCTGGGAACAGCATGTGGTTAAGATTTTAATTAACTCCCAGCCTTTGATGTAAAGGCCTCTCCTGCAACTCCTGACATGCAGTTTCCCTGTCAGAGTTTAGACCGCTAGCGCCGCCCTCAGTCAAAAGCGGGTACTGCATGCATTTTTCTGGATCAGTCTTGAATTCAAGCATTTCAAACAAGAGATATTACATGGAAGTATGTTGTCCAGGTTCAACAAATGGCATTGGTGTAGTTCCGCAGTAAAATAATTTTGTGCCCATAAATTAGCCATGTTTGACCTGAAGAAAACGAATTCCCAACAGTTATGGGTTGCTTTTGGCAATCAGCATTGCCCCTTTTACAATGGTTTTAGGCTCTGTGCCCTTCTGTGCTCACAACATAGGCAAAAATGGGTGGCACCTTGGGTGACCATCTTGGTGTGCGCACAAACTGCGTGGTTCTCCTGGATTCTGGTGCACATGTGGGCTTTTTGGCCATCTTGGATTTTCTAAGCCCACAGCACCAAATGTTGCAGCATGATAGCTCAAACGTGGGTCAGGACACCCAACATACGCCATGCAAAGCAGGTGTAAACGTCTACGTGCACACTAACAAATACATAAAAAGCACACAATAACAACAAACACACAGATACAGCCACGATTAATGCACCATTTGTTGCAGCAATCGTCCAGAGACACCGCAGGAGGAGGAGGATGGCCAAGACCCAGATCTTCCACCCACGGACCAGCCTTTGTGGGATGCCTAATGGCTAGGTCAATGGCCGGTATAGCCCCTCCCCTCCATATCATGCTAGACCTGGTCATGGAGTGGGAAGATGAACTCACATCACCCACAGTGTGCTCCCATGCACAGAGCACCTTGCAAAAGGTGATCAGTACTCTGCATTTTTTGGCCTCTGGGTCATTCTAGTGGACCACCGCCATAGTAGGTGGCATCTCCCAGGCCACGCAGTCTCGCTACTTACACCAGTTATTGGCAATCATAACTGCACATCCTTCTGTCCGCCAGCATATCTATATGTCCAGTACACCGGCAGAAAGGCAAGCAGTGTTCCAGGATTTCTATGGGATGGCACACTTTCCAAAAGTGCTAGCTGCTATTGATTGCCCCCATGTTGCTCTACGTCCACCTAGAGCAACAGAGCACATCTACCGCAACCGGAAACATTGCCACTCTTTCAATATTCAGATTGTGTTTGATGCCGGGGTCATTACTGAAGTGTATGCCAACTATCCTGGTAGCACACATGATAGTTACATCTTCAGGATGTCCCCGCTACACCGGGCCCTGGAAGCTGGGAAGCATGGCAACACATGGCTCATTGGTTAGTATGAATGGCCATGCACATGCATGCATGTTGCACACAGACCAATAGACACTGTCAATGACAACCATTCTCACATCTACAGGGGGCGGTGCCTACCCTGTGAGGACATACATGATGACGCCCATATGAAACCCCAATGCACCTGCTGAGGTGAGGTACAACACTGCCCATATTTCGACTCAGGGCATAGTGGAGCGCACATTCGGAGTGCTCAACTCCCATTTTCGCTCGCTTGACCACTCTGGTGGTGTGTTGCTATATGCACTACCAGTAGTCAGCAGCATGTGTACTGCACAATGTTGCAACATGCCGTGGCATCCCGGTGGACATGGTAGTGGAACACCAACCACACCCACAGGCACACCGCTTGCATATGGCTGGGCAAAGGGCACATGGAGAGGCTGCATGTACCCAGCTTGTGCAATCTTTTTTTCACCTAAAATCCTTCCCCTGCGGAGTGCACATGATCCAGCCAAATACTAGGTGCCATTCAATGATGACAATGGGCCAAGCCACTGTGGCCACAAAACTACCCTGAGAAAGTGCCCTTGGAAGTGCAAATTTGCGTTCATCCCTTTGGAACTAAAAAGACATTCCATTTTGTGTTTTCAAAAGAAACACATTGAAGAGGGAGGACACCACTACAACCATCCACTACAACCATGCCAAATATGGAATCCAATCATGCCTTTGGCGCCAGAAACAACCCATATGACTAACTATTTTTTTTTTTTTTTTTTTTTTGATGTTTTAGTTTTGTCTCAAACTTTTTCATCTTGTGATTCGTGCGAAGTACGTGGATAAAAGAATAGACAGCAATGTAGTCTATATTGCTAGGAAAGCATTTTTCCTCCATTAATCTTGAGAATGCTGTGAAGGTAAAGGACAGCTGCGAATGTGTATTTGTTATTTTGTCCACTGAGAATCGCAGCCCATCTTTCATCTGTTGTCATTTGCTGCGAGGCCATGTCAAAATAGGCCCCAAACTGCTTGCGGTGGTTGGTGAGAGAGGGACATTCCATGAGCAAATGGAATATGGTTTCTGGTGTCGTGATGATTTCACAGAATCGACAGTGGTTCTGGTTTTTTGGGATCTGTCTTATTGATGCCAAGTAATCATTAGTTGGTAAAGTGTTCAGGCGGATTCTTAAGAAGGTTGATCTGATAGTTGGATCAGGGAATGACAAGATGTATGGTTGCGGTTCATGTAGTTTTCTGTTGTCCTTGTTGCACTGCAAAGTCCGTTTGTATGTATTTTTCTTTTCGATGGTTTTGATCCAATCGTTTTGTAGCATTTTGGTTTTAGCGTGTTGAGGACGTTTCGTTAGAAGTTCTTCCGATATGTTTTCTTGTTCCATTTCTTTGGTTATTGTTTTTTTCCAGGTTTGTAGTATTGTGTTATTTAGAGCAGTTGAGTTAGTTTTCAGAATTTGGGTTGCCGGGTCTTGTCGTCCGACAGTATTTTTCGGTATATGTCTAGTCTTTTCCATCGTACCATGGAACCGATGGATTGGGTAGCTACTTCGTATCGAATTCTCGCCATGGGATATGATTGAGGAAGGGTTAAGATCCTGCGCCAAAATATTGCTTCAAATTTCACCCAGTCTACCTGGTCTGCGTTCATCATTGTTTCCGTTCCATATGTTATGATGGGAATGTATTTTTGTCTGTAGAACATGATAATGGGCTTAAATTAAAATTTTCCGTATTTTCTGTGTAGGATGGAACCCTGTCGTGCGAGTGCATGAGCCTTTTGTTCTAGGTTGTCTAGCCAATCTCTTTCTGTCTTTGATTGATTGATGATGATGCCAAGGTATTTAAATGTTGTGACATTTTCCAGGCGTATTCCATTGATGTTGAAATCCGGTGTTTTTTTTGCTTTTGGTTTAGATTTCGTTAGAGCCATGGTTTTTGTTTTTGTGCTGTTAATTGTTAGCTCATTTTGTTTCATGTAGTCGCTTAGTGCTGTAAGAGAAAATTGGAGACCAAATGGTGTTCTGTCGAGCAAGACGATGTTGTCTGCATAGGACATAATGGGGACCGGTATTGAGTTTATTTTCGGAGGGTTTGTTTGAGTGTTGAAGAGGTATTGATCAATGTCTGATGTAAACAGGTTGTATAAAGTCGCTGCGAGGGGACATCCTTGTTTTAGACCATTCGCTGTGTTGATAGGCTCCGTTGTCAAACCTTGTTTTGTGAGTCTAATTTTTATTGAAGTGTTTGAGTAAAGTTGTATAATGGGTTCTAGGATATTCGCAGGGCAGTTCCATTTGTTCAATTTAGCCCAGAGTTTTTGGCGAGGTATTGCATCAAAGGCCATCTTTAAGTCAATGAAGGCCGTGTAGATCATGGACTTGTTGTTTATCGCTTCGTGCTTGATGACGTGCAATAGGAGAAGATTGATGTTAGTTCCAACGTTACGTGTGAAGCCTGTCACACGTAACAGTGATAGTCGTCCAGTGGAAGTGGCCCATGCAGTGAGTTGCCTCAAGAGAGCCGTTGCAAAGATTTTTCCGAGTGGGTCAAGCAAGGCAATCGGACGAAAGTTCTGAGGAAGGTCACGTGGTCCTTGTTTGTGGATCGGCACTATGGTGGCTGTTCTCCATGTAGTTGGAATTCGGTTGTTTCTGTTTATAATTTCCAAAATCTGTGTCATAAATTCAGCCCATGCAGCAGGATCTTGTTTAAGGACAGCATTGGAAAGTCCATCAGGGCCCGGAGCTCTTGAGGGATTGAGGTATTGGATCATGTGTAGTAGCTCTTCGTACATGATGACTACAGTCCATTTTGTTTTGGGTTTGAGGTTGAAGTTTTCTTGAGATTGTTGTTCGTGTGCTGCGTACATGGTCGAGAAGTGAGTAATCCATGTTTGTTCTGGTACGTTAGCTGTGAGCTTGTGTTGTTTTTGCTGGTTGTCGTTCAGTAAATTCCACAATTCTCTTGTATTATTTGCCTTATAGGTCTTCATTATTGATTCTGCATCTGTCTGGAGGAGGATTGCTTGTTGTGATTTCCTCCAGTTGTTGTATCGAAGTTTCAGTTTTCTACTCTCCGTCATGTTTTCTGATGTTTTGTTTTTCTTGAGTTGGCGTGTCTGTTTAGCTAGCTCCTTTTTTCTTTGTGCTATTTCTTCGTTGTAGGAGTGTATATGAGTTCTTTGCGGACGGTTTTTTAATGTTTGGTGAAATGGGAGCAAAATCCATTCATAATTCAACTTTTCAAGATCTGGTTTTGTTGAGGCGTGTAGTTTCATCGGCAGGAGTGATAGCGCTGATTGTGGTATTCGTAGCCTTGAGGATGTGCCAGTAAGTTCGAGCGTTGCAACTTTTGCGTTTTGTTGGCTGATGGTGTGTGAGGTGACAGTTATCTTGTTATGGTCCCTGTGGTCAGACGTTAATGTTAGAGCTGTCTTGACCGATTCATGAAGGTTTTGCGAAAGAAATATGTAGTCGATAATTGCTGCTGAATGGCCTCTGTTCCATGTTGGGACAAAGGGGGTGGAGTTATCTTTTGCATGATTTAGGAGAGTAAGATTTTGCGTTCTGATTTCGTTCATCCATGTCGCTGCTTTGCCTGCCAGTTGTTCGAGTTGGTGCGGGGTTCCATTTGGTGTGATTAGGTTGATATTGAGAACTCCGCACAGTATAAATTCGAGGCATTGATGGGTCGTTACTAAGTTGTCTATTGTCGTGAATACGCCATCGATGAATGCGACAGGTGAAATGGCTGCAGGATTCCAGTACAAGAGTACAAGAGTACAAGACTAACTAACATACCTGTCAAATGTGTAAGCAGTGATAAATCGTGAAACTCATCAAACATCATGTCTCAGCTGCAGCCCATACATGGCCTCCAAAAGTAACATGTCCACAAAATACAAGAAGCCCAATGGCATTGTGAAAGCAAAAAGAAGATATCGAGGCTGAGTACCTCAAAAGGAAATACACCAAACGAGTTCAAAAGATACACAGATCTTTATTCTACAACTGAACAGTTTCAAAGGACAAAGCAACAGATAACTATCAGGCCCTCAGTACAACACAGCGAATAACAGCTCTGTTCAGTGTGTTCAGTGAGTGGGGCTGTACATCAGAATAGTAGCACCTTTTATACAATCCAAAACATGATGTCCAACCCACTTGTAAGTTAATGAATCTCGGATCTAGGGTTTGTGCCGAGTTCGTTCCTAATTTATGCATCTATACATTTAGGGGTTATCCTTAATACATTCGCCAACAAGTTACAATAGCAACAGTGTGTCTTTGGATTTCATATTGAGCCTTCGTACACATTTATACAGTATAGTTAAACAAGTGTTCACATTAGATGCTCAAACAGTATTGTGCAAGATATATGTTCATGGATTAGCTTTGTTGGTACAGGTAATCCTCTATACACAGGTCAACAAAGGACAAGGTCTCAGTACATGACCCTAACATTTGGCCTGCGGGCAGTTTACACATTAGCTTGTACACAGAGGTCAAGACGACCATGTAAAACAACGCTGTCCACCATTTTAGAACACAGGGTGACTTTAGAGCAAGAATCTAAAATGGCGGATGAACCTGAAAATGGCGGCTAACACAGATCTAAGGTCAGGACCTTGCAACGCGGATTTCCTCGCAGAGCAACTTGGCCTAGGCCAATATATATATATATATATACGATCTAGAGGGTATAATATGATTACCCGTTCGACAAACCCTCCTTTTGGCCTATGCCAAGCACTAAACTACTTCTAATCACTTTACAAATAACTTCACGTCTCAATGTCCATACACCCTGAATCATCATCGGAGATATCAATTGCCATTAGATCGGTTACCAGAATTTCTTTCAGCACATATTCATTGGAGTTCTTGTCTGGGGCGTATACCTTGCATCCTAATGTACCCATCGCCTGTGCGCAACATCCTCCTAACATCGAACATATACCTGGAAGGCATTGTATACAGCAACAAAGGAACAACATAATTCCCAAAATGATCAGCAAGACCGAAAGTACCTTCCAACCCCAAGATCGCAAGAAGTCCCAGAACCAAGCACTAAGATCCCAGTTTCCCTTGGGAACATGCACTTCTGAACTTAGGACATGCATATTCTGTATTGCCTTGAAGATAGTTGGGGAGGAATCTGTACACAGCAAGTGGATCCCACTAATTTACATACCCCTCCACGTTCAGCCAGGATGACATCTAATGCCATCCGGTTCTGAAGTGCTACTAACCTTATTGCTTTCTGTTCTAGAGTCATATTATAGAATATGTCAGTGGTCCGGTTGATGGTTCTCTCCAGTACTCTCGCTAGTCTCCTGATATCTTCTGAGTTCAGTATTTGTCCCCAAAATGGCACAAAGGATTTCGCTACATCTCCCAGAACTTGTGCTGGAGTGTCACCATTCTCGTCCCACCGTGGACGAGTCTTTGAATCCTCTACAGTACTGGCCATGAATACCCCGGGTAACAGGATCCCTAAATAACGAGTTCCCTGCCAATCCCTGGGTAACCATGGAAATGCTACATTACCGCAAACAAAGTAGACAGGTTTGCCTACATACAAAGGTCTGTCTTCCCAAGTCAAATTCGCAACGTTGGCGCAACCTTTAAAATCACACATTGACTGAGTACCATTCCTCTGTATGCAGAAAGAAACTGAATCGGGGCTGTGATTGACAGTGTAGGAAGGAGGCGTGGCATCCTTATTGCCAATAGGAGCCATTTTAAAAGAAATCAAAGATTGAAAAGGATGAGACAGTCTATCAGAAGGCCTAATAGAAGCAACATTAGGCTTACTCCTATTCGCAAAGTGCGAGCACCCCAAGGGAATCAGAACACGTTTTTCAAAACAGATTCAAATTAGTCTCATCAAAGATTCTTGAGATTGCTATCGTTCCAGCGACCAAAGAATAGTGCTCTAAGAGAAGCATAGCATGCAGTTGTCAAAGGTAAAGGATGAATGTACCAACCTAGCCACTTATCCCCGTGTTGCGGTAAATGTAAACAGACCCAACAGTTGGACTTATTAAAGATGACATGTGTAGCATTCATGATGAGTAATAATGTGTTGTTATGATATCTCTGTCTATGCTGAGAGTCTCTAGGAGATAGAGTGTGCAGATGCACGAAAGGAGTAGAAACAGTAGGTACATTTTCAGTCAGCAACAAATTCTCCAGTGGATGTACTTCTTCTAGGTACCAAAAGCCTAAAACAATGACTATTATAAAACCAATTAACATTATCACAAAGCAGCAGTACGTTTTCGGGGCACACTTAGTTAAATGTTCGTTTCCGTAGCTGGTCACACAGTCTTTTCCCTTTTCCATACGAGCGGAAGCGGTTTGCCGGCGTTGTAGTCTTCAAACAAAAAACACCAATGTTTTTAGCTGGCGACCTCCAGGCCGAGCATCTTCTTAGTCCTTCCACAAACCCTAGCCAACAGAATCTCCTTTTTAAACAATTAATCGGGCCAAAAGCAAGCCCTTGATGACTTTCTTCTTCTCCGAGCGCACAGCCGAACCATGCCGTATGTCTATTTACTTGGACACAGATCGTACCTTGTGATCCCTGGTACTGATTGATCCGTGAACAACGTGTTGTCACCTCCCACTGGAAGCGGCGAATGAACAGAAGTAAGGTTAGAGGCACAATTGGGGATCGCCTCTGGAAACAAAATTGTTGGAGAGTGTGGGGGTGGAATGGCTGTTTCCCCAGACCTCACAGGATCTGGGAGAATCCCCGACACACTTTCGATGCCAGTTACTGCTTCGGGATCATTGGTTGCAGTACTGATGAGGGGTTCTGGTTCTTCTGTATCGTATGGCACTGGGTGTGGAATTTTCTTGGTGTGCGTCGCATGGATCCAATTTTTCCGGCCTGACACCCGCACTGCCGTCTGTGTGACCAGTAGGACCTGGAAGGGGCCCGCCAACGAGGTGCAAGGCAAGACGATCGCTCGAAGGATTTTACGAGGACCCATTCCCCAGGTCGTATGCTGTGACCGGGGCCCTCGTATCGTACAGGTAAAGCTTCTCGCACCTTGTGATAAATCAAATATAAGTTTTTAGACAAATGGCTACAGTAATCTGAAAGAAGTACATTTTCAACATTTCTCAAGGAACGACATTTTTAATTGTTCCAGATATTAGCATGCCTCCCATTACCACCTCAAAGGGAGAGAGCCCAGTCTTAGTTTGAGGGGTTGTACGCATTGATAACCACACGATCGGTAAGGCGTCAGGCCATTTTAGTTTGGTGCCAGCACACATCTTAGCAAGCTTGTTTTTGATGATGCCGTTGTGCCTTTCCACTAGTCCGGCACTCTGAGCGTGTCTGGCCGAATGGAACCATTTATCGATCTGTAATCCCGCGCATATCTGCAGAATTAAAGGAGCAATAAAATGTGGACCATTGTCCGACCAGATGACTCTTGGTAGCCCGAACCTTGGGAAGTATTCTTTTAACATAGTCTTTGCAGTAGTCATGACTCTAGCATCTTTAATAGGAAAAGCCTCAACCCATTTGCTGAAAGCAGAGATGACAACTAACACATACTTTAGATTATAACACTGTTACATCTCAATAAAATCAAAGTGTATAACCTCGAAGGGGACAGAAGGTGGACCAAAACTTCCCCTAGGAGTTGATGTGCCCTTTCCCACATTATGCTGTAAACAGATCATGCAGTCTTGAACAAAGCATTCAGCTACCTTAGAGATTTTGTCGTTTACCCATACTTTTTCCGACATTTTTGTGATTTTACGGGCACATATATGTGTGGGACCATGGGCCATAACAACCATCATCATAATGTACGCGTCGGAAGTAGCCATTTCCCTTCAACTTTGTCCACCCAACACCCATCATCATCAAGTTTCCCCAAGCCCTCAGCCCATTTCTTAGACTCTTCTACTGTGGCATCGGCTTGGATATCCCTTACGGAATCAATACCCTCATCCATTGTACAGGCATTTGTGGCATCCCTCGAAGAATACATGTCTAAAGAGAGATCAGCGGCAGTCTGTTTTGCTATATGATCAGCAAAAGCGTTCCGTCTTCCTACATCATCTGCAATCTTTTGATGCGCTGCGCTTTTTACGATAGCCAGCTGAGTAGGGAGTGCAAGCGCTAAGAGTAGCCGTACTATCAGGGAGCCATGCTGGATTTTTGTACCATGTGAAGTTAAGAACCCACTTTCTGACCAAAGTCTCCCAATGGTGTGAACCACCCCAAAGGCATACTGACTGTCAGTGTATATATTCACGGTAAGCCCTTCGGAAAGTTTGTAAACTCGGGTCAATGCTATAATCTCTGCGGCATGCGCAGAGTTATGCGTGATTCTCTTGGTTTCCACGATCGTGCTCAATGTAGTGATTGCATAAGCAGCTGTGGATGTACCATCCGGAAGTTTGAAGCAGGAGCTATCGCACAACAGCTCCCCTTGTGCACTGTTCAAAGGAGTATCATTTAGATCAATTCTACCCTTAGGCCCTCATTACAAGTCAGGCGGTGGACCATGGTGCTATCAGCACCATGGTCCATGCCGGATTCCTCCATGGTGGATGGCGGAATTACCGCCCCATTCCAAGGTGAGTGGGGCGGTAATTCCCCATTCACCATTTGCCCTTCCCCATTCCCATTTTTGCCCCATAGGGCATAATGGGGATGGGGAAGGCGCTAATTACGGCAACGTAAATTACGGTGCCGTAATTAGCACCAAGGTCGCTTAGCGCCTTGGACTTTAACGCCTGCAAAAAGCAGGCGTTAAAGTGTGAATCAGGCGTTAAGGGTTTAACGGCGCCAACGCTCTTTACGGCGCCGTTAACCCCTTAATGCCTGACTTGTAATGAGGGCCTTAGTCTCTTGTTCGGTAGTGTAAAGGCAGTCATGTGACTCTTCGTCACTGCAAGCAGTACCTTGCGGGAAAGGTAAGAGTGCGGCTGGATTAAGAACACAACACCTCTTTATTTGAATGTGTGGTGCAAACAAGATCAATTCATATCTCGTCAACCGTGCGGAAGTGAGGTGTTGCGTTTCAGTTCTGTTCAGTAGAACATCTACAGAGTGAGGTACCATCAGGGTTAAAGCATGGCCTAGGACCATTCCCTCACTCTGTTTTACAGATGCAGCAGCAGCAGTGACAGCTCGCAAACATCTTGGCAAAGTGCATGCTACAGGATCGAGGGCGGAAGAAAAGTAACCGCATGGCCCATTCTTCCCTCCATGTTCCTGCGTTAATACAGCCAAAGCACATCCATCATATTCATGCACAAACAACACACAGGCCTTTTCATAATTTGGTGTGCCCAAAACCGATGCCGAGCACAATGCAGTCTTGAGCAAATCAAATTCACGCTGGTGCTCCATGTTCCACGGCAATGGCGAAGAAATGCCCTTCTTAGTCAGAGTCAACATCGGCTTAATCGTTAACTAAAAGTTGGGGATCCACTGCCTACAGTAAGAAGCCATTCCTATCAAGGCTCTAACTTCTTTCTGTGTATTTGGAACAGACATGCTAGAAATGAGTTTTATCCGTTCAGGCGTCAATCTTCTTCCCTCCTTTGACAGGAGATAGCCTAAATAGGCGACCTCCTGGCAACAATATTGACATTTTTTAAGCGAAGCTTTATGTTTAGCCAGGTGAATAAGTTACAACACAGTGCCCTCCTTACAAGCGCTCTCTGAGTTGGCAGCTAAAAGCAAGTCATCAACATATTGAAGCAGCGTACAAGTAGAGGGCAACTCATGGGTATCAAGCTGCTCTTTCAAAGCTCTACTGTAGATGCTCAGACTTTCCGTGTAACCTTGTGGTGCACAGGGAAATGTGAAGGAGCGTCCCCCTAAGGTGAACGCGAACAAGTATCTACTGTCCTTGTGTATAGGAATACTAAAGAAAGAATTCTTTAGATCTACAACACTAAAGTGAGTAGCTGAAGCCGGAATCATAGTCAATATTGTCGTCACATCAGGCACGATTGGAAATTGTGGAGCGACGATCTTATTGATGGCACGTAAATCAATTATAAAAGGAAAGGAATTGCATTATCACCTTTTTTGTACACGGGTAAAATCGGACCATTGCACAAACTACCTGCAATTTCCTCAATCACCCTTCGATGCACAAAATTGGAGACGATGCATTTCAAAGCTTGCTCACCATCGATCGAGATCTTATACTGTGGAATACGTGGCAGCTTTACTACATGTTTCAAAACGATT
Organism: Ambystoma mexicanum; assembly: GCF_040938575.1. Taxonomy (NCBI): domain Eukaryota; kingdom Metazoa; phylum Chordata; class Amphibia; order Caudata; family Ambystomatidae; genus Ambystoma; species Ambystoma mexicanum. The sequence continues at coordinate 1,141,203,905 of NC_090937.1, forward strand.
TTAACAGGCTCAATTTGCAAAACACCGACATCATTGTCGTCAATTGCCCACAAACACTCCAGAACATCCCTAAATTCCGGCGGCAAAGGTCTAGTCAAGAAATGAGAGACAGAAAGTTGATGTGGTGAAATCGTCAAACGCACCCCATTAGAGGAACAATGAATTACCACATTTAATTCCTTCAACAGATTCAACCCCAGCAAATTCTCTCCACAATTCCAAGTCAAACGGAATGGAGAGTGGTCGTAAAGGGACCCAAAGAAATAGGTACCGGCGAAGAAACCAGGCAGACAACTGGTGTGCCAGAAAACCCTACAGAAACGTTAGTTTGCCCTGACAGTGGAATGTTTGGAACCCGAGAATGATCAATGGAACACTTCTGTGCCCCTGTATCTTTCAAGAATATATGTTTCCTATTTCCCACTATCATTTCAACGTAGGGACCTTTCTGATTAACGGGAATAGGCATCGGTTCCAAACCCTGCTTCGGGCAATACTAACGAAACAGAATGTCGTCAAAAGGAAGTTCTTCAGAGAGATAAGCTGCAGAAGGAAGGTCAAAAAAGTTTCTAGTATCCACACTTGGTGCCTGATTATCCTGTGAAAAATATTGCTGTGAATCTTGTGCAAACTGACCTCTACCAGGGCCCCCTACACTCTGGTGACCTCTGGATCGTCTACCCATATTCCCAAATGTGTTATTTGACCTCTGTCGGAGGATCGGGCATTGTGCACGCCAATGACCCTCTTGCCTCCAATAGGCACACTGGTTAATGTTTACAGGACCCAAGGGCACATTTCCTTGTGGAACATACTGACCTCTAATTTGTGAACTACCCCCTACAGCTTCTAATAATTTGCTGTAACAATACTTTTGTCTTCAAATCCCCTTTTCTCTTTTCAACTCTTTCCTTTTCATTATTGAAACCATTCTCATAGTACTGAGCCATGGGCAGTACTTCTGATTGAGACTTTGCTTGCCAAGCGCTCTCAGAAAACATGATTTGCGACTGGATGTCAGGTAGCAATCCACACACACATTTGTCTACAAATAATCTTTTCCCAGACTCTGTGCCTAAGTCTTGTCCACTGAAATCCGAGAATACCTGTTCGAACCGATTAAAGAACTCGGTAGCACCTCAGACTTCCCTTGGACACATGCAGTAAGCTTGTCCCAAATAATTCTTTTTTCGGGAATTATATTCTGTCAGGCAAAGTTAGTATCACCTGAGGCAGTCTTTCACCAGCTGGCCTTTCTACATCGAGTCTGATTATGTTAGCCCATGTATCTCCTAACCCTGCTACATCGTCTATAGTTCTAACCTGTTTCCACAAATCTACGGGCAGGAGTACGGGAAATAACAGATCAATATCACTTAAAATGAATACTGAGGATTGCAAAACATACTCTATTTCTTTATAGTACCCTGTCAGATTTTTCCTAATGTCGGGAATAGATTGCCTAATGGTGTTCACTTCCTGTCAGGACATGAACAAACTGAGACACATAGTGTGCAGGAATTTCCTGAGCAACTGTACCCGCTGCAACATTAGCGGGGATCTCAACTTTTGGGAAGAATGTCGGAGGAACCTCTCTCATAGGCAACTGAGAAATAGGCAACTCCGAACGCTTACTAAGCAACAGAGCTAAATCGAGCACTAAAGCAGCCGAAGAAGTGTCAAATGAAAAAGCTCTCTTGTAAATACTCAATAACTCTGCGGGACAACAAATCTTTCTTTTTACACACTCATCCTGTAGGTATTCTACCATTACCTGTATCACTTTTCTCTGCATTTCTGGCGTATACTGACTATATGTGTCATATACTTCAATAGGAGTTATCGATGCGTCTGAGATCCATTTAATCGCGTCTTTCGTGCATATTCGCATTTCCTCAGATATCGATTTACGACAAGGGAGGAACCGTTTCTGCACATACATAATGTCCAAACTATCTCTATCTTCATCCTCATTCTGTAACCTTTCCAACTCCTTTCTATACTCAAATACCCTCTCAACATGCTCTTGTACTCTCTACGCAGTGTCTCTAGAAAACGCTAAGGTGTTCAGATCCCTCAACCCTTGCGGGAGATCTGTATCATTTAATCTGTCCCACATTACACACAAATGAATCCCTAATCCCTCAATAAAAACATGTTTCTCAGGAAAATTGGCCATATTAGAAAGTCTGGCAAAAACATTAGCGTGAACACCCTTCTCCATACAATGCTTAGCCCATGCAATCAACTCACGTTTCTTCTCTGGAGGTACAGTATTACGAGTGACAACCCTTGATCCCGCTCCCTGATCTACTACAAGCGGTATAGAACCACTTGGAAGAGGGAGAGTAGACATGTTCAACGGAGGTGTTACCACTGGTACAACATGCAAAGGTGGAGGAGCAGATGGAGGAGCAGCGACAAAAGGAGGACCAACAACTGGAGGAGGAGGAACAACAGAGGCAATGATAGGAGCAGCAGGAGGAGCAGGAGGAGGAATAACAGCAGAAAGAGGCAAACCAGCAGGAAGAGAAACATACGGAGGTGGCGCAGTAGCACCAGGTCTTCATTCATTTAACAATTTATCGATAAGTTCATCGGAAACATGAAAGTCTTTGGAAGGATAGATTTTCTGGATACCAAGTGAGAAAGCCTTATCCATATTCCTAGCTGACTCAGACTGTTTATCTTGGTCATATAACAACGTTTTTTCGGCGTTCGTTTTACGATGCTGTGCATGTTTTTCTCTACTCTTAAGCTGCTGTAAAGCTTCTTTCCTCCAATTCTGTAATACATCAAATGCTGCAGGTCTAGCCTTTTTCTTTAATAATATAGATTCTAAATACTCAATAGAAGGGATTTCAAAACTACCATTGATTGGCCACTGAAGTTCAGAAGCATGTCTAGTTTGTCTGTGTCAAATATCATTAAACACTATACTTCCAAAGCCATACTTACAGTACATAGTACAAGCCGGCGACCCCTCCCGTGGCGTTGGATGGCTAAATTCCAAAGATTGTCTGTCACCGCGGAATAACGCCCTGAAGCAGGCAGAAAATTTCCCAGGCATGTCAGAATAGTGGTGTTACCTGGTCAATAATTGTACTTGCAAGCACAATACCCCAAAACAAATTATCAGGATACTTAAGAATCGGGTCACGACTCACCTGATCAAGCCTAAGGAGGTCCGATCGGATTTCTAACAACTTTTACCTCGTGTTTGGTGATTTCAGCAAATCTCCCCACCTCGATAAGTGGACCCTCGTCAAGATGCCGACTCAGACCGCGTGCTCACCATCCAGGGATCGGGCCGTGCAGCGCTGCTGAGGTGTCGCATCTCATTCAGGAAAGGGGCCCCTTTTACACCGTCCAATCCCGGTCCAATAGCCGCGTCAACCTTCACCGAGCTGGCATCAATCTGGAGGGTCCCTATTCGGGCACCATCTGTGAAAGAAAAAAGAAGATATCGAGGCTGAGTACCCCAAAAGGAAATACACCAAACGCGGGTTCAAAAGATACACAGATCTTTATTCTACAACTGAACAGTTTCAAAGGACAAAGCAACAGATAGCTATCAGGCCCTCAGTACAACACAGCGAATACCAGCCCTGTTCGGTGTGTTCAGTGAGTGGGGCTGTACATCAGAATAGTCGCACCTTTTATACAATCCAAAACATGATGTCCAACCCACTTGTAAGTTAACTAATCTCGGATCTAGGGTTTGTGCCGAGTTTGTTCCTAATTTATGCATCTATACATTTAAGGGTTATCCTTAATACATTCACCAACAAGTTACAATAGCAACAGTGTGTCTTTGGATTTCATATTGAGCCTTCGTTCACATTATACAATATAGTTAAACAAGTTTTCACATTAGATGCTCAAACAGTATTGTGCACGATATATGTTCATGGATTAGCTTCGTTGGTACAGGTAATCCTCTATACACATGTCAACGAAGGACAAGGTCTCAGTACATGACCCTAACATTTGGCCTGCGGGCAGTTTACACATTAACTTGTACACAGAGGTCAAGACGCCCATGTTACATTCAAAACGACACTGTCCACCATCTTAGAACACAGGGTGACTTTAGAGCAAGAATCTAAAATGGGGAGTGAACCTAAAATGGTGGCTAACACAGATCTAAGGACATGAGCTTGCAACGCGGATTTCTTCGCAGAGCGACTTGGTCTAGGCCAATATATATATATATATACGATCTAGAGGGTATGATATGATTTCCCGTTCGACAGCATATTGCTGCACACATGTCCGAGAATGTGCATGATGCGCACACACATGTCCCTATTGCGGGGTGTTGAAAACCAGTGCAGTAAAGATCCACATGTGACAGATTCTGGCAACATGACCACAATAAACCACATCCCAAAAGAACCAATGACCAGGAGGTAATTTACAATTGTGACAAAGAGGGCGACACATCAGAATGGCCACATCCAGACATGCAGCAACTAATGTAGCCATTCCATAAGGATCAAGATAAATGCACATCTTACCTGTCCCCTGGGCATGCAGTCGACAGTCAAAATGCATCACATGAAATAGCCATCATTCCCTGACTGAAGGATCTGCAGACAATGAAAAAAAATAAACAGAGTGCAGCCAGCACATCCATGCACCCAAAAAGTCAAGACCCACCTGCCCCCCTCAGTGACATAGGAGACATGCAAACAACTCACAAGACAACCATCAACATGTGTCCCAGCACAGATGCAGAAACACCTGCACACTGCATGCAATTCGAACACACAAAACACACACACTGAGAAACAACAACAACCCCTACACTGCCTGACCCCCTGAATGACATGCAGCAAATGTGCATGTCACATATCCCCATTCACAAGCCGATGGCACATACACAACACACGCATCAGTCAACATGCTGCATACAAATGAGAAGACATCAGATATGCAGATAGTTGATCCCTCAAAAAAGCAGGGACACACCTGGAAGACAAGCAATGACATGACAAGGCATATCATCACCAGCGTAGCATTGGGACAGTGCAGTGAAAACAGTTATGGGAGACCATGATGCAAAGCACAAGAAGGCCAGTACACAAATACTCACCTCTTGCACTCCAGGCAGGATCATGCTTAAGGCAGCATTTCAGAGGCCGATGTCAGACTAGAAGGCTGGCCACTTAGGAAACTGCCATGGAAGACATAGGCAGGCATGACAAAACAATGTGATACTGCAAACAAGGATAAATCCATGCAAAAGGTAGGTTGCAGGGGAAAAGTGCGAGGTCAATGCAAGCCTCATTGTGACAGTATAAAATTGGTTCAATTGTGCATTCAATTGAATGCATAAGCACCATGCACCCATCAGTGGTCAACTTGAAGCTGCAAACACCATGGTGCTGCGTGCATGGGACTGCATGTGAAAACACCAACACTGCACAACATAGTGTTCCTGTTCATAACATAGCTTCCCAAAAATGTGCATAAATGGTTCCCTATTTGTGGATCGTAACTTGGGCTGCACACCATCAAAGTGGAACCCTGAGTACGGCCAAATGTTTAGTTGCACCATCACCCCACAAACACTGCATGGGATGCAAAGTGTCACTTAGTACACATGTGAAAAGTGCAATGAAACACATACCAGCACAACCATCAACACCTGTCACTGGCCACAAACAGCTGTCCCTGCCACCCACTCACAACCACCCAAGAAGGGCCCACGCAGTTGGAACTCCCACCCCACAATTTGGAATCTGAAACCTTTGGCCCCATTAATCGATAGAAACCACACCATGCCCAGACCTATGACCAGAACTACACCATGTGACAGATGCACCCATGAAGTAATACCGGAGCCCCACAAGACAAGTCAATCCAAAGTGATCACACACAATGCAAGACTCCCATCCAAACACCACACAAGTGTCTGCAAATGCCCTTCACTTACCTGCACAGGGTACACAACGGCCTTGCCTACAACGCAACCCACCGGGAGACATATCCCCTAAATGTAATGACATGCATAGTAATAACAGAAAGAACCTGCACATCCATGACAACAAATGATTGGAGCATGAAAATATGCTGAGACCACCCACTGCAGAAGGACTACAGGGTGCAAGAGGGTGACAGGACATAGATTGTGATCTGCCCATAAGTGCAGTGCAGCACAACAGAGATACAGAGTGACAGTGAGAGGGAACGCCAAGTGAAAAACACATCAAGGAGTTGACTGTCTGGATTGGAGGTGGCCAAGGACATGCACTACACCACAGTAGGGTCGGGCGTAGCTGAGTTGACTGAGGGAGGAAGACAGTGACATGATTACCACTTAAAAAACCATCCTGGCATGGTAGCATGCAAAGCACATATAAGGACACTTCCACATGCAGCAAGCACGGGAAGAGTGACACATGGTGAACATGCAAGACAGTGCTCATGCTTACCTGCTGACTGAGGCAGCATGGTGTGAATCCCGCATCACCTTCACCAGGAACTGTGCCTCCGAATGAGTGACAGGAGGGCCAGTGTCTGGCGGAGGGCATGGGGAGCATGGACATCAAAGGGTGCCGGGGGACTCCCCCAGGATAGCAGTAACCTCCCCATTGTGGATTACTATAACAAGACATTACAACATGCATAGTTAAGCATACCATTAACACAGCACACATGTGTCAGGATACACTGAACCCATAGTTACCTGCACATGCCGCCCTGAGCACCACCATGCAAACATGCACGTTGACCTCAATCTGCATGCCTGCATATCCACCACTGCATACATCATGGCCTTGGGAGGGCAACTGCACACCTCAAGTAAAAAATAACCCCCCCTAACCCAAAAATAAACCTGGAAAGGGCACCTCAAAAATAACATGCCAACATCTGGGCCTGGGGTCTACAAAAGGAGCACAAAAGAAAATAAGAATAAAAAATGCCCATCATGGATGGGGATGGGGGGTCCACACAGAAGCGGGGAGGGGTAGGGTGCATGTCAACATCCACATGGGTGGATGTCCTATAAAAAATACAAACAGAAAAAAACCTCTATGGGCTCATGGACCTCCCAGCTTGTCTGCGCTGGAACCCTCATCCTGCGTTAAGTCTGCAGGTGGAAGTGGTGCTGGAATCAGACTATGCAGTGCCCTGGCCTGGTCCTCAGTGGCAGCTGCCATGCGTGATGCTGATGAATGCACCAGCAGACTGAGGGCTGTGAGGTCACTATGCACAACCTCACGGGTTGCACAGAGATTGTCTGTCTCAATGCTAACACCTCCTGTTGGAACAGTCTTATGGTTGCTGCATGTTCCTCATGGATTGCAGCCTTGTAGGCCAACATCTCACACCTCAGGGCATCCTTGTGTGCATGACCCTCTGCAAGCAGGGATGCCTGCAGACACTGCAGATCTGCCCGTCGGCTCCTGATGTTGGTCTCCATGCGCATTCTGTGGGAGCGGCATGTGGACCGCATGGACTGCAGCTGTTGCACCACCTGTGTTGCTGGGGGGGTCATGGAAGTGGCCACTCTATCCATGCCCTCAGCCAAACTCTCAAATGCAGCACACTGCCTGTGTGCAGAACACAACATCTGCTGTTCCCACTCTGTTTGCCCAGCCTTCAAACATCTGCCATGTGTGTGGGGCCCACGCCTGCCTGATGGAAGGGAGCATGGCCCTTGCTGTGATGCCCCTGTCCGTGGCTGCAGGTCTGAAACACGCCCTTGGGCATCTGTCTCAGAACCAGAAACCAATACATGGGAGGGTGGCCTTGCAGCCATTACCACCGCAGACTGAGGGGCCACCACTGACTGGCCTTGTGAAGGCACCCGACACCCTGTAGATTCACGGGCTCCAATTGCTCCACCCATTGGTGCACTCACCTCCGCCAGCATTGAGGACTGCACATCCGGTTCAGCATCAGAGCCAGCTGAGTCCAAAGATTCAGAAGAGTCTGCATCAAGGCTGAGGGTGGTCTGAAGCACCAGAGGGGTTTCATGGCCTGCCACACACAACCTCTACTGATGGTCTGAAGCACCACAGACTCTTCTTCATCCTCCTCCTCCCCCTCCTCTTCATCTGGTGCCTCCCACCTGCACATGGACAGAAAAAGACACATGGAGTCATGTGCAACGTGTCTACAGTAAACATATGTATCACATAGTTGGCATGCAACCAAATGCAGGGCATGTAGTCAGAAGAAATACAGCACCCACCCACTTTGGCCAACAAGCAATGTGAGCCTGACATATGCAGACTAGCCAAAAAATTCCCTGTCCAGGGCCATGCTGCCAGTCGACACATTGCTAACCAACAAGGGTTTAGAACCACGTTAGGGGCCATGTTACTGCACACTGTTGAGTAATACCTATGAAATGGACATGGACATGTGTCTCTGTGATGTGCAATTACATTACATAACAACAGGCAGCCACAAATATGCACATACAAGGCTGCATCCATCATATGCAACACCAGTGTTGTCCTGGTACAGGGACTTTAGACAAAGAGAGGATGCCGTAAGTTATGGAAACAGCTAATAGTCCCAGGTGATGCATGGCTGTAAGAGGAACACCTAGGCCAGGTCCGTGAAATGGAGAGAGTAAGTTAATGGAGTTGTAGATAGGACCCACAAGAGGTAGAGGGGCATGGGCACATGGAGTGTTGGCTGAGTGTGGCAGGGTAACACAGAGCAGGGGTCACAGCAATTTTCCTCTGGAGTCATTGCCAGTGGGGCAGCGGGGATGTGTACAGTCTAAACATATGCACTCAGGGCATGCTATAAGGTGCGTTGTGTGTCAGCTTGGATGGTCTATGTGGCATGGCAGCTCATACATACACATGTGAAAGGAGATGCAATACCCTGCATGGCATGAAGTGTAATTAGGATTTGGGACACATGCACATGTCTAGAAGAGGAGGTCCACCCACATGAAGGATGTAGCACACAACGGTGCATGTAGTGGTATCATGTAGCAGATGTTGGGGGATGCTTGTGGGGGATGAGTAGTGTCAAACGGACATGTTCCACTGATGTACACCACCTGGTTGGTCTCCACTATTGTGCCCACTGGACAGGAGTCAGTCCACCACTTGACATGTTTCACCCAGGACAGTCATTCCAATGCAGCCAGAAGTGCACCACAATTATGCATCTTGCTGATGCATTACTTCACATACTCAGGATGCACAATGTTGGCGCTCACCGGACGTGTCCTCATAATTTTCCAGGCCTCCCACGTCTTGCACCAGCTCCAGTTGTATGCATTGGCTCATGGCCTCTTGGTCTCATCATGCTAGGTCAGCTCCTCCTCCTCTGGTGATCCCCCTCTAGTTGTCAGAGCAGAGGCCAGGTTGGCACCCAGCTTGGACTTGGTGTGACGGGTGAGATCATTCCAGCACTTCACTACCTGTGCAGCAGTGCACTTCTCAATCCCTAAGGCGTTGGTCTTGCCTGTGACATTCTGCCAATGCACCATACGCTGAGCAGTTGTATGGGTGCTCACCAGATGCTGCCACATGTCACGTTGGTGACTGGCCACCTCGTCCATGAGCATCTGAAGTACTTCAGCATGGAAGTTCTTCTTTCTCAATGTGCCAGTGTCCTGTGCTGTGTCATGGGGTTGAACCTGTTCCTGCTGTGCAGGCTTAGCCTTCTTGCCATGGGTGCCACAATGTGTTGGTGCCACTCCTGAGTGGCTGGGACCACTTTGGGATCCAGATGCCAGACCACAAGTGGCTTGGGGCATGGCCTGACACCTTGGGGCTGACGCAGATGTTTCCAAAGCACACCCCTGACCCTTTGGGGCTGGGCAGCTGTTTCCACAGCATACCCCTGACCCATTGGGGCTGCATCAGCTGCTTCCACAGCACACCCCTGAACCATTGGGGCTGCGGCAGCTGCTTCCACAGCATGCCCCTGACCCCTTGGGGCAGCTGCTTCCACACCATGACCCAGCCCCCAGCTGCTTCTACAGTATGCCCCTGACCCCGTGGGGCTGAGGTAGCTGCTTCCACAGCACTCCCCTGACCCCTTGGGGATGGGGTAGCTGTTTCCACAGCACACCCCTGACCCCGGCCCGGTCTGCCCCCTTTCCCTCTTGGGGCCTTTCCACTCATGTTGCAGGTGTAACAGAAATATGGAAGGCACACCAAGTAATTGTCCTGGGCAATATGAGTGATGGGGCAGTCTATGTGATGGAAGACGTAGTTCTGTGGTCCAGCAAGGCTGAAGTGTACCTCAGGTGTGGATAATATGGTACGCGTAATGCACAGGAACCCCTAAAAAATAAAGAAAGGTGTACACGATACCAGGATAGATTCCGAAATAAGAAAAAAGCGGCATGCAATAGGCACAGAAAATGCATTCCCGAACCCCAGAGAGCTATCAGAAAGCTAAGAATACTGCAGAGGCAAATCCCCCACCAAAATAAGAAGTACATATATTCACTGAAGTGAATGGAATGCATGGCACTCCAAAATATGCAGTACTCCACTTGTCTGTCTCCTCCCCTTTGCACGCACGTTTGGAGTTGTTTTTACACTTACTTATGTATCCCCGAATATGGTGTGCGCAACACCTGTGTGCAGCACGTGTCACATAAGTTACGTGATGAGGGCCTTTCCTCTGATCTGATTTCATGTGTCCACATTTTTCGCAGTTATTGCATGCAAAGTCCCTTCACTCTGTTTCCGGCTGCCTTCATTGTGAGACACGGAAGACCCACGCTCCTGCCTCTATGCTATTTTACATGCCCCCTCCTGCCATGTGTTGCCTCCAACCTTTCCATTTGCTGCTGTCTGTACAGTGTGTGTACTTGTTGCCCACCTGCACTGCGTTTGGAGTGCCTGCTGTCCAGCCATTGCCTATGCTCCTGTCTCCGGCCCTGTGGCCACCTCAGCTATTTCGTTGGCCTCCCACCATGCAATTGCACCACCACCAATCCACAGCCCAGCTCCAGGACCAACTTGCCTGTCCACACCTGCATCGGGGGTTACCCTGTCAGCACCATCATCCTGAGACCAGAGTGGCAACCCCATGGCAGCGAGGTAGTGTACTGTCTACTTCACTGCCAGAGAAGTTGACATCCTGGTGGAGAAGGTCCTGGAGCATTACATGCCCTCTTCAACCCTGTGATGCAATGCAGCAAGGAAGGGCGTCAGCAGATCTGGAATGCATAGGGGGTGGCAGTCCGTCTCTTCAAGACAGCGCATAAGCGCTGGGAGGATCTAAAATCCAGGACCCACAGCAAGGTCCTGTGCTAAATCCAGACTTGTGCTACCGCAGAGGGGCACTGTGCGCTCAGGTGCCGGATGTCATGTAACAACATGCAGGTCCTGGAGAGGTCTGTGAATTCCGTCAACGTCTGGAGTTGACTAGTGAGTAGCCATGTGGTGCACTGCTCTAAGGTGCATGTGTTTTGTGCATGTACCAGCATGTTGCCAGTGACCCCCTTGGGCTTGCAGCAAGTATGATTCTGAGACGATTGTCTGCATGCATGCCCCAGGCAAGACATTGCTCTCCATCAGCCTCATTACGACCCTGGCGCTAAGTGAAAAACGATGGCGGTAAATGGTTACCGCCATCGTTTTCCGCCAGGTCCGATCATGACCCGTGACCGTTAACTACGATGCCATTAGCAGCATCGTAGTTAACGCTGCCACTAACTGAGCTAAGGGTGCGCGCACGCGACCGGCCACACCGTACTTAGCGCCATGGCGGAAAGGTACGCAAATGCCGACCCAAGCGGACATGCACCTAACGCCATCACCCAGCCCGTTAAGTACCTTACCGCCATGGTGCTAATTACGCCATCGCGAACCAACCATAAAGGGCCATGTAAAGTGAATGCAGCTGCCACAGGTGCACAGAAACAGCACAGGTGAAGGCAATACAGACTCAGGAAGTACAAAAAGAGCACACCCCACCCCTTCCCACACCCAGTCACACTCCACAATGATACCAATACGACTAGCAATGTTGGGGCTGGAGGACCTGATAGCAATGCATGTGCTACAACAGCAACAACAACAACAGGCAGCACAGAGGAGACGCAGGAGGAGAAGGAGGGCAAGGCAGGCCCAGCAAGCCCCACCAGCACAGCCAGTGCCACCACGCAGGCAGCCCCCAATCCCACGCATCAGAGCCAATCCATTCAACCTCACTGCTGAGCAGATCCACACCCTGTACCGTTTGGACCGGGACACCATCACCGCCATCGTAGACATGATACACAACAACATCGTCAGCATGATAGAAACTCCAACCGCCATCCCCCCCTTACTGAAGGTAGTGTCTGTACTCCACTTCCTGGCCACAGGCACCTACCAGCACACAGTGGGGCACTTGCATGGCATTTCACAACCATTATTCTCATGAACACTCATCCAAGTGCTTGATGCCCTCCTCAAGCACACAGACGACCACATCTCATTACCACGGACTGCCCAGGACATTGCAAACACCAAAGTGGGTTTCCATGCACTAGCTGGCATACCCGGTTGCATTGGTGCCATCGACTGCACCCATGTGGAATTGGTGGTTCCACGTGCCATGGAGGTACCGTACCGCAACCGGAAACAGTTCCACTCAATCAACGTGCAAATGGTCTGTGACTCCAACAAGATCATCACACATTGTTGTGCCCGATTCCCCGGATCAACCCATGATTCTATGGTCCTGAGGAACTCCACAATACCACGCTACATGGAGCGACATGCAGGCCCAAGATCCTGGCTACTCGGTGAGTCCAATGTCATGGAAGTGGGCAGGTGAATGACGTACCGATGCATGCTCCACCTGGCTGAAAGGGGGGGGATGATGCATACTCCACCTGGCTGATAGGGGGGGGAATGATGCATACTCCACCTGGCTGAAAGGGGGGGATGATGCATACTCCACCTGGCTGAAAGGGGGGGATGATGCATACTCCACCTGGCTGATAGGGGGGGGAATGATGCATACTCCACCTGGCTGAAAGGGGGGGGTGATGCATACTCCACCTGGCTGATAGGGGGGGATGATGCATACTCCACCTGGCTGAAAGGGGGGGTGATGCATACTCCACCTGGCTGATAGGGGGGGAATGATGCATACTCCACCTGGCTGAAAGGGGGGGGGATGATGCATACTCCACCTGGCTGATAGGGGGGGGGAATGATGCATACTCCACCTGGCTGAAAGGGGGGGGGATGATGCATACTCCACCTGGCTGAAAGGGGGGGGATGATGCATACTCCACCTAGCTGTGAGTAACACAGAGAACGGAGACAGAGGATGGGCACTCACAATGCACTCAACCCCTCTGCATACATTGGGTGATGGCATGCAAAACAGGCCATGGGAGCCATGAGCATATACTGGTTGCATTGTGTGAATCAATTAGTGCATGTAGAAGTGAGCCAAAGTAACAGTTGGATGCAAGACATGTTGGCACATCATGTTCTTGATCAGACGACATGACTGACACATACATTCTCGCCTACATGCAGGTGATGCAGGCTATCCCCTGAAGAGGTGGCTCCTTACACCAGTCCGTAACCCGCAGAACCAGCACGAGGAGGACTACAACCGTGCACATACACGTACTCGTGTGGTCATAGAGCAGACATTCGGCCTATTGAAGGCACGGTTCCGAAGCCTCAGCAGGTCTGGTGGGGCACTCCTGTACCACCATGAGAAGGTGGCAAAGATCGTCATGGCATGTGTCATGCTACACAATATGTGCGTCAGACGGAATGTGCCCCTGCCCCCTGACGCAGAACTGCAACCACCTGACGATGAGGATGAGGAGGGTGCAGATGGGGCGGCACCCCATGGAGGAGGCGACGCACAGGAGGGGCGTGCAATGCGCCTAAGTATCATCGACCACTGCTTCTAGCACACACGGCTGGTGTGAATCACATGGAGACTGCTCTTGGGGCACTGTGTGTCTCTGGGACATGCACACTGTGGACTGTACACCAATAAAGCACACATACGCAATGAAAATGTCCACACATTTCATTTTGGGAAAGAAAAAAGTGTATTTAAACTATGAAACATCGTGACACACCCCCTCCCTCCTCCCCCCTGCACACCCCAACACACCCCCTACCCCCCCTGCACACCCCAACACACCCCCTCCCCCTCCCCCCTGCACACCCCAACACACCCCCTCCCCACTCCCCCCTGCACACCCCAACACACCCCATGTAGGTGTCAACAGATGCCTGTGACAGTGGGCACAGGCTGTTACAAGCCCCCTCTCCTAGCCCCCGGGGCACCCCTGGCTGTGGAGCGCAGGTTACGTCCGGAAGGTCGGACGGGGCTGCTCTGTGCAGAACTGGCAGTGGAGGATGTCCCTGCCTGCCCCCGTGCATGCCCCTCCTGTAGGGTGTGGGTGAGCTCAGTGAGCGCACGACGCAAGCCGGCAAGTTGAGCACAGATGTCCCTGGACATGGCCTGCATGGCATCCCTCAGGGTGGCAGTGCTCTGCGCAACTTCGGCCCTTAGGGTCTCCGTGGCCTTTTCAATGGTTGCCCTAGCCCCCACACATTTCGCGGCATGCTCTGCCAGCATTGTGGACAGTTGTTGCTGCCGTTCTGTGATGTCCTCGAGGGACTGCTGCCCCTGCTGGCCCATGGCCAGTGCTGGTGGTGTGTTGGAGGGGCTGCTCCCCTCCTGTGGACTGAGGACTGGGCATGGGGTAGAAGGCCACTCCTCTACCTCTGTGTGCCCCTGTGTGTGATCCTCATGGGGGCTGGCGTCTGACAAACAGGGGGAATGTAGTAGGTCAGTGGGGCTTCAGACTTTGTGCTCCTCAATGTCTGAGTCTGAACATGCAGCTATTGCAGCTGCCTCACCCATGTTGCTGCTGGCCGCTGACCCGGTGCCTTCTGTGGCAGGCAATTTTGGTAGAGGTGGAGCAGCTGCTGCTGGCCTGCTGACTACAGGGGTGCTTGCTGGTGGGACGTCCGGTATGCTTGCAGTGGGTCCTGCTTGTTGTGGGGTCTGCCTCACTGCAGCTGAGGTCGAGGGTGCGGGGACGGTATAATTGGCCTTCTTGGCTCTCTTCGTCGCAGGGGTGTCCTGGTCCTCGGGGTGTGAATCTGTGCCTGTGGTGGAGCAAAGGAGGGAGGGCGTTATTGATGGGTCTGCGGACTTTCGAATGACAATGATAGACATTATTCTGGTCAGTAGATGAGGCAGATTTCAGGCAGGGCCATGCAGGTTGTCTCCTTTTAGTGTGGAATGTGGATGCAGGTATGCGGGTGCCAGCAGTGTATACAGGGTGGTGCTCGCATGTGGCTATGGGCAGTGTGGAAATGTGTTGCATTTACACTCTAGGGCAACCTTGTGCTACACATGAATGGACTGCAGTGACTATGGCATGTCTTGTTTGAGGCACCTACCTTCATCGCCTGATGTCGGAGCTCCCCTTTCCATCCCTCCGACGCCTTCAATGGCTTCCATGCCAATCGTGGTTGCACAAATCTCCTCCCACGGTTGGAGTTTTAGTGGGGATTCCGACCCTCCACCGGTACCCATAGCAAGGTTGCGGTTCGCAGAGATGACCGCTCTGACCCGTATGCGGAGGTCGTCCCAGCGCTTCCTGCACTGCTGTGGGGTGCGGGGTACGGTCCCCACTGCGCTGACGCGCTCGGCCACCAGGGCCCAGATGGCCTTCTTTTTCCCTATCGCTGTCCTGGTCATTTCAGGGGAGAAAACGACAGCTGCGTTGTCTTGCAGGGTCTCCGCAAGCATGCAGAGTTCCTCCCGGATGAATCTTTCCTGGTGCTGGCGGTCACATGCCTTCTTAACAGCTTTAGGCATTTTTGGGTAGTTGGATGGGTGGGTGATTGGTTGGGACAGGTGTCAGGGTAGGATCTGGTGTTGTTCGGTAGGATGGCAATGGATTGTGTTTTTAAAGATGGCCAACGTGCTGTTTGCCGTTCCGGCGCGAGGACGCTATTTCCGGTCCTGCTTTTTACGGCCACCGCTAATTACGGTGGCCGCTAATTACGGTGGCCGCTACTTACGGTGGCGGAAGTGCACCTTGCTCGCTTTACGATGCCGGTAGGGGCCTTTTCCGCCATGGCGTTAATTGCATTACCGCCATGGCGTAATGCTCGTGCGTGATGGGTCGTAATGAGGCGCTCTTTACGCCATCGGCCCACGGCGTAAACGCTCATTACGCCATGGCGGTAATGACGGAAGATTACCGCCTGGGTCGTAATGAGGCCCCATGTGTGCATTCAGACATCTTGGGATTTTAAATGTGGTCTTACTTGCATTGTGTGTTGTAGTGCTGGCTTGCAGACCATGCACATGCAATGTTACTTGTGTGTGAAACGTGTCGGGATGGCAAGTGTGACAGTTGAGGTAGTGTTGCCCACATCATGTGCATGCATGATGCTCATGTTAATGTGCCCAGAATGGGAATGTGTGACTGGGCATCACTCACGCCTGGATGCAACACGTGAATTTGGATGTCTGACTTAGGGCCTCATCACGAGTCTGGCGGTAACCCTTAAATGCAGCGGTAGCACTATTACTGCTGCATTTAAGGGTCCGCCAGATCATGGCTGTGGCGGATTTTCCCCCAGCTATAAGCTGGGGGAAATCCGTGGCAAAATTTCCGATTTTCAGCGCAATTTCCGCCGGCGGTAATAGCGCAAATTTTCCCCATTGGGCCCAATGGGGAATGAGGAATTCCCGAATGGGCCCAATGGGGAATGGGCAATAACCCTTCCGCCAAACCTGTGATCCGGCGCTAATAGCGCCAGGGCGTTTGGCGGTAGGGCTATTAGTGCCGGCGTTAATAGCACTGGCGTTACCGCCCAACTCGTGATGAGGCCCACAGTCACGATTAGGCATAGCAGTTCACAGTACTCTGATGTGATTGGTCATGGAACTGCTTTGGCCTTCTGAGTTGATGTGTGTGCATGACGTGTGTATGTGCTTGTTGCTATGGCATGCTCACATGTACATGTGCAGTTGATGCATGTGTGTAAAGCATACACAATAGATTGGTTGTGACAATGGCATGTAGTTTGATTTGATCATGTGGAGTGATGGCCAGACAGGTGTCTGCATGGATGTGGATTGCATGTCCATGTGTGTGGGTGTGGAGGTTGAAGGTTGTTCCTTTGACAAGTCATGTTCCTGTGAATGTTGCTGATGCCATGCCGGCTTTGGTGCAGTGCACTGATGTTGCTGTTCAGTGTCTCCTAATCCACATTTGCATCTGATGAAGAGGGCAGAATCAGTGCTGTGGAGCATGGATGCAAGGATGCTGCCACCGGGCAGAGGCACAGGCCACATCAACGCCCCGTGACAGCTCATCTTCAGGGAGCGATGTGGCTGGGGCAGCACCAGTGACATTGGGCATGGCTGTTGGGGATAAGTCCAAGAAGGTGAATGTGGGAGGGGACTCCTCAGCAGCGGTGGGGCCAGGTAATGCCACACAGGGGCCCTCCAGTTCGACGGGGGTAAGGTGGAGGGAGTGGCCGTTGCAGCTCAGCCCATGGGGTCCGGTGGGGGTGTTGAGGTGGGTGTGCTTGGTGCAGTCCAGACCCAGGCGAATGAGGCTGTGCAGGCCACCGTGGAGGTGCCTGTGCAAAATCCAGTCCCTGTGGCATCGAAGGCAGCAGTGCACGCCTGCCAGGCTGCTTCCACCCAGACCCAACCCCCCTTGTTGGCTGGTGTATCCACCCAGACCTTCACCCCCTTTACAGCTGGTGTGTCCATCCGGGATTATGTGCAGCCTCTGCTGGCCAGGTTGACGAGGCGGACAGGTGTCATTCGTGATGATGGGCAGGCTACTCGTAGTCTGCTTGCCCATCATCACAGTGAGCTATATCGCCTTGTGGCCTGGTTTGCAGCATGCCTGTTCCGTGGTCTACTCCATGGACTGTTCACTGCTGTGATCACCGCCCCATCTTCCTCCTCTGTGCACCAGTCGTCCACCAAGGTGGCTTTCGCCAAGATAACTGCAGGGCCCCCTGTGCCTATTCCCACCCACAATGCCCTGTCTGGTGGAGCTCACATCCCTGCCTACGTTGGGAGTCCAAGGTACAGCAGATGAGGTGGTCACCCTGCTGTCATGCCCACTAGCCAAGGCCCATTACTTTTATTCTCTAAAGGGTCCAACTGGACCCAATCCTGGCACCAGGCTCATAAGAAAGTGTGCTCTGCACACTTTGTGTCTAAAGCACGTGCATCCAGACCGGGCATGGCCATTAGGAAGCATGGGAAGGCATGTGCAGAAGTCTGTGGGAGTGGGCAGGTGGGGCCACAAGGAGGGGCTAAAGGGGAGTGGCTGGGATCAGGCTATTTATGCCAGCCCCACCCACATGCAGGCGCTTCGCTTTAGTCTGCTGGGTGCAGCGTAACGCTTACTGCTGTCTGAAGCTCTCTGACCTGTTTCCGGCTCAGAACGCATCACATCAGGTTCTTGGACATCATCTTCAGCGGGCACCTACCTGATTTCAGCCTCTCCATCGCTCGAAGCGCGGCTCACCTGATTCCAGCTCTGCATCTTTAGTGCGCATCTTACCTGAATCCAGCCACACCACCGCTCGAAGCGCAGCTAACTTCAACTCTGCATCGATTGCGCGCACCTTACCTGTCTCTGCAAATCCATCACCTGCAGCGCGTCGCATCTTCACCTGTTCTGAGCCTTCAATTACACGGCAGTCTTCTTCTCGTCCAGCATCCTCATGGATTATCCATCTGGCAGCCGCTGGCAGGTTCTCGGATAGCCGCTCTCCATCCAGTGTCGCCAGGCCATCCCTGCAAGAGAAAAGGTACGCACAAGGTTATAAACTGCATAAACATTTTACGCTTGGCCACACAACACCTAAGCCTTTCGTACCACCTTGAAATCCTACTCACCTTCTAGTGGGGCCCTCTCATTCCCATCTGGCACCGTGGAGACTCGCTTCCAAATCTGCGATGAGCCTGACCATCTTCACTGCTATTGGGAAGGGAGAAGACATTATTAGAATTACGGACAATAATCATTGGGAAAAGACATTGCAAAAGGAAATGGACCATAATCATTGTTACGTACATTTACCTCCAAAGTGGATTGGTCGCAGCCGGTCTGAGCCATCACGCACACGGACCAGTGAAGCAACTAGGTCTATCAACAGCGCCCCTGCTGAAGAGAAGCAGGACGGAGAGCTCATCTTACAAAACAACAGGTGAGATCTAATGGGAAAACGTATGCTCATCTCATTTGGAATGAGGGGTTCGAGGGGGATCGCAATTCCACCGCAGCATTTTCACTGCCTCTTACCTTCTCCCAAGGGCATTGCCAGCAACCAGAGCAGTCCACACTACAGCAGCCGGGGGTAAAGTCGGTTCCAGGGCAGTCAAGTCCAGGGAGGGCTCCAACTGTGCCCCAACGTCCCCGCAGAGACCAGGTAAGCGTAACGCCTGCCTACCCAAGCACCGACAGGGTCACAGGCAATGGAGGGACAGCAGGCACCTATGAGCAGTGCAGGTGCCGTATGCCCCCGGGGATCATCATCAGCTCAGAGGGAGTACCAACGTAGCAGGCGCCGGGCACTGTGGCAGAAGGTGGCAATGAGGAGGAGGCTATTTATTGCAGGAAAGACCACCCAAAGGAGGCAGGTGGGAAGTGAGAGGGAGGAGACACACATGGACATGAGGCACAGCATTATGAAGTTCATATCATGGAAGAGAGGCAGTGGGCAGGGGAAGCAGGAGTTCTGATGGCTGGGATTACATTGCATCGTGCAAGGAGGTGGGCTGCCATCCTGGAGTCCACTTGCAGGGAAGCGCGTGTGATAGAGACACAGATGCTGGACAACCTGCAAGCCCTCCAGGCAACAACTGAGGCCTGCCTGAGGAGAGGGGAGCATGGCATTGGACTGAGCCCTGGTGGAAAGGCTGAGTGAGATCGCAGAGGAGGACTAGCCTGGTGCCTTTGTACATACTTAGTTCCTACTCAGCAAGCAGCCCTTGTACCATTTCTGCACCCGATTCCATTAATCGGGCCCATGTCCAATTGAACGATCTGTTATTACTCCCTGAATCCCAGAATGCTACAAGATGCGAGGCAGTGGAAACTGTGGCACTTAACATTGTTAGCCATCGCTAAGGCCACACTTATAAACAGAGAGATGTCAAAGGGAGACAGCAGGCAGAGGTTACTAGAAAAGGAAATGTGTCCAAGATCTCAACATCCCAACATCACACAGCGAGTTAATAGTTAGTAGCAACATGCAGGAAGTAGTTCAACACATGCACGCACACACACCCACACACTAACAGGGTAATTAATAGAATTTGGCAGAAAAGTGTCGCAAGCGGCTGGCGCACGTGTCCGCGTGCGATTGTCTGCGCCAGGCACGTGCGCTAAAACCGATTTCCGCGCACAGCGTATTCATGGATTTTAGGCTCCCAAACCAGCCGTGGCGCAGAGTATCGCAGCGACCCTGCAGCAGCGCCAGTAACGCCCCCAAGAACGCCCTCGCGCAAGGAAAAGCCATCAAAATCGCTAAATCATCGCAAAGGGCTGCGCTAACCCTGGACCAGTTTACAGGGCTGCCAAACAAGGAACGCAAAGCGGGTAACGTGCATATCAGGGGTACGCGTGAAGTTATACACGCGATTAGCCAGGGTACGTGTATTACAGGGGTACACGGGAAGTTCTACACGCGATTGGCCAGGGTACGTGTATTACAGGGGTACGCGTGAAGATTTACACGCGATTAGCCAGGGCACGTGTATCACAGGGGTACGCGGGAATTATCACACGCGATTTGGCTGGGTACGTGTATTACAGGGGTACACGGGAAGTTTTACACGCGATTCGGCTGGGTACGTGTATTACAGGGGTGCGCGGGAATTCTCACATGCGATTTGGCCAGGTACGTGTATTACAGGGGTGTGCGGGAATTATCACACGCGATTTGGCTTGGTACGTGTATTACAGGGGTGCGTGGGAAGTTACACACGTGATTAGGCTGGGTGGGTCCCCCTCGACGGCCCCTGCAGGCAGCCCACAAAACAGGGGACTACCCTGCACACCTGCTCATGTCCCCCTGCACCCCCACCCCCCAGCAGTGCAGGGGCAGCCTCCACCAGGCCCCCACCCATGTCTCCCACCACCCCCACCCCCCAGCAGTGCAGGGGCACCCTCCACCAGGCCCCCACTCATGTCTACCACCACCCCCACCCCCCAGCAGTGCAGGGGCACCCTCCACCAGGCCCCCACTCATGTCTCCCACCACCCCCACCCCCCAGTCACCAGGGGCACCCTCCACCAGGCCCCCACTCATGTCTCCCAGCGTGCTACGTGTATTTCAGGGGTGCGCGGGAAGTTCCACACGCGAATAGCCTGGGCGCGTGTATTTCAGGGGTGCGCGGGAAGTTCCACACGCGAATAGCCTGGGCGCGTGTATTTCAGGGGTGCGCGGGAAGTTCCACACGCGAATAGCCTGTGCGCGTGTATTTCAGGGGTGCGCGGGAAGTTCCACACGCGAATAGCCTGGGCGCGTGTATTTCAGGGGTGCGCGGGAAGTTCCACACGCGAATATCCTGGGCGCGTGTATTTCAGGGGTGCGCGGGAAGTTTTACACGCGATTTCAGCAGGGTACGTGTATTTCAGGGGTTCGCGTGAAGTTATTCACGCGATCGGGCCTGGGGGAGCGTGCTACGTGTATTTCAGGGGTTTGCGTGAAGTTTTTCACGCGATCGGGCCTGGGGGAGCGGGCTACGTGTATTTCAGGGGTTCGCGTGAAGTTTCTCACGCGATCGGGCCTGGGGGAGCGGGCTACGTGTATTTCAGGGGTTCGCGTGAAGTTTTTCACGCGATCGGGCCTGGGGGAGCGTGCTACGTGTATTTCAGGGGTTCGCGTGAAGTTTCTCACGCGATCGGGCCTGGGGGAGCAGGCTACGTGTATTTCAGGGGTTCGCGTGAAGTTTCTCACGCGATCGGGCCTGGGGGAGCGTGCTACGTGTATTTCAGGGGATCGCGTGAAGTTTTTCACGCGATCGGGCCTGGGGGAGCGGGCTACGTGTATTTCAGGGGTTCGCGTGAAGTTTCTCACGCGATCGGGCCTGGGGGAGCGGGCTACGTGTATTTCAGGGGTTCGCCTGAAGTTCCTCACGCGATCGGGCCTGGGGGAGCGTGCTACGTGTATTTCAGGGGTTCGTGTGAAGTTTTTCACGCGATCGGGCCTGGGGGAGCGTGCTACGTGAAAGCGGGGTACCACTCACCGTCTGCCTTGCGTGTAGAAGAACGCGTAGCCAACACCCGCTGTGAAGTAATAGGGTGTGAATCCCAACGGATGGAAAACACACGCACCGCACGAAAAGCACGTACAGAACATAAAGTCACGCGGGATCACCAAGCCCTGCCAGGGCAACGCCCGTGTGCAAAACGTCACAGACGCGCTTACGCTGTAAGGGCCTTTGGTCCAATGAAATCGCGTACGCGTGCTGACGCGCTTACGCGCTAAAGGCCTTTCCTCGATTTTCACGCTGACGTGCAGGATTTTCACGTGCCAAATCACTCCGTATCAAGCTGGCCACGCGAAAACACACGGAAGACCACGCTCCTGTCCAGAAGGCCGAATTACTGCCCCCCAGTGCCCCGAGCAGCCTCCCACGTGCCATCTGCTGCTGCCTGCCTGCCTACCTGCCTGCCTGCCTGCTGCCACCGTGCCCTGCCATTTGGTGCCTGCACATCAGCCATCTGCAGGTGTCCAGTTGCTGTGTCCACCCCTGCTGGAACAGAAGACTCCCGACTCGGATAACATCGCTCCACAGCCCAGCCCCAGGACCCAGTTGCCCACCCACTCCTGCCCCTGGGGTTGCCATGTCGGGCACATCAACATCTGGCACCAGTGGCAACCCCCAGCCAGAGGGGCAGAGGGGCACCAGCTTCACTGCCACCGAAGTTGGTGTCCTGGTGGAGCAAGTCCTGGGGCAGTATGATGCCCTCTTCGGATCGTCCCGCGCCAACAAGGAAGGACGGGACAGGATCTGGGCCGACTGTGTGGTTGCCATCAACGCGGAGGGGGTGGCAACCCGCACCATCCAGAAGGTCAAGAAGCGCTGGGAAGACTTGAGGTCCAGGACCCTCATGAAGGCCCGGTGCCTCGTGGAGGGGGGCCGGGGCCACATGAGTTCCATCCAGTTGAGGGTCCTGGAACGCGCACACCCAGCGCTCCACGCCCAGGTCCTTGAGAGGGAGACCCGTCTGGAGTTGAGCGGTAAGTGGCCAAGCATTGCTGTGTGAGACAGGGCATGTTGCAGTGTGCTGGTTGTCTGATACTTGCCTGCATGTGTGACATAGGCCATGTACGCATGTATGTGTGCAGGGACATCATGGGAATGCATGTGCGACCTGTAATGTGTGAACCGCACGGTTGTTGCATGTGTTTGAATGCGACATGGGGAGCCCTGTGCAGATTGCACACATGAGAGCATGGCAGTCTCTGTTCCTGGACATGGGTGGGGGCGAGGGATGGGTGCTGATGCCAGATACATATGTGGTATCCATGTCTGTGTGCCTGACCTGCGTGTCTGTGACTTGTGAGTGCCATGGATGCATGACACATGTGTGTGACCATGTACAGATTCACTGATGCAGCCTAGTCATCCTTGTATGCACTGTGATTGGGGTGTACGGGGCCAGATGGATGTGACTGAGGTGAAGTGTGTGCATGTGATAGGCATGACCCATGATGCATGTGAGTCCCATTACATTGTATGATTCGAGAGTCCATTGGACATGCATTGAAATGTCCATGGCACGCACCATGACTGTCACTGTGTGTGTTTTGCCTGGACTGACACATGTGTTGTGGTGTGACATGATGGAAGTGTACTTTGACAGTGGCACTCATCTGCTATTGCTTCCTGTCTAGGGGACCATTGTACAGTACCCTGATGCTTGTGTTCTATGTCTCCCTCTACGCAGCGGCTAGTGAAGGAGAGGGCGGAGACGGCGCTGTGGAGCAAGGCGGCGGGGATGCCCCCACGGCTGCAGCGGAAGGGGTGGGTGAGCCCCCACAGGGGCCTGCTACGGTGGTAGACGGCGAGGAGCCATCCAGGTTGGTGGTTTCCACAGAGGAGGAGGAGGCCGCCACTGAGGCGCACATGGGGCCTGGTGGGGGCATCCCTGCTGGTGCAAGTGGTGCAGTCCAGGGGCAGGGGCAGGAGGCAGCACAGGTCACCGTGGAGGGGCCTGTGCATGTCGCTGTCCCTGAACCTGTGGGTGCACCACCTTGCACCAGCAGGGATGCCCCGTCCCAGGCCCGTCCGCAGGTAGAGGGGATGTCCATGTCATCTGACTCCCCTCCACCTGCGGACGAGGGGACCCCTGGCCGTGTGGAGAAGGTCCTGATTGGGGTCACGATGCGCACGGCTGTGATTCGTGATGCCGTGCGTGCTTCCCAGGAGGAGCACGCACGTCATCACGAAGAGCACCGTGCCGACGTGGCCCAATTGGGATCGGCCATGTTCGGGGGTTTCCTGCATGTGTCGGCCAATCTGGCGGCCCTCTCCTCCTCTGTGGAGACTATACGCCAGTCGTTCTCCTTGCCGTCTTCCGGCCCAGATGCCACCAGGGCCCCCTGTGGACCTGTCCTGACCAATGCAGCCAGCTCGGTGGGGATCCCATCCCTGCCACAGTCGGGAGTCAGAGGTCCAGCAGGGGTGGACAACACAGCAACTGGACCCCAGCAGATGGAGGATGTGACGGCATCATCGGGCAGGGCATGTGCACGACGGTGTCGGTGGTTTCCATCATCCTGGATGCCGTCGTGCTGGCAGAGGCAGTGGCGTCGGAGGCAGCAGCAGGCTCGACGTGGGAGGCATCATGGCTCGGGGCCATCAAGATCAGAGGGGCAGGCATCGGCCGGAGGGCAGGAGAACCCTGGGATGGTAGTGTCTTCCGTGTGGGAGCAGCTGGTCCAGCGGATAGGTGCGGAGCGGCAGCGGGCGGAAGAGGAGCGGCTCACCATGGTCAGGGCGGAGTTCTCCATGCGTCGGGCGTTGAGGCGGGCTGAGTGCCTCGAGGAAGCTCGCAGGGAGTTTGAGGTGAACATGGGTTTATCCCTGCGAGACCTCGGGGCCAGGACAGAGTCCCGCCTCCAGGACATCGACATGGAGTTCGATGATGCCCTGGCCGGCAACATCACAGAGTGAGCCGCAGGACTTGCCCGCTGCCATTGTATATAGTTATATAGTTAGTGGTAGGTTTCCTTTGAATTTTTCTCTTTTTTTTTTGGTTGCGATTGGACAATGCGCCACTTTCTTGTATATAGTTCAGTTTTTAGTTAGTTGACATAGTTAGGTTTAATTTGGTTGGGCTCATGGACCCAGGATCATCTTGTATATAGTTCTTGGATGGATGATGGATTTTTTAGGATTATTTTTTGGGACACATGGAGCAATGTGTTTTATATTTCATTTACACTTGGATTTCTTTTGTGACTGTGACTTTGGACACCATTTTTTAGGATTGTGCTTTGTGTTTCGAATTTTTTTTCATCAACATTCTTCCTCTTTTGGTTGTTTTGCTTTGTGGTTATTTTCTATTTCTTTTCCATTCTAGTTGATTTTTAATACATTTTCATTTCATCCTTCAATGTGTAGTATCATCTCATTGCTTTCATGCATGACATGTGGGGTGTTTCAACATTCACTTGCAACGATTGTGTGTGACAGACATATGTTCATTTGCGTTATTTACATTGGGTGTGTCACATGTAATTGCCTCTGATGTGTGGGTGGATGTGATAGTTGGTTGGGCCTTTTGGCAGGGGAGGCTGGCCATTACGGTCATGATTGGGGATTGTTGGGACCCAGGTGCAGGGGGGGGCATGGATGGGACATGGGTGGGGGCCTGCTGGCAGGTGCCCCACAGTGCTGGGGGGTGGGGGTGGTGGGGGACATGAGTTGGACATGGGTGAGGGCCTGCTGGCAGGTGCCCCACAGTGCTGGGGGGTGGGGGTGGTGTGGGACATGAGTTGGTGTTCATTAGTTCAAGGAGACATGTGCCTTTGCTGGGGGGCATGCCCATGTTGGGTGGGCTGCCTGCGGGACATGACCAGGGATGCAGGGTAGTCCCCTGTGGTGTGGGCTGCCTGCAGGGGCCGTGGAGGGTGTACAGGGAACACCTGGGAGGACCCACACTGTCAAATCACATGTAGGACTCCCCGGCACCCCTGAAATACACGTACCCTGCTGAAATCGCGTGTAAAACTTCCCGCGCACCCCTGAAATACACGTACACTGCTGAAATCGCGTGTAAAACTTCCCGCGCACCCCTGAAATACACGTACCCTGCTGAAATCGCGTGTAAAACTTCCCGCGCACCCCTGAAATACACGCGCCCAGGCTATTCGCGTGTAAAACTTCCCGCGCACCCCTGAAATACACGCGCCCAGGCTATTCGCATGTAAAACTTCCTGCGCACCCCTGAAATACACGCGCCCAGGCTATTCGCGTGTGGAACTTCCCGCGCACCCCTGAAATACACGCGCCCAGGCTATTCGCGTGTGGAACTTCCCGCGCACCCCTGAAATACACTTAGCCCGCTCCCTCAGGCCCGATCGCGTGAAAAATTTCACGCGAACCCCTGAGATACACGTAGCCCGCTCCCCCAGGCCCGATCGCGTGAATAACTTCACGCGAACCCCTGAAATACACGTAGCCCGCTCCCCCAGGCCCGATCGCGTGAGAAACTTCACGCGAACCCCTGTGATACACGTACCCTGCTGAAATCGCGTGTAAAACTTCCCGCGCACCCCTGAAATACACGTACCCTGCTGAAATCGCGTGTAAAACTTCCCGCGCACCCCTGAAATACACGTACCCTGCTGAAATCGCGTGTAAAACTTCCCGCGCACCCCTGAAATACACGCGCCCAGGCTATTCGCGTGTAAAACTTCCTGCGCACCCCTGAAATACACGCGCCCAGGCTATTCGCGTGTGGAACTTCCCGCGCACCCCTGAAATACACTTAGCCCGCTCCCTCAGGCCCGATCGCGTGAAAAATTTCACGCGAACCCCTGAGATACACGTAGCCCGCTCCCCCAGGCCCGATCGCGTGAATAACTTCACGCGAACCCCTGTGATACACGTAGCCCGCTCCCCCAGGCCCGATCGCGTGAATAACTTCACGCGAACCCCTGAAATACACGTAGCCCGCTCCCCCAGGCCCGATCGCGTGAGAAACTTCACGCGAACCCCTGTGATACACGTACCCTGCTGAAATCGCGTGTGAGACTTCCCGTGCACCCCGGTATACACGCACACGTATTTTTTGTCAGCGGGTGTCCGTGTTTGTGGGTACCCCTTTGCACGTCATTTTTCCAGGAGGGCCACAGTATAGGACATTCATCATGGCAGTATATAGGTGCTATTTGTTGGCGCACCTTTTGGCGCACATTTCTTACAGCCGCAGAGACGCTACCGGCTGCTTTCTTGTGGCGGTCGTGTTTGTGCCTGTGCGCTGGTTTGAGCGTGCGCTTTTTTGCCCTATTCTATTCCATGAATACGTGTTGTAGGCGAGCGTGTGGGCGTTCCGCGCACTTGTGCCCTGTACTTCCCCCGTGACGCCCACGTTTTGGCAAGTTGTTCCCCATTCCGAGTGTTACGCCCGTGTTCCGCCTACTTTAGTTGCGTGCGCCGCGCTATGTGCGAATTTCGCTGTGGCCTGTGCGATTTTCGCTGTGACCTGGCGCACGCTGTTAGATGGCCTGTGCGCCAACGTGCGCCGCGCACTTTTTTATCGCACATCCGCTGGTTTTCTCGCGCACGGACTTGCATGAATCGACGTGCGCTGCTTTTCGTGCGATTTTCGCACTTGCACTACGATTTTCGCTATTCCACTGCGATTCGCACGTTTTTGCCCACTTGCGCCGCGCAAATTATTCCATGAATCGGCCTGTAACAGTGTGCAAGACAGCAAGGTGATTATGAGATGTTGGTTGAGAACTAAGAAGTTTGATTACCTAGAAACTTGGAAAGCTACTGATCCATGCTTGCTGTTACAATTATATTATGAACATTTTTAAAAAAGTGGGAGCCCCTCTGCTTAGAACAAACATGGTTCAAAAGGCCTGTTCAATGAGATACATTCCACTCAGGAGGGCCTACAACCATGTTTTATCTAAATGTACCCTTCACAGAGGAGAAATATCAATATACACATCAGCCAGGTCTCACCGACAGGAGCACCACAGCAATGAAAATCTAAGCAATTTTCCTCTGAAGAAAAGTACCATTATCAACCCAGACACACTTGTTAGCCTTATTGGGCCTCGCCAGTGAGGTAAAGTCTCACTAAGGCACAGTAAGTAAGGGGTACAAGTCTAGATTGCCCTAAATAATTAAGGGTACAACCACAACTTTTACAAAATGGTAAAATCATGAGAGCCCCCCTACTGAGAATCAACGTGGCTCAAATATCCTGTTCCATGAAATGTATCCCACTCAGGAGGTCTAAAACCACATTTTAGCTCACTGTACATTTCATGGAGGAAAAATATCCATGTACATATAAGTCGGGTCCTACCCACCGAAATATTGGGGAATTCTCATTTGAACAAGAGTACTGTTGAAGTATATGGATGGATTTATTTATGGATTCTGCTACTGCAACAGCCCGACTTAATGTCCCTTCTGGTATAGTCCCATCCCACAATTCTGGGTAATAAACAGAAAGTGTTTCTGAAAATTCGAAATGTATTCTAAAGAATTGACCCAATTTAGACAAAGGGGATCTACAGCTTTTCACCATGGAGATTGCTACAAAATTATTTGTGTCAAAAACGATTAGTCAACAAAACAAATGTACCAGCCTATATGAATCTCACTATTATCAGTCTATACAAGCATTAATTACAATTCTCTCTCTATATACATAAATTGTACTCTAAAAGATCCTACGCATTTTAAATATTTCTATTCTACATTTGCTTTTCTAGGCAATAGAGGCAAATCAATTAAAGAATTTCAAGATGAGTAAAGTGTGTTAAAAGCATTGCATTTTCTTCAGTATAAGAAAAGTATGGTACCCGAGAAAGGTCACTCAGGTCGATCAAATTGATTCTGATAAACATATTCTATCTTGTTCCCCTGTTTGTGTGTGAATGTATTGGCTATGTGGTGGTGATTTAAAAGGTAGGCAATGAGTGGGTATAGCTTCCTACGAACCTGTGTGTGTGTGACTTTCACTAAACAAGAGTGTGCTACTTTCAATCTATTCACACGTGCCACGGTCAATCTATGAATACATGCACAGTGCCTGTGCGTAGTTTTCAGTCCCCATACAGTTCTGGGCTGGAGATATAGGGCCTCATTACGACCCGCCTGGGCCGTGACTTTACCACCATGGCGTAAACTACGTTTACGCCATGGTGGTAGGCGGATTTACCGCCCCATTCCGAGGTTGGCGGGGCGGTAAGTCCCCAATCCCCATTTACCCTTCCCCATTCCCATTTTTGCGTAAATTACGGTGGCGTAATTAACAACATGGTCCCTTAGCGCCATGGATTTTAACACCTGCTAAAAGCAGGTGTTAAATCCGCCATGGCGCTAAGGGACCTCGTACTCAGGCGGTAAGGGTCGGCGCTGTTTACGGCGCCGTAAACCCCTTACCGCCTGAGTTGTAATGAGGCCCATAATCTTTTTGAGTCAAAATGTAAAATTTTACAGCATCCTTGCACTGTCACATTACGTATAGGTCTGCTTGTGCATTTCAAGATAATGGACTGCAATGTTTTTACACTTTGCACAATTCTCTATGAATATAATGAATTCTCTTGATAATATAGGTTTTCACTGAGATATAATTATGACTAGATTCACCCGCTACATAATATGTAATTCACAATGCATTAGACGTTATAGCAGTGTCGGGGTAAGTCAAGAAGTCTGTTTACCAGTGCCTAATTTTACAAAAATGCTATCTTTTTTAAACTATGCCTCTCAAAATAGAAAATGCATTGGGGAATAACATCTCACATTGTGTTCAATGTAAATGGGAAAACACAGGTCATTCATATTTAACACTAGACCTGTGTTCCTGTTATCCACTTGCATTCCCCTGGATTGCCAGCCCTCTACTCCTGCAGAGTTCTTTTTTACCTTGGACATTTTATAGGGAACATTTAGAGTTACATTTGAGGGTCTGTCTTACTTTTCAAAAGTGGATTCTTGTTGATGGAGTATCATCAGGGACTCCCTCTGTCTTGAATTGGTGTCTCAGTAAGGGCATCTGGTTGTATGGAACTCAATTTTCAATATATGCAAGGGCTTCTGTCTCCAGCCTGCTTGCCTGAAAACCAGTCTCCAAGGGTCTCCATTTTTTCAGCCATCTAGTTGTTTTCAAGATCCTTCCAGCTTCATCTCCCATATATTCCATTTCCTGTACAATCTTTCCCTGCTTATTTTAGAAAGATTAACTCCTTCCCACCTTGTGACTACGTGTGTCTTTCCCCAGTCCCTTGACAAAATTCGAGGGGTAATTCCACTCCTCATGAAAATATATCAATTTAGTTATGTCTTAACTCTGGAATTGCATGTGCAACATTAAATAAAATGTAGATTACAAGACTTTGTAGACTCTGTAGGTCGGTACGCACACTTACATTTGCAAAGTGCCACCCTAGGATGTACAATGGCAGGGATAGGTGGTTTTCCCATTTTGTGCCTAATCTTTATGTGGCACCCTATGTGAATTTTACATGGTTAGGTAGATATGACTTCTAGCTACAACGTACAATTTGATTCACGTCGATCACAGTTTGCATCACAGAATTGTGATTTTTTAAAGTTTAACCTGGTGATTTTCAAATTGCACATATATGTCGTTTCTGTTAATTTTTCAAGTGTGCGGTTGCTGACTTTGGTTATTAGATGTCACTGTTGACACTTCCCCATCATACTCAGTTTCCATGATATTAGTGTGTCAAGGCAGAATGTCCTTGCTGTGCACAGAATCAGTAACCCTCTCATGACCTGGGCTTACTGTTTTTTTTATGAGAGGTCTGGGATTATGACAGGTTCCTTTGAAGTTCAGGACCCCAAACCACTGGCACTGCCTTTATTGGGCTACCTCCTTAGAAACCACCATCAGCACAATAGACCAATGGTTCTGTGTGGACTTCATGTCTTGTATTGTTACATTCTTAAACTGGGGTTTCTAGTGGGTGGTGAACTCTCCAACAGTTTTGAGTTCCCCTTAACAATAACAGGAATATTTTGGAGCCTGCTTCCTCTTGAGGTTTGAATACTCGTGATTTAAAGTGAAACACATTTAAGGCAGAATACAATAGAATTCTAAATGCTGGTTACTGTATTACTTTACATCCCACCTTATTCTGGGTAAAAAGAAAAATCTGAAAATATAGTTATTGAGATTGAAAATAAATAGAGTGTGGAGGTGAAGATGACCCTGAGGTTTTTAGCTTCACAGATGGGAACAGGAAGTGGGCCAGTGGAGGCCGGCAGTTGAGTGACAGGAAAGGAAGGAGCAGGTGTGCTGATGGGTTTAGGTCGATTTTACTGAAAACAAATGCTCGTAATGACCAAAAGTTCTAAAAATGCTACCACCAAAGGTTCGAACACCAAAGTTCGTAGCTTTGGTGGTAGCATTGCAGGTAAGTATAATTTTAAAAAAAAGACTGCGGGGGCTGCGGGGGGTGTCCCCTGCAACACCCCGCTCACTATACTTTGTGGTATAGTGAGCAGGGTGTTGTGAGGGACATTCCCGCAGCACACCCGTAAAAAAAGAAAAGGAAAAAAACCAGGGGATGTGGGGGTGTTCCCGGCAACACCCCGCTCACTATACTTGATAGTATAGTGAGCGGGGGTTGCGGCGGACACCCCCTGCAGCCCCCGTAGTACGTGTGTTCGCATGACAAAGGTGCAAACTTTTGGTAGTTCACACCTTTCTCATGCGAACATTCCGATAGCGGCCAAATCAGCCGCGGTCAGATCACTCGGATTCGTGCTGATGAGGAGAATCTCTGTCTTACTGGCATTAAGGCAGAGATCGTTGGGAGAACACCACTGCTGGATATCAGACAGTCAGAAATGCGAGAAGGATAAGAGGTGGCAGAAGGGAGCCTGAAAGCAAGCTGAGTGTCATCTGCAAAACACTTAAAAGTTGGAGCAGAGAGCGCCAATTCAGTGGGCAAGAAGTGCCAAGCATTAATTGAACAGCCAGGGAGAGAGGTTAGACCCCTGAGGAACACCACAGGTAGAGCGAGAGCTAGAGGAGAGGAAGGACCCTAGTGGTTGGACCTGGGATCATCGATCGGAGAGGAAAGAGGTCAGCCATGCCAGGGCCTGATTGGTGATACCCAGGTTATCATGGAGATGGTTGAGCAGTATAGCATGGTTGACCGTGGGAAAGGCAGAAGAGAGATGGCAGAAGAGAGATTAAGTAAGATGAGGACACTGGTGGTATTAGAATCGGATGTTCAGGAGAACAGTTTCTGTGCTTCTGGCAGCTCTGAAGCCAGACTGATGGTCATGGAGACAACAAACAGATTCAGTGCAAAGATTAAGCTGGGAGATGGACAGCTTTTCCAGGAGTTTGCCCAGGAAAGGAGTGATGGAGATCAACGATTGTTAGTTGGGCAGGGGGGCTTGGCTGAGGGTTTCATAAGAGGGGGGTGCACAAGAGAGTTCTTCTGGGGGGAAGGGAAGAATCCAGTGGTGAAGGAGTGGATGCAGAAGTCAGCCAGAGCAGGAGCTAGGGTGTCAATGTGGTCATTGATGGTTTTTGAGGAACAGGGGAGAACCTGTTTTAACAAGACTTTCATAGATCGGACTTGTCTAGAACCCTCGTCAGGGGAGAACAGGGGAAAGGCAGAGAAGGAGGGAGGCGAGGTGGCCAAAAGGGGGCCAGAGGAAGACCAGAGAGTAGAGGGAGGAGGGGAGAGGAAGAGAGAGAGGACAGGATGTCCTGAGTTTTAGAGATGAAATGAGAAGCCAGGGCCGTGAGAGGGCCTGGGAGGGGCAGGAAAGGTAGAGACTGCACCAGGATTGGCCAGCTCTTTGCAGATTTGAAATGGTTCGGCTGAGTTGTTGGATGCCGCAGAGACGCAGGTTTGGATGTGGGCTCTCTTCTTGGTGCCGACAGAGAGCCGGTATTGCCTTTGCAGCAGACAGCAGGCTAGTTTGTCAGAGGATGCACCGGAAGCACACCATTTCCTTTCAGACACCCTGCATTTGCGTTTAAGGCTGACGAGGTCTGAGTCATACCAGGAGTTGCACTTGCCTTTGGGCTTCAAGCGGATCCTCATGACAGAGGCAAAAACATCAAGAGTATCAGATATAGCAGAGTGGAGCATGGAAAGGGCTGTGTCAGGATGTGCGTCAGCCAAAGGGGAAGGGGGGTTGAGAAAGTGGTGGTGAAAGCCTAAACTGACGCACGCTTCATAGGTCGGATAACCAAGAAGATCGGTGGCAGTGCTTGAGTTGTCTGGGCCTGAGGGGTAGAGAGGGTGAGATATTGATATTGATATTGTATTTCTATAGCGCTCGTACTCAAGATTTTCAGAGCGCAACAAGGCAAGGGAGGGGAACAGGGGAGAACAAAACAATGATCTTACTAGGCCCAGTGACATTGAGAATGTGCAAGTGCATGGGAGAGGGAAAGGGGAAGAGTGCAACGAAGGGGGGAGAAGTGGAAAGTGCGGAGAAAAGGAGAAACAGTTAATAAATAAATATAACAAATAAATAAATAATAATGGCAACAAACAGTGGTAGTGCAGCTAGCAAGTGGCAAGTGCTGGGTTTAAGGCAGCAGACAGGGTATATCTGATAAGTGCAGGAAGAAAAGGGGGGGCTGTATGGGTACAGCTACAGACCCCAGTGCAAGGGGTGGCCAGGATGAAGATGGGAGGAAAGGAGAAAGCGATCACTCCAGGAGAAAGGAGTGGTGAGAGGGATAGAAAGGGGAAGGTCTGAAGAGATGAGAACACCCAGAGTGTGCCCCGCAAAGTGAGTCAGGCCAGAGGGGAGGATGGAGAGTGAGAGAGAGTCACAGAGGTTGCAAAAGATTCCCGAGGAAGGGCAGGAAGCATTCAGGTGGATGTTAAATTCTCCAAGGAGAAGGAGTTGAGGGGTCGAGACCAGGATGGAGGAGGAGAGGTCTGCCCACTCAGAGAGGAAGGAGGAGATCTGACCAGGTGGCCGATATATTGTAGCCACAGTGAAGGAGTGGCCAGGAGAGAGAGAGAGCCTGTAGACAAGGCATTCAAAAGAGGAGTAGGCCTCTTGAGGGCGCTAGAGAGCCAACCAAGATGGCGGCTCCCCTCTGAGCACCCGTGAGACTCAGAATCAATCCAGAATGATCGCTGCTTCTCCAGTGGGAAAACGGCCCAGCCACCTGACAGAAAGCATCACTGAGCGACGACACCTGCAACAAACCCAAAATCGTCACAGTTGGCACCTCATATGCCTGTGTGCCCGTGCTGCTGCTGATCTCGGGAGAAACTGAACCATAGCCATGTCAACGCGGCCCGGCGGCCTCCGAGGCGCGGTAGATGAGAACCGCAGCAGAGGCTGACTGCACCATCCGCGAGGGGTTAAACAACAGCACCGCTGGGTATCCATCATCGCCTCCCTGAGCTGCCCTACGGTTAATGGTGAATAATGAGAAGAACTCGCCTGGACGCCCAGACAGTGTCGGACCGGGGGCGATTCTAGTGGAGACAACACTGCGGGAAGTAGAATCTTGCTCAGCCCCAAGGCCGCGGCCTCATGTACCCAGATCTGCAGAACAGGCGATGGCACCGGCAATGCACGGAAGACCAGAAGCCGAGGGAGCAAAGAGTGAACCAGGAGGTAAGGGCTGCCACGGAAGACCAAGCAGGCTGCTGCAGGCGTTGAACATTGTTTACCCCCCACACTCAGTGCTTCGGACGCTGGCTCGTGGACAAGAGGAACTGAACTTCCTGTGGTGCGCGGTCCTCCAACAAGCTGAGGCACCCGGCCAGAACATAGCGCTCCCCCGCCCAAGGTGTTGTAAACACTGTGTTATCCTGCAGCAAGTCCGCGAGGAAGGTTCTCTCGACAGACAGTAGAACATACAGGCATTAAAAATCCGATGGACCCTCAAACATAAGATGCTGTGCCCTATACAGCCATCGGCAATAGCAGCATGCACCAAGTTGGGGGACTCAACTTCAACTTTTCAACGTTGATCGCTCCTGCTCAGCGTTTATGTACCAAAAGCCTCTAGTAAAGGGCAACATTCACCACACGCCGAGGAGAAGGCCACCGATATCTTGCAAATGAACATCCCACACATCCCACACATGCCAGAGAAGAGCCGGTGATGCAGGACCCCAGATAGGAGTTCCCCACCCTAATCTACCGTCTACATCACGGCCACAAACTGCCAGGAACAATGCCCTCAATACTGTGCAGGCGAAATCTGACCCCCCTAGCACTCCCTCATATCACCCAAAACACAGAGGTAAAGTCCACACTGGGAGCCACTCGGCGACCCGCTGCCAGCACACCGCAGGTCACTGCACATCGCAGACACCCGAACCTCTAAAGAACAGATACCCGCCTGAATCTCTACAGAACTCTACTGCGGCCAATCAGTGCACTTACACTGCCATACCCTCCACTTGCAATCCAGTATAAGCCTACCTTGGCCAACCAGTCATCCTCTTCTGCCCCAGGAGAGTCAAGGTAAGGAGTCCACCTGGATTACATCCTGCTCTAACCGCACTACACGCCGTTGCGTCCCTAGAGCTGTCCGGAACCCGGTTCCCGGTCCTTCCGATCTTACCATGGGGAAATCTGACAAATCCCAACGTAAACTAAACTTTGAGCCTGGAACTTCAGCCAGGACACCTAAATCCAGCAGCAGGCCAGAATCACCCACACAAGACGCAATCCAGGAGGACGAACCCCCCCAAACTCCTGATATCCGAAAGATTCTACTCGATCTGAAGGCTGGGATTGGCAGTCTCGACAGCAAGATAGACGCCCTCTCCTGCTAGGTGAATCAATTGCAACATAGCCACGACAAACATGCAGACAGGCTCGATGCAGTGGAACAAAGAGTGTCCGATCTGGATGACAACACCGCAACACTGATGGCTAGAGTGTCGATATTGGAAGGCCAAATGAAAACAGCTAATGCGAAGAATGAAGACTTAGAGGGACGCTCAAGAAGAAATAACATAAGACTGGTCGGGGTCAGGGAACAACAGATACAGATGAAAATGGAAGACCATTTTTGAAAAAATATGTATGAAACTCTTTGGAGCGGAGGCACTGTCCCGACTGTTTGTCGTGGGGAGAGCCCACAGGATCCCCACTACCAGACCAATTCCAGGGGCAACCCCACGCCCAAACATTGCCAAACTGCTTAACTACAAAGACCGGGACAAAATCCTGAAACTTGCTAGAGATAAGGGAGAACTCCAGTTCGATGGGGACAACATCCAATTCTACCCAGACTTCCTCCCGGCCGTCCAGATGCAAAGAAGGCCCTTCATGGGAGTCAAACGCCATCTACAAGATAATCAGATAATCTACTCGATGCTCTTTCCCTCCAAGCTACGAGTTCAGCATGATGGGAAGGCCCAATTTTTCAACTCGCCCGAGTAGGCAAACTCCTTTCTCGACAGGGTCGGCTGCAGACCTCCCAATGACAATCCGGGACTACCACAGTGAAATGATATCAAGGTGCAGAGCCAAGTATAACCAAGGCCATCGCTACCACCAGAGAATCACAACCCTGTAAAGCCAACTGAGTCTCTTACCTTGGAAGGCCACTAGCGCCCCAAGCACAGCACTGTTACTGTTGACACAGACCGGGAGGGATATTGAATCGGGCCAGTCAGTGGTTGCCCACACAGGGGAGGGAATACAAGGACTGTTATGGGAATGCATCTACGGGAACCTCGCCCCCCATCAATCCAGCCCCCAAACCTCACAAACCTCATCTCCTCGCCACATCAGAAAAGAAGTATCAAACGCTCTTGGTGCATCATCTTGCCACAATCACTGTCTGCAGTTGACACCAGTAGATACTATCTACATCCTGCCGCCTACACAGCGAATTCAAGGTAGCCACATGGAATATTAGGGGGGTAACCTCCCGGCAAAAACTCAAAGAATCCTACAGTACCTCAAGAGGCATAAAGTTGATGTGGCTATGATACAGGCGACACATCTCCTCCCAGAGTCCAAGCACCGTTGGGCCTGAGAATGGGGCTGCCACAGGTACTTTTCTTCTTACTCATCGTACCCCAGAGGTGTGGCCATCCTGTTAGACAAAAAAGCTAACTTCAGCCTGATAAAATCAGAGTGGGGCGCTGAAGGCAGAGCACTCCTGGTGAGGGGGCTCCTTGGGGGAAAAGAAGTGATTTTCGTGAACTCCTATGCCCCCAACGTCGACGGGGCGAATAACTTCAATTGGGTATTGTCACAACTTGAGGGGTCTGGTTCCGCAACAATTATCTGGGGAGGTGATCTGAATACACCAATAGACCCCCTAAAAGACAAGTCACCGACTACAATCACTCGACCGTCTAAAGCAAGCCTCCAGATTCAGGAAACCTTCCAAGCATTTGGGTTAATAGACATGTGGAGACACCCTAACTGGGAAGCCAGGGAGTATAGCTTTCACTCAGCTCTCCACAACACCAGCTCGTGCATTGATTATCTCAT
Source organism: Ambystoma mexicanum (assembly GCF_040938575.1). Lineage (NCBI taxonomy): Eukaryota > Metazoa > Chordata > Amphibia > Caudata > Ambystomatidae > Ambystoma > Ambystoma mexicanum. The sequence goes on from NC_090937.1 coordinate 1,141,241,579, forward strand.
GGTATCCTCACAGAGCCTGTTACAATGGGGGACTTGTCAAATCCTCCCCAGGATCTTCTCTGACCACTATGCCATGACACTTGAATGCTGCCTTCCCAACGTAAGGTGGAAAACACCCCATTGGAGATTTAAACCAGGCTCACTGTCCGATACGGCGTTCGCTGCAGAACTACGCAATGAGATCACAACATTTCTCGAGGTTAATCAAGACTCTGTCACTTCAGCATGCACGCGCTGGGAGGCCCTAAAATGCTACATCAGAGGTGTATTGATAGCAAAAGAGAACGGAATCTTGGAAACTGATCAGATGGGAGCTGACCGCAAGTGAGAATCAACTAAAAAGGCTGGAACTTGAGTGCTCTCGCTGAAGTAGTTCACAAATCCAAGCAGAACTCAAAGAAGAGCTACTGAAGTTTGGGACCAAAGCTGAGCGTGAGTTGACATTCCTAGGCTGCGGTCATCAAATCTGCCAATATGGTGAAGGACAGAAACCCTGAGCACTCCTAGCTCGCCTGATAGTCGCAGATAGGAAACCCAGCCATGTAGAAAGAGTGCGCACCACACAGGGCACGCTAGTACACACAGAAGAAGAATTTGTCCACGCATTCTGTTCTTTCTGTCAAGAACTCTATAGCTCCAAACACAGCATAGACCCCGAATCTCTACAAGGCTACCTAAACGACACTGAACTATGCTGGGTGGAGAGGGAACTTCGAGAGCCACTAAATCTGCCTATCTCGACAGAAGAAATCATGAAAGCCATAAAAACTCTACCTAACACCAAAGCCCCAGGCCCCGATGGCCTAGCCGGCGAATTCTATAAGGCTTTCACGGCCACAGTGGCCCCACTCCTCCAACGCGTCTATGAGGAGACACTAGAGCGCAGGATCCTACCACCGACCCTTCGGATGGCCAACGTAATTCTCCTTCATAAAGCAAGCAAACCCCCCGAAGACTGTGCTTCATATAGACCAATTTCGCTGATCAATCTTGATAATAAGATATTAGCATAAATCCTCACTGCTAGGCTACTTCCTCTCATGCCGGGACTGGTGCTGGGCGACCAGGCTGGCTTTGTTCCTGGGCGAAGTACAACATTTGGCATCAGGAGATTGTTCGGCGTCATACAGGCACATGACCCCACACGACAAGCGGTTGCGGTCCTTCTTGACGCAGAGACGGCCTTTGACTCTGTCAAATGGCCCTATCTCTTTGAGGTGCTCAAACAGATGGGCATAGGGAATTACTTAATCAAGCTAATCTCCCTTCTATATAAGGGCCCTCAATCCTCCATCATTTTAGGCAGTATGAAATCTTCAAACATAGACCTGCAACGTGGGACCAGACAGGGCTGCCCACTCTCAGCAGTGATATTTGCCTTAATAATGGAATCCTTGGTATCAGGACTACACTCCCGGCAGATACAGAGAGGCCTCACCCTGGGGCCCCACAAACTGGTGATCTCTCTCTATGCCGATGACGTGGTGCTCTTTGTCCAAGACCCAAGCGAAAACTTGAATCCCATTATGCGCAAAGTCATCAAGTTTGGCACCATATCGGGCTTAAAGATTAATCAAACTAAATCAGTAATATTTCCACTGACACCAGGCACCAGAAAATTCATAGACGATCATGGGTTTAAATGGGAAGACTCCCACGTCCAATATCTGGGGATCTCAATGTCCCTGAACCACCATAACATATTCAAAGATAACTATGAGAAGGCGCTGGGGTCACTCCAGGAGCGAGTGCACAGATGGAATGCGCTCCCGCTAACACTGTGGGGCAGAGTCTTGTTGGTTAAGAGGGTGGTTCTTCCTAAACTTTTTTACTTATATGGGAATATACCCCTATTGCTGCCACAATCTTTCTTGAAAAAAGTCAGAAGTCTAATCCTCGAACTATTATGGGCGGGCAAGCCAGCAAGAGTGGCCCAGGCAACGCTCATACTCCCAACATCTCACGGAGGGCTGGCACTCCCTGCCCTGGAGCGGTACTACTGGATGGCCCAGGCACAGTTTCTTCTGAGCTACTGGTACGCCACGCACTTCATTAGACCGCACGTTCAAATAGAGCAGGCCCTTGCGTCCCCCAGCCTACTGAGAGCAGTCATAATAGGTCATCTCCCAGTGCCCCAGGCTACGATGAATATAGTCTTATCAACATACGTGATTTGGAATAAAATGGCACGGAAATGTCACATCCAAACCAGGTTCTCCCCCTTGCTATCAGTCAAGTTCATACCAGGAGTCCCCCTAACCACAGAGAAAGTCTTTCACCAATGGGAGGACAAACTACACATACAGACCCTAGGAGACTTGTTTAGGGAAGGCATATTCATAACACCCCAGCTAGCTAAAGAGAAAGGGAGCAACACATCCCTTGACACATTTGTGTATTTTAGACTCAGCTATACACTCCAAACACTCTTCTCGACGTTCCTGCACCAACCACCCACATGGCACCTCTTACACAGTGCAATTCAAGCACAAGGCGAGGGCAGACTAGTCTCGATGATATACAGGTCCTTCTTGGCGGACTCCACACACACAAACACTTGCACGAAGGCAAGATGGGAAAAATCTCTGCAAGCCACAATTTCTGATGAAGATTGGACATAAATCCTTCGACAAACTCAAAAAGTGGCAATAAACACACGCCTCAAACAAATCCACTTCAACTATCTTCATCAAACGTACTATACCCTGGCAAAAAAATGCGCACAACAACTGGAATCAATGGACTCGTGTGAGAGGTGAGGCGTCCCAACAGTGGACTTCCTCCACCTAGCCTGGGACTGTCCCGAGGTGTCCCGGTTCTGGGCCCAGGTTCTTCAGACAACGGCTGCAATAATTGGAGAGGACCCGTCACCCATCCCTGCTCTGGCCCTACTCTGGCTGACGAGGCATCTGTCACCTGCGACAAGGAAACTCGCAGCTATCCTGGTGCTTGCATGCAGGAGAGTCGCCATGTCATGGGGTCGTGGACCAGCCCCCACCAGAGCAAAATGGCTGAATGATGTACTGTACTGTCAAGACATTGACACAGAATTCATCAGAACACTACCCCTACACGCACGCCCCCCCGACATTGGGGACCATATGTCGCTTACCTACTCTCCACTTCTGATGACTCCACTCTGCCAACTCAAACCCAACAAGTAACCTAAAGAGGCTTGCTAGTCCACACATTCGCAGACGAACCCGAAACAAAGTGTTGTCATGAGGAGACATTATCCTTTGCCTGCAACTGATATGGGGGAGCTGGTAGGGGAAGAACTCTGAGGTGCAAAGGTTGATATACCCTACGGGTGTTGTTGTATTTGTAGTTGTTGAAAACTCCAAAAATAAAGGTTTAAAAAAGAAAAAGAGGAGTAGGCCTGCGTAGGATGACAGAGGCAGGTATCCACTCCCAGAAGATCAGGGGTACACCCCCTCCAGAACAGTTGGATCTGGGTGGGGAGAGGAACTTGTAGCCATCAGGGAGGAGAGTGTCAAAGCTTGTGACAGAGCTGGCCATGAATCATGTCTCGGTGAGACTGGGGACATCATGGTCAAGTTCTTCCAGGAGGCGGCAGATGTCAGAGGAGTGCCTGACAACTGATCGAGAGTTGAGAGTTGCAATATGGAGAAGGTTGCCATCCTTGAAAGACTTCCGGGGAGGGGTACAAATCAGAAGTATGCCCCCTGGAGGTGTTGAAGAAGCCAGAGGGGGGCAGGAGAGGAAGGAGAAGAGGTCAAGATAGCCAAGGAGGAGACAGAGGGGGAGGCAAAGAAGCCGTGGAGGGAAGAGAGGGGACAGCAGGAGAAGAAAGGAAATTGATGAGGCGCGGGAAGCATCTATCAAAGAGGAGAAGGTTGGCCTGAGGGCCTTGCACCACGACAGTACCATTCAGGTAACCATAAATGATGACCTTAGAGGAGTGGAAGTTGGACAGGAGGGCCTCCCACCGGATGCCAACATTAATGGGAGAAGAAGAGAAAGTAGAACGCGCAGAGACCATATGAAGAGTCCATAGGTCGGGCGAGGGAACGACACAGAGGATGTCGGTGAGGGTTTGCCTGGAGGAAGCACTGGTATAGGTGTCAGTGATAGGGAGGGCTGGGTTGAAGACCAGGATGTCCTTTTTAAACTTCTTCTTAGTAGATTTAGTGATGAGAGTAGGATAGTCAATAGAGAAGCAGTTAGAAAAGATAGGAGAAACAGAGAGCACCATAGAGTATGTAGGGAGAGGAGAGATGAAGAAGGGTGGGAGGTAGACACTAGGGAAGGACACAGAGAGGGGTGCAGGCAGATGAGACAAAGAGGGACTAGACAAAAGCAGACAATTGACCAATACAACAAGAGCTCAGACAATAGTAGAACAGTTTGCTAAGTGAACGAATTGTTAAGAAGACAAAACCAATTCCCCTCTTACCAAAAACGCTAGGGCGAATGCTCCAGCTTCTGGCCTCTGGATAGGAAGTACCTCCCATTCTCCTTAGGATAATGGTAAACAATATTGGCTGGTAACACCCCTAGACTCCCTGCTTTCTTATCAGTAGAATCCCCAAGTCAAACTATCAGTAATGGCTCCAAGAGGATTTACCTATCTAACATGTCCTTGGTGTCTCTGCTAAAGGTCTCAACAGCAGAAGGGGCTTCTTCTTAGCTCCCAAGTGAGTTTCTGTATATTTTGCTGAATAGAACTTTGAGTGGATCTAGTTGCACTGACTACTCATTATAACTATCCGTTTGCATAGGGATGATTGTACTTACTGCCCACTCACTCCTCCATTCCAGGGAAGGTTTTCCTCCTTCCCTGGCATTCTGTTTTTACTGGAACTGCTGAGCCTGTATCCTTGCCCATTTTTCAGTTTTTCTGTCAATGTAACATTCACCTGTCTGGTTCAATGTAACCAAGAGCCACAGAGAGGCGCTCATTTTTTTTTGCCATGTAACTAAGCAGGGCCGTAAAATACATGAATACATTATTTTGGACTGCTCAATCCAACTACACTCACTACATATGTAAGCATGCATGCATAAATATGATGTGGTAAGCTGCTTAGCGCCTTGCTATGCTGAATTGTTACCTAAATGAATGAATGCTACTTCAAAAACACACTTCTCCTTGTGTCTGAGACATTACTAGTAAAACTCCATTGCACAATAGCAACTGTTCACTACATAGCTAATATAGGCCTCTAGGAGCCTTTTTGAGTAGTAAAGAGCTTTGACTATGCTGTTGCAGTGCTAAACACTACCGTTGCTGGTTTAAATATTGCAGTCTGTACTGCCCTTAAGCATACTATCTTTGCTACCTATACTTAAACATAATATAAAATCTCCTCGCAGGATATAATATAGGAATCCATTTGCTTATCTCATTCGAGGCACTATAGTCTACCTGGCCTTTTAAAGCCAATGTTAAAATAGTTCTTCTATTATGAGGTAGTATTCTGAAAAGCGATGGGGTCTTACCCATTTCTCTTAGCCATGCACAGAAGAATGTGCAAGGCCAGGTGAAAAAAATGAAATAACATCACAATCATAATGGGGTTCTGGGAATCCTATGAAGGCATTTATAATCTCGTAATCATGAGGGTGTTACAATTATTCAGATGTGTGAAAGCCTGAGAAAGAAATGTTATGCAGATTTTGCTCCATCCGCACCACATTGGCACAAATTCCCTCTATGGAGCAGCAGCAATAGTGGGAGATTCCCTTACTGCGTGAGGAGTCCAAATTCATCCACCCATATCTGTATTCTGATGCAGAAGTGGAGAAGCAGGGATCCCTGTCGGCTAGTGTGTGGAAAGCAGTGGGAATCCATAGGAATCCAGTGTAATGGTTAATTTCATGATTTTTACAGCATACCCTCTGCCAGATTGCTTTGCGGGCATGAGGGCACAGTGGGGATCCTGTCCAATTTATTTTCATAACCCTGGAATGCCTAGATTCTTGTGTCATTTTACTCCCCCTATGGCAAGAATCCAGTATGACCTCACACCACATGGAGCTGTAGGGCACTGTCTGCCGGATTCTCGGTCTCAAATAAAAGGAGCTTGTTTGTTGCTCGTTTTCCTGAGCTCAGGGAATCCAACGTGAATAATCTGACTGCTTCCATATCCAGCGGTTGTGCTCTTACAGTGGATTTTCTTTCTGATCTCCATGTCATGGATCAGTGATTGCCCACAGAGAATCTTGGTTTTGTCTCGGCTGTTTAGATCAGTTAAACAGAGGAGGGAAAACAAAGACAAATGCCATCTTCTATTTTCTTCCACGGTGGGGGAGTGAGGACACAAATGGGATATTTAGCCCCCACCAAACCATTGTCTCCAAAATTAATAACTATTGTGGGCTCATAAATAGGTTTCTTGGGGGTTGCACCAGGCATGCTATGCCCAAGCATTTCCCTGGTAGACAGCACTATCATGACACTTCCTCTATTAGTAAACTCTTCATGGTTGCTTGCTCTGCAAAGTTAGAAGTGCGGTGCTCCCCTGCCCATTGACATGGGGCACACCACTTCAGCTACTCTAAGATTGGTGTTCACGTTACTCTGGGTACTTGGGCCCCATGTTGTGCGTGCGTACTAGTGGCTAGGCCTACCCAGCTTTTGAAAGGTAACCTCAGTTCACTGGTAGCATTTCACTCTGAAGCAAACAGAATTGTGACAAACGGTTTACTCCCACAAAAAAGGAAACATAACATTGTGAACTAAAATTTCACATCCAAATGACGACCAACAAAAAAACATCAAACTTACTGGAAAGGGACAAATACTAAAGAAAAACGGACACCTTTAACATAAACTAGAAGCAGGTGCAATGCTGGTGAAAAATATAAAAGCCAACGCTGACAGAAATTGTAACACGCAAATACTCATATTTTGCAAAAAAGTATATAATTATGAAACCTATCATGATTGACAGACTTGGCTATACTCTGCACATTGTGGCTATAATACAACTAGTGTTTGTTGGTTGTTTGGGTTACTTTAGGCTAGTTTTTGCCCATCGTCCATTTGTTAGGGGAAAACTAACATAATTACTGTAGCTGTGGATGTGAAATAAATGGTAAAAGCATGCAGTGGGAGGTTCAGCAGGAAGGGGTGGAACAGGCAAATTGGGCAGAGCAGGCTGCCCTGCAGCATCGGCCACTTTAGCAATCTGTGTGGACGTTTTCTTTTTCTGAGGAGAAGCTAATGAACGCAAAGGCATTCACACCGACCTGTCTGGAGGGGAATTTAAATGTCCTTTATGCTTGTGCATTGGTGCCTGGGGGGCTTGTTCACAATGATACCTACCCCACAATGTTCTAAAATTCTCTGGAAAGAAAAGCAAGACAGGCTTAAGATCCGAATGCGGAAACAGATAGCAGAGCCATTTTATTCTCACATCCAAATCCTTAGATTATACGAATGAGTATATATGGTTCATATTTACAAACATTTGAATGTTAGAGGTAGTGCAGTGAAAAATTAAATGAGCACTAAGCCTAGTGTGCATTATGTACTTAGCGTCAAGCATACACCTTTTCGCCATCAACATATTTGTGACATATAAAGATCTGCGGCCATTCTTATATTTACCAAATGCTCTTTGATTTTATAAAAAGTAGTCAGAAACTGTAAGTTTAATTTAAGTTTATTTCAGGCTGATCCCCCTTAAACTTGAGACATCGAAACAAAATATGCAGGTTAATTCATGGAATAAATGTGCGCCGAAAAGTGGAGTGCAAGCGTGAAAATTGCAGCGCACGTGTGCTAAAGCTGCGCACGCAGCCGTTCATCGATTCATGGAATGCGCTGTGCTTGTGAAACCTGGGATGTGCACCAAATCCGTGGGTGGCGCACGCGGGTGCACACGTCACTAAACGGCGTGTGCGACGCGCACAGGGAAAGCGCACATCGTGTAGCGCACACAAGAAAAGTGGGCGTAACACGGGGCGTAACACGCGGAATGGGGAACAACGTGTGAAAATGTGGCCGTTACGGGGGAAGTACAGGAGGTAAATGCTTGCAACGCCCACACGTGCGCTAACAACACGTATTCATGGAATCGAACAGGGGAAAGCCGTGCGCCAAAAAAGACACGCTAATCCGGAAACACGTACACCAGCAGGAAGCAGGTGTAAGCAGCTCCACGCAGCATAAAAGTTCACGCAAACAACAAACAAGCTCATACGGTACAATGAATATACCGTTCCTCGCAGCAATGGTCGTGGGACACTGCAGGAGGAGGAGGATAGCCAGGCCTCGCATTCTTTTACCCAGGACCAGCCTTTTTGGGATGCCTGATGACCAGGTGTATGGGAGGTACAGGTTTACACCACTAATAATCCTAGAATTGGTCAGGGAGTGGGAGGATGACCTCACATCACCCACCCTGTGCTCCCAAGCACTGAGCCCTTTGGAAAAGCTGCTCAATGTACTGCACTTCTTGGCTACTGGGTCATTTCAGCGGACAACTGCCATAGTTGGGGGTGTCTCACAGGCCACGCAGTGACGCTGCCTACACCAGGTGTTGGCCATCATGACTGCACATCCCTCAGTCCACAGGCACATATACATGCCCAGAACACCTGCAGAAAGGCAGGCTGTCGTCCAGGGCTTTTATGGGGTGGCACACTTCCCCAAAGTGCTAGGTGCCATTGATTGCACCCATGTGGCTCTACGTCCTCCCAGGGCCACTGAGCACATCTATCGAAACCGCAAGCACTGGCATTCCATCAAAGTGCAGGTTGTATGTGATGCCAAGGAAATCATCACCTCACTGTATGCCAACTATCCAGGGTCCAGCCATGATAGTTTCATATTCAGAATGTCAAATACCTATGCACATGCATGCAAGTCAGAGACTGAGAAATGTGAAAACCCCACTAATGACAACCATTATCACCTCCCCACGGGACAGTGCCTACTCTATGAGCACCTACATGATGACGCCAATTCAGAACCCCACCACACCACCCGGGGTGAGATACAACACAGCACATATTGCAACCCGGGCCATAGTGGAGCGCACATTCGGAGTGTTAAGTCAAGCTTTCGCTCCCTTGACCGCTCTGGTGGGTAGCTGCTATATGCGCCCCCAGTAGTGTGCAGGTTCATAGTGGCAGCATGTGTCCTGCACAACATTGCAACCCGGTGGGGCTTGGCGGTGGACATGGTGATGCCCCCACATCCTCAACCATATGCACGCCCACTGCACATGGGAGGTCAAAGGGCACATGGTGAGGCAGCCCGTACCCAGCTTGTGGCAAATTACGTCACCTAAAATCCCACCCCTGAGGAGTGCACACAGGCCTGGCACATACCAGCTGACAATCAATGATGATGACAAAAGGGACAGTCAACTGTCACAACCATACCAGCCTGAGATTGTTCACCTGGAAGTGCTACATTCTGTGCATCCCTAGCTACTTAAAGACACCCAATGCTGTGTCAGAAAAAGCCACACATTCATAAAGCATGAAGGACTACCCCCTTGCAAAAGAACACATAAAAATAGTGGCATGTCACCCAACCCCTCCCCATCTCAGCTACCCAACACACCATGGCATGCAATGTGAAAGCAACCAAATGAATGCACAAAACATGACACAAGTGTCACAAAGTGCACTGTCCCAAATGGTAACAGGCCACATACAATTTGCTCTCAGTAAAGAATAAAAAACAACACACATGAACAAATACTTACCAGCAAAACAACACATCATTACAGGATCAAACAGTGGCAGTATATGACAGTAAAAAATTAAAGTAGTGCAAGTGTCACAACCTGACTAAGGCAGCACATCGACCCCTTCCAAATAAAGAGTGTTGCTGGTAGGCAAATGTGTCAGTGTACTGCATTCAACATGAACTGCATCTGCAAAGTAGACAGGCTTGTTAAGACATGAAGAAGGTACATGTATATAAGGAAAAAGTCACTGCGTAAGTTACTGTCACTTGGTCACACACTTTGCAAGCCCATGGAAAGCGGAAGCAGGAGGGGTGTGTGTGTCAGGAACCCAAGTTTCTAACCCAAAGACAGGACAAGCCCAGCTGGAATACACAGTGGATACCTACGGGAGCCACACAAAGCAACACACTGTAAAATAAAATAAAAAAAAGAAAAATGGCCATGTGTGGACCGGGGGGTGGGGGCACCCAGGAGGGACGAGGTACAGGGTGCATCCCAACACCCACATGCGTGGAGGTTGAGAAAAAAAAAACCTCCATGGGCTCATGGTCTGCACGGCTACAATACAGTAGGAGAACTGCCATCGCTGTCATCACCCTCTGGTGGTACATTAGAAGGTGGGCATGATATGAGAGGCAGACCACGCAAAGCCCTGGCATGCTCCTCCATGGCAGCAAGCATGCGGGTCTGAAAGGTCTGTTTCTGCAGGATGATGGTACGGAGATCCCCATGCAGCACCTCACGGGTAGCATGCATTTCTGCCTGCATGGCCTTGCGTGATGTCCGGCTCTCCTGATGGGTTGCCTGGAGCTCAGCTGAGAGTGTGCGTGTCAGCTGCTCCAGCTGCTGTTCTGACCTTGTACTCCAGTACACCTCATGTTCACACCGAGTATCTCTGAGGGAGCTGTGTTCTGACCTCAGGGCTTCCCTGTGGGCCTGTGACTCTACAGATATGGCTGTGCGCAGAGTCTCCAGGCCAGCCTGTTGCTCCGTGTCAGACGCCAAAATGTCCTCCCTGTGTGAGTGGCAAATGGACTCTGTTGCCTGCTGCTGGAGCTCCATCTGCCTTTCAGGGGGGAGAATGGAAGTAGCCACTCTATCCATTGCCTGAGCCATCATTTCACACGATGCCCCCTGTTGTGATGCTATAGTGTAGATGGAGTTCTCCCACACAATATTGCCTGGTGGCGCACGGCCACTGCGTTGGCAGGCACCACACCTGTTTGGTGCAAGGTGATGTGCACCTTGCTGTACTGGCACTGCCTGAGGCTGCAAGACTGCATTCCTCTTTTGATCTGCTGGCCCAGGAACAGGAGCAAATAATGTGGAGTGTGACCCTGCATCCGTAACCGCCACAGGCAGACTTTCCAACACTGAATGCCCCATAGAGGGGTCTACCCCCGGTGCAGGTGGGTTGGACAGAACAGCATCCCTGCCTGAACCACTCACCTGCAACGGAACAAATGTCTCAATGTCCGATTCAGCACCTGATTTATAGAGGTCTCTGGAGGTATACCCAGAGACACCCATGGACAGTATGGTCTGTAGGAGTAATGGGTTTTCACCCACCACCACCCCACGTCCTCCACTGGTGCCCGGTTGTGGCTGTGAGTCCCCCTGGCTCTGCACCATCTCCTCCTCCTCAACAGCATCAAGTGCCTCATCACCTGCAAAAACATAAAATAAAAGTAATGAAAACAGGCATGAGCACCATAGCCCACACACATAGGTATGATGAGGCAGACATCCAGTACATAAATGACACATGTCACACATGACAATAACTCTGGCATGCATGCACTGTCAATGAGTTGGAAGGGGAGGCAAAAAGCAGACACTGAGGACTTCAAGATGGAAAACCAACACATGTGCTGCATGCTGGATACTGGATAGCACTGGCATCACACATTAGCCTGTGAGTGGCATGGACAATACACATACATGACACATGCCAGCACATAGATGGCACGTAGCATAGCCATGGCAGATTTCACAAGGACACCCTGATGGTAGCAAATCAGTACTGCCACCCATCCATGTGAGATGACATCATGAAATAAAACATGCAAAATAGTGTGACATAACACGCATGTGCCACACGCTGCAACAAAGCCAGTGTTCATTGATGCAGTGATGTCAGGCACATGGATACATCAATGGTTGGTCACTTCGACATGACAGAAGACAATTGTCATGTTCAACATTCAAACAGTGCCCCAAAATGATTGTGTGCAGGCCATGTGTAGGGTGCACATTACTCAATCAGCCTGATTGGTGAAATAATTCCCATAATAAGGTAAGCAATGTGGGCCATTGTGGGGTGTAATCTATGACTAAAGTATGTTACATTTGGGGCAGTACGGCACACAAATGTGTGGTAAAAACGCTAAGGATTTCATCAATCAGGCAGAATGAACAGGAAAATAGTATGAACAATGTTGTGGCAAGATGACATTTGAAGGGCAAGTGCAGTAATCAGGTGCAAATTGTCAACTGCGGTTGTTAGGCAGAATCCTGTGCAGTGCCCTTAGGGACCACTACACACAATTAAGGCCACAGGTGGCAATACAAGTTTTACCTTTCGTACAAGCATGTACTACTAAGTTATAGTGGTAGCAGGTGCAGAGCAGCCAGGCTTATCTCAAGAGTATATGAGCAGTAGCAGAGATTACACAAAGGGACCACAATTACTGTGGCTCAAGCAAACACTGACTCAAGGTTTCAGGTAAAAAATATAAGTACATTCATTTTTAAACCATCAGTTATAAACACAACACCTCTTTTAAACTTTAAACAAAACCACACGTTAAATATACTACAACTAACCAATTCACTTTGTACAGTAGATCTCAAGGTAAGTGTGGCGCTGCCCCGTGAAGGGACGCGCACACAGCGGCGTGACATTGCACACCGCCGCGTGCTGTATAAATAAACGGGGCGTTCCCGGCCGCGTCAGAGCGACCGGGAAGCACGAACTGTAAGGACGTGTGCTGTGTGGTCCTTACAGGTTGGGGGCTTAGGGGCATCGCGCAGGGGTGCTGTACCGACCCCCAACAGTGGCGACGAGTGGAGGCTGATGCCCGGGCCCGGCGGTGAAATTATGCATAATTTTTCTTCCTGAAACGGATCGAACAAACACTTCGTTTCATGCCGTGGCCGTGCATCACTCACGCGGCTGGTGGCCATTTTGTCTACGAGGCCGTGGAACTTCACTGAGCTCCGGTTTGGGCGGTGAGTGGCATCCAGGCCTAATTTTTGGATAAACTGCTAGCAGGCAGTCGAATTTTGTATTTTTTTCAACATTTGGGCTTCCTATGTCGAGTGTAAGCTAGGAGATAATGGCTGGGCCTGCTTAGCCCAATTCTCTTTTCTTGGCTCAATTTTTGGGACTCCTACACCCACTGGGGCTGCTACAGTGAGGTGGCTGGTGCTTCTTCATCCCCTTCATCATCAGCCTGTTGAGGCCTCATCTTCATCCTCTTCATCATATGGGTGGACTGCTGCAGGGGCAGACAGCCTGTTGAGGCCTCATCTTCATCCTCTTCATCAACTGGGTGGACTGCTGCAGTGGCAGACCCTGTGGGGGTTCCACCTTCTGTCCCCGACTGAACTTTTATATGCCTGGGTGGGGCATCAAGACTGTGCAGAGGTGGTGGGTGATTGAGTTGCGGCCCCCAGTATCCAAGGAGGGGGTGCCTGTGCGCTCAAGCCCATGAGTGATTCGGAGGATCAGGAGGACGGTGGTCAAGCAGCAGCTCAACAACAGGCCCTGATGCCTCCAGCGCAGCCACAGGTGGCTGCTCCACAACAACTCCCTCAAGCCCAAGTCGGTGGTCAAGCTCCGGTGCCGCCTCCAGCACAGCCAATTGCTCAGCAAGGACTTCCCATCATGGCCCAGGCACGTGCCCATGCAGCCCTGCAGCCCATCCCGGAGTTCGACGTATCGGGCCCACCATCCAGCATTGGGTCAAGGTGGAAGAGGTGGGTTGACCGCCTTGATATGTACTTTAGGGCCGCACAGGTGACGGATGATGACAGCAGGGTGGCAACAATGCTGTACTCGGCGGGGCCTTCGGTCCAGGAGATTTTTGAGTCGCTTCCAGCAGGGGATGGCTCCTACGATGTGGCAAAGACTGCCCTCCTGGCTCACTTTCTCCCTCTTGCCAACTCGGACTATGAGAGATTTGTAATGCTGTCAGCCAAACAAAAGGAGGATGAAGCGCTGGACACGTTCTATGGATGCCTGCGCCGCCTCTCCCTGGCATGCGCATGGGGAGACGCGGAGGACATGATACCCACCATGCTGATCCAGGCCTGCTCCTCGGTCAAACTCAGAAGGCAAGTCCTGAGGGAGCCGGGAATCACCCTACCACGCATCCTCGAGCTGGGCCGTGCCACGAGGTGGCGGAGGCACGGGCATCCAGGATGGAGGCAGGGTCCCGCTCAGTCAAATCGGAGGAGGTGTGTGCCATGTGGTGGGGTGGTAGAGGATTGAGAAGGCCTGGGGTAGGACCCTGTGACAGAGCAGGAAGAGCAGGGGAATCTTGCCAGAAATGCGGATACAACCTTCCGCACCCGACTGAGTGTCCAGCGGCCGGAAGAACGTGTGGTAGGTGCGGATTGCCTGACCATTTCTCAAGGGTGTGCAAGGCAACCCTGCCTGTGATGGTGCAGAGATGCCCGGCTCGGACCGGGTTTCAGCGCCAAAGCCGCCCACCAAACGTGGCCCAGGTGGACCAGGGCGGGGAAGATGTCCACGTGGAGGAGGCCGACGAGGAAGAAGAAGAGAACATTTTCTTTGTCTCCAGTGTGGGGATCCTGAGGGGCAAGAACAGGAGACAACCGAGGTGTGTGGTGGAAGTCAATCAATCGCCAGTCCCGGTCCTGGTAAACACTGGAGCATTGGTCAATGTGATGGGCCGGGGGCATTATGATGCTCTGGACTCGCCCCCCAAGCTACTGACACCGAAAGCTCGCATATTTGCATTTGGGGGACTGGAACCAATCCCACTGGATGGCGCATTCATGGAAAAGGTGGAACACGAGGGCTCGCAGATCAAGGCCCGATTCTATGTAACGCCAGTAAGTACCAACACGCTCCTGAACTGCACCGCCGCTGAGGCTCTCGGAATGGTCACCTTCGCATATTCAGTGTACCTTGAGGACATTAATGATCTGCTCGACAAGTATGCTGCCCTCTTCAGAGGAATTGGACGGATGACTGGTAACCCAGTGAGGTTGCATATTGATGACTCTGTATAGCCCATTGCCCTGAAACACCGCAGGGTGCCGTTCCACCTCCGGGAGCAGGTGGACAAGGAACTGGACAACCTCGTGAGCCTCAACATCATTGAGAAGGTCGAGGGCCCGACTCCCTGGGTATCCCCGATTGTGGTTGCGAGGAAGCCCAAGCAACCTGACTCTGTCCGTATCTGTGTAGACATGAGGCTGCCCAACAAGGCTATTAAGAGGGAGCGGCATCTCACCCCCACCATTGATGACATTATTGCAGAGGTACAAGGGGCTCGTTTCTTTTCTAAGTTGGACCTCCAGGCGGGCTGTCATCAGGTAGTCCTCCACCCGGAATCGAGGTATATCACCACATTCACCACTCACCGGGGCTTATATCGCTACAAGAGACTGAGTTTCGGGGTGTCGTCGGCTGCAGAGGTGTTTCAGAATATCATCCGAGGCGCCTTCGCAGATCTGGAGGGTGTGCTAAACATCAGTAATGACATCTTGGTGTTTGACGGTGGTGACCGACCACAAGCCCCTGCTTCCCATTCTGGCAGGGTCCTCTTCAAAGCCACCGGCCAGGATCGAGCAGTGGATGCTCGCTCTTCTGTAGTATGGGGTCACCTTGGTGTATCGGCCGGGGGCCAACAATGCAGCAGACTATCTCTCCCGACATCCGGGAGCCCTTGGGGGAGTGGAATATGACACCTGTGCTGAGGAGGCTGATGATCATGGACGTGGATCATGGTGGTGGAGGCAGCCACGCCCAACGCCCAACGCAATGCCCTTGACGGAGCTTGAGGCAGCAGCTGCCGAGGACGAGTGTTTCCAAATCCTAAAGCACTCCATGCAGCAGGGCTCCTGGAAGTCGGTGCTGGAGTCCTTGGCAGGACGGACTCAGGAGGCCAAGACGGGTCTAGAGCAGCTATGGAAGATCAAGGAAGAGCTGTCCTTCTCGGCGCCGGGCCTGTTGCTTCGAGGCGACCGGATAGTGGTCCCACAGTCCAAGGTAAAAGATGTGATCACCCTGGCCCACCATGGACACCAGGGTGCCGCAAAGCCCAAGGCAAGGCTGCGGCTGAAGGTTTGATTCCCCGAACTGGAGCGGAAGGTCGACGACTTCGTGGCGGCATGTTTCTGGTGCCACGCGGCCCTGGGAGGTGGTCCATGCAGACTTTGGGTCAACGACCGTGGGCACCCACTTCCTGGTGATCGTCGATGAGTATTCCCGATGCCCGGAGGTGGAGTGTGTGGAGTCTGTAGCTTTCGAGCACGTGGTGGTGACTGTGGAGAAGGTGTTCGCGGCCCATGGATTCCCCCACACACTGTGTTCGGACAACGGCTCGCCCTTCCAGAGTAAACGGTTCTCTGAATTGATGGAAAGCTGCGGGGTTCAGCACCGGAAGGTGTCCGCGCTGTGGCCCCGGGCAAATGGAGATGCTGAGCGACTAATGCGGACACCCAATAAGACCTTCTGGATCGCACAAGGGCAAGGACAGTCCCTCCAAAGCGCTCTGTATCAATTCCTGTGGGTGTACCGCACCACCCCACATCCATCCACGGGGGGGGCGCCGGCCGAGGCCCTGTTCAAGCTCTGCCCGCGGGGTCTGCTGTCCGAAGTGGGGGAGAAAGAGCCTGGGGTGATTGACAACCAACAGGTCGAGGTGGACCGGCGGATGAGGATCGATCAGGAGAACTTGCGAAGGGGCCTCTGTCCTCAACAGCTGGAGCCCGGAGACAAGGTCCTCATCTGCAACAGACACCCCCATGGGAAACTCTCACTCCCCTATGAGCCGGAGCCATTGGACGTTGTGGCCGTAAAGGGGTCCATGGTGACTGTCTCCGACGGAAGATCTGCCGTCACCCGGAATGTCAGTTTCTTCAAGAAGCTGGGGGATCCCAGAACTGAACCCCTCTTGGAGCCGGACTTCCCATGCCGGAGGTATGCGGGAGGTACCCCCAGAGGGCTGGGCGAGGGAAACCCGCTTACCTCAGCAATTACGTGCTGGGACATGTGGCTGATCAACCTGAATCCAGGGACTGTTGAGTAAGGGGACCCAGGTGGTTGACAATAAAGGGGTTTTGGGCAAGTGATGTGTGATATGTTGTTGTTAAGTGTTGTGTGGTTTGCAGTGTATAGTAATAAAGTATTTGTTTGTCCTCCTGGAAAAGGAGGAGTGTGGCGCTGCCCTGTGACGGGACGCGCACGCTGCGGCGTGACGCTGCACGCCGCCGCGTGCTGTATAAATAAACGGGCCGTTCCCGGCCACGTCAGAGCGACCAGGAAGCCCGAACTGTAAGGACGTGTGCTGTGTAGTCCTTACAGGTTGGGATCTTACGGGCATCGCACGGGGGTGCTGTACCCACCCCCAACAGTAAGTACCCTGTGTTTGAATGAACCAGTGTTACGAACAAAACACGATTCCGCGGACCCAGTTGCGATCACTTTTTGACAGTTCGGTCTACTCAATAAACGCGTATCCGTGACATGAAATGCTACCGGGGAAACGCACACTTAGCACCTGAAATACCCAGAGGGAGTTGGAGGCAAAAATCACAGGCAATATTTAGGTTAGGCAGACAGTATAAAGAAACACTCAGAAACAGGAGTTCAAAAGTCAAAGGGTCGTAGCCAGAGTTAAGTGACACCGGGGATCTGTTGCCGAAGATCCCACCGTTAGACAGTTCAGGATTCAGTGTAGCCTAAAAGTACTTTGATATTGTTAATGTTCGGAAGCAAAAGTTATAAGAAGGAAGGAAGACAAGGGCGAGCCTTGAGGATGAAAAAAAGGGATTCATCCAGTTTCCTCGAGTAGAGCAGAGTACCTTATTCCAACGATGCAGCTGGTGCCCTGGCAGTTGGTCCTGTTGGTTTCCCACAGACCCACGATTCCTGGAGCTTCGTTGTGAAGGAGGACGTCTGAAGGGGGTCTGCACCACACAGGGATGAAGCCGGCAGCAGCGACAACGAATAAAAGGTGCGCTCCTTAAGAACAGGAGAGGCTCAGCAGGTGGCTATCCGGACCACTACAGCGGTGTGCAGCGATTTCGACCACGGCAGAGATCTCTGGCTGAAGAAGATGAGCTGGTTATCCCCACCAGGCTCAAGGGAAGAAGTCTCCGGACTAGATCTCCTCTTAGCCGTTGAAGGGAAGATAGCTCAGGACTGCAGCAGGGCTTCACCGGGACGGGGTAGTTGCAACAGCTGTCGTTCTCGCCACTTCTCTTTGGTTCCTTGTAGTTCCAGAGGCAACTCTGACTTCTAGCCCAAGAGGCCTGCCTTTTATGCGCAAAACCCCCATTCACACAGCCTGGCTGTCAATCACGCAGCAGGGCGGGTTGTCCAGACGGGACAACCACCTCAGCCAATCATGGCAAAGTGCAACTTGGGTTTCCTAGGATACCCTGTGCAGGGGATGACTACATCCCTTCCCCACATTCAGTCTACTTAGACACCCAGGCACCAAGAGGAGGGCTTCTCTGCAGAAGCCCACCAAAAGACGGTGAACAAAGAAGGCAAACCTAGTTTGCCGCGCAAAGTAAAACACAAGAAGGACTTTAACAAAAAGAAATGGCGAATAAACCCAACCGGAACCAACAGAAAGATGATTTGGTCAAGCGGGTTTATGTTCAAGGCTAATATAATAGCCAAGAACAGTACAACGTTTATCTACTATAATCGTAGTAGAACGGATAGGGTAGATACCACTGCCACCAGCCAAGTCTAAATGTTAAAAGAGCGAAACAATGCTCAGGGAGGTACAGACAGAAAAGGGGTACAGATTAGCCCTTTCCAGTACTCCATGTAAGATGGGGTGTACTGGGTCTGTGGTAAAAATGACTATGTAAAGTAAATAGCAACTTTACTTTTCTTTGGGGGACAGTAGTCAGCCCCAGCCAAATGGAGTCAGAGGGAAGTCTTAAAGACAATCCTGGGTTACTGCACTAAAGGTGCTCTGTAACCCATACAAGAACAGGGGCCCGTGGAGTGGTGTGCTCCAGTGCCCAAGATCACACAATGAGTAAAAACACATAGGCCAAAACACATGTAAGAGTGGAAAAAGGATGTACACTCTTACCAGGTGGAAAAAATAAACTCCAGAAATCCAGCAAAGCTGCTGGGGGACTCACTAGGTGAGGGAAATTAGCCCTAGAAGGAGAATTCTCCCTAACAGCAGTCAGAAGGGATACTGTGAAACCCAAACCCAAGGCCGGGGAATGGTTTGGAGGGAACACATGGGTGACCCATAGCATCATGACTACAAAGCCTCACCTGGCACTCAATCAGAACACATCACCCAAGCAACATACACATGGATTGCACACACATGCATGGGCACTCACCGGACATTGCTTCAAGATCTGGTAGGTCTCCCACGCCTGGGATATGATCCTCTGTGATGAAGGCTCCAGCTATAGACTCATGTTCAGTGAGTTATTCCTCCTCTGGTGGAGACCCAATGCCAGTCACCACAGTAGAGCCATGATTGGAAGCCAGCTTGTTCTTTGCTCTGCGTTTCAGGTCATTCCACCACTTAGAGCAATCATCAGCTGTGCGCCTCACAAATCCAAGGGAACTAATGTGGTCCGCGATTGTCTGCCAGTGGGCCCTACGCTGAGCAGGCGTAGTCTTGCACCCTGCAGTCACCACCATTTCGTAGCCATGGGCCGACATGTAGCCCACACGTGCGTCTAGTTCTGCATCATTGAAACTAGGCTTTCTTGACGTGGCGGAGTGGGTAGCCGTGTCTGGGGTCCCAGCCTGTACTGCAAGAGCACCCTTCTTCCTCTTGGAAGGTGGTGCGGACCCTGAGTGGCTTACGCCACTCTGGTTGGTAGAGGCTGACGCGCAGGTGGACTGGGCACTGGAAGTAGCCAAAGGCACGATGACCAAAGGTCTCACTGCAGGCATTGGCTGCTGGGTGATGTTGGCAGGACCAACCTCGGTGTGATGGACTTGGACGAACACTGTCCCGGCTGGGAGACTCGGAGCTGGGGTGGATTGAGCTGCAGCTGCCCCTGCAGCCTCCTCACCCTGGCTACTTGGGGTAGTAGATGACATGGCTGCCCCAGATCCACGGGGCCTGGTGACAGCAACTTTCACCGCCACACGTGGCTTTGACTTGGTGACACGGAAGTCAGCCTGGGAGTCATCCTGTGCCGGTTCGGTTAACAATATGGCCCGGATTAACAAGGCCTGAGCTGGGACGGTGTCAGCTACATATCCCCGACACATTGGGGGGGGCATAGGTGTTCCTGATTGGTCCTTCACACGCTGGCCTCTTGGGACACCCTGCACATCCTGGCCACGTCCCCTACCGCGCCCACCTCTTTGAGGTCAGCCACCTTTGCCTCCCTTACTGCTTGGTCGCCTTGCAACCATGGCACTGATGTTGTTGTGCAAATGGGAGGTGCAGTAAACAATTGTCCTGGGCAATTGGGGTGAAAGGGGTAGGGTACTAGATGGAATACATACCCTAGTGCTCTAGCAAGGCTGTCTGTGACCCCTGGGGGAAGATGACGGGTCATGCAACGCTCAGGCACCCCGAAAACAAAATGTAACATGCACGCGACCCCTGGTAGACCACGTGCGTGGAATAAAAAACCCGCACTGCGCTGTGGCACCCAGAAACACAAAAATGAGCGTACGCGTGGTACACGCTGGCTACAATGACCTCTGAATGGGTACGCGACACACGGGGGCAACCACAGTTGAGAAATACGAGCGCGACTCACCATCTGCCTGGAAAAAGAATGTGAAAAAGACGCAAGTGTGCGCGTTGGCAACGCCCCAAGAATAAAAGAGTAGAACTTTGTCTGAGTATACAAGGAGTACGAAATAGAACCTTTGTGAAGTAATCGCGTGTGAACCGACAAGAAGTACAAGAATCACCTGCTCGCTCTCCAGAAAAAGCACGTATGAGAAAATGGCGTCCTACACGTACCTTTTAAACCAGCCCACACGTGCAACGTCACTTATGCGTGTACGTGCTAAGGGCCTTTCCTCCAATTACATGCATTAACACGCGTACATGCTGTTTCTTCACGTGCTGAATCACTATGCACTTGTCACGAGGGAAACACCCGCGCGCATAACATCACAGACACGCTTACGCGCTAAGGGCCTTTCCTCGAATAACACGCTGACGTGCACTCTTTTCACGTGCCAAGTTACTCCGTATCAAGCTGGCCACGCGACAACACACAGAAGACCATGCTCATGCCCTGAAGGCCATTTTCCTGCCCCCCAGAGGCCCAAGCACGCTCCCACCTCACATCTGCTGCTGCCTGCCTGCCTGCCTGCTGGACACGTGCCATGCTATTTGGTGCCTAGACATCAGCCATCTGCAGGGGTCCAGTTGCTGTGACCACCCCTGCTGGAAGAGAAGACTCCCGACTAGTATTCCATCACTCCACAGCCCAGC
Organism: Ambystoma mexicanum; assembly: GCF_040938575.1. Lineage (NCBI taxonomy): Eukaryota > Metazoa > Chordata > Amphibia > Caudata > Ambystomatidae > Ambystoma > Ambystoma mexicanum. The sequence goes on from NC_090937.1 coordinate 1,141,262,910, forward strand.
CCCAGGACCCAGTTTCCCACCCACACCTGCCTCCGGGGGTTGCCATGTCCGACACAACACCATCTGGCACCAGTGGCAACCCCCCGGCAAAGAGGCAGAGGGCTGCCAGCTTCAGTGCCAAAGAAGTTGGCATCCTGGTGGAGCAAGTCCTGGTGCATTATGATGCCCTCTTTGGAAGTTCACGTGCCGACAATGAAGGACGGAAGGGGATCTGGAAGGACATCGTGGCTGCAATCAACGTCGACGGGGTGGCAGCCCGCGACATGCAACACATCCGGAAGCGCTGGGAGGACTTCAGGTCCAGCACCCTCTGCAAGGCCCGGCGCCTCTAGAAGAAGGCAGCGGATGCAGAGGGGTGCCGGGCCCACCTTACTAGCATGCAGATGAGGGTCCTGGAACGCACAAACCCAGAGCTCCATCTCAAGGTCCTTCGGATGCAGACCCATCTGGAGTTGAGCGGTAGGTTTCCATGCGTACCGAATGGACGAGGTGCATGTTGAGGTGTGGCAAGAGTGTGCAGCTCGGACATATGTGTGTAAAGACCCATGTATGGATGTCTATGTGCATGGACATGAGTCTGCCGCATGTGAGTCCAGTCATGTGTGAGTCACATCAATGGTGTATGTGTCCAAATGCATGATGCCCAAATGCATGTGGGGGTGCACACATGTTTACATTTCAGTGTATGTACTATGGCATGGTTGGGGTGTGTCACATGGATGCTGATTCCACCTTCATGTAATTCCACTGTGTACGTGTGTGTGTGTGTGTGTGTGTATTTGGCATGTGACACCAACATGTAGGAGGCTGATTGGAAGATGTGACATAGTTGGAGATGATTTCACTGTGACAGGTGTTGGAGATCTACAGATGCATGTTTGTCTGGTGGCGTGTGTGCATGTGTTTGCCACTCCCCATGTTGCATGTGATGTCAGGCTAACCTTCAGATGCTCATGCTGTTGTATGTGTATGGATGCTGCTGCCTGCTGCAACAGTCCTGTTAACTTGCGCATGTTTGTCGGTTCAAATGATGTGTGTTGGCGAGTGTGATGCCATCTGTGGAGTTTGACACTGCCACACATGTACAAATGTCATGTGTGTATCGGACCATTGTACAGTGCCCTGATGCCTGTGTTTTGTCTCTCCCTGTCTGCAGCGTCAACTGATGAAGAGGGCAGAGACGGTGCTGTGGAGCAAAGCGGCAGGGATCCCACATCCAGCCAGACACGCAAGGTCCAGCTCCCCTCCCAGGTTGCCATCTCTTTGGGGAGTGAGGAGTCTGGTGCCGTGTCCACGGCCACAGCTGCCGAGGGGAGGTTCAAGAGGGGAAGGTCGGAGGTGGACTCCTCGGCAGCAGAAGGGGCAGCTGAGCCCCCGCAGGGGGCTATGGAGGTAGATGGCACAAAGTCATCCAGGTTGGTGGAGGGTTTGGTTGAGGAGGAGGCTGTGGAAGATTCACGCACGGGCCTGGAGGTGGGGATTCCAGTGGTGCTAGTGGTGCAGTTCAGGGCCAGGGACAGGAGGAAGCACAGGCCACCGCGGAGGTGATCCTGTGACTGCATCATCCTGCACCACCAGGGATGCCTACGTCCAGACCCGTTCTCAGGGAGGGGATCCGCGAACAACAACTGGCCTTCCTCTCCATGCGGACATGGAAATACGTAACCAGGTTGAGCCTGTCCTAGCTGGCGTGGCGTTGTGTCAACGTGACATGCAGGATGACTTGCAGAGTTCTCGTGAGGAGAATGCAAGTCATTTTGCATGTCTCTTTGAACGCGTCAACCTACTAGAACAGGTCACCAGCACTGGGTTCCTCCGTATGCTGGGTCTTCACCGACCCACTCCCCAACTGAACCCCCTATGCGCCATTCATCCTCTGTGCCATCTAACTGCCCAAATGTCACCGGGAAACCCTGTGGTGCTGCCCCTGGCCCAGCGGCCAGGCTGGTGGAGGACACATCCCTGCCACAGTCGGGAGTCAGAGGTACAGCAGGGGTGGCCACCCCAACAACTGGACCCCAGCAGGAGGAGGACGTGCAGGCATCGACAGGCAGGGGACCACCAGAACACAGGAGTGACAAGGGATACCAGGAATATCTAAATACTGTGACCTGGCCTGGATAGAACACAAAATACTTCACATTAAAGGTCAGAGGACTGTTGTGTTTATGTGGTGCGTGCCAGTGCAGTCTACCTATCTACATAATCCCACTGGCTAAGCAGCACAAAGAACAGTTGTAAAACGTGTCTTACAAAAACCATATACTGGGATGAAGCAAATTAAATTCAACCCAGTCGACACTCAATTGCAATTCAATATTATTTATGAACATGTTTAGAAAAAATAATTATAAACAATATACACAATCGTCAATGTCAATATCAATAAATTCGTAAACCAATCCACCAAATTCATCTATGGACTGATGCGATATAACATTCCCATCTAAAACCACAGCAAACCGCACATCAACCATACTACATTCATACTCAAACCATTCATCAAATCACTCAATTATAACAAATATTTCATCACTGTAAAAACGGTCATACTAAAATACAACATTACAATTTGGTCCATTATTAACATGAGTCAGTCTTTAATAATACAATCTATTCTGACTCAAGCTTGTTTCACTTAAAGCTGTTTACAATTAACAGTACATTCCCCAACCCTGCCACAGTTGGGAGTCGGAGGTACAGCAGGGGTGGCCACCCCAACAACTGGACCCCAGCAGGAGGAGGACGTGCAGGCATCGACAGGCAGGGCACATGCACGGCAGCAGCAGGCTAAAGGTGGGAGCAATGATGGCTCGGGCCCATGAACATCAGAGGGGCAGGAGGACCCTGGATTGGGAGTGTCTTCCATGTGGCAGCGGTCGGGCCAAGGAAATAGATGCAGAGCGGCGGCGGGTGGAAGAGGCATGGCTCTCTATGGTCAGGGCGGAGAACTCCATGCGCAGGGCGCTGAGGCGGGCTGAATGCCTCCAAGGAATTCGCAGGGATTTGGAGGTGAACATGGCATTATCCCTGCGAGACCTCGGGGCCAGGGAACAGGCCCGCCTCCAGGAGGTTGAACAGGAGTTCGATGATGTACTGGCCCAGGACATCAACAAGTGAGCCGTTGGACTTGCCCACCGCCAATGTATATAGTTCATTAGTGTAAAGTTTCCTTTCTATTTTTCTTTCATTTGGGGCGCATGGACTATGCCCCACATTTTTGTATATAGTTATTTATTAGGTAGTGTTTTTAGTAGGTTTCCTTTGGATTGTTGGGCTCATGAATCCTGGATTTTTACATTGTATATAGTTCCGGAATGGATTTGACTTCTTTTAATAATTTTTTTCCATGGAGCAATGGTTTTCTTTTATTTTTTTTGACCTTTGGATTTGGTTTGATGGACGTACCCTTTGGAGCCATTTTCATTTGGATTTATTTGGATTCTGCATTCATATATTTTTTATTCAATTTGGACATCCAGCCTTTTGTTTATTAATTTTCTTTAATTCTGTTGATTTTGTATTTAATACATTTTGATTTCATGCTTCATTTGTGTGTTATTCTCTCATTTGTTTTGTGCATGTCACGATGTGGGTTTTCTCATTCACTTGCCCCCATATTGTGTGTGTCTGACGGACATGTATTGATGTGCATACTTGTTATTTGGGAACTATCATGACATGGTGATTTCAATGTAGAGTGGTTGGAATACTTGTTTGGGTGTTTGGACTGGGGTGGCGTGGGGTGGGATTTGGGTGGCCATGGGTGTGGATCGTGATGATGTGTTGGGGGGGACATGAGTCGGGGCCTGCAGGCAGGTGCCCGTCACTGCTGGGTGGCTGAGGGTGCAGGGGGACATGAGTCAGGGCCTGCAGGCATGAGCCCGTCACTGCTGGGTGGCTGGGGGTGCAGGGGGACATGAGTCTGGGCCTGCAGGCAGGTGCCCGTCACTGCTGGGTGGCTGGGGGTGCAGGGGGACATGAGTCTGGGCCTGCAAGCAGGTGCCCGTCAATGCTGGGTGGCAGGGGGGCATGAGTCGGGGCCTGCAGGCAGGTGCCCTTCAATGCTGGGTGGCTAGGGCTGCAGGGGGATATGAGTCGGGGACTGCAGCAGGTGCCCGTCACTGCTGGGTGGCTGGGAGTGCAGGGGGACATGAGTTGGGGCTCACAAGTGCGCTCAGGAGTGCATGGTACCATGTGGGCTGCCTGCAGGGCATGGGGGGGTTGTAGGCTAGTCCCCTGTGGTGTGGGCTGCCTGCAGGGCATGGGGTAGTCCCCTGTGGTGTGGTCTGCCTGCAGGGCATGGGGGGGGGGAAAGGCCACACCCGGGAGGGCCGACAATGCAGAATTACGTGTGAAACTCCCCGCACAACCCCAAAATACACGTACCCTGCTCGCACAAGGCCTATCGCGTGTGAAACTCCACGCGTACCCCAGTAATACATGTGCCCTGCTTGGCCAAGGCCTATCGCATGTTAAACTCCCCACGCACCCCCGTAATACACGTACCCTGCACACACAAGGCCTGTCGCGTGTGTAACTCCCCAAGCACCCCTGTAATACACGTACACTGCTCGGCCAAGGCCTATCATGTGTTAAACTCTCAGCGCACCCCTGTAATACACATACCCAGCTCAGCCAAGGCCTATCGCGTGTTAAACTCCCCACACAACCCCAAAATACATGTACCACGCTCGCACAAGGCCTGTCACGTGTGTAACTCCCCGCACACCCCCGTAATACACGTACCCTGCTCGGCCAAGGCCTATCGCGTGTTAAACTCCCTGCAAACCCCCAAAATACATGTACCACGCTCGCACAAGGCCTGTCGCGTGTGTAACTCCCTGCGCACCCCCGTAATACACGTACCCTGCTCAGCCAAGGCCTATCGCATGTTAAACTCCCCGCACACCCCCAAAATACATGTACCCTGCTCGCACAAGGCCTATCGCGTGTGAAACTCCACGCGTACCCCAGTAATACACGTACCCTGCTCGGCCAAGGCTTATCGCGTGTGAAACTCCACACGTACCCCAGTAATACACGTACCCTGCTCGTACCCCAGTAATACACGTACCGTCCTCGGCCAAGGCCTATCGCGTGTTAAACTCCCTGCACAACCCCAAGCGGGGTATGCATATTCCGAGGGGTGCGCAAGTACATTTTCACGCGTTTTGGCTGCCTAGAGCAGGGTACGCGTAGTATTTTCACGCGATTACAGTGTGGCAGCCCTGTAAGCTGGTCCAGGGTTAGCGCAGCCCTTTGCGCTGCATTGGCCATTTCAATGGCTTTTCCTTGCGCAAGAGGCATTCTTGGGGGCGTAACTGGCACTGCTTGATGTTCACTGTGCCAGCTCTCAAAATGGCTTAGTAATTCCATGAATATGTGGTGTGCCAGAATGCTGTTTAGCGCACAGGGCTGGCGCACGCAGGCGCACACTCCCTCTCTGCGCTGCTCGCGTGCGCTGCCTCTGTGCTGAAATCTATGAATTACCCCCTAAATCTGAATAGACACGGTAACATAAATTTCAGCAAATTGCCATTATTTATAAATGGTATTAGCATAATTGATCTAAAAACATTTGACCTAAAACATTTAATCGAGTTTTTGTGACCTTTTTTTCAGTCAAATTAAATAAAATATATATATGGAGGTGGATAAGGGTATAGATTAGGTTGAGGGGAAGTGGGGGTTGCGGGGTTTCTCCCCCTGCATTTTAGACCAAAACAAAAGGTCAAATAAATTCGATCAAATGTGATTAGGTCAAATGTTTTAGTGCAAATAGACTCAAACCTTTATAAATACATGTACATTTAATTCCCTTGCAACGGGAGCAAAGGCCATATAATGGAACTATTTACTATACGTACTAGTCAAAAAGCAAAATGAGCAGCACAATTACAATGAGTACACAAGTAACTAATGAACATGAAAAAAGACATAAGGCCTAATATACAAAAGTGTTTTACAATGATGCAATCCCATTGACAAATTATTTGTAAATCAGGCCCATAAAATCTACAATAGCGAACATTTCCCCCTTTTTATCCAGGTTTTTTAGAAAAGGGAAAAGGGGGTCCTCTTTGTGTTTTATAGAGGGGCCTGAGTCTGGAGGACAAATTTACACTGCAGACAAAAGGGGGTGGGCTCTGGCTGCCTCTTCCTCTGAGACACTAACAGGTGTCGCACTGGCATACATGAAACCAAGACTACACTGATAGGACTTGTATTTCTTATACTAGAACCCAACACAACTTTTTCAAAAGTGCTAAAACTTCTTTATTTAACACACAACAATGTTTTCCTTTTTTTTATAATAGGTAAACAAACTAAAAGTCCACTTTCACAAATTGCATTTCCATTATATTGTATCGGCATATAATGTCAACAACACATGATTGTTAGTATAACATAGTTATCAAGTGCAATATTACTGTGCATGCACTGAAAATGAGTCGACACTCAAATGTGTTTCCAGCTATGTAACAACACAGGTGTTGACTGGGACCATAAGGTACTGGGACCATAAGGTTTGTTACATTTGACTGTCAGGCCCCATATAAAAGCAATTGTCGGTTCTCATATAATAAATAGAAATTACCGAATAGGACATTCGTCCTTACACCGTTAGCCACACTGTCTCACGATTCCTAAACCGGTTAATAATAAGTCACCAGCACTTATTTTTGCACGTGCACTTTGTTGTCAAATTACATGACAGAAGTAGGACACTTTTCTTTAAAACATGCTGTGTCCTATATGTTGTAGTGGAAGCCTTTTCTGCAACTCAAGAGAACGATCTCTCCTTGGTCTGGCACACTCGGATCCGCCATTCCCCATGCATCATTTTGCCCTGAGACAAAATACTGTTGAAGACAGGTATGTCTGAGCACTGCATCATGCTTTTTTAATTACCTATCTAGTAGAACCTTTTAAACAACACACGTTCCTTTTCTTGTTCCTTATCCACAGTTTTTTCAGAACAACACACGAAAGACTACTCGATTCCTTCTCAATTTACAGTCCTGAGGAAAGCTATAGAACAACCCATCATTAACACCTGTGTTGTTACATAGCTGGAAACACATTTGAGTGTCGACTCATTTTCAGTGCATGCACAGTAATATTGCACTTGATAACTATGTTATACTAACAATCATGTGTTGTTGACATTATATGCCGATACAATATAATGGAAATGCAATTTGTGAAAGTGGACTTTTAGTTTGTTTACCTATTATTAAAAAAAGGAAAACTTTGTTGTGTGTTGAATAAAGAAGTTTTAGCACTTTTGAAAAAGTTGTGTTGGGTTCTACTATAAGAAATACAAGTCCTATCAGTGTAGACTTGGTTTCATGTATGCCAGTGCAACACCTGTTAGTGTCTCAGAGGAAGAGGCAGCCAGAGTCCACCCCCTTTTGTCTGCCCCTTTTTATCCATACCTTGTACAAGAAGCTAGACAACAAAGGACTGAGGATGTTTATTTATACGTCAATAAAGCCTCCTTTAGGGACCTTTCAGGATTCATAGGCGGGATTCACCATTTCCTACTAATATCTTTGAAACAGGGGTCAACAAACTAAGAATGGGAGATAGATTCCTTTGAGGAGCGGCGGTGTGGACACTTACCAGAGAAAGCTAATTTTCAACTAGTAGCAAAATCTGCAAGTGATAGTAGATTTAGTGGAAACTTTATACAGAATATTTTTTCTTAAAAAACAGCATTATCATGTTCAGTTACGGCTAAGTGTATGAAAAATATGTGCAAGAAAAATAATGTAAAATTCTAGGGCAACCATGAGACTTTTTCACCATATCTGCAAGTGCCCTACCATAAAATGAATATTCCACTTTCTAAACTACCTGGTCAGAAGGGGACAGCTTGAAAATAAGCAAATGTGGGAAATTCTGCTGCTCGAGGATGTTTTAAATGTGATTACACCATTTTCAGATGAAAATTTCAGGAAATGGTATGTCCTATGTGGAGAATTCAGGGGTTTTGCGCATTCTAAGGAAACACGGCCAACTTTATTAAAACCCTAATATTCAGGGGTGGTTAGCCACATTCTAAATGTGTGGACATTGTTGGTGCACTTTTAGGGAGTTGTAATAACCCAGAGGGGACCAGGGCAATAGAAGTCCTGCAATTGACTACCATATAGTACTCTGAATGTACATGAGTCTGGTGTACGAAGCAAACTGAATGCCTATATAGTCGAATTTGGACATATGGGCAATCATTTTCCATCTTAAGAGTAACTTTACCTTAAGATATCTACTGACATGGCAGGCCATGACTAACGTTTTTAAAATAGTAATTGTTAAGCCCCTTTCCTGAAGTTATTTCCTCAGCCCCATTAGGGTTTTTAAATATGTGTGGATTTGTCTGTAAAAAGGGCGATTCTCTTATTTCTTGCATTCAATTTCAGAGCACCAGCATGAAGATCTAAGATTCTAGTTGCAGACACATTCTCCCATGCTCTCATCATTTATTCATTCATCATTCCTCACATTCATATTCATTCTTCTCCCCCCTCCTTCACCCTCTTCTGTTTTCCACTCAACATATTCCCACCTCTGCAAATCTGCATGCATGAACTGGCTTTGTCAACGCTTGTTTTCCTCTGTCACTTTGTAGCAGCCGATTAAATAAATACATCAATACATCTTCAGTAGAAGAGATTCCACAATTCTGAAAATGTGGAATGTGTGGCGATTCATCCTGAGTTAGAAGGGTAATCCACACGGGGACCACTTGTTCAATGTGAACTGCACAGACACAGCTTCGCCTTACTGATGATGCCCAACAAGTCAGAAATATGTTGTTGGGGATGTTGTTGTGACTGGTGTTTCGTGGTGAATTGCCTAGCATTTTCATGCTAGGCTGTGCTTGTGGGTGTGACCAGACAGATATGCAAATACCTATTTCTCCTCTGTAAAAGGCAAAGTCAATTAAAGCATGGTTGTAGACCATCCTGAGCAGGAACTATTCTAGAGAACAGGTTTGTTGTTCGTGTTCCTTTTCAGTAGAGGGGCACCCAAAATGTTTCAAATTTTTAACATTTAGGATTTTACTCTAGTTACAATGGTAATCCACACTTGAATCCCCTGCGCACTGTGCCCTAGAGAGACACAGATTCACCTTACTCGTGATGCCCAACAAGGATGCTGTTGTTTAAAGAAGAGTTGTTTAGGATTTTGGTCTGGGATTGTCATTGTAGGCGGGACCAGACCAGTTGTGATCTGTGCATGGAAAACCCACACAAATCCCTGTGGAGTCCTATGAACTTTACAAATAAGCATCAACACTGCCTTATCACCACTCATTACCCAGCCGTAAATCTTCTTGACCAAGTGGTTATCATTGGCAAACGAGTTGGGCAGTAATTTAGATAAAAAGCCCACATTATCATGAAGCTTGTGTTGAGGCCCATGAACAGTGCTGATTCATCCAAACGTAATTTCAGTTACCACCACAGGTAACTGTGGAATTCACAACCGGATTACGAGTTGTCCCTAGTTTGATGTTTTGATGTATTTATTTGGAAATCGAAGAATTACCTCCAGCTGTAATGCCACTTGAAGTAATTACTCCATACTTTTGTGGTAATTCTTCCATGCATATGTTGGAGGTATTACCATAAATTGGGTATTCAATTAGGGAGGACTTTAAAAAATAAGAGGTACTTCTGTTAACAATTAACTCCAAACTTGTAATGTGCCCCATATCACTTTAGCAATTGCCTTATTTTCTATTCGGATGTTAAGGGCTTAAACAACCAGTTGCATATCCTACAAATCAGGAGAGGATGTGGTAGCCAATTGATGATGAAAGATTAAAAACTGAAATAATTAGACATTCTGTGCAACCACACTTACGTCTGCTTTTTTAAGTGATATATTTAAAAATATAACTATGAACTGGTACATGTTCTGCTACTGTGATCCCTTGTAATCTACATCGTGAAAAAAAATAGTTACAGACATTTTGTTAATTACGGAGCATTTCATAATGTCTAAGCTGAAAAAAAGCTATTCTTTTCCTGAAGACCCTACCCAGGGCAAGAAACAAGTTAGAACGAAAATTTAGAGTATGGCAGTTGTGCAAGAAGCTGGGAAACCTGAAATGGTCGACGTCTGATGATCAAGGGCAGTTCCACATTAAATCGCAGATAACATTATCTTGGAAGGTGTGGTCTCTAGGGCTCTGTGCACAACCTTAAAACTCTTTCTACTGATATAATATGGGATGAGCTTATGCCAGGAAGGCTACTCTCGTTCATCCTTGCTCTTGCAGCATTTCAGGGAACACATGAAATTGATATGAGTGGCACTGGAGTACTTTAAATTCAATTATGTGCACTAAACGCCTGGAACAATTATAATGTATAGTCTATGAAATGTACGTTTGAATACGTTTGAAAAGTGTTTTTAATTTTTAAGTTAAATTAAGGGCATTCTCTAGCATAACATTTCATCATACATTGCATGCTACTGAGGTTAATTCCAAGGGTATGCTGCTGTAGATTAAATAAGCGGTTTCATTACATTTGTGTGCATGTTGTCTTGCAATTCTGCAAATAATAAAACATAGGCTGCATCCTGGCTAGAACTGTGGGTGAAAAATTATCTAGATATCTTTTGGGCACATTGGTCATGTTCTAGTTTTCAGAGTGTGACGCTAGATTCGTGTCTCTTTTTCTGGTTCAAGAAACATGCAGTGGGGACTTTTTCAATTGAATATGTACTAAAGCAAGCTCTGCATTTTTCACTACACTACTATTCAAGGGAGCTTCTTCGTTGTCTGGCTCTGCTTACCCCCAATCAAGAAAGTAATGTCTATTCATTTTTCTCTTTTTTAACCTCTGTTTTTTTGTTTTTTGTAGAGGGATCCTGGGAACTCTGCTGGCCATGGTGATCATCGGATGGTGCAGTTTATCAGCTTCCAAAATGTTCATTTCTACATTAGCCATGGAAGGGCAGCAACTTCTCGTTGCCTATCCCTGTGCCTTGCTCTATGGGCTTTTTGCTCTTTTAACAGTTTTCTGAAGTTATTTTTAAGAATATCATCTCTATGTTCAAGGGATTTGCCAGTTGCACTGCCAATATGCATTTGTAGATTGTTATTGTTATTTGAATAAATTGTAAACAACTAATAGATGCACATTGACATTTATATTTTACTAGCAAAAAGTACCTGTTCTCTGAACGGGTTCTGTAGACAGACATGTCAACACTCATCAATTGTTGAAAATCAATGATCCTGTAGGTCACTGTGCTGATTCGCTTATGAAGTAAACTGCACTGAGAATGGGCGCGTGTGGCTGGCTGACATACCCCAGAGCAGACATTGGGGTGAGGCGAGAGTTGGTGTGATGCTGTATACTCAGACCTTTTGTGCTCTCTCCCAACCTGTCGCTTCACCCTGGTGTGGTGCAGTTTGTTGCGGTGCATTGCAGTGCAAATATTTTGGAAATCATGCATCCTGGGTCCTTTAAATGTCATTTTCAAGGGACCTTGAGTTTTGTTCCTCATCTCGAGACCGGTCCTTCTATGACCACATTGATAATTCGCTGATTGCAGGTGCGAAGGTGCTGAAATCTAGGGAAAGGGGTGGGGTGTCCAAATCTTAGGTAACTATGCAACATGTGGTGCAGATTGGTGAAACAGTGTGCAATTGTATAAGGAACAACGCTTCGCCAAGCCACAAATCCATAAACAAATTTAGAGTTTTGCTGGAAACCAGGGAAAGGGGTGAGGGGTCCACATGTCATGTAGCCAGTAATGTCTGGAGCATCCAAACAGGTAACTATGCAAAATTTGGTGCAGATTGGTGAAACAGTGTGGAATTGTATAAGGAACAATGCTTTGCCAAGCCACAAACCTACAAACAAATTCTGAGTTTTGTTGAAACATGGGGAAAGGGGTGGGGTGAACAAATGTCATGTAGCCAGTAATGTCTGGAGGGTCCTAACAGGTAACTATGCAAAATGTGGTGAGTTGTGAAACGGTGTGGAATTGTATAAGGAACAACACTTTGACACAAACCCAGCTAACCACACATTTTCACTTTTATAAAAATAGATGAAATAACGAGCATTATTAATACTTACACACAATTATTATTTAAAGAATACAAAGAGCATAGAACAGTTTTTTTTGCAATGTAAATGTGATCTTTTTAAAAGAGTTTGACGCAAACATATAGATTTCAGTTTTTATTGGAAATTAATACCCTCACCAGTAATCTTCTGCCAGGAGTAATCCCCATTAACAAACTCTTCCCTACACATATTCCACGTAGCATACTTACATTCTATGCAAACATGATTCCTTCAGCAGTGTTCATTGGAAACTACGTATTTTCTGTCGATACATATTTGAACACATCTGTTTCCCAAAATTCAAAGTTTTATATCTGAAATGAACTATTAAACTATATACATGTATGTCTCCCATTAATATATTGACATAGAACACGATCTAAAACAATATTTTGAATACAATACAGCTATCACACTGGAATTCAGAGCTCTACCTCACTTATACCTTCAGCTTGTCCCACTCCTTCTCTCTGCGCATCCTCACTTTCTCTCTGAATATCATCAATTTCGGTACTCGTTCTCCTGACTCCTCAAAATTAATTTCTGCTTAACTCCCGCTGCCTTTCTCAAGATGCACCCTGCTTTCCCTCCAATTATCATACCTCTCACATACACCTCTTTCTCTCTCACTTCCACTCATTTGATCTAACTCCAGTCTTTTGTCCACATAAAATCATCCTTTTCTCAAGATTCCCCCTGAGGATCCTGAAATTATATCTTCATTGCTTCACTCTACAATCATCACATTTCACCCGATTTTCACTCAATTTCAACACCCTCTGAGACTGAGGAAATACAGGTAATCAATCCCTTTGAGACCTTTCGAATGCCATGAACTCTAACAACCTCTGAAACGACTATCTTTCTATCATTCTTAGTCTTCAGCTTACTGTCAAAACATGCTTTACATTTGCCCTGATGTTCTTGTGCTCTTCATAACATCTTTTACATTTACACTATTGTCTCTCCAAGACTAGCCATTTCCAGGAAGCCGTTTATTTCGAGAAACCTTTCTTTTCATCATGTCAAATGGAGGAACCCCTGTTGCAGTATGAAGAGTCCTATCCCTAAGACATTATCATACTGCTTATTACTAAATTCTGTTATATGCTACCTTCCAACAAATATGGTATATTTCCCTTGATTATTCTGTTTATTTGGTTAACTATCCCATTTCTCCTGCAATAATATACAAACCTGTTGCACTAGACTGAATACCTCAAATTGGTCCACCAGACGACCAGACACAAACCAACCTTCTACATCATTCCACGGACATCAGCAAGGCCGTCCACAGCTGGTTCAAATCCTATTTTGCTGACAACTACCAATTCATCCAAGTGTATTCCTTCAGATCCCCAATTTTACCCATCACCTGTGAAGCCCCACAAGGATTCATCCTCTCCCCCTTGATCTTCAAACTTTACATGGAACCATTAAGGACCCTCTGGGCGCCACACAACATCCACTTTAATGAATATGTATTTGACATGCATTTCTACCTCAAGATATCCTCCATTGAACATATTCACAGGCTCAAAGCATGCCTCATATTGACTACTCCTAGATGTCCAGTGCTTTTTTAAGCTCAACCCCTCCACGTTTGAATTCCTACTGCTGAACAACAACCCTGACATTCAGACCTACCTCTCCACTATGAACATCAAGCAATTTACACCTCAGCTGATCGCCTGTACCTGTGACTTGGGTTCTCTGTCGACAGACAGCTCTCCTTCAAAGAGCACATAGCAAGACAGAAACAAATGGCTTGGTACCAATTTTCCATCCTGTGGAAAATCAAGCCCCTCATCCCAGCAAACAAATTCAGATCTGCTGTCCATGCCTTAGTCCTCTCCTACCTGCTTTGTTGTTAGTGTCTATGCCTTCCTGGCTGGAAGACCTTTGAGTGACCACCCAAGCACCACTGATATGTGTCTTACATGCATAGATGTGTCCTACATGTGTGGAAAAACTCATCAAAGGGCTCTGTAAATTTGATGACATCACCCTAACGCCCATTGAACTGCATTGGCTTTCACTGGAAACACATATTACCTTCACATACTGCTGCATCATCTAGAGGACTGCCATCCTCAGCACCCCAAACTACCTGGCTTAGAAGCTCAGCATCCTCAGAGGCCTACAATCCAGAATCAAGAACATATGCAGACTTGAACTCTGCTGGTGCAGGAAGGAAAGAACCACCTCAAATCCACATTGATGTTTAGTCAAATACTACAACATCAAATGACAGGCTGCTCCCCAGTATGTCAAAAGGTTCATCAGTGCCATCTTAGATCAACCTTTAACTTGAACCTAGTAGGCACTAGCTCAAGGTTGTATGTTGCATATACTAGAAGGTAAAGGCAAAGGGACCTCCAAACCGTTCTGTTTCTGACTCAATCCTGCTCTCAATCCATAATTATCTGCCAGTCCTTTAGCACTCCCCAGCCAGGGGCACCCTTCCCGCTCAGGTCACTTCTTCACCAGCGCCTTCTCATTCTATATGCAGTCCCTGATGACCCTACCCTAACTTGGGTATCCGTCTTATTATGGCCTTCTTTCACTTCCAAGAGTCAAGGTATGGCTCTTCTCTACATGCCTGTACATTATCCTTTGCCATTCTGATCCCCCTCATCCTACCTCACTCCTCTTGATTGATGACTCCCTAGGCCCCTTCAAATCTTCCCTTTGCCACTCCCTACCTCCTTATCACACTCACTTAGCTGGATGCAACCACACCTTCACGTCATGCCTGAGATCACTTCCACCAATGCAAAACAAAACATAAGAAAATCACACTTAGGGAAAACCCTTAAGAACCTTCTTAGGGCACTTACTAGACCATCAAACAAGAGAAAAAGGTCACAGCAATAAACGTGTCTGCCACTATATACAGCGCTAGCTCCCCTCCTTCTGTTACACTACCACCACCATCATCATTCTAGGTGGCCAAGGACTTAATTCCACCCAGGATCTCCCTGCAATGTAAAGTTTACCATTAACGTATATGATAATGTTACTGTCTTGACACAAAGTAACCACCCCAACCCTCATTAACCATTTCCACACTATGAAAGCCATGGAAGTACCCCCAAACAAAACCTCAGATTCATAGACCATACCAACAACATATTTACCTTCAAACAGTTATCCAACAAATTAGCACAGAGACCTCTCCAGCCTTGTTTAATTAACAATCAGCTCCAGAAAATCTGCTATGACCAATAAAACTGATGCTCAAATATATAGGATTGCTCTGCTATTTGACCATCTGCAAATATCTAACGCATCATACCACAATCCTAGATTTTGTGCAAGCACCAAGCTTATGACTACCACACCGCCTCCTTCTAACCTAAACCAATTCTTCACCTTTTGGTTGATCAATGATTTGGAACAAAAAATGAGGATCACCTATATTCAATCATTAAAGCAAATAACATCATGATTTTGGCCATAACAGAAATCTAGTCCAATGCAAACTGTATTCTCGAATCCCTACTACTTCAATGGCAGAAAATCCTTCACACCAAAAGGTCAACAAGAGCCACGGGTGGTAGGGCCAATGTATTCCCTGATCTATGCCATTACATCAGGCTCGCCACTAAAACATATTCCTTCTGTGAACAGTTGGTGGTCAGACAAGTCCTGAAGGCTAAAGCTTTATCAACTATCCATTTCATCTATTGCTCTACAGGGTACAATACAAAACTCTTGGAAGACTGGCTAGATATAAATACATGTTACATAACCTATGCATATGGGGAAAGTGACATCAACTACCACATCAATTATTCCATCCACAAACCTGCCTAGGACTGGTTAAATTACAGGTCGGACATGGACTTCCAGCAACGTGACAATGGCCCTACCCACATTATAGTTCACACTATCATTAACTTGGACACATACATCAAAAACATCAAGTTCACTAACCAATATTGGAACAATAACTTCCTCATCACGTGTTTGCTGACACCCGCACCCAAACCCTTGGAATGTGCAACAAGAAGAATTGGAATTGGACAAATTGGTTAGAAATGTTGCACACCATCCAATAGGATATCCAGAAAAATAGTTTCCATACACATGTTCCAAATTATTAACATATTTGATTTAATAATTTTCTCAAATGAATAATCAAATCTGATAAAGCTACAATCAGATGTAGCAGCCAACATGTGTTTGGACCCACACAGGTCTTTCTCAAAGCTGGTTAGTTAAATAATAGCATCATCAAGTGTCTGATGCAATTAAGAATCAGTAGAGTCTGGAATCTTGCAAAGGTGGATCTGGAATGTCTGGAGACGCAGGCGCTGGACATTCAGGAGAAAGTCCTGTCCCTGTGAGCTCCCACCCTTTATATAAAAGCGGGTGACATCATCGGGTTAATTGTTGGGCAGAACTGAGCTAGTCCTACCCCCAAGAACTGGATAGGTCAGCCATTGTTGGTTGCCTCCTCTAGGAGCGGTCTCAGTTTATGGGGTTGTGTTTTTATGAGGTGCAAAGCCTTCCCACAGTCCTTTTTGCCAAAAATCTATCCTAACATGAATTACACATTTGTACAGTTGTGGCACGTTCGCAAATTACATAGGCAGATTACATATTTTATGAAGAGCATGGGAGTCCAATTCTCACGTTTTTGGGACTTGTTTCGTCCATCTAATAATTTTTTGTCCTTTTCAGTGAGAAATGTCATACCTAAAATTCTATAACTTTATACATGTGTACATATTATCATAAAGCATGTTAATCTTGAATTTCAAAGTGGCACCATATACACTTTCCTCAGAATATCCAATTCTTTGCCATTTCTGTCCCTTTTATGCCACTGAAGTCAACCACGTCTTGAATTACAGCCATCAAAATTGCATCTAGAGTGTGAAACCTTCGCATTTCTGCGTTGTCCAATTGTGGAAATAAAAGTCTCAAAGTTTTATTAATAAACTAGTCTTCAGAGCCAAAATGGGCAGCCTTTGTCCTCCACTGGGACCCTTTTTTTCTTCAGCCTACCACCAAATGTCAGTTCAGCCCAGGGCTGTCCTGGAGTTTCCCCAGCTTGAGTGACTGGTGGTTGTCACTTCCAAAAGTCACACGTAGGTGTCCCAGATTTATTGTCTCAAGCTGAAGCCCAGACAGAAGTCTGACGAGCGTGTGATATTTCTTTCTCTTGGTCCATTCAAAGTTTTCAAGGGCAGCAGTTAACAGGTAGGTGTCCCAGAATCTAGTGTGGCTTCTTTTGGGGGGAAGGCCTATCCTGTTTCTAGCAACCCCCCCAAGCAGAAAACCTATCTGGCTAGTTCCACAATGCAGCCAATTCCTTTACTTAGTTATTTTATTTTTCTGCATCAGAATCATGTCTGTTGAAACAAAACATCCCATCTAGGTTTTCACACAACACCCCCCTGACATTCCTAGGCAAGGAAAGGGCTTTATTCATCAATGTACTTTTGAAACAGGCATTTTTCATGGTTTGCAAAAACACATTTTGACACGTGGTGAATGTTGCTGGGATTTCCCTATCAAATTCGGTTCTTGTCTCTCATCTGGATTCAAAACCTTGTTTTGCAACCCTGGTCAATTTCAGATATAGAGGAATCTCTTTAAGACACAGATCCACTGAAATTGACATATGCCCTTGGAGCTGGGGTTTCTTTTGAAGCAGTAATTTTTGACATTTTCTAGCCCAAAAGTCAAGCGTCTTCCCGTGCGGTCTGACACAGCCTGCTATTCAGGAATAAGGATATCTTCTGCTGGAGCACAATATGAATATGAATGGGCATGGCTGGGCCTATCTGATAAAAGCAGGGTAATGTAGAACAGATGAAAGGAGCGACATCATTTTGAATGTAAGATATTTCCCTTTTTCAATGGGAAACTTTGGGCTTGCAGCAAAGCAGCACTGCTTTCTTCACTCTGCTTATATAGTACACACCAGAACACACCCTGGCAGCCTTTCTTGGTGTGCTCCCGGTTCCATCTTGCCCAATGGTGCTTGGCAAAACAGTGCAGCCATCCTTTTGTAGCTGCAAAACACAGTTTTGATGCAAGGCAGTGGTGCTCAAAGTAGCCACCGTAGCCATTTTGCTGTTAACTGCTGAAGTGCAGCTTGGTTATGGATGGGAATTCTGCTGAGTAGGTCAATGTATCCGACACAATGTTTTTAATGATCTTGTGTATTTTCTAACTATCTCATGGCTTCACTGTTCTCATGCCTAGTCCTTTTTTTGGAGTCAACGGCTCAAGTCTGTTGAGCGCCAATGCCTTCTTCTCTGATTTTTTGAGTTTGGATATTGGATATCACTTTTACTGAAACCATTTTGCTATTAGCCTACATTCTTTAGTAAAGCCCACATCGTTACTGCAGTTTCCCCTGGCTCTATTGTATTCCCCCATTGGGATGTTGTCAATATCCTTCCTACAATGGCAGCTTTTTGCATGTAGTGTGGAGTTAACCTCTGTAGGTTTCCGGTAAGCAGGTGTTGCTAATCTGTTCTGCTCCACAGAAATGCATATCTCCAAGAAGTAAATGGTGACTTGATGGGTTGCGCACTTCAATTCTATTCCAAATCTGTTATTATGCAGGTGCATGAAAAATCATTGCAGAACATCTGTTGGGAACTGCTAAATTATGAACACTTCACCTATGTATCTCTTCCAACTGGTAGCATAATTGGACAATTCTGAACCCATAAGTGTATTGGTCTTTTCATATAGTCCCATGAAGAGATTTGTAAGGATGGTGCATAATTGGTCCAGATGGCAGTGCCCTTGGTCTGTTGGTAATATCGTCCATCAAAGAGAAAAATGTTGCTTTTCACAGAAAACTGTAACAGTTCTTTGATCATTTTAACATGTGTATAGAACGATGTTGAGGTTCTGGCATAGGTGTAATCTATACTTTCTGAAACCAAGTTATGCACTATCGATGTGTAAAGAACTTTGACATCTAGAGTTACAAGCAAATGTGCCGATTCGAAGATAGCATCCTTTAGGGAATGTAAGATGTGCATTACATTCCTTAAATAGGAAGGCAATTTGATGACTTAAGTTTGATCACATTGTTAATGTATTTGGAGATTGACTCTGTGACCCATCCAATCCCACTCATTATTCGTCTACCCTCAGGTATTTTGGAAAAATGCTTTTGGATCTTGGGCAGAAAATATATTGTCAGGATTTTGGGATGTTCTATAATTAATAATGATCTCTTATCATACATCAACAACCCCTTTCTGTGTCATTTATACATTATGTTTTTGGCTTGATTTGTGATTTCCGTAGTAGGGTTCTGCTGAAGTAATTCATAGGAGCCTGGGATTTTCAAGTGATTGGTGGCAATTTGTATGTAATCAATCTTATTGAGTATGTCAATGTTGCCACCTTCATCTGCTTCTTTGATGGTTATTTCTGCATCAGTCCTAAGTTCATTAAGTGCATGTATCTCAGATCTCTTGAGATTATTTCTAAGTCTCACAGAGTGTGTGCTCTCTTTGTCTGCAAGTTTGTGGATATTGTAAATTTGATTATTGAAAGTGTCAATGACATTATCAATAGAATGTATTGGTGTAAATTTGGATTTTCTCTTACGTTACGGGATACTGAAAGTATCCTCATTGATGTGTAGGTCTAACAACACTTGTTGTTCAGAGATATTGTCATTGCCTTGCAATGATCATAATAACCTTGTATTCCTTATGTCATCAATGTTTATATTGCTGATGGGGGTAACTAGATATGAACTCTTTCAATTCTGCTTTTTATGAGAAAACCCCTTTTTAGATGGAGTTTCCTCATAAATGTGAACACATCTATCTGTGTATTAATGTAATTGGTATTGATGGACAGAGAAAAAGATAGATCTTTGTTAAGGCGTGCCATCTCCAGATTAGTGAGGATTTTGTGAGAAAGGTTTAAAACTAAACGTGGTGTCTCTGTTGACTCTGTTTCTTTTGGTAGCCTGATCTAGTTATTCTTCTATCTGAGTCTAGTTCTGAACCGGGTCTGTGTGTAACTCCTCACCTCCCTCTTTTAGCCCCTTCCTTGCTGATGTATCTGTTTCTGATGGTTCTTGAAAGCATACGTGTCTGGTAAATGTGTTTCAATTGACTTTCTTATTTGGTCTAAAAAAATCCCTTTCTTAGTCTGTTTTGCATGTGATGTCTCGTGTTTACTCTGTGCTTCCAAGTCTCTTCTGGTTTCAGGTTCACTGTCCACATCAAAGCTTGCTGGTAAAGTGTTAGGGTTCTGTCATGTGAGTTCATTCGGTAAGTGTTATTGTGTTTAGGCTGAAAGGTATATACTCCATCCTCACAATAGTCCTTGTCATCCCTAAAGAATTTATGTGACTTTCAGATTTTAATTTCGTCCTTTTGGATCTTAAGAATACTATACTTAGCATGGTCATTCTTTCCCTTTGTAGTGGCTGGGGCATCCATTGATTCAATCTCAAGCTTTAGTGCCTCAATCTGTAATAAGGTTCTAATATGCTCACGATCAGAATGTTCGATCAGATATTCAATCATTATTTTGGAACCCTGATTGAGATAATCCTCCCATTTCTGGGCAATTTTTGAATCATCTGGATTGATTAAGTCTGGGAAAATCGAAATCCTGCCCCCCCTAGGGATCTTGTTTTGTTCTCAGTAGTTTCTGATAGTGGTACGTTCCCAAAGTTTGTTAATTTCTTTCTTGGACAGCCTTTCTAATTTCATAAATGTTTGCCTAGGTGATTCCTAGAGAGATACCATGCACCCCAATACTTTGCAGGTGAAGCATTATAGATTTGTAGGACACAGGTCATTTAACTTCATTCAGGATTGAAAACAAGTCATGCCTATAAGTTATTTGCAGTTATCAATTCGTTGCAAAATTACCCTTAAAAAAAGCTCTAATATCATTGAAGTTTCGAGGCACCTAATACAGGCTATATATGGATTTAGCACGTGTGCATTTCCAGTAGGTAAGCAAACTCCCTCTATTCTTGCCGATTATAGCACCATACTTCACAGTATTCCATATTTAAAGTAGTCAACCACAGGATTCTAACCCACATACCCTTCTCTTAGAGAGGACACATTTCGGCAACCCCATGTAACAACACTTTAGTATTTTTTGGCATAGAAGTGATTCAAATGGCTCAAAGGTATCAATTCTCATTATTCCCTTTATTAATACACGACCTGCAGTATCAGGCTTTATAACGAGTGTTTTTCCCTTGACTCCGTCTCCTTCACACAGAATTGCGTGATTGAGGAATTTCAATAGCACGGTCCCGGGATGATTGATTCTTCTACCATTTGGAGATCAATTAGAAACAATAACTGAGAAGAACCAGTTTGGTAAGATTTATGCGAGATGGACCTATGATTCCTAATGATCCAATTGTAGTATGAACATTAACTTATTGTTCCAATTAGTTTGTATTGGCATTTCCATGTATCTTTAAAATGTTTCTCCCCCTGTGGTTCAGGTATAGCTAGCATCATTTAACTTTTATTACCAATGAATTCACTTTCTGATGGAATACAGATGCAATATTATGATATTTTTGTTTTCATGCTTTTAAGATTTACCAAATTTTTTCTCATTATCCTTTTTTCTTCTCTCCTCGGTTATCCTAGTGCCTTCCCCCACTTGTCTTTGACCATGTTCCCTGAAATTCATGGTTGTAACTGACACTTGATGATGCTATTTAAATAACCAGACTTGAGAAAGACCTGTGTGGGCCGAAACACATTCAGGGCGTTACATATGATTGTAGCTTTATCAGATTCAATTATTCATTTGATGGAGAAACATATTAAACTATATATGGAAATGCATTGGAACTTGTGTATGGAATCGATTTGGTACTTATTACAGCATCTGAAGAATCGTTTACAGACAGAACTATACACCAGATTGATTTAGCGCAAAACTGTCACAGGAGCTTCCTACAGATTGCCAATCACCAAGCAGGCAATGGTCTGCAGCTACTTGGCAGCAGTCTTACATACAGTTTGAGTTCATAGTGTGCCTAGACATCAGGTTCAAGCAAGGGCTTTTCATTCATACTTTTTTAGGGCACGAGGGGCAATCAAATCTCTAGAGCTTAATGCGTCCACAAATTCATGGATGATCACAGATTGACAAGGGTTTCCAGGACATTTTGTCACATTTTGGCTAACAATATTAGCATCAACCTCCATAGCATGATATGTTTGAATTCCACCAGGTCATTCATTCAATCATTAAAAAGGAATGCGCTTCCTTCTGCCATACCGATGATGCTGATTTTATCTTCCTGCACGATAATCATGGGGCATGCGCAACTAATATTTGTCCTAATTCTCTTGAGACTTTCCCCAAACAAGGATTGGATTTGGGTGTTCATCTACGGAGGGCTGAACCTTTAATGCAAAGGCAGCACATAGTTTTACCAATTGTTTAAGCTTTTGAATATTTACCTAATGGAATTGGTAGCTTAGCTGATTTGATGAGCATCTTCAGGTGATGTAAACTGTGTGTATACCATTTGTTGCTGATAGCAATAGGATTTAATAATTTTGTTTATGAAGTGCAACCTCATTAATAATTTTGACTACAAAAGGAATTGTGCGTGAGTGAACTTTGGCCTGGAGAAGTCGTGCCTTGTACATAACTTAATGTAAGAGAAATGCGAGTTCAAATAGTGAGCACAGAGCTTTTGTTTGTTTCTGAAGGAGATACGATGAGTATCTTGTTGGAATCTTTGGAGTGGGTTATAAAATAAAAGGAGATGCCAAACAGGATGGCCACATGATCTAAAATATAGTGCAGCAACCTGCTAGGCAAAGTGTCCCACTTAATCACCCAGTCCAGATTGTGTGGCTTACTACGGTTGTGGTCAGTCACCATAAACTGAAAGCCAAGACTATTAAGTGCACTACCAATAAAAGTGACGAGAGTATCTTTGGGATCATTACAATTCAGATTAAATGCACCTCACAAAATGAGGGAGGTGGAGAGACATATGGAACATAAATAACACCCAAAAAGGTTTTGAGTTTTAATTGGGGCGGGGATAAAGAATAAACAGCCACATATAGTGTGACTAATGTAGAGGAACTGTTTATTTAGTATGTCGAAATATTAAATACTAGAACGGGGACTGTGCATATATAATTTACAAGTTTGATAGTCAGTGCAAGCTAAAGGCCGACTGACTTACCAATCACATTACATATAGTTTATCCTTCCAGATGCACGTTAATACACTTTCATCCAGCTTTCAGTGACAATTAATTCATAGGGCCTGATTCTCAAAGATCTGCCCAGGAGCTCATAAGAGATGCTGTGAGCCTTTCTGATTTGCACCTGCTAGCTTATAGCTGATTCACAAAAACTAAAACTGGAGCAAAACCTGAAATGCCTGCAGCCTCTCTGAGCTACCAGTATCTTCACATTCGCTCCCGTTTTAGGATTTGTGAATCATGTATAAGGTAGGAGGATCCCATCAGAAGGGTTTAAATCTTTGTGAATCTGGTCCATAATGTCAGTATCTTCACAATGACTAATATTGGGCCTCATTATAATGTTGCTGGTCCAGAAACAAGGGTGCTGGTAAGCTCACCGGCACCCTTGTTTCTGGACTGGCAATCTTCAAGTCTGCCTGCCGGAGCCACTGTGGCGGACAGGTCTGACCCTTCCAGCCGCAGCGGCTATGGTAGGCATTCTTGTCACGGGAGCACCGGCACCGTTAGTAATGATGCCCGGGCTCCCGTGTCCCCACTCCCATAGAGTCCCATAGGACTCTGTAGGAATGGAGATTAACAAATGTACCAACACCTGACTTCCCGGCCGCCAGACTTATAATAGCCCGGAGGCACTGGGAAGTCAGGTGCAGGTAAATTATTACGGGTCCGGTGGCAACCCGCCAGTAGCACCGGCAGGGTTACCTCCAGACCCATAATGAGGCACATTGAGCATTTATTAAAGCCCAATGAGATGTCTTTAGATCATTCTGATACTGAAGATGATCCTTTTAAGTCTGCTTTGCAGACTAGAAAACCATTTGATTTCTTCCCTAGTTCTTGGGAAGAAATCCTTGGTTAAAATCCACCAATTTAAAGTTTGACCCCAGGTAAGGAGCTCAGAAACAAGCTCATTATCTGGCCTATTTTGTGATGACGTTTGTTGATTTTTCTCTTGAACAAGGCATCCTTCCTGGGGCGCTGATGTTTTCTGCGATCACACCTCTTTTGAAGAAATACTTATTAGCTCCAAGAGTTTTACAAAACTATCGATCAAGAGCAGGCCTGTCCTGGCCAGCTAACATTGTAGGAAATTATGTCTCCTTACAACTTCAAGAAAAAAATATCAGATTTGAGATCCTTTACACACAGGCTTCCGACCAGCTCATGGAACAGAGACAGCCTTAGTTACCATGTGGGATGACATACTTCAATATGCAGACAATGGAGCCTGCACCATGCTGATCATTTTGGACCTATCAGCAGCTTTGAAATTATGGATTATGATGTCCTCTTTTCTAGACTGTCAGATATTGCAGGTATTTCTAAACATGCACTACCATGCTTTTGCTCTTTCCTGACAAATGATAGTCAGTTGATCAAACTTGGACATTGTTTCTCAGATTCAATCCCTGTTTCTTGTGGGGTCCCTCAGGGTTGGTCTCTCTCTCCACTGCTTTTTAATATCATCCAGCCTCTGATATCCATTTCCTCTAAATTCAAGCTGCAGTATCAGAGAGAGGATCACCAGTATTGAATAAAGTTCAAGTAAATACAAAAGAGAGCCGTTACAGTTAATATGAAATGCATTTAGAAAAAGATATCAACATTCTTTGAACAATGAGCAATACAAGTGCTATTGGCGGCCATTCGGATACATATCAGTTACCATGGTGAGGCCAGATATTAGAGAGGCATATTAATGAATGACTCCAATTCCTCAAGCAGGCTTCTTACAAAAGATATTGGATTTCATTGCGGGTCAGGCGTTAAGGGGTTTACGGCGCCGTAAACGGCGCCGACCCTTAACGCCTGATTACAAGGTCCCTTAGCGCCATAGCGAGTTTAACGCCTGCTTTTTGCAGGCGTTAAAATCCATGGCGCTAAGGGACCTTGGAGATAATTACGGCACCGTAATTTACGGTGGCGTAATTATCTCCTTCCCCACTCCCATTATGCCCTATGGGGCAAAAATGGGAATGGGGAAGGGTAAATGGGAAATGGGGATTTACCGCCCCACTCACCTTGGAATGGGGCAGTGAATCCGCCAACCACCATGGCGTAAACATAGTTTACGCCATGGCGGTAAAGGTACGACCCAGGAGGTAGCTTACCGCCTGGGTCGTAATGAGGCACATTGTAAGTAGGAAAACATGTCCTACAGCTGCTTTTTACACATTACAAGAAGGGCTGGGAGATGCTTGTCAAACATGTTGTCAATTGACAAACTATTCCTGACATGCATGCTTTTCAAAAGGAAATACTGTTGGTTACAAGTTTTGAAACATTTTTGTGTGTTTGTTTTTCCTTTCATTTGATAGGAGTCTTGTACGTTTTAGGTATTTTTAAATTGATGTAATATGAGAAAAATATGTTCTCACAAACAAATATCATGTTTATGGCGAATCAAAAGTCTACCATGATTTTAGTTTATTTATTGGATATTTATAATGCGCCTATACACAAGCTGCAACAAGACAAGAGGGTGGGAGAAAAGGGAGGACAAAAACAAAAATGATCCTACTAGATCTTTTGACATTCCATTCATTTAAGTGTACTAAGAGAAGTGCAGGGGGGGAGTAGGACGGAAACACCCATGAGAAAAGCAAGTGCCAGGGGATGCCAGGTTAACAGAGCCATGGTAAAGCAGGGAGTGCAAGGGAAGCAAGGTCCATGAGTTTAGTTTGAGGTAAAGGGCTGGAAGGGCTACTGGGGTGCAGGCCCAGCCAGGCTAGTGTGGAGGGAAGGGTCCAAAGGGCAAGTGCAGGTGGGGGGAACGGGAGACCAAGTGCATGGGTTCACTGGAATAGGGGGGCCTGGTGCCTTGTAAGACTCTGAAGGAACCAGGCAGCCAGTAAAGTGGCAGAAGGGGACATTAGCAGGGGAGGTGGCGAGGGAAGGAAGATAAGAAAGAGAAGATGGCTCAAGTCTGAGAGGGCAGGGAGGCCATCTACCACCCCCCACTCTCTGCTTGGAAAGGCATCTGATCTGCAGAGAGTTAGTGCTAGACAAGCAAAGGACTCTAGCAAGGAGGTATTTAGGGAGAGAGAGTTGGATGTAGGGGGTTCCAGACCCCAGAAAGCTTTGTGAATGATGCAGGTCTTGAACTTGATCTTCGCAGCAACCAGGAGCCAGCAAAGAGACTTTAGGGCTGGAGAGATGCAGCTCCTGTGCTTTCTGCTAAGGATAAGACTTGCAGTCCTGCTCTGGATTAGTTGAAGGTGGCGAAGGGAGGAGTTAAAAATTAGGAATCCCTACTCAATGCATTACAACAGACAACTGCTGTATGTTTGATCATTTTAAATAATACAATTTATATATTATATAGACAATGGTCTCAGGAGGATAGCTATGGGGCAACGTGCTTACTTTGAAAGCAAGAGGACACGGAGCAACACAGGTTCGATCTCCGGGTCAGCGCTTAGAAACATCTGGATATTAAGTACGTTATAAATAACCCATCATATCATACTATGCAATTTTAGATTCATGAGCCAATACAACATTTCTTTACAACAATATTCTTTTAACAGTGCAGGAGTTATAGTTTGGAAATAATATAGAAAAACATGTTTCAGCAGCAACCCATGAGACAGCAGCATATTGCACCTCTGCCACTGTTGCAGTTTCTTTCCCCAATAGTGGAACATATATAACTCACCATTTAGACATCTGCAAATGTGTGGTGTGAAACGTCTTGTGTACAGATCTACACTGCCCCATTTATAATTGGTCTGAATTGTATTCACACAATTATGTTCACACTTTTGCTTTAGATTAAAGAAGGTCACAATTCAGCACCATATGTTTTGTCCGAAGTAGAATACCTTTGGATTATCATGTCTGCTACCAGTCATGCACATACATGAGGCCATTGAAGCTGAGTCTAATCTCCATCCACCTACTCAAAAAACAAAGGTTTGAGGGCAAAGCACAGATAGGGGTCCACATTCTGAAACTGCTTCCACACCATGACCCATGTCTGCTCTTAGTCCCAGACACTTGAAGATACAGATAATGCCACCCTAGATGCTGAAAACCCAATGCCTTAAACAATAACATCCAGATCCTCCAGTGATAATCCATGCTGATAAGATTCCTAAAACTGACAATTAATACTTAGATTGGTACACCGTGAGTACTAATACACCAAGATATTACCCCTGATGTAACATGCTATAGAGTGGTAACAGCATCCATCAAGTCCATCACCCATTTCACACTGTTGTTTGGCTGGTGCACTTTTAAAATATCATGTTTGATCTGTTCTTCATACCATCCTCTTTCTTACTAATCAGAGAACACTTGACTTACACATTTTCTAAAAACAGTTCTTTCTTTCCTTCTTTCTTTGTATCACATGTTATGAGGTCACCAGCTTTTCACATATAGAGCCAGGCTGGTGATCTCTGGGGGTGAGAGTGAGCCATCCACCCCATGTTTTGACCCCCTGAAGCAGGTATTAGAAGGATTGCCAAGAACTCCCTCAGCCCTTACCAGTTCCACTCATGGTAGAGATACCAAATGTCCTAGATTTTCATTGACAACCCTTTTTTGACTAATTGTCCCTGATTGCCTGTGTTCCCAATTTTAAAGCTACTTTCCAAGCACATATTTACAGGTTACAAGGGGCTCAGAAAGTCGAACCCTTATCCTGGGAGGATAGTGATACTAGCATGTACAAATGGCCAGAGCATAAGACACTAAGACAAATATACAGATAACTTTCAAAGCTTAGGCAACAATATTCAGGTGTAGTGTCCCACTCATTGATCATGCACACACAGGTTACTTGTAACAGGAGGAGGCTTTATTGCCAACTTGCCTATTTACAGATACTGGCTCTTACTGTCCTTGTGCTGGTGACTGATCAGCTATGTGGGATGGTGCAGGATGTGAATCTGTGCAGCTGCAGTTGAAGTTAGGCTGAACTCAGGAGGAGCGCCGGGGCTGCTGACTTCTTGCGAGAGGTCGGGCGCGACTTCTTGCCGGTTTGTCGACTCCACATACCTCCTTTGGTTGAGCAACAAAGAGTGTTTCCATCACATAGTTTGCAAAATGTCTGGGTCTTCTCCTTTCTGTTTGCGGGCGAGTCCCTTCTACATCTTCCTTGCATGGCAGGGTTTCCATCTCTGCTGTACTCACCCGCAGTACTTCACTCCTCCTTTGACTGTTCCCTTCTTGAGCTTGAATTCCTTCAGACTTCTTCATCTCCTGTTTAGGCCACTCTTCGGTTAGCGACTGGTCACCGCAAGAACTTCTCAAAACACTATCATTGTCCTGAACTGATGGACTGTGCATTTCTGCTGTTCTCTTTTGATATATAGCTAGCATTCTAGGTTCCATCTTCTCCCATCTTGGGTGCGCACATGCTAGGTCCCTCGCTGATACACTTTCACGGATTGACTAAACTTGGATCCCATCATGGAGTCTCTATGTGGTAGTTTAATTTTGATGAGATCACCCTCTTGGACAGTGCTTCACTGTGGAGCTCTCCTCTTGTCGTTCCACCTTTTGATGCACTCTTTGCTTCTCCTCATTCACCATACTAATTCCTCCATGTCCACTGTGCCATCTTCCCTTATTTTAGACAGCCCTGGTGGGACTAAGGTGGACGCTGCTCTCTGACCTCTGAGGAGGTGAAAAAGTGATACGTTTGTGATCCCATGCGGGTGAGGCGGTGGGCTGCCACGGCTTCCTTAACTTTTCTATGAGGGTCTAATCCTGCTGCTGTGGCTAGTTGCATGGCCCCTTTGATAACCCGGTTTGTGCGTTCCACCATGCCATTTGCTCGAGGATGATATAGGGCTGCCTTTATCTGGTGAATATTATTTTCCCTCAGAAATGTTTCCATCTCCCTTGAGACAAGTTGGATCCCAATGCCCGTGACCAATTCCCTTGATAACCCTTCTCTTTGGAAGACATCTTTGAAGGAGCAGATCACAGTGGGTGTGGTGATGTCCGGGACAAACTGTACCTCAACCCACTTCAAGAGGTAGTCTACCAACACAATCCCATGCTTGTGTTTCAGATTCATTAAATCCGACGGGTCTATAAAGTCCAATACTAGCTTTTTCAACACCCCTTCCGGCACCTCCGTTAGGTGTAATTGAACTTGCCTGACCTTGAGTATTCTATCGCTGTTGAGGCATTCATGACATCTGTCTAGGAGGAGCCAAGTGCCTCTACCGGAAATCCTGCCCCCATTTTGCCTATATGTTGGAAACCAGAAACTGCGATATGCACAATGCCAATAATGGTCTCTATACTGTGAAGAATCCTCAAAACTAGGTATTCATTGAGAAAGCCCTATATGATGTTCCCAAAGAGAAATTACAGTCTTTTAGAGGAGGTTCCGGAAGAAGTGTGAAGATGAATGAAAGGGAAGACTGGTGACGTCACATGGAGAAGAAATGACGCACCTAGAAGAGATGCCAATGAAGAGAGTATATAGACCTTATAGAATGTGATGACAAAGTGAAGAATCGAGCACCATTTCATGTGCGGAATGAAGATTGCACGTGCATAGAGCACTGAAGAAAATGCAAGCTGTTTTTATAATTTTTTATAATTGTACAGATGCTGAAATTAAAGTAGACTAAGTAATCATTAAGGCTGGCTATACGTAGAGAATAGAGTGCAGGCGGTGGCGCCAATATTTATTTGTATATAGAATCTGGATGTTCCACATCGTATTTTAGCAACCTAGACCCCATGAACAGAAGGGCTGAAAGTGTGGCACAGTAGAAGAAAAACAGCTGATGATGAGGGAAGATTCGAGAAAGGATGTCTGGCCCAGTGTCAAGGGATGGGGAAGCCAAGAGACTGGTTATCTATTCGAGAAGATACAATGAACGTGAGAAGCAAGGCAAGTTCCTGTTGAGGTGTAATGGAAAAACACTATAAGTGCCAGGTTTTATGAATTTAATAGTGCTAAATATGAGAGAAAGAGCTCAAACACGGTCTCCTGTCACATGGTCCAGATGAAAATAGACTTTGGGCAAGCTACACAGAGACTTGAAGATAAGACCATGCTCACACTCCCTTCTATTCTCAGGTGCAGTGATACTTTGTAAGGCTAAGTTCAAAGACAATTCGAATGGCAGACAGCAGGAGTGATGATGGATGTTGGGCTTATTGTGTAGGGAGGCATGACCAAGCCAACCCTCCAGTACCTCGGGTACCAGCGTGCATGCTGCCAGTGAAGTGGAATATTCCAGAAGGGTGCGTGCCAACCAATCATAGAGGGCCACATTGCAAAGAGCCCTATAGTTGGAAAGCCAATGAAACGCAGAGTATTTTATGACAGCGAAGCTTACTTGCATTAGGGGTGGGCATAGCTGTCCACCTGACCTTAGACCCAATCACAACCCCATGCCCCATAGAAAGCATACCTAGATGTTCCCCTTAAGCCTATCCTAATGTCAAGTAGGTTTCCTTATTTTGCCATGTAGTATGATGTCAATAATGACAAGTTTTTACTATATAATTGTGTTTTTTATTATATGCTTTGAGAGTTCTCGATCAGCGACTTGAGTGAACGTCCGTTGATGTCCGTTGTACTCCCTGTTTAAACAATTGAATTAAAACAGCTATGTTTTGCCAACTTCCAGAGTCAGTCTTATTATTGGTGTAAGAGAAAAAAATCTGCACCCTCATCCATCCCATATAGAGCTACTTCTCTTAAAGGGCCTTCGGGGTCACATCTTTCCGTTATTGCTCTTATGTCCGAATCCATGCCAGGTCACCAGTATGATTCTCTAACACGCCTCCTCATCATATTGCTCCCCAGGTGTCCTGCATGGGCCCTGCACATGATGGTTCTTCTCAGCGTCACTGGTGGGATTGCCTGATCGCCTCTCATTAGCATCCCCTCATGTTCAAAAATCTAATCAGCTATTTTCCAATATGGACGCAGGCCTTCGGAGACCGCCTTCTCATCCGGCCAGCCTTTCCGAACCCATTCAGTGTCCTGTTTTGTCGTGGTATCTTTAGAAGCCTCCTCCTTCCAATGATTCTCACTCATCTCCAAGAACTCCTTGCTCCTAAGATCACCTAGCGATGCAACTATGCATTCTTCTTTGTGGAAGCTGGTTGCTGTGTCTTTTCACTCTTGCAACCCGGACATGCAGTCCGCCTGAGCATTTTTCCAACCTGTGATATGCTGTATCTCATAAGTATATTCTTGCAACTTTGCTGCGATGTGGGTCAGGCGGGGAGTGGAGTTTTGTGTACCTCCTGGACTCTGCATATGTACCAAGGGCTTGTGGTCCATACCAACTGAAATTTTGTGCCCCACACGTACGTTCGAAAGTAGTCTACTGCCCATTCACACGCCTGCATTTCTTTCTCTATGTTGAAGTAATTCCTTTCTGCTTGTGACAGTGCTTTTGAGGCGAGTTCCACAATGCACTCTTTGTCACCCTTCTTCTGGGTTAGCGTCACCCCCAACCCATGCGATCTGACGTCAGTGGTGATCACTGTTCTCCACTGTGGGTAAAATTGTTGGAGGCAGGGAGCATGCATGATACCTTCCTTGATGTCCTTGAAGGCTTTTGACTGCTCCTCTCTCCACTGATAGTATGCTCCTTTCTTGAGTAGTTCCCTCATGGGGGCTGTGGTTTCAGAGAAATTAGACACAAATTTTGCATAGTACTTGGACAGGCCTAAAAACAACCTCAACTACTCCTTACTGTTGGGTGGGGGTACCTTCACTATGGCCTGCAACAGATCCTTCTTCGGGCTGATCCCTGATTTGGATATCTTGTAGCCTGTAATATGCACTTGTTGTAGCACAATCAAAGTCCTGTGTCCTGTAAATTGGCTAGCACTCTGTGAAGCACTTTGTCGTGCATCACCTGATCCTCAGCATATATCAGGATGTGGTCCTGAAAGGAGGACACATTCCCTATATTTTTCAGCAATAAGTCCATCATGCGTTGGAAAGCCGACACGGCAGAGGATAGGTGTCTTTCCCTGATGATGCTCTAAGCAGGAGGTTGTGCCCCCCTTCTATCGGGGCACATCGACTGATCCAGTCGGCACCACAAAGGATCCATAAGCCTGCATATCCATGCTGAAGATGGCCGCTAGATGTGTGGCTTCGCCTGGCCTCTTGGAGATGCCTCGAGAGGCACCTCATACTTTACAGCCTGTTGATTGGCTGCACGATTCAACCTATCGATGGACCCGACTGAGCCGGGAGGCGAAGCCGGGCCTATCTGGAAGGGCCGTGTGTAAGGGCCCTGTCTTTCCCTGTTGATGCTCTAAGCAGGAGGTTATGCCCCTCTTCCATCGGGGCACAGAGACTGATCCAGTCTCCACCACAAAGGATCCATATGCCCGCATATCCATGGTGAAGATGGCCACCAGATTCGTGGCTTCACCTGGCCTCTTGGAGATGCCTGGAGAGGCACCTCATACTTTACAGCCTGCTTATTGTCTGCAAGATTCAACCTATCGACGGACCTGACCGAGCCGGGAGACGAACTTGGGCCTACCTGGAAGGGTCATGTGTAAGGGCCCTGTCTTTTTCTGCTGATGCTCTAAGCAGGAGATTGTGCCCCCCTTCCTTCGGGGTACAGAGACTGATCCAGTCTCCACCACAAAGGATCCATATGCCCTC
The DNA here is from genome assembly GCF_040938575.1 of Ambystoma mexicanum. Classification (NCBI taxonomy): domain Eukaryota; kingdom Metazoa; phylum Chordata; class Amphibia; order Caudata; family Ambystomatidae; genus Ambystoma; species Ambystoma mexicanum. Next base: position 1,141,295,855 of record NC_090937.1, read on the forward strand.
ATAACCATGCTGAAGATGGCCGCTAGATTCGTGGCTTCTCCTGGCCTCTTGGAGATGCCTGGAGAGGCACCTCACACTTTACAGCCTGCTGATTGGCTGCAAGATTCAACCTATCGATGGACCCGACTGAGACGGGAGGCGAAGCCAGGCCTATCTGGAAGGTCCGTGTGTAAGGGCCCTGTATTTCCCTGCTGATGCTCTAAGCAGGAGGTTGTGCCTCTCTTCCATCGGGGCACAGAGACTGATCCAGTCTCCACCACAAAAGATCCATATGCCCGCATATCCATGCTGCAGATGGCCACCAGATTTGTGGCTTCGCCTGGCCTCTTGGAGATGCCTGGAGAGGCACCTCATAATGTACAGCCTGCTGATTGGCTGCAAGATTCAATCTATCGATGGACTCGACCGAACCGGGAGGCGAAGCCGGGCATATCTGGAAGGGCCGTGTGTAAGGGCCCTGTCTTTTTCTGTCTACACCTGCTGCACTGATGAGCAGCATACCCGAAAGTAAGAATGTCGGCATTTACATCTCAACCTGTCACCTCTGAAAGAAACACCTTTCTCTTGTACTCTCCCATTCACGTCACATTTCCAGCACTCACGTTCCCCTGTCATGGCCACATGCCACAGAACACAAAAACCACACCTTCTAGTGATGGGGGCAATGAGTCACCTGACTCACTTATGTCCCTTTGGGACCCATAAACACAGGGGCCCTGGCTGGACTCAGTCCTGGCACCTTTGGCGCCAGGCTCATATAGAGATGTGAGCAGGAACACTTTATTTCAGTGCAGGAGTGCTTTTACTTTATTTCAGTGCAGGAATGCTTTTATTTTACAAGAACTTTCCAGGAGCTGAAAGCCTTTATTCCAGAGAACATCCTCATGTGCTGACTCATCGTTTGTGGCTCCCTAGGTCTGGTCTTCATGTGCTGACTCTTCAGGTGTGGCAGGGTGTGACAGGCAGGCTGAACCTGGTGGGCGTGGCTTCAGAAGCTCAGCTATATAAGCTGCTCCATCCTTAAGGCTGGTGCTTCGCATTACTGTGCACTTGCGTGCAACGTGACGCTCACTTCCGCTTGGACCAGTTTACTTACTTTTGAAACCAGGCGTTCTCCTGCATACTCACCTCCAGGAAACCAGTGCTTCATCGCTTCATCTGCAGACTCATCTCCTGTCATCCAGTGATCTTGATCCCGACGCCGCAGCACTGCACTCCACATCCACAAACTCGGACCCTGTGAAGAAGTGGAAAGGCAAGGTTAGAACATCCGTCCTAGGGCCGTGCCGCATTTGAACCCTGCGCGCCCCCTAGTTAACAATTTACCAGCTACTGTACTGCTGAAGCTTCGTTCCTCATTCCCTCCGGCTGCCACTTCGAGCTCCGCACCTTCTGCCTGGCCGGCACATCACCTGCAAAGGAAGAAAGCAAAAGAGCAAACATCAAAAGTGGAACGGACATCAATACAAGACATCAAACTTTACAATACAACAAAAACAGACAGGGAAAGACAAAGGCAATCAGGAACACTTACCTGAAGTATAGTGGCTTAGTCGCAGCAGGACTGGACTACCACGTGGGGACCAGTAAAGGAACTTGATCCAAGCGCCCCTGCCAGAAGCAGCAGGACTGATTGCTCGCCAAAAACTAATCAGCAGGTGAGCTATCCAGGGACTGCGCATCCCACGGGTACCACAGTTTGGGAGAAGGGGTCTGGAAGGGGATCAGGCACACAAGCTGGCTTACTCACGCCCCCTATTATCCATGCAGGAGCAGTACCGCGCAGCATCACCTATAACCACAAGTCACCACATAAGCGCAGAGGGCGAATTTGGACCCTAACAACCTGACTGCTGGGAGGGCTGCAACCGAGCCCTAACGCTTCCAGACCAGGTAAGCGTAACACCCCTTCCTCGCCGTGGGCCAGGACCCCAAAGTACTCTGTCTTACAGACCAGCACTGCCCCAAGCCATGCACTCATGGCAGAACCCCATCCGTACCTTCGGTCTAACTAAGACTCCCATTAATGTCCGCGTGTGAACTTCAATCCAGTCCGGCCGTCAAATCTGTTACTTTGCATCTACTATCGTAACTCTGGTATAATGCTAAAGACCAAACCTATTATACCATCTCTAGTTTAGTTTAGTTTATTTATTTATATTGCATGCCTGGCCCTGAGGCATCTGAGCGCATATTTTAATAAGTACAGAGGTTACAGATAACGTAGGCAGTTACTTAGTATAATACAAAAGGTAATAGCAATTTACACAGTGAAGCTCAATTGAAATGGAATCAAGGATATAATAGTCAATGAGAGCATTATTAATTACTAGAAGGCAAATAAAATGAAGGAGGAATCAACAGGAAATACAGTAAGTGGAGTAGAAGGTTCAGGAGGTACAAGTTGCAGTTGTAAGTCAGGTTTGCATTATATGCCTAAAGCAGCTAGGTCATGCTCGAAGAGCGATTTTTTGACTTTGGCCTTGAAGGAGTGGAAAGAAGGCTTGGCTCTGAGCATGTTAGGGAGTCTGTGCCATAATTTGGCTGCGAGGACAGGGAAGCTGGTACCACCTGCTTTTTGTAACTTGAATCTCAGTATGGTCAGAGAATGGGCTTAGGTGGACCACAGTGGTCGGGTAGAAGTATGGGCAATTAAGCATTTAGCTAGGTATTCAGGGGCAAGGTTGGCCTGGCACTTATGAGTAAGTGCAAAGGTTTTAAGGGATATTCTGTGAACCACAGGGAACCAGTGAAGGCTTTGTCTCTTGTCAGGATATGTCATAGATATGTAGTTTCCTAGGGAAGTTGAGGGAAGCCCTAATGGCATTGCATTGTTCTGGGTTACCTGAAGCATGTTGATGTTCCTTTGACTGGTCCCAAGGTAGAGGACATTGCAGTAGTCGTTTTTAGCCATTATGAGAGTTCTTACAAGGATAATACTGTTGGGAGCAGTGAGAAAGGGTCTACAAGCTGTTATAGGTTTGCATGTGTATGCTGCGGCTGAGACCACAGAATTGGTTTGTCTCGTGAGTGATACGGTGGAGTCAAGAAAGATGCGAAGAGTTTTGTGTCATTGGAAACCTTGATGGTATTCCCGTCAATAACGAATGATTTGAAGGCTAGATCCAGTTTGTTAGGTCTAAAGTGCGAACCTATGATAAGTAGCTCAGTCTTTTCATCATTTAAACAAAGCCCATGATGCGCCATCCAAGCCTGGATGACTAAGTAGACATCATTAAGAGCTTTTGACTCAGTCACATAGTCGCCAGTGATAGGGATGAGTATCTGGGCGTCATCCGCATAATTAGTTTAGGTGACACCCAGAGAATCAAGAATATCAAACAAAACTTTTGTAAACACGTTATACAACGTGGGTGAGACACAAGACCCTTGTGGGATCCCACATGGGACTGGTGAAGGTTCACCAGTCCCATGTGAAGCGGATGGTGAGAAGACCCTCATGGTCTGTTTGCCAAGAAGGATCTGATCCAGGAGGTGGCTTCATCACAGAAATGGGCAGCGATTTTGAGGTGATGGCAGAGAATTTGGTGGTTGACCAAATCAAAAGCTGCAGAGAGGTCGAGCAGGAGTAATAGGGCCAGCTTGCCCTTGTCTTTTAAGTCCTCGATTTGCATTTTTGAGTCAATTAGGGCAGTTTCTGTTCCCTGTTTGGGTCGGATACCCAATTGACAGAGACCAAGGAGTTTGTTGGATTCTAGGTAGGCCTGAATTTGTAGATAGGCTGCATGGTCCAAAATGTTCAGTACAAATGGCACTGTGGTAATGGGTCTGTAGTTTGAAGGGTTACTGGGATACAGGGTGGTTTTTTAATTAAAGAGATGACGCAAGCTTCCTTGAGGTTGTCAGGGACAATACCAGATTTGAACGAGGCATTAATAAAGGTGGTGATGAAGGGGGCTAGGTCATGGGCAGCCTCCTTTTTGACAGGTGCAGAGCAGGCATCACCTTGACAATTAGATGGTTTAATCTTTTTGATGATGTTTTCCACTTCCCAGATGGACAGACGTGAGAAGCTGAATGGTTTGAAGGCATGTGCAGGTGCAGAGATGTTGTTGGCTGAAGAGTTTGAAGGTGAGTCTGTAAGTAAGCTACATTGTTTGATTTTTTTTTTAGTCTGCAGAGTTGAGATTTTATCAAGGCGTGCATTTTGGATATTATTACACCATGTGGTGTCAGTGTTACACATATTGATGGGCGCTATAGGGGATTCAAGTTCTTTGAGTTGGATTCAGCCTGTGGCATGCTCTTATTATAAAATGTCTTTTTTTGCTAAGATTATTGCTTCTTTGTAGTTGGAAGAGGCAGTGATCAGGGTACTTTTATTAATGTCAGTTGGTCTATCTTTCCAGGGTGCCTCTGCATTTCTTTTGGCTTTGCGTAAGTCCTGCAAGTGTGGTATGAACCACGAATTGAGGTGAGCACAGGGTTTTGGCTTCTGCAATTTTAGTGGAGCTATGAAATTTAGCGCTTTCAGAATAGTTTGGTTGTAGTCATCTACTAGGATTGTAGGATCAGAGCAGGATTCCGAGACGTTGTTAAGAAGTGGAAGGATATGAGGGAGAAGTTTCTCCTTAGTGATGTCCTTCTTATTGCGGGTGTGGGTAGAAGGTGCAATATTGGATTTAGGGCTTAGATTTAATGGTAAAGGTTATCTTGTGATTATCGGACCAGATGCACGGTATAACAGTCACCAGATTGATGGCACAGTTCAAATCGGTGAGCCAATCAAGGGTTCTTCCTTTAATGTGTGTCAGCTCCTGAATGTGGTGGGTGAATCCTAAGTCTGTTAGTGAGTTGGCTAGGTCCAAGGCTTTGAGATCATTAGGATCTTGGTAGCCAAGATTGAGATCTCTGAGTAGTATAATTTGGGAGTTGGGTTTGGTGTTGGCAGGTAGAAGGGAAAATATATCCTCAGCAAATGTGGAGATGGGTCCTGGTGGCCTATAGATAAGGTGCACTGTAGCAGTTTGATTGAGTGATATTGGTAGTTTGACTGATAGTAGCTCAGCGGAGTAGAACTGCAAGTTTGGGATCGTTCTAAGTTCTAAGTTCAAGGGATCTTTTGAAGATGAATGCGACGCCTCCACCTTTAGATTGGTTAGAGTCTCTGTTACATCTGATGATGGCATAATTATCGGGTATTGCCATGGACAGTGTGGGTCCAGCTGCTGCATGTAACAAGATTTCCCTAATGTCTAGGAAGTCAAGGTCTTTGGTTACAATGAAGTCGGCAATGTCAAGCGCATCAGCTAGGATAGATCTGGCATTGCCAAGTGCGCCTTTGATCATGATATCTCTTGTGGTGTGAGAGTTGTTGTCATGGGGGATCGAGGTGTTTTTAGAAGTTGATACCTGGATCATTAGGTGCTGATAATGCTGATATATCATTATCCTGGTAAGGTAGGAGTTTGATGTTGGATGGGAAGTATGGGTGTCGGGTTATTTGGCTGAATCTTGATCCTAATCGGAAGTTCCAAAAATGGAGAGCACATCGTTGGTTGGGCGTGGGTCTGGTAGCAACGTGCTCAAGCCAAAGGGCTGGGGAGTTAAGGTAATGATTAATACATGGCATGATGATGCCGGGCTCAGAGCTGTGAGAGTGCGCGGTAAAAAAGGGTGAAGATAAGGTAAGGCGGAACAGGTAAGATGAGTGAATGTGTTTGGGGACGTGGTCCGTGCAAACAATGTTCTACTATGTTTTTTGCGTATGAGTCGTGAGAGCATGCCAGATGTTAGTGCTGACAATCAGAGTGGACCTTATAATTAACGTGGTAGGGAGTAATAGGAGCAGTGTACGGTATGTCCAGTGAGGGCAGTGCATTGTGAAGGACTGAACTAGACTGGTAATCAGGTAAACAAACAATGTTACCTAGGGAAGGTTAAAAAGGAGAGGTGCGAGGATCTCTCATAAGGAAGCAGGAAGATGGCAATCATACTGTGTTAATATAGCTGGACTGTAAAGGAAATAGAAGCAAGCGTGCGAGGTAACAACTTGGCATAAGTTAGATTCAAAGAAGTGCGGCTAATTAGTGATGATGATACTTATTACTAGTACGGTTGGCAAGCATTCAGAGAAAGCGCCCGCAAGAATATGCGTCATTAAATGTAGGTGTTCTGTTCAAGGGGTGTAGACAGGAATGGCAAATGGTACATACACAGTGACTGTTGGCAATGACGGGTCATGCATACAAAAATAGGTTGAGGTGAATCAAGGCTGTGCAGAACCATATAGTAGGCTAACAGTAACTGTGAATGAACAGGGTGTAAACAACTAATGCATATAGTGAATACAGTGCAAAATCATTATAAGCGGTGCAAAGTCATTAAAATGGGCTAACAGCAGCTGTAGGCAGCTACTGCATACGGAATGTACGGCAGCTGCCAAAAAGTGAGCACATAACTCCATATACGTTCCGCGATGTAAGTTGGAATAAAATACATTATAAGAAATAGCATAACATTTCAAATGGAATATATATATTTTTTTTTTTATTGAATATAGTTGAAATTATATCAACTTTTTCAATTTATACATAGTAAAAAATGTCATAAGCATAAAAGGTCAAAAACAAAAAAAATTTACATCCCAGATAGAAAAATAGACATTCATATAAATTCACAAGTTAAGATGTCAGTACTCAATACATTATTTCGAAAAGATAAAACGATTGCAAACAAATTTATCATAGCAGAGTTAAGAGCAGCAACACAATTTTCATTCCATGTTCAAAGCCTTTAAAAAATTAATTGTGGCAAGTCTAATGCTCATACATTCAGTAGCTGAGAAAGCGACCCATCTATTTGTAGGATCAATTTGAGCAAAATACGCAAAATGATTTACAAAGTGAGATCTTCTCAAATTCGTAACGGCTGAACACTCCATTATTATATGTTGCAGAAGTTCGACAATCGCTGCATTTTTACAAAACCTGCACCAATTAAGGTCAGAGGGAATTTGCTTTCTTCTTGTTTTAACCTCACGAGTGGGCCAAATATTGAACCGCAACCGTAGAATTGCAGTTCTGGTGGCAGCAGATGGAGCCAAACATAAATAGGATGCAGTGTCTCTATAACGTTTTGGTCTAAATATTGCAGAGTCAAAATCTTTGTATGTTAAACATTGAGCTCTAGTGTCAATCCGGTCCATCAAGTTTACTTTCTTCTTTGCGCGCCCAGGGTGATACACAAGAATATCAAGTGGTATATCAGCATGCACCATAATTGTTAAAATGGTTGTGGACCAATGTTTTGGGAATGCTTCGGGTGAGTTAAGTAAATAACTAGAGATGGAAGATAATGTGGAGTTATCGAATGAAGATAGCAAACATTTACGAAATAAGGCACATAAGCGCCAATTATGTAAAGCAGTTAATGAAATTAGACCTAATTCATAACGCATCAACACTCCAGGAATACACTGTGGGAGATGTAAAATTGCACGCCAGAACTTAGCTTCTAATAAGTTGAAGAATCCTGGAGGAATGATTTGGGTTTCTAGACCATAGAGGATGGTTGCTACAACATTCTGATTCCAATATGTAATGGCAGCTTTGATCGAAAATTTGCCATATTTGGAAACAATCAATCGTGTTTGACAGATCGCCATAATTAGCTTCTGTTTGATTTTATTCAGATGCGAATGTAATGTGGGACAACCATCAAAAATAAGGCCCAGATAAACATAAACATAATTTGGAACCATCTTTATAGGGATCCCCTCAATTTGCCATTCGAGCAGATGCTTACGTTGACCTTTAGGGACATACGTAACAATCTGTGTTTTACCAGTATTTACCACCAATTCATTTTCTTTAAAGTAACAGCAGAGTGCAGACAAAAGATTGCGTAAGCCACTTGGTGTTTTCGAGACTAAGACAAGATCATCAGCATACCACAGAACACTAATTTTCACTCCATTCAGTTTAGGCGCATCAGCCAGTATTTTGCTGAAAATCCAGCGTACGTCATTAATAAAAAAATTAAACAGAGCTGATGCTAAAATACACCCCTGTTTCAGCCCTCTAAACGTGAAAACTGGGGAAGATAAGAGACCCTCTGCATTTAATCTTATAAAGACCTTAGTGTTCGAATGAAGAGCAAAAATAATGTCAATAAGGGTGGAGGGACACTCCGCCTCGATTAACTTATCAAGAAGTTTCAGTCTTGATACCGAATCAAAGGCGGAGTGAAGATCCACAAACATAAAATATCTTGGTTGTCTCTTATTCTGAGCTTGTTTTATGGCATTTAAAGCAATTAAATTGACGCCAGTTCCCAAACCAGTCACAAAACCAGTTTGTGCTGGATCACGTTGTCTTGCTGTGGCCGACCAGACATCAAAGTCTCTTAACACTATCCTAGAGAACATTTTTCCAGGAGCGTCCAATAATGCTATCGGACGATAGCTTTTTGCATCCATACGGTCACCTTTTTATAGATTGGAATAATCACGGATGAGCGCCATGAGTCTGGAATATTTTTGGTTTGCAAAATGTGATGAAAGGCATTGTTCAAAATACACGCCCATTCTTTTATATTTTGTTTAAACATCAAATTTGTAAGACCATCAAGGCCTGCCGCTCTTGACGAGGATGATGTTTTGATAAAGTCTTGAATGATTGATTTTGTACAATGCAAGTACCAACATTTTGCTGAATTGCTGTTATAATTGTGACAGGTCATCTTAGAATCGTCATGTAGTGTGGTAAAATGTGTAACCCACGCGGATTCAGATACTCCCTTAAGTTGCAAATGAACTTGGGGTGCTGTGTTACATTTGTTCAGTAGCTCCCAAACCAAAGCAGAGTTTTTATTGCGACAGGCTGCTAGAAAATGTTCACTATCTAATTGATATAATGCAGCTTTTCTTGACCGTACCCAGTTTCGATATCTAGAACTAGCAATATTAACAGCTTTGATCTGCACATTCCTGGGTAGTTTCCGAAGGGTTCTAATCTCTTTTCTATAAGCTTTCTTTCTCTCATAAAGAGCTAAATCAAACCCATGTACATGTTTCTTAAAAGGCTTGTTGTGGACAGGATAAAGGTTCATGAATGTGTTTAATACATCTATATAAGATTCAGCCTTATGCAACCTCTGACTGCTCAAAATGGCACCATTCAATGCTAATAGTTTATTAGTAGACCACTTGAATCGATTTCTGGCATTATTGACTGATAAAGTCTGTTTATAACGAAGTTCAGCTTTGGAACGATTTTGAATTTCAGCCGACCAGAATAGAGCAAGTAGATGGTGATTGCTGACTGTCTGTTTTACAACAACAGATTTGCTGGTGTTCATAAAAATGCTGTTAGACATGAAGATGTAATCAATTGTAGATTTGGAGATTTGGAGCTACCTCTCTCCAAGGTGTTCATAGGAGGGATGTCACCCAAAATCGCACCATTTGCCATTTTTAAGTTAAGATCTTCCATAAATGAAATCCATCTTGCTCCCTCAAGATTCTTGCTCCTTGTGTTCGACTCAAAGCAAGAAAGGTTCAAGTCGCCCATTACTAAAATTCCAGAAATATTGCCTTGAGAAGAAAGGAATTCAAAAAGAAGCGAGAGAGCAGCATAAAAGCTATCATCAATAATTCCCACTGGATTTCGGTAAAGGTTAATGATTGCATATGTCTGGGAATGGAGGGTGATCTTGACTAATTGCATACATTTGTTTGGAGCTTGCCAGGGAAAATTTTTAAAACCTTTACTCGCTTTCACCGCAACTATCAAGCCAGCAGTGGGTCTACCTTTGCCACCACATTCTGCTGGAAGTAAAATAAGCTCATGATCATCCCATGTGGGGGGATTCATTAGCCACATTTCTTGTAAGGCTACTATATCATAGCTATTCAACTGATCATTTAATGTCCATTGCAGATGAGAGGAGCCTCGAGTATTCCAACTAGCAAGTGAAATTTCCATAGAGAGAACATTTGTTCGTGGTTATGAACGAAAGTTGGCAGAAGACAGAGTCTGGAGCTTTTTCTTTAGCACAAAAATTGCAGGCACTCGAGAGTTCCGGAGTAGAACCTACAATGGATTCATTGACATCAAACTCCTTAGATTGTTGACGTGCCGGGTCTTGTGCTAATAAAAAGCCTAAATTGAATAAATCCATTCTAGCGTTCCATAAAGTATTGCGAACAATTACAGATTTTATCCATAATCGAACAACAGAAAGATTCTTATCACAAAGAAACTCAATTTGATCCAAATCACTGGAGGATATAGCTTCCAATCCCTCTATGTCTCCAAAAATATTAAAGACACTAGCACGACATAAGTCGTACTTCGGAAAGGACCCATCTCGACACTTCAGAATTAAGGTGTGAAACAAATTGAATTTCTTTGACAAGGCGCCACCAGCGTCATTTGTGTGAGAATTGGTGTTAACATTACGAGATTCAGGATTCTTCTTAGTGTTTTGTTTCGGGTGATCTTGATTACGTCGACTATTACAGAAAAGTGGCTTGGGGTTCGTGCAAGTATCTATTCTGGTTTTAAGAGATAGAGCTTCATTATCGATATTATTAAAAGAGTTGTGTATATGAGGAGGCTGGGCAGTAACGTTTGCGGCTTCAGGCAATACCTCCGAAATTCTTTTCAAAAGATAAGAGTCTACCATTGCTCTTAATGAGCTCAATCGATCATCAACGCCTGATGTAGAAACAACAGGAGAAGGTAACTTAACAGCACCTGCAGAGATTTCACCACAGTATGAGGTCAAAGTGGTTTGTACAGAAGAGATGGGTTGATTTGTTCGCACATTATCAGGCTTACATGATACCAAATGAATCAGCTCGTTCAGAGGGTCACAATTAAGTGGAAAATTATGAACCTCCTTTGGAGCAACTTGGGGAAGTGGAAGATTGCATGACAAATCTTTGTTTGTGGGAGGCTCAGAGGCCGGAGAGATCAATTCATTGTTTATGTTATCATCGCGAATATCTATAGAAGCAACTGGAGTGCAAGAGGTGGTTGTCAAAACACCTGAAGGGAGATTGATTTGTGATTGTTTTTTTGCACCAACAAAATCTTTAATATTTCTTTGTATAACCTTGGTTGAAACAGATTTTGTTTTTCTAGTGTATGCAGATGTGCAACCTGTTTTTTGTAAGTTTTGCTTGGAGTATCCACGAGAGTTGGGATTAACTACAGGTTGGTCAGCACTCTTCACAGGCGAATCAACACTAATCCAGGACTCATTATTTTTTGTTGCCGAAACTTCTTCCACACATTCAATAGGACGAATGATTTTAGAAAATACTAGTAAGACTGACTTGATAGTCTGTGGGACTTTGTTGCACGCTTCTAGATTCAAGAGACGTTGCATAATGGATGCACCAGATTGTTCGTTCATGCCTTGATGAGGGGACCAATAGGATTCTAAAAAAGATACTCTTTGCTCCAGGCTTTCTAAGGAAGGACTTTTAATGCATTTGTGTGAGTTATTTCTCATCCAATCACTTATATGATCTAACTTGGTAGTTTGGTTGGCTATTTTCTGATCTATGGATTCAAATAGCTTAAATAAGCTAGATATGGTGGTATTAATGGCCCCCAAGGTAATTTCTAATAAGACAGGGTTGGCTGAGGGTGCAGGGTTTTTTTTTTTTTTCTTTTCAGAAGTTAGACAACGGCGGGGTGTTGGTTGTGAAAAAGAAACCTCATTGTCCTGTCTTGTTGAGTCCATGGAACATGGTTGTTCATAGTCAGACATAATTGAAGCTCTTGAACTTTCTAAGTCCATGCACTCAGGGGGGATTGGATGAGGAGGTGATAGTGACTTATTTAAGCTAACCTGCCCCACGTCTTCAATGATTACAGAGGCCACAGAAGCGTTCAAGGTGGGCGTGCCTCGCGCCGATTTACAACTTTCATTTTGTATTTCTTCAAACTCTTGAATGGATTCTTCTAAACTGTGGCATCTGTATGCTGCTGCCGCCCTGCAAGAAAGGGTTGGGCAACAGGCTTATTCCACCTAAAATGTCTTTGCATTTGTATGCTGCTGTCGCCCTGCAAGAAGGGGTTGGGCAACATGTTAATGCCACCTAAAATGTCTTTGCATTTGTATGCTGCTGCCACCCTGCAACATGGGGTTGGGCAGTATATCTGTGCCACCAAAAAATGACTATGCATTTGTATGCTGCTGCCACCTTGTGACATGGGGTTGGGCAATATATCTATGCCACCACAAAATGACTATGCATGTGTATGCTGCTGGCAGCCTGCAACATGGGGTTGGGCAACATGTTTGTGCCACCTAAAATGACTATGCATTTGTATGCTGCTGCCACTCTGCAACATGGGGTTGGGCAACATGTTTGTGCCACCTAAAAAGACTATGCATTTGTATGCTGCTGCCACCCTGCAACATGTTTGTTGTTTGTTTGTTTGTTTTATTATTTATAATGGGCATTATAACGTAGGGTAACAGGGCGCTATAGTTACAAGTATATGCAAAGCTTAGTCACACAAAAATGTATACAGTTTACGTACAGGTAATAATTACAGGAGTGTATATAAAGTGGGTGCCTATTTACAGACATAGTATACAGGAAAAGAACATGCAGGCAATTTCCAGAGAGAATTATATACAGAATAAAATCAGGTGAACAGAGATAAGTACAAGGAGACACGCAGAGAAATGAAGATATCATATCATATAGTGGGTACTATACAGCTTGCCTTTAAAGCTTGCATTACACACAGCTCTGTTTCTTCAAAGGAATGTTAAGTGCCATTCATTTAAGTACAATAGTAATTAAAACATTGTGTCAAATTAATACAGCGCCTAGGGAATAACAGGCACAGGCCAATGGGTGCACTATAAGACAGTGTGCTTAATGCCGCAACGCATCTAGGCAACACACAGATTAGCACGGTAAACAACGGTAGAGGAGACACAAACATATCACTAAAAGACGTTAGAGCAATAGTTACATGGTCTAATTTTGTAATATTAGTAATAGTATAACCCCTAGAAAGGGGTGACGACAGGAGATACAGTCACAGTGTTAGTCTAGAGGATGCGATCACGGATTCAATTGAAGATAGTCATGACAGGGCGCCCGAAGGAGAGACTGAGCGTGACTGTGAAGTGGTAGTGGGCGAGTTAGCTTGAGGGCAATGTAGTGCCTAGTGAGGGCAGGTAGTGTCTTACCTCCAATAATCAGCAAGTAGTCTCAGTGTTGGTGAATTGCACCAGCACTCCAGTGCGCGAACAGGGTGCAAACAGGGCCTTTGTCAGGTTGGCCGGTGTATCCGTCTGCCGGCGGATGTTGTGACTTGAAAGAGGCTCACGTTGCCTAGTAACGAAGCACGGCTTCACTCTGGGGCTGCGTTGCGCCCGCAATGACTAAGTCAGGTGGAAGATTTGCCATGCAAGAACAGGCATTTTAGGCAATCTCTGCATTTAGAACTCATTATCCCGGCCCCAAATGAACTGATGCTGCTCCCCCTAACATGAGGGGAGTCCTCCCTAGTATATACGGATACCTATGCACGACCATCATGTTCACCGCCGCAGCACTTCCGCACAAGAGGTGAAGTTTCTTCCGTATATGTTCCTTTCTCATGGCCCACTCAGGTTGCTGGTAATATGTGTGCCCCCCACCCCTCCTATGGTCGCCTGTGTCGCTGTGTGTGCCTGTGTATGCTCCCCACCCCATCTATGGTCGCCTATGTTGCTGTTAATTTGTTCATTTATTTTATAAAGTGCACACTCGCCGAAGCATCTTGGCGCTAGCAAAGAGGTGAAGTTTCTTCCGTGTATGTTCTCTTATCATGGCCCACTCAGGTTGCAGATGATATGTGTGCCCCTCACCCCCTCCTATGGTCGCCTATGTTGCTGTGTGTGCATGTATGTGCCCCCCACCCCTCCTGTGGTCTCCTGTGTCGCTGTGTGTGCCTGTATGTGCCCTTCTCCCCTTCTATGTTCGCCTGTGTTTCGGTATGTGCCCGTGTGCCCCCAACAACGCCATGTGTTTACCTCTCCTCCCTTCTCCCACTCCTCCAAGCCACACCTGCCTAAACTGACCTTGCATCTGTATGCTGCTGCCGCCCTGCAAGAAAGGGTTGGGCAACAGGCTTATTCCACCTAAAATGTCTTTGCATTTGTATGCTGCTGTCGCCCTGCGAGAAGGGGTTGGGCAACATGTTACTGCCACCTAAAATGTCTTTGCATTTGTATGCTGCTGCCACCCTGCAACATGGGGTTGGGCAGTATATCTGTGCCACCAAAAAATTACTTTGCATTTGTATGCTGCTGCCACCTTGTGACATGGGGTTGGGCAATATATCTATGCCACCACAAAATGACTATGCATGTGTATGCTGCTGGCAGCCTGCAACATGGGGTTGGGCAACATGTTTGTGCCACCTAAAATGACTATGCATTTGTATGCTGCTGCCACTCTGCAACATGGGGTTGGGCAACATGTTTGTGCCACCTAAAAAGACTATGCATTTGTATGCTGCTGCCACCCTGCAACATGTTTGTTGTTTGTTTGTTTGTTTTATTATTTATAATGGGCATTATAACGTAGGGTAACAGGGCGCTATAGTTACAAGTATATGCAAAGCTTAGTCACACAAAAATGTATACAGTTTACGTACAGGTAATAATTACAGGAGTGTATATAAAGTGGGTGCCTATTTACAGACATAGTATACAGGAAAAGAACATGCAGGCAATTTCCAGAGAGAATTATATACAGAATAAAATCAGGTGAACAGAGATAAGTACAAGGAGACACGCAGAGAAATGAAGATATCATATCATATAGTGGGTACTATACAGCTTGCCTTTAAAGCTTGCATTACACACAGCTCTGTTTCTTCAAAGGAATGTTAAGTGCCATTCATTTAAGTACAATAGTAATTAAAACATTGTGTCAAATTAATACAGCGCCCAGGGAATAACAGGCACAGGCCAATGGGTGCACTATAAGACAGTGTGCTTAATGCCGCAACGCATCTAGGCAACACACAGATTAGCACGGTAAACAACGGTAGAGGGGACACAAACATATCACTCAAAGATGTTAGAGCTGCAGTTACAGGGTCTAATTTTGTAATAGTAGTAATAGTATAACCCCTAGAAAGGGGTGACGACAGGAGATACAGTCACGGTGTTAGTCTAGAGGATGCGATCACGGATTCAATTGAAGATAGTCATGACAGGGCGCCCGAAGGAGAGACTGAGCGTGACTGTGAAGTGGTAGTGGGCGAGTTAGCTTGAGGGCAATGTAGTGCCTAGTGAGGGCAGGTAGTGTCTTACCTCCAATAATCAGCAAGTAGTCTCAGTGTTGGTGAATTGCACCGGCACTCCAGTGTGCGAACAGGGTGCAAACAGGGCCTTTGTCAGGTTGGCCGGTGTATCTGCCTGCCGCCGGATGTTGTGACTTGAAAGAGGCTCACGTTGCCTAGTAACGAAGCACGGCCTCACTCTGGGGCTGCGTTGCGCCCGCAATGACTAAGTCAGGTGGAAGATTTGCCATGCAAGAACAGGCATCTTAGGCAATCTCTGCATTTAGAACTCATTATCCTTGCCCCAAATGAACTGATGCTGCTCCCCCTAACATGAGGGGAGTCCTCCCTAGTATATACGGATACCTATGCACGACCATCATGTTCACCGCCGCAGCACTTCCGCACAAGAGGTGAAGTTTCTTCCGTATATGTTCCTTTCTCATGGCCCACTCAGGTTGCTGGTAATATGTGTGCCCCCCACCCCTCCTATGGTCGCCTGTGTCGCTGGGTGTGCCTGTGTATGCTCCCCACCCCATCTATGGTCGCCTATGTTGCTGTTAATTTGTTCATTTATTTTATAAAGTGCACACTCGCCGAAGCATCTTGGCGCTAGCAAAGAGGTGAAGTTTCTTCCGTGTATGTTCTCTTCTCATGGCCCACTCAGGTTGCAGATAATATGGATGCCCCTCACCCCCTCCTATGGTCGCCTATGTTGCTGTGTGTGCCTGTATGTGCCCCCCACTCCTCCTGTGGTCACCTGTGTCGCTGTGTGTGCCTGTATGTGCCCTTCTCCCCTTCTTTGTTCGCCTGTGTTTCGGTATGTGCCCGTGTGCCCCCAACAACGCCATGTGTTTACCTCTCCTCCCTTCTCCCACTCCTCCAAGCCACACCTGCCTAAACTGACCTTGCATCTGTATGCTGCTGCCGCCCTGCAAGAAAGGGTTGGGCAACAGGCTTATGCCACATAAAATGTCTTTGCATTTGTATGCTGCTGTCGCCCTGCGAGAAGGGGTTGGGCAACATGTTACTGCCACCTAAAATGTCTTTGCATTTGTATGCTGCTGCCACCCTGCAACATGGGGTTGGGCAGTATATCTGTGCCACCAAAAAATGACAATGCATTTGTAAGCTGCTGCCACCTTGTGACATGGGGTTGGGCAATATATCTATGCCACCAAAAAATGACTATGCATGTGTATGCTGCTGGCAGCCTGCAACATGGGGTTGGGCAACATGTTTGTGCCACCTAAAATGACTATGCATTTGTATGCTGCTGCCACTCTGCAACATGGGGTTGGGCAACATGTTTGTGCCACCTAAAAAGACTATGCATTTGTATGCTGCTGCCACCCTGCAACATGTTTGTTGTTTGTTTGTTTGTTTTATTATTTATAATGGGCATTATAACGTAGGGTAACAGGGCGCTATAGTTACAAGTATATGCAAAGCTTAGTCACACAAAAATGTATACAGTTTAAGTACAGGTAATAATTACAGGAGTGTATATAAAGTGGGTGCTTATTTACAGACATAGTATACAGGAAAAGAACATGCAGGCAATTTCCAGAGAGAATTATATACAGAATAAAATCAGGTGAACAGAGATAAGTACAAGGAGACACGCAGAGAAATGAAGATATCATATCATATAGTGGGTACTATACAGCTTGCCTTTAAAGCTTGCATTACACACAGCTCTGTTTCTTCAAAGGAATGTTAAGTGCCATTCATTTAAGTACAATAGTAATTAAAACATTGTGTCAAATTAATACAGCTCCTAGGGAATAACAGGCACAGGCCAATGGGTGCACTATAAGACAGTGTGCTTAATGCCGCAACGCATCTAGGCAACACACAGATTAGCACGGTAAACAACGGTAGAGGGGACACAAACATATCACTCAAAGATGTTAGAGCAGCAGTTACAGGGTCTAATTTTGTAATAGTAGTAATAGTATAACCCGTAGAAAGGGGTGACGACAGGAGATACAGTCACGGTGTTAGTCTAGAGGATGCGATCAAGGATTCAATTGAAGATAGTCATGACAGGGCGCCCGAAGGAGAGACTGAGCGTGACTGTGAAGTGGTAGTGGGCGAGTTAGCTTGAGGGCAATGTAGTGCCTAGAAGGGGCAGGTAGTGTCTTACCTCCAATAATCAGCAAGTAGTCTCAGTGTTGGTGAATTGCACCGGCACTCCAGTGCGCGAACAGGGTGCAAACAGGGCCTTTGTCAGGTTGGCCGGTGTATCCGCCTGCCGGCGGATGTTGTGACTTGAAAGAGGCTCACGTTGCCTAGTAACGAAGCACGGCCTCACTCTGGTGCTGCGTTGCGCCCGCAATGACTAAGTCAGGTGGAAGATTTGCCATGCAAGAACAGGCATCTTAGGCAATCTCTGCATTTAGAACTCATTATCCTTGCCCCAAATGAACTGATGCTGCTCCCCCTAACATGAGGGGAGACCTCCCTAGTATATACGGATACCTATGCACGACCATCATGTTCACCGCCGCAGCACTTCCGCACAAGAGGTGAAGTTTCTTCCGTATATGTTCCTTTCTCATGGCCCACTCAGGTTGCTGGTAATATGTGTGCCCCCCACCCCTCCTATGGTCGCCTGTGTCGCTGTGTGTGCCTGTGTATGCTCCCCACCCCATCTATGGTCGCCTATTTTGCTGTTAATTTGTTCATTTATTTTATAAAGTGCCCACTCGCCGAAGCATCTTGGCGCTAGCAAAGAGGTGAAGTTTCTTCCGTGTATGTTCTCTTCTCATGGCCCACTCAGGTTGCAGATAATATGTGTGCCCCTCACCCCCTCCTATGGTCGCCTATGTTGCTGTGTGTGCCTGTATGTGCCCCCCACCCCTCCTGTGGTCTCCTGTGTCGCTGTGTGTGCCTGTATGTGCCCTTCTCCCCTTCTATGTTCGCCTGTGTTTCGGTATGTGCCCGTGTGCCCCCAACAACGCCATGTGTTTACCTCTCCTCCCTTCTCCCACTCCTCCAAGCCACACCTGCCTAAACTGACCTTGCATCTGTATGCTGCTGCCGCCCTGCAAGAAAAGGTTGGGCAACAGGCTTATTCCACATAAAATGTCTTTGCATTTGTATGCTGCTGTCGCCCTGCGAGAAGGGGTTGGGCAACATGTTACTGCCACCTAAAATGTCTTTGCATTTGTATGCTGCTGCCACCCTGCAACATGGGGTTGGGCAGTATATCTGTGCCACCAAAAAATGACTATGCATTTGTATGCTGCTGCCACCTTGTGACATGGGGTTGGGCAATATATCTATGCCACCAAAAAATGACTATGCATGTGTATGCTGCTGGCAGCCTGCAACATGGGGTTGGGCAACATGTTTGTGCCACCTAAAATGACTATGCATTTGTATGCTGCTGCCACTCTGCAACATGGGGTTGGGCAACATGTTTGTGCCACCTAAAAAGACTATGCATTTGTATGCTGCTGCCACCCTGCAACATGTTTGTTGTTTGTTTGTTTGTTTTATTATTTATAATGGGCATTATAACGTAGGGTAACAGGGCGCTATAGTTACAAGTATATGCAAAGCTTAGTCACACAAAAATGTATACAGTTTAAGTACAGGTAATAATTACAGGAGTGTATATAAAGTGGGTGCTTATTTACAGACATAGTATACAGGAAAAGAACATGCAGGCAATTTCCAGAGAGAATTATATACAGAATAAAATCAGGTGAACAGAGATAAGTACAAGGAGACACGCAGAGAAATGAAGATATCATATCATATAGTGGGTACTATACAGCTTGCCTTTAAAGCTTGCATTACACACAGCTCTGTTTCTTCAAAGGAATGTTAAGTGCCATTCATTTAAGTACAATAGTAATTAAAACATTGTGTCAAATTAATACAGCGCCTAGGGAATAACAGGCACAGGCCAATGGGTGCACTATAAGACAGTGTGCTTAATGCCGCAACGCATCTAGGCAACACACAGATTAGCACGGTAAACAACGGTAGAGGGGACACGAACATATCACTTAAAGATGTTAGAGCAGCAGTTACAGGGTCTAATTTTGTAATAGATGTAATAGTATAACCCCTAGAAAGGGGTGACGACAGGAGATACAGTCACGGTGTTAGTCTAGAGGATGCGATCACGGATTCAATTGAAGATAGTCATGACAGAGCGCCCAAAGGAGAGACTGAGCGTGACTGTGAAGTGGTAGTGGGCGAGTTAGCTTGAGGGCAATGTAGTGCATAGAAGGGGCAGGTAGTGTCTTACCTCCAATAATCAGCAAGTAGTCTCAGTGTTGGTGAATTGCACCGGCACTCCAGTGCGCGAACAGGGTGCACACAGGGCCTTTGTCAGGTTGGCCGGTGTATCCGCCTGCCGGCGGATGTTGTGACTTGAAAGAGGCTCACGTTGCCTAGTAACGAAGCACGGCCTCACTCTGGTGCTGCGTTGCGCCCGCAATGACTAAGTCAGGTGGAAGATTTGCCATGCAAGAACAGGCATCTTAGGCAATCTCTGCATTTAGAACTCATTATCCTTGCCCCAAATGAACTGATGCTGCTCCCCCTAACATGAGGGGAGTCCTCCCTAGTATATACGGATACCTATGCACGACCATCATGTTCACCGCCGCAGCACTTCCGCAAAAGAGGTGAAGTTTCTTCCGTATATGTTCCTTTCTCATGGCCCACTCAGGTTGCTGGTAATATGTGTGCCCCCCACCCCTCCTATGGTCGCCTGTGTCGCTGTGTGTGCCTGTGTATGCTCCCCACCCCATCTATGGTCGCCTATGTTGCTGTTAATTTGTTCATTTATTTTATAAAGTGCACACTCGCCGAAGCATCTTGGCGCTAGCAAAGAGGTGAAGTTTCTTCCGTGTATGTTCTCTTCTCATGGCCCACTCAGGTTGCAGATAATATGTGTGCCCCTCACCCCCTCCTATGGTCGCCTGTGCTGGTGTGTGTGCCTGTATGTGCCCCCCACCCCTCCTGTGGTTGCCTGCGTCACTGTGTGTGCCGGTGTAAGCCCCCCACCCTTCATATGGTCGCCTGTGTTGCTGTGTGTGCCTGTTTGTGCCCCCCACCCCTCCTATGGTTGCCTGTGTCGCTGTGTGTGGCTGTGTATGCCCCCACCCCTCCTATTGTTGCCTATGTTGCTGTGTGTGCTTGCATGTGCCCCCCACCCCTCCTATGGTCACCTGTGTCGCTGTATGTGCCTGTATGTGCCCTTCTCCCCTTCTATGTTCGCCTGTGTTTCGGTATGTGCCCGTGTGCCCCCAACAACGCCATGTGTTTACCTCTCCTCCCTTCTCCCACTCCTCCAAGCCACACCTGCCTAAACTGACCTTGCATCTGTATGCTGCTGCCGCCCTGCAAGAAAGGGTTGGGCAACAGGCTTATTCCACCTAAAATGTCTTTGCATTTGTATGCTGCTGCCGCCCTGCGAGAAGGGGTTGGGCAACATGTTACTGCCACCTAAAATGTCTTTGCATTTGTATGCTGCTGCCACCCTGCAACATGGGGTTGGGCAGTATATCTGTGCCACCAAAAAATGACTATGCATTTGTATGCTGCTGCCACCCTGTGACATGGGGTTGGGCAATATATCTATGCCACCAAAAAATGACTATGCATGTGTATGCTGCTGGCAGCCTGCAACATGGGGTTGGGCAACATGTTTGTGCCACCTAAAATGACTATGCATTTGTATGCTGCTGCCACCCTGCAACATGGGCTTGGGCAACATGTTTGTGCCACCTAAAAAGACTATGCATTTGTATGCTGCTGCCACCCTGCAACATGTTTGTTGTTTGTTTGTTTGTTTTATTATTTATAATGGGCATTATAACGTAGGGTAACAGGGCGCTATAGTTACAAGTATATGCAAAGCTTAGTCACACAAAAATGTATACAGTTTACGTACAGGTAATAATTACAGGAGTGTATATAAAGTGGGTGCTTATTTACAGACATAGTATACAGGAAAAGAACATGCAGGCAATTTCCAGAGAGAATTATATACAGAATAAAATCAGGTGAACAGAGATAAGTACAAGGAGACACGCAGAGAAATGAAGATATCATATCATATAGTGGGTACTATACAGCTTGCCTTTAAAGCTTGCATTACACACAGCTCTGTTTCTTCAAAGGAATGTTAAGTGCCATTCATTTAAGTACAATAGTAATTAAAACATTGTGTCAAATTAATACAGCGCCTAGGGAATAACAGGCACAGGCCAATGGGTGCACTATAAGACAGTGTGCTTAATGCTGCAACGCATCTAGGCACCACACAGATTAGCACGGTAAACAACGGTAGAGGAGACACAAACATATCACTCAAAGATGTTAGAACAGTAGTTACAGGGTCTAATTTTGTAATAGTAGTAATAGTATAACCCCTAGAAAGGGGTGACGACAGGAGATACAGTCACGGTGTTAGTCTAGAGGATGCGATCACGGATTCAATTGAAGATAGTCATGACAGGGCGCCCGAAGGAGAGACTGAGCGTGACTGTGAAGTGGTAGTGGGCGAGTTAGCTTGAGGGCAATGTAGTGCCTAGTGAGGGCAGGTAGTGTCTTACCTCCAATAATCAGCAAGTAGTCTCAGTGTTGGTGAATTGCACCAGCACTCCAGTGCGCGAACAGGGTGCAAACAGGGCCTTTGTCAGGTTGGCCGGTGTATCCGTCTGCCGGCGGATGTTGTGACTTGAAAGAGGCTCACGTTGCCTAGTAACGAAGCACGGCTTCACTCTGGGGCTGCGTTGCGCCCGCAATGACTAAGTCAGGTGGAAGATTTGCCATGCAAGAACAGGCATCTTAGGCAATCTCTGCATTTAGAACTCATTATCCTGGCCCCAAATGAAATGATGCTGCTCCCCCTAACATGAGGGGAGTCCTCCCTAGTATATACGGATACCTATGCACGACCATCATGTTCACCGCCGCAGCACTTCCGCACAAGAGGTGAAGTTTCTTCCGTATATGTTCCTTTCTCATGGCCCACTCAGGTTGCTGGTAATATGTGTGCCCCCCACCCCTCCTATGGTCGCCTGTGTCGCTGTGTGTGCCTGTGTATGCTCCCCACCCCATCTATGGTCGCCTAGGTTGCTGTTAATTTGTTCATTTATTTTATAAAGTGCACACTCGCCGAAGCATCTTGGCGCTAGCAAAGAGGTGAAGTTTCTTCCGTGTATGTTCTCTTATCATGGCCCACTCAGGTTGCAGATGATATGTGTGCCCCTCACCCTCTCTTATGGTCGCCTATGTTGCTGTGTGTGCCTGTATGTGCCCCCCACCCCTCCTGTGGTCACCTGTGTCGCTGTGTGTGCCTGTATGTGCCCTTCTCCCCTTCTATGTTCGCCTGGTTTTCGGTATGTGCCCGTGTGCCCCCAACAACGCCATGTGTTTACCTCTCCTCCCTTCTCCCACTCCTCCAAGCCACACCTGCCTAAACTGACCTTGCATCTGTATGCTGCTGCCGCCCTGCAAGAAAGGGTTGGGCAACAGGCTTATTCCACCTAAAATGTCTTTGCATTTGTATGCTGCTGTCGCCCTGCGAGAAGGGGTTGGGCAACATGTTACTGCCACCTAAAATGTCTTTGCATTTGTATGCTGCTGCCACCCTGCAACATGGGGTTGGGCAGTATATCTGTGCCACCAAAAAATTACTATGCATTTGTATGCTGCTGCCACCTTGTGACATGGGGTTGGGCAATATATCTATGCCACCAAAAAATGACTATGCATGTGTATGCTGCTGGCAGCCTGCAACATGGGGTTGGGCAACATGTTTGTGCCACCTAAAATGACTATGCATTTGTATGCTGCTGCCACTCTGCAACATGGGGTTGGGCAACATGTTTGTGCCACCTAAAAAGACTATGCATTTGTATGCTGCTGCCACCCTGCAACATGTTTGTTGTTTGTTTGTTTGTTTTATTATTTATAATGGGCATTATAACGTAGGGTAACAGGGCGCTATAGTTACAAGTATATGCAAAGCTTAGTCACACAAAAATGTATACAGTTTACGTACAGGTAATAATTACAGGAGTGTATATAAAGTGGGTGCTTATTTACAGACATAGTATACAGGAAAAGAACATGCAGGCAATTTCCAGAGAGAATTATATACAGAATAAAATCAGGTGAACAGAGATAAGTACAAGGAGACACACAGAGAAATGAAGATATCATATCATATAGTGGGTACTTTAGCGATAACCGATGAGTTCTGCATCCTAAGCAGAGGTCATTATTACTGGTCATTAGATTTCAGCCATATGATGGTGTTGGATCTAAGCTTGTGGTAAGATTGGTCTGTTCTCAGACTGGGAGGCAGAGAATTCCATAATTTGGCCGCCTCCAATTGTGTATCATTTGAAGCATGGTATGGAGAGCCGATCTCTGTTGGCTAATCTCGATGGTTTTATGGAAGTCTGTTTGTGGAATCTCTCCGCCAAGTAAATAGGTGCGGCATTGTTGAGAGATTTGTGGGTAAGCGACAACGTTTTTAGGAGGACTTTGTCATAGGTTGGGAGCCAGTTGTTCTGTCGACAGATCTCTGAGATGTGATCTCTTCTGGAGATGCCTAAAGCCGCTCTAAGGGCATTATTTTGTAAAGTTTGGATTCTTTTGAAGGTTGCTTTAGTCGATCCTAGGTAAAGGGCATTACAGTAGTCCAGGCGTGACAGGATGAGGGCTCTGGCCAGGGTGATGCAGCTGCTATCAGAGAGGAATGGCTTGCCGGTGCGTATACGTTTGTACGTGTAAGCCACGGAGGACGCTAGGGAGTTGATCTGTTTTAGTGAATGAGAGGTTTGAGTCAAGGTAAAAACCAAGTGTTTTTACCTCACGTTCTACTTTAATGATGTTGCCATCGATTATACATGAGGAGTAGTTGGATCCTAGTTTTTTTTAGGTTGGAAGGGGTGCCCAGGATAATGAGTTTAGTTTTATCATCATTCAGACATAGACCATGTGTGGCCATCTATGCCTGGATGATGATGTACACTCTATTCACCAAGGCCAAATCCTTTTCATAATCCCTTGAAAGCGGGAGGAGGATCTGGGTATCATCTGCATAGTTAGTGTAGGCGATTCCAAGATGATCCAGATCAACGAAAAGGGGCTTAGTGAAAATATTGTAGAGTGTGGGCGAGACGCATGATCCCTGAGGCACACTGCAAGTAATAGGTATGGGGTTTGCAGCTGCTAGTGGCGAGAAGACCCTCATTGTTCTGCCATTTAAGAAGGATCTGATCCAGGTAACAGCGTCATCAGAGAAGTGTGCTGCTGTGTTTAGATGGTTGCAGAGAATAGTATGGTCGACTAAATCAAAAGCAGCTGAGAGATCTAGGAGGAGGAGTAATGCTGATTTGCCACTATCTTTGAGCTCATCGATTTGGGTCTTAAGATCGATAAGGGCAGTTTCCGTACTGTGTTGGGGACGGAAACCTGATTGTCTAACAAGTGGTGTAGTTCCAAGTGCTTTTGTATTTGTGTCTACACTACCATATCCAGGATTTTTAGAAGGAAAGGCACAGTAGTGATTGGTCTGTAGTTGGTCGGTGTGGATGGGTCAAGGGTGGGTTTTTTTAAGAGTGGGAGTACCCAAGATTGTTTCAGGTTAGTGGGGATGATACCAGTAGAGAAGGACGCATTAATGAGTTTGGTAATAAAAGGAGATAGGTCTCTGTCAGCATCCTTGGGGTTGGGCAACATGTTTGTGCCACATAAAATGACTGTATGCTTCTGTATGTTTTACTAGTACTTATGTAACCAAGTATGCCATCCTGCAACCTGGGTCTGGCAACATGTATGTTTCTGTATGTTTTTTACAGCACTTACGTAACTAAGCAAGACTTCTGTAACAGCGCTGCGATGCCTAAGGGCTGTTGTGTGCTTTATAAATACAAAGACATAAATAAAAATAAATAAATAAATAAGGCAAATGGCATTTGTGTAAATTGATATGTACCAAATGGAGTTATGAAAGCTATAAGAGGTCTTGACGAAGACTGATTTGATGGTAGGTGTCTCTCATGTCGAGCTTCAAAAACACTTTAGCCTCTTTCCTTAACAGAATTAGTTCATTGATGCTGGGTAAAGGAGCTGTCCGCCAAACTTAAACATTTAGGCTACGTAGGTCGATACAAATTCGTAGATCCCCTGTGTTTTGTTTTTTTATGAGCACACCAGACTGAGCCATTCAGACAACTCTACCGATTTAATCTTCTGTTCTAGTAGCATCTTGTCGAGCTACGCCTGCAGTGCACTTCTGGCTGCCGCTGGTACAGGTCTCACCTTGTGCTTTACTGGTACAGCTCTCTGTTTCAGTTTGATTTAGTGTACGTAGTTCCTGATATTCCCAAGTGTGTCAGAGAACAGTTCTGGAAATTCCTCTTTGGTGATTGACACTCCTCCTACAGCTATGGAATGAACCTGTCCCTCTACACTGGGATCCAGTCTAATTTGCAGCCTGGCCAGATGACCCCATCCTAAAACAGCTAGGCCCCTTCATGCAAAGTATATCTTGGCCTTTGTGCTTCTTCCGTTGAACTCCATGGTAGCATGGATGTATCCCAGTAAATTCACTGTAGCCCCACCAAGGACTGTGGGATTGTGCTTGGCCATGCAATCTTCCACTTTCTCTTTGCCACTAAGCATTTGTACGTGTCTAACGGCATTATTGTGAGGGCTGAGCCAAAATCTGCCATTAGTCTTGTCTCACATCCGTCTACTGTGATGGTGCAGTAGGGCTTTTCTGCGAGCTGTGACACTGTTGACCGTAATGACTGTGGGACATACCTCTTCTTCAGAGGAGGCCTCATCCCTGACCTCACTCTGCACCACCATCGCTGCTTTCTTCCCTCTCCATGTGCAAACTGAGGCAAAATGTCCAAACCTTCTGCATTTGGAGCAATCCCTGTTTCTTACTGAGCAATCTCTACTTTTCACCAATTGGGTGGTGCTGGCACACTTAAGGCACTTAATTGGTTGATGTCTATCCATGTTATCTTCATTGGTCTTTGGCTGCCATCTATCTCTCCTTCATTTGTAGTGTGAATGTTGGTGTGCATGTCACAAATTATGTCTCCTGACGTGCTGCCAAATGCACACATTGCTGGCAATTCTCCTATCTTGACCAGATAGTCATCAACCGATTCCACTGGCTCCTGTTTTCTGCTATAGAACCGGATTGGATGTAGGACTATGTTCTCTTTGGACAAAAACCTTTTTGCTATCCTCCTCACTGCTTCTTTATATGCGTGGTCATCATCCCCTTCCACAGCTTCGGGATTCAAACCTGCAAAAGTCCTCTGGCCTTTGACCCCTAGTGCATTGAGCAGCATGGCTTTCTTCCATACCACAGGGTAATCAGTCGTGCCAACCGCCTCCAAATATGTCTGAAACAGGAGCTCCCACTGAAGCCATGGAATGACTGGTCTACCTGGGGCCTGTAAGAATTGTGGAGGTGGCTTGTTCCCTGCATTTTAAAGGTCAGGGGCAGTCCATGAATCCTTGTGGCCAACTATCTAGTGGCCCACTCAATGATCATGCACACACAGGTTACTTGTAACATGGGGAGGCTTTACTGCCAACTTACATATTAACAGATACTGGCTCTTGTTGTGCTTATTCTGGTGATTGATCAGCTATATAGGATAGCGCAGGATGTGGAGCCGTGCAGCTGAAGTCGACGTGAAGCTGAACTCATGAGGAGCACCGGGGCTGCCATCTTCTCACAAGAGTCTGGGCGCTACTACTTGCAAATTTGTCGTCTCCACATCAGGCTTATTTTCACTACTGAATACGAAACATCCATTATGGGTTAAGAAAAACGTAGTTGTGCCAACTAGTAATCGCAAAACCGTCATTGCTTTCACAATGTTACTCTGCATTGATTGGTTTCCAAGAAAAACGCGTGGCCCCGGAGCTATCCTCCCAGCAAGTACCAACATGTTTCCAAATTATTAACAAGCATTGTCATAGTTTAATAAATACTGACTCGTATTTTCCAAATATGAAAGTCTAGCTTTGTGTAGGCTTAGGAATATTTGTTTCTTACTGGCTTTCTGAAGCAGTGGTGTTCTGTGATTCCAAGGATTATACCTAGGCAGGGGGCTGTTACAATACCGTGACAGTCTGATGGGATTTTATTTCTGTTTTGTTTAGAGAATACATTTTCATGGGGAGAGAACATGTTTATTTGTGTGGCGTAACTGTTCAGGGGTCAGTCACATGCACTGGTACCTTGAAGACATAAATCACACTTGCTGAGTCACGCACAGGGTGATTCGGGATATGCTTTTACAAATACTGAGGCACTGAATGGAATTTATCAACTCACAAAAAACTATATTTTCATTCAAAACTATAATTGGAAACGTGCTTTAAATATACATTTAGTCCCAATTAAAACATATAGACAGAGGTGACCAAAAAAACACCTTGGGCTGTTATTTTGCTCTCACTCACTCGTGACCCAAAGACTGGTTTTGTTGCAGATTTGGTTGCTAAACATATTGTAACGTAGGGGTTAGTAATTGTTTAGAGTAGTAAAATGACCCTTGTCAGTCAAGGTGGGGGATTATGCTTCTTGGTAGGGAAAGCAAGGTTGCACCCTTAGTCCAAGAGTCATATCCCATGTTACCTGAAAGAGAAACTTGCGAAAGTTGACCCCAGAATCAGTGTTTTATATTTACAGCAAAGGCAGGTGGCTTTTCACCTTGTTTGGCACACCGCTGCGGGATATGCATTGATCAGGAGTGGAAGATCAACACACATCAGGCATGCAAGATTTGGTAAGTACCCAGTATCATAGAAAAATGGTACAGCAGACAACATATGAACATTTGGTGAATGCTGTGCTCCATGAAGTGATGCTGACAGAGGGAGAGAAATTGTTGCATATCAAAGTTGCACACAAAGATAACTCAAATAGGCAGCGTTATTGTATGGCTGCTTATTCATACATATTCAGTTAGCACATGATACTGCTTAAGTTGTATATAGTTATATAGTGGAGTACAGACACCGGTCATATCTATCCTTCAGATCTGTATCTGGTCATTCCATCTAATTCCATCCCTTCAATTTTTTTTCCATTTAAAAACTTTGCATCTAATGCATATTTTTGGGGGGTAAAGGTTTAATTTTTGTTTAGGTGCATTATAAAGGGTAAAACATGGGGGTTGGGGGAACCCCCTGGTGGGGAATCCCCCGTGGACCCCCACCATAAAAAATAAAAAAAAATGCATTAGATGCAAAGTTTTTAGATGGAAAAAAGTTTATGGAATGGCATTAGATGCAATGGCATTAGATGGAAAGACCATAAACCCTTCAGATCTGACCTATCCAACTGCTGCTCTTAGAACTTGTACAACAGGTGACATTGCTAGGATTCAATTAGCAGTCCTGTTTCCCTCAGTCAGGCGGCTGCTGAATACAACACATCCTCCCCGAACACACCAAACCAACAAATATGCCAGGGTCAGGAGATTGGGTGCAAGCAAGGAGACTGCGGAGACTGATGAAGGTTAGTTCAGATTAGGCCCTGAACTTCTTTCAGGGGGACTATCTTGTGGGAAGGTTCCCCCTGGAAAGGAAGTTAGGGCTGATGATGGAAAGGAGACATGCAAGTTCTCCAGCTACCAAGACAGGACCCCTGCTTTAGTGCAAATATTGCAATAGTCAACTCAATCATCAAACTCAACTCTTGCTTTCATCATTCAATTTACCCAAAACTGTTTCTCTTGGGAATGTGCCATTTTCTTGGACCCGTGTTACTCTGTGTGCTTTGACCGGGAATTAGTATAACCTGAGCTTGTGCTTGGATGTAGTTGCACCCTAGTGCTGGATTATGTTCAACGTGCCTTTGGTACTTGAAAAGAGTGGGCCTATGCACCATCTGGATGTAGTGTGCCATTGGCCCCTTGAGGATGTGCACCTTTGCACCCTTAATACGCGGTGTGCCCGTGACAAGACTGGGCTTTTGCACCTTTAATACTCAGTGTGCACCTGGCACCAGGATAGATTGCGCCTTTGCGCCTTTACTACTCAGTATGCCGGTGACACCTGGACAGATTGTGCGTTTGGGCAATTTATACACGGTGTGCGCGTGGCATCCGGACTTAATGCATCATGTGCTCGTGCCCAAAGCCATAGCACTCATGTGCATATTAATTTACACGCCATCCAGTGAACAGCTCGTTAAGCAAAATGCCGCCAGGGGTCAACATTTACCTCAATATGCACCCTCAGTAAAATCAAACACTTTCCCCAAATATTCTAGGATTGGAGTTTATAATCGTAAATGACACCCCTCCTAGAATATTTGATGAAACTATTTTAGGATTCAGGAAAATAAAGTTTCCTCCCCGACGACATTTATCAGTTGACATTCGCCTGGAACCATTTACTCTTAAGGTGATTATCCCACGTGGTACAGGTTTGCACATCTTGTGCATTTTAGATGCTTTCATACCACCTATGCACACCCAGAGAAAATGCATCACAGCTTCCCACCATTACAATTTTAACTTCTTCACGCACCATTAGTGACTGTATTTGCAGAAATGAAAACTTGCCTTCATGATCACAATATGTTGGCATGCCCGTACATTATTGTATCAGTGTTTGAAGCTTATTCTCCGGCTATTCACTTCATTATTTATGTGCTACAAAACATGTATTAACCACAGCCGCAGTGCATTAATCGTGCATCTTCAGGAATTAATTTTAACAATCCGTAAATTAGTTTAACTTGTACTAAATTCGACCGCAGTACATTTTGAATTCCTAGATTTGACGCTTACTAAAAGGTGTTAATTCGTAACTGTTTCAAGTCTAATTCAATGTATCGTATTTTTTATAATGAGGGGTTCCCCTTATGTGACCATTTGAGCCCTGCAAGGTAGGCGCTGTGGGGACAATAATCAAATGACGCTCTGACACGCGATCACAACTGTATGACCCCATATTTAAGTAACGGTTGTCATGGGGTGCATTTCAAAACAGGATACCTCAGCAAGTGAATTCCTCCCAATAGTTCTGGAACTGTGTTGTAAAGTGCATGATAGTTCCCAAAAATTAGGTTTCTTTTTATACACAGTTATTTGAAAGTGATGAGATCTGCAAAGTGCAGCAGTGCAGAAGGGAGAATTAGACTCTCTGGCTCACCATCTCTGGAGAAACCTTCTCTCTTCTGAAGATGACTTTTCCTGGCTTTCGGTGGGTACAATGGATCCTTGTCAACACCAGGCTCAATGGCTTTGAATTGCCTTTCACTTCATTATGGATGCTTTGCCTGGCAGATGATGGCCTCATTAGCCCCTTTTCTCTCTCCCACTTCAGGTGCTGGAGCTTTTGCCTCACATACTTCACAGAGTGGGGTGCCAGGGTGGATGGATGGCTTCTGGTGGTGGTGTCTGCTGGTATGGTTTCCCCTCCCGCACAGCTGCAAAGGCTCCCCTCATTGCCAAATTGTTGTATATCGGAGTTACATGCAGAAACGGCTCATAGTGGCAGTCATTTTATGGCTGTTTATTCATGCAAATTCAGGTAGCTCATGAGACAGCGTAAGTAGTACAGAGGTACACAGTCAATGGAGTACAGACACTTGTCATCCAGCTGGTCACATCTCGTCTTCATGTTGGACCCATCTAACTGCTGCTCATTGAACCTGATGACAGGCTGGAAGATGCAGAATAGAACACAAGCTCACAGGAACACAGGGGGGCCGGAGTTGCGACAACAAATTCACATGTGGTGATTGCCTGCTCTCCATGCAGTGATTCTGACAGAAGGTAGAGAAACTCACAGGAAGATAGGGGAGCTGGAGTTCTGGGCTTGCCACCATGTTAACGCAGCCTGATTCCAACATATAGGACAACACAGTTATAACTGTGGGCAGTGAGGGCCAGGGCCTGGGCTGATCCCCATTTCCCAAAAATGGCCAAAAGCAAGGCCCAATTGTAGAGGAGAAGTCAAGTGCCTCTACCAAATGTCCCCCCCCCTATATGTTGGAATCTAGAAATTGCGGCTTACGCAACGCCAGTGATGGTACCTATACCGCGAAAGTCCTTGAAACAAGGTATCCTTTGAGAAAACCCTATATGATGTAGCTGTGAAGAAATGACAGTCTTCTGAAGAAAGTTCCGTGACAAGTGTGAAGATGAGTGAGAAAGAAGACTGGGGGCGTCACATGAAGCAGACATGACACACCAAGAAGAGATGCCAATGAAGAGAATACATAGACCTTAAAGAATCTGATGGCAAAGTAAAGAATTGAGCAACATTTAATGAGCAAAATGAAGATTGCACATACGGAGAGCACTGAAAAAAATGCAAAGCCATTTTATACTTGCACAGATGCTGAAACGCAAGTAGACTAAGTAAGCATGAGACTGGCTATATGTAGTGAATAGACTGCAGGCGGTGCCTCCAAAATATATATATGTGTGTAGAATCTGGATGTTCCACGACCCATTTTAGCAAATGTGGACCCCATGAATAGAAGGGCTGAAAATGTGGCGCAGTAGAATAAAACAGATGACGCAAAGGAAGATTCGAGAAGGGTTGTCTGGCCTGAAGTCAAGGGTTGGGGCAGCCAAGAAACTGGTTATCTATTCGAGGAGATACAATGAATGTGAGAAGCAAGACAGGCTCCTGTTGAAGTGTAATTGTAAACACTAGAAGTGCCAAGTTTTATTCATTTAATAGTATTAAATACAACCAAGGAGCTCAGAACATAGTCTCCTGTCACATGGTCAATTTGAAAATAGACTTTTGGTGAGCTGCACGGAGACCAGAAGATAAGACCATGCTCTCATTCCCTTTTATTCTCAGGCACATTGATCCTTTGCAAGGCCGAGTTCAAATGACTAATTGAATGACAGACAGTAGGAATGATGATGGATGTTGGGCTAATTGGATGGGGAGGTATGGTCAAGTCCAACCCTCTAGCCCATGGGGTACCAGCTTTCGTGCTGCTAGTGAATTTAATATTCCCGAAGGGTACAATTGTGCCAACCAATTGCAGAGGGCCATGTAGCAAAGAGCCCTATAGTTTGAAAGCCAATGAAATGTTGTGTATTTTTATGACATGGAAGATGACTTGCCCTAGGAGTGGGCATTGCAGTCCACCTGACCTTAGAGACCCAATCACAATACCATATCTCATATAAAGTATACCTAGATGTTCCCCCTAGACCAAACACAGTCCCAAGTAGGTTTTCTTATTTTCCCACGTAGTATGACGTCACCTATGAAAGGTTTTTACTATATAACTGTGTTTTTTCACGTGAATCATTGAGACTTATTGTGCCGGTTGTCCGTTGACGCCCGTTGTACCCGCTGTTTTAGACAATTATAATTAAAATCAGTTGTGTTTTGCCAACTTCCTGAGTCCGTTTGATTATTGATGCGAGAGTAAGATCTGCATCTCCATCCATCTTATAGAGCGCCACCTCTTTTAAAAGGCCTACAGGTTCATATGGTAGTAGAAGGAGGGTGATTCAATAGTATCCGTCGATGAGTAGGTCTTTACAATTTTTTGCAAAATCGGTCTCCCTCCACCTTCTAGCCGGAGGATTGGGAGGTTTCCTGTGGAGAGTGGCCAATATAGAACTCTTGCAAGAAAATTGATACAGGTGGGACGGAATCCCTCCTGGTTTCCACACGCGCTGAGAGGACCGAAGGTGATGGTGGCCGATTGAAGGAGGGGACGATCCTAAAGCTCTTGAGCTGAAAAATAAATGGTGAGTAGATTTGGGGCGCTGGCAAAATAAAGGGGATGGGATTGTGGTAATAAAGAAAAGTAACAGGGGGATGTTTGATGTAAACAAGAAGTGTTCGAAAGGGGAGTATTCTATAGAGCCCAGTTTCCTAGCTCAAGGAGCTTTAGAAGGAGTCATTGCAAAACCCAACTGAGTACTTTAGTAGCACATAAACAGGTTTATGATAGGGAATGACTCAAACTGCAATCAGGGTATTTGAGGGGCTAATAGAAAAGGAGTATCATGATGAGATATGTGTAAAGTCGACTACACTATTTGTGTATTTTGTAATTGAAAAGAAGTGTCGAAGAGCGACAAGAGCAAATTATGAGGCTAAAAAAGAGATGAAGGGGCCGATTCATGGAACAAATGTGTGCCGAAATCTGTGGCGCAAGCTGGCGCAAGCGTGAAAAATCAAGCGCACACACACGGGTGCGATTCATGGAAGGCCATGCACGTGTGTTCAGCGGAATGTGCACCAATTCCGTGGGTGGCGCACATGGGCGCACACGTCATTGTTACATCCAGAACGCTGTGCGCGAAGCACACAGCGAAAGCGCACAATGTCAGCGCACACACCAAAAAGGGGCAGAACATGGAGCGGAACACGCGGAATGGGGAACAACGCATGAAAAAGAAGGCGTAACTGGGGAAGTACTGCAGGGAAATACACGGAATGCCCACACGCACTCGGACAACACGTATTCATAGAATCGAATACGGGAAACCCGCGCACGCCAAAAGACGCGCACAGGCGAAAACACGTCCCCCACACGAAGGCAGGTGAAAGCGTACCCGCTCAGTATAAAAGTGCGCGCAAACAACAAACACGTATACACAGCTACGATGAATGCCCCATTTGTCACAGCACTGATCGTGGGACACCGCAGGAGGAGGAGAATAGCTAGGCTCTGCATTTTTTTGCCTAGGACCAGCCTTTTTGGGAAGCCTGATGACCAGGTCTATGGCAGGTATAGGTTTCCACCTCGTATCATCCTAGAGCTGGTCAGGCAGTGGGAGGATGACCTCACATCACCTACCTTGTGCTCCCAAGCACTGAGCCCTTTGGAAAAGGTGCTCAATGTCCCGCATATTTTGGCCACTTGTTCATTTCAGCGGACAACTGCCATAGTTGGGGGTGTCTCACAGGCCACGCAGACACACTGCCTACACCAGGTGTTGGCAATCATGACTGCGTGCCAATCAGTCCGCAGGTACATATACATGCCCAGAACACCCGCAGAAAGGCAGGCCATGGTCCTGGAATTTTACAGGGTGGCACACTTCCCCAAAGTGCTTGGTGCCATAGATTGCACCCATGTGGTCCTACATCCACCTAGGGCACTGAGCACATCTATCGAAACCGCAAGCACAGGCATTCCATCAACTTATAGGTTGTATGCGATGCCAAGGGAATCATCGCCTCTGTCTATGCAAACTATCCTGGGTCTACCCATGACAGTTTCATATACAGAATGTCTGCCCTGATCCGGGCCCTGGAAGCTGGGAAGCATGGCGACACATGGCTCCTAGGTGAGTACAAATGCCTGTGCACATGCATGCATTTCACACACAGACAAATACACAAACCCAACTAATCACAACCATTATCACCTCCCCAGGCGACAGTGCCCCCTGAGCAACCACATGATGATGCCAATACGGAGCCCCACCACACCAGCCCAGGTAAGATACAACGCTGCCCATATTGCAACCAGGGGCATAGCGGAGTGCACATTCGGAGAGCTCAAGTCACGCTTCCAATCCCTTGACCGCTCTGGTGGGCAGCTACTATATGCACCTCCAGTAGTGTGCAGGATCATTGTGGCAGCATGTGTCCTGCACAATGTTGCAACACGGAAGGGCGTACCGATGGACATGGTGGTGCCCCATATCCCCAACCAGAGGTACAGGTGCTGCCCATGGGAGGGGAAAGTGCACGTGGCGAGACAGCCCGGACCCAGCTTGTGGCCACATTTTTCACCTAAACTCCCACCCCTGCGCAGTGCACACAAGCCTGGCACATACAAGGTGACAATCGATGATGACAAAGAGACAGTCAACTGTCACAACCCTACCACCCTGAGAATGTTGCCACGGAAGTGCCACATTGTGTGCATCCCTAGCTACTTAAACCTAACCAATCCAGTGTGACCAAACGGAACACATAAAAGATGTACATCACACCACCCCCCTGCAAAACAGGCCATGACAATCCCTGGTATGTCACCCAAACCCTCCCAACCCACATCACCCTTGTCTGCCACACCATGACATGGCATGCAACAGCAAAAGAGCAAACCAAAAGCCCAACACATGACCAATTAGATATGAAGTGACATGTGATAAATGGAAACAGGCCTGAGACAGTCACACCTGACATGGAATCAGGTCAAATGACTGACCAAGAACCCCCCCCCACATACAAAGTCATACACAAATACATGCCACCAGCGGTACCATCAACAAAAGACAGAATGCCTGTTGGCATGCACATTGGCGAAGCCAAATTCGCAAATCCCTAACCCATGTGCTTTGTGTGTCTCCTGCAAAACACTGCTTAGTGAGCAGCCATTCTGTTGGGGATACACCTTGAGCATCATATAAAAAGGACAAGCAACATAAATAGCCCGTTGATGCATGTACACGATCCCCAAATGGTAAGTGTTCATGCACTGCAGGGACACAGCATGCCAGAGAAGGCAATCTGTGTGCACGTGTGGGCATGGAGGGGTGGTGGAATGTGTGGTGGAGCATTGTGTAAATGTGTGTGTCAGTAGGGACATGCACACAATACATGCATGTGAAATCAAGTGACCCTCAGTGTCCTGTACACATCACATGTGAACATTGCCTATGTGTACACCCCAGTATGTCACACCACAGCAATCCCCTGATACCTGAAAAGTAAAGCAAACACAGGAACAGCCATTGACCAGCAGAACACATCATGTACATAGTACCCCACAATGGCAATGTCAGAGAGTGCCCAAACACTGTCCAAGGGTACTGTCTGACAACAAAAGCCCCTCCCTCATTTACTCATCACCATGACTTTCAGAAGAACTGTGTCTGGGGTTTGTTGGCTTTTTCCTTCTAGTCTACCTGGCTTCAGGATCCCCCTACCCCTTGGTTTCCTTGTTCTACCCTGCGCGGAAATAGGGTCCA
The DNA here is from genome assembly GCF_040938575.1 of Ambystoma mexicanum. Classification (NCBI taxonomy): domain Eukaryota; kingdom Metazoa; phylum Chordata; class Amphibia; order Caudata; family Ambystomatidae; genus Ambystoma; species Ambystoma mexicanum. The sequence goes on from NC_090937.1 coordinate 1,141,332,081, forward strand.
GTCCCCTCAGAGGCCACCTTGACTGGTAAAAATACCAAATCGCAGAGAACTCCAAGGAGCCAAACTCCCAAACCTGGGAAAAAGCCTGTAGCCCACCAAAAACCCTGGAAGAGAGTCTCCAGTAGATGACTTGAAGTTGCTGAATATGGCCAAGAACATGTCCAAGCAGAATGACAGAAGAACTACCAAGGTAGCACAGTTGAAGAATGGATCAACAGGATGGGTAGCATTTTCAGTACACAATAATCAATGAGGATGCAACAACTGATGGGTAGTGTCACAGCTCCGGTCTCCAGGCACAGGAGTTGCACAAACCAACCACCCCCTCCGCGGTATGGGCGCTTGCAAGATCAAACATACACAGGCCTCCGAGACCCCGGCGGGGAAAGAGGGTCAGGGATCCGTTGTTTGGATAGGCATCGGTATTCAGGATAACTGGAAAGAGGCAGAGTAGAGGGGAGGTGGATGGGCAAGGGAACGTAGGCAAAACACAAAATCCTACTATTGACAATTACACATACTCAATCAGAGAAACCATGTTCCTCATGCACATTGTACAAAATGGCTCAAAGCCGAGACAAAGAGAGACTTATCTCTGGGGTGAGTGCTGGCCTCCTGCCTGCGCACTCTCAGGTCCAGTAACAGGAGCAGTTCAATGCTTCAAAGAGAGCGTGAGTTACTATTCTGTGTGTGTTTTCCCCAAACACATAACACCATTCATGCCTCAAACTTAGTGACTCCTCCCCAAACAAGCACTCTTGTCTGCTGCTTCATTCGTATCCTCTTGCTTGCGCCCCCGTGATGGGTCATACACTGTTAATGCATTATGGCAGCCACACGTGGCCCCACGGTAAATGGAAGACCATGTGGTAAGATTCACACATAATAGACTAGTCCTTGGGTGAGCTGCTAGACGCTTGTGGCAAGGTGTGACTTCAGTACAAGTTGCGTTCTGCCAGCTGTGGATTTCCATAGGTAGCACACGTGGCAATTTGCATATGCTAATGATATGCACTGCACTCGAGTTTGTGCAGTGCTGAGTGCCCCCCTTGCGCTGTATTAGTTTGTGTCTAGGAACGCTACTGCACCAATAACTTAGCTTCTATGGAGCAGGGTGGACTCGAGGATATGGCTGACGCCCCCTGCGTGTGCCCCTGACAACTGGGAAAGCTTCTTGGCATTTTGTCCTCAGCGCAGCTTAGCTGTACTGTGTACATCTTCCCCAATGCCTTGCCAACCTCCCCAGCACTGGTGCAACTTAGCTTGCATGTGTGAGGGGCCTGGAGGAAGGTTGGCTGGGGCATGGCCCCTCCTGCTGCTCACCTTGCTTGTAGCTCCTGGAAACATGTCTGCTTCTGTCGGACGTCTGAGCACAAGCCCCGTGCTTTTGCTTGCGTGCGCATGTGCACATGTGCCCCACCCAAGGTGGCAAGGGTTTAGTATTTCTTGGACCTGTGTCTGCTGGCAAAGGTAGTCTGGATGCTCCTTTTCCTGCAGAAAGGGCATAAAAGGCATCAACAAGTATTGAAAGTTTACTGTGTGTGTCTTCATGCTGGTTGTCAGTGGGCCATGTCTGAGACCTACATCCCACCTCCTCCAACACAACCCCAGGTTCTGTCCCCTGACAGGTAGAGCTGGAACTTGAGTCAAAAATAACCAAGGAGGCTGGCACAACAGGATGGTTGCCCTGAAACCCAATCATTCATAGATAGTGTGAACAAAGAAAGGCAGAGACAGCAGAAGTCTTGAAAGGCACAGATAATGTGAGATAGCCGGAAACAGCTGACAGCAAGTCAAGAGCCACAACAGTCGAATAGCATTGGTAAATGCCAACAGCCAACATAAAGGAATGGATGTAATAGATAAAAGACAGGAGGAGTGACAGAAAGATGCTGTTGAACAGAATTCTATAGAGGCAAACCTGCAGTGTAAGAGTATGTGGAAATAACAGCCCGACAGACAGGCAGACCGATCTACATCAAGGATAGCAGCAGGAAGAAGAACAGGGACTAAAGGCACCCGAGTGTGAAAAACAAGTTAAGTTAAAGAGCAGTAGTTCAGTAGGAAAACTGCACCCTCAGGCAGCATCAAAGTCCAAGAGGGAAGACAGACACAACATGCCATCCAAAGGGAACAGAGTTTAGTAGTATTATAGGTGGACATCTCAGGTGAGGACTGGACCCTGACTTGTACCTCTTGGGTCACATTCCTAATACATCCTCCTTTGCCACAATCCCCAGGGGCTGAACTCAACATGCACCAACTTGACATTGGCAACATCCAGCCCCCTCCCACCATCAGTGTGACTCTGACAGGCAAAGGGTGCAGGCTTCTGTCTACAGCATGAAATTCATCAAGCACATCTACTGGCAAGAAAATAACATACATCACAATCAACATCAATAAATGGACATTTCAATAACGTACTCACAAAAATGTATTGCAGACATGCCATGGAGAAGACATCCATAATCCCCACTAGGGGTGCTAAGACAAGTAGTACAGCAGCAGACAGGCCACAGATATGAGAAAAGTCTAATGCCCTTGTGTAAATGGTTGTAACACCGAACCATCCTTGCGAGCCCATGGACAGGTGAAGCAGGAGTGGCATATGTGAGTCAGGACCCCAAGCTGCAAACACATACACGAGACAAGCTTAAAGGGCCCAGCTGGAACAGACAGTTGATGCTTTCAAAAGCCACAAAGCACCACACCGTCACATTACTGCACAATAGACAAGCAATTTTAAACTATATTAACTAATTAAACTAACTATACAAATCAAAAATGGCCACATACGACCCGGGGGGGAAAGCACCTAGGAGGGGGGAGTTACAGGGTGCACCTCAACACCCACATGCGATGATGTTGAGATAAAAAAAACCTCCATGGGCTCAACGCCTGCACGGCCCGACCTGTGTGGGAGATAAGTCGTCGTCCTCCTCACCCTCTGACTCAAAAAGTTGACGTGGAACAGTACCCTTACCATGCCTATGCGCAGCTTGCCCCTCATCGGCAGAAAGTCTGCGGGACCGGTGAGCCTGGTTCTGTGCGCCGATGACACATAGGTCGTGCAAGGAAACATGTGTACACAGAGTTCTTCCTGCATGGCTTGGCATGATATCTGGAACACCTCCCAGCAAGCACGTAGCTCAGCTGAGATGGTATTCTCAAGCTGTTCCAACCTCTCCTCTGTCCGCTGCCTCTGGGACATGAAGAGCACACCCAGAGTAGATCGGAGGGAAGCATGGTCTTCCCTCAGGGCCTCCATGTGTGCCTCTGCGTGAGCAGCAATTGCTTGAAGCAGACCCACCATTTCAGCCCGGCATGCCCTGTCTGAGGCCGCCATGCCCAGCCTGAGCGAACGGGCCGTGGACTGTGCTGCCCGCTGCTGGAGATCCACCTACCTAGCAGGGGGGAGCATGGATTGGGCCACACATTCCATGATCTGAGCGATATTATCAATTGCTGCCCCCTGTTGTTCAGAATTGGCAACCATGCCTTGCTCCCACTCAGTATAACCCGGTGTCGCATGGCCACCGCATTTCTGGGCTTGACACCCGCGGGGCCCAAGGAGCCGCGGTCCTTGTTGGGTTGGCACCACCGGCAGATGCAGGACTACATTCCTCCATTGCCGTGATGCCCCAGGCACATTAGCAACTGGTGTGGAGTGTGATCGCGCTTCCCGATCCACCACAGGCAGAGGTCCCACCACCGTCTGGCCCCTCAGTGCAGGTGTCACGAACAGAGGATCGTCCACATCAGAATCACTCACCGTTGACGAATGGACATGACGTGCATCCAACTCAACATTGTCGTCAGAGTGATCATCCGGCCTAGACTCATTGCCAGCCCTAGACATGATGGTCTGGAGCACAAGTGGGTTCTCATGGCATACCACCCCACAACCCCCACTTGTGCTGGGTTGCTGATGTGATAGCAAACCTGTGTCTGGAATGACATCACCATCCTCTTCCTCCATTGCGTCATCATCTGAAAAGTGGAAAAAACACATGTCAGAAGCACATAACCCACACACACATATACATCGCATCGACAGCCAACACATGAAGCAGACATGTCACACACAAATGAGAATCTGGCATGCATCCAGTGGCATTGATATGCAAACACATCCCAAAAGGAGAAATGCATGTGTCTATATAGCAAAGCCTACACAAGTACAAAATGTAGTATATCACCTCCATCACACACCACCTCTGTCAGGCACATGTCACAGGCAGAAATGACAGATGGCAACAAAGCATGTCTGAACTGCTAAATGCCCACACCTGCAAGTGAATCCAAACACACAATGACACATGTAATATGCATGTACACATGCATCACTAAACCATCATCACCAATATAGCTTCATGTATCTGCAGATCAGCCCGTACCGGGCGTCATGGGCCATGTAGACATAGTGAATGTTCCGAGCAAAGAGTGGGCCTGCAACCAAGCATGAGGGACCATAACGCCCAGTACCGTCCGAGCTGCAGGCCATGAAGCCTCCGGAACACTGCTCAGGGCCTGATTGAGCACATTGTGCTATGAATGTGCCCTATTCCATTATTCTGTGTGTAAATTCATCACGGCCAAGTCCCACCATATTAGCTAAGTGGGCCTGGGCGTACACATACTGAACAACAGTACACCTTCAGGATTATACTAGTTTAACATAATGGGCGCAATGCTGAAATCTCACCAGCATTAACGTCAATCAACTACATATTGGTCAGTCAACCAAAAAGCTGTGGAAGACACATGTGTAAATGAACACTTTCACACACACATAAGTGTGTAGCTGCAATGTTGCACTACACAACGTAGAAGCTGCTTGTATATGTACATGTGAAAGTGTGCAAAAACACCCCTTTCTCTATACACCTGTATTGTGAACCTGAACAGCATCCAATACAGCAAAGCAAGCAGCTACAAAGCTGCTTGCTTTGAAGTATCTGACAGTGTACACATATACGTGTGAAGGCAGCTCCACAGTCATTACAACCCGATTGGCAGGCTACAATCAATCTGAGCCCTAAACCTGTTGGTATAGGCCGCAGATTGACCAATCAACTTTGCTAAACACCCGCTAGGGTGTCCCAACACTGAGTACATGTGTCACAGGATGCACCTGTGCCTGTGGCATTCCTGACAGTGAAGGGATGAAAATCTGACCATACATGCCAGGTCACTTTGACATTGCAGCAGTGAGTAGGCATGTAGAACGGTGTAACACAGCTCAGAATGGGGTTGATGCAGTACACAACATGTGTACGTTACCCACTATCTACATGAACAAGTACATTATGATGTCAACCAATAAACATGAAGGCAGTGTAAGGGCAAGTTCAGGCATCACGTGCAATGTGCATGCAATGGGTTGCATGGCTACAGGCACCCCCCCTCTTAATGGAAATTCATGGAGGAATTGCATGGCAGCGAAAGGGTGACCAGAGAACTGTGTGTTGGCAGACAGTGATGACTATCGTCAATTGCATCATCTGAGTCAACTGACAACACAGCAGATGAGAATGGGACAGTAAGCAGGACACATGATGAACCCCCATGTGTGCAGAAGCCACTACACCAGTTGAACAGAGTCAGGGGGCCTGAAACAGGGGGAGGCCTGTGCCCCACACAGACTGTGACACCCTAAACATGTGCGTGATGCAGGACTGAGCCAGAGTGGGCATGGAATGGATGATCAAATGCCATTAAATGTATGTCATCCTGTACACGTTCTACAATGATCATCCGGGCAAGGACACATAGGGACATGCATGGAATGCACATGGAGCATGAATGGGCACTCATGTCCCTGCGGAGCATCTGCCATCTGCACAGTCTGAATGAGACACCCTGCATCAAGGACAAAGGATACACCCCACTGTATGTGTCTGGCAGGTTGGCAGGGGGAAGTGAGCATGTACACAGGAGCATTGAACAGGCCATTGCAGTACTCCAACATGATACCCACCAGTGCCATGGTGAAATTGGGGTGCAGGGGGGGTGGAGGGGCAAGGGAGCATGCCTACATGGAGCACCCGCATGCAGGCAGAACCCACCTGCACGCCAGTCATGCGATGACGTAGTCCCAGTGCTGAGTGGAAAGACACCCCAGGCTACATGCAGAAGGGCCAGTAAACTGGAATATGGACCGGAGGGGCTTCCGGGTGACTAACATGTGATCAGGGTGCAGGTGTGGTGATGAGGACAGTCCCCGTCCGCTCTACATGTCCAGCATGCTGCACAGCAGGCACGCATCAATGAAGCATTGCGTGAATCGCACATGAGAACCATGTACACATAACATGTAGTGTCAGTCAAGCACAACACATCACACAAGCAACCCACACATGGTCTGTACAAACACTCAATAACACTCACTGGATAGGGCATCAAAGTCCAGCATCTCTCCCACTCCTTCGTATAATTCTGGTAATATGAACTCCGCAGCGACTGACTCGTGTGGAGTTAGATCTTCTTCCTCAGGTGGTGGCCCATTGCCAGTCACCAGAGTCATGTTTTAATTAGAGGCACGCTTTAGCTTAGCAGAGCGTCAGAGGTCATCCCAATGCTTTTTGCACTCCTGAGCTGTGCGCACTTCATGGCCAATTGCACTGACCCCCTCCGCAACATGCTTCTAGTGGGACAAACGCTGGGCAGCCGTAGTGTGACAATTCGAGCCCACTAGCATATTACAGTTGTGTCCCAACACATAGTCCACAAGGAAGTCCAGTTCCTGCTTGCAGAAAGGCTTCTTCCTCGACGTGCCGGAGGCTGGAGCCGTGTCTGGGGTGCCAGCCTCTGCTGCAGATGTAACCTTCCTCCTCTTGGACAGTGCTCCAGACCCCGACTGGCAAATGCCCCCCTGATCAGTATGGGCAGTGGCGCTGGTGGATTGAACCGAGGGAGTGGCAGGTGGAACAAGGACAGAAGCCCTGACTTGCGTCAGTGGCTACTGGGTGCCCTTGACTTGACCCTGCACAGCAACATGTGCTGTGCCAAGGTCATTGACCGGGACTGTCCTGGATGGTAGACTCACAGCCATGGTGGTATCGGCTGCATCTACCCACGCACTTGCCAACACCCGGCTGTTTGTGGCAGCAGATGACAATACTGCCCCAGGGACATGTGCCTCGGTCAGGGCAGCCCTGCGTGCACTTACTGTTTGCCTCCTGACCTCCTGGAAATCATCCTGGGACTCTTCAGGTGCCAATGCAGCCTGCGCTGGCCGACCCTGAGCCTGAGTGTTGGTGTCGACAGCTGCACCTGCAGCTACCACTACCTACCCTTGGGCCCGTGGCAGTCGATGAAATGGACTGCCGGGTCACATGGGTGTCAGTGCCAGATGCAAGAGCTGCATCTCCTGGAACCACAGGTGGTGGTGGCATGACTGCACCAACACGTGGCACAACATCGTGCCGAAGTGGTGCACCCCTGCCTCTTCCCCCTCTGCAGCCACCCTGGAAACCCTGGAGTCCCCCTACTCCCTGGTCACACCGGCCACGTCCCTGACCATGCCCGCCACGTGGAGTACGCCCAGCTGAGGCGCCCCTCACCTTTCATGGCCTCCCAACCATGGCACAGATGTAGTAGTGCCGACACAGATGTAGTAGTGCCAATGGGAGGTGTACATGACAATTGTGCTGGGCAACTGGAGTGGGAAACAAGATGTTAACAGATGTTACAAGATGTTAACAGCACAAGGCTGTATGTGACCCCGGTGATAATGTGACGGGTCACGCAACGCTCAGGCACCCCAAAACTGCAGTAAAACTGTGCACGCAACCCCCGGTAGACCACGTGTGTGGAATTAACCTCCTGCAGTATGAAGTGGCACCCAGGGACACGAAAAACACATATGCGTGGGACACGCAGGCTACTATGACCTCGGAAATGGGTATATGATACACAGGGGGACCAGCAGGGGGGAATAGCATGCACAACTCACCGTCAGACTAGCGTGATAATGAAAAACACACGTAGCCAATACCCATGCCAAAAGAAGAGATACGTCCTTGATCCGCTGTGAAGTTGTGATGGCGCGTGAAACAACCGGAAGCAGCAACACACGTCGGTCTCCACGAAACGCACATACAGTGAACTGCTGGCCCCGCTCACCTTTAACCCGTGCTGAGGGAAATGCCCGCCCATGTCACGTCACTTACGCGCTTAGCCCCTTTCCTCAAATTACACGCATTAAGACGCGGAAGTGCTGTTTTTTCATGTGCAGAGTCACCATGCACCCGTGATGAGGGAAACGCCCGCGCGTATCACGTCACATATGCGCTTACGCGCTAAGGGCCTTTCTGGAAACTACACACAGACGTGCTGTTTTTTCACATGCCAAATCACTCCATTTCAAGCTGGCCACGTGACAACACACGGAATACCACGCTCCTGCCCAGAAGGCCATTTTCCTGCCCCCCAGAGCCCCAAGCAGACTCCCACCTGCCATCTGCTGCTGCCTGCCTGCCTGCTGGCCACGTGCCCTGCCATTGGTGCCTGCACGTCAGCCATCTGCAGGGGTCCACTTGCTGTGACCACCCCTGCTGGAACAGAAGACTCCCAACTGAAGTTCCATCGCTCCACAGCCCAGCCCCAGGACCCAGTTGCCCACCCACACCTGCCTCAGGGGTTGCCGTGTCAGGGGAGACACCATCAGACACCACTGGCAACCACCAGCCAGAGAGGCAGAGGGCTGCCAGCTTCTCAGCAGCAAGTCCTGGGGCATTATGATGCCCTCTATAGAAGAAGATGTGCCGACAAGGATGGACGGGAGAGGATCTGGCTGGACATCGTGGTTACCATCAATGCGGAGGGGGTGGCAACCCGCTGTTAAGCGACTTCAATTCATCAATCCCACTAAGTCAGTGCCTTGTCTGGGACGCCCAAGGGAAGCCCTTATTTATATATTTTAATGACAAGTTATACTCTGGATGATAAACCCATATATAACGCCCCTCTCTTAGAATCCCCCTGACCCCACTGAGCCAAGAAGTAGGTTTGTTTTGCAAATTAAAAAGGTTTATTTGAAAAATTAAACAATAGATATATATCACACTTTTATAATAAATGAATATTTGATATCACACTTAGACATATGACAGTGAGTGATCAACAATGGATGATGTTATACTAGCACACTGGTTTAATTACTTAGGAGTAGTATAGAGGATAAGGTAGCTGAGAATGCTTTATATGATACAAGGAAATGCAAGGTGGAAAATAAGCAACACAGGAATAAACTTGATATGATTTCAGCAAAACATAATATAATCACTTTTCCCCTTTTGGCAATTCACCCCCCCTCTATGCAATGTAAGGGGGTGGAAGTAACACACACAGTCTTCAGGAATACAATCACAGTACAATACGAATTCAATTCCCCCCCTAGCAAGCTGAGAGCAACAGGGATGATTTTAAACACAGCCAAAGTACTTTAAAGGTCGTATGCAAAGAAGGGAAAAATATGCTAAAAATTATTTTTATTCCATCTAGAGGTTCAGGGTGAGTGAGAGATACTTTAAATCAGTTCAGGCCAGCCCTATCAATGATTCAGGGATGGTTACCAGGTTGAAAACGGAATTCCATAATGGAAGCAAAAGACACATGTTTTTACACGTGGCTGGAATGAAGCAAAATGTCAAATCGCGGCAAATTTAGTCGCGTGCGTCGAGCGCAATTACGGAGGAAGTACAAGGAGTAGCAAGTCGGTTTAAAGCTTGTTGGAAAGCTTAGGATCTCAGCTTTAAAGTAAAAGTTAAATCACAAACGGTTCAAGAGATACGGAGGATTTTGTGAAGGTAGATTCTCAAAATAAAAGTAAAGCTCAGAATGACAGATGACAATTTTGCAGCTTTGAATCAACAGGAGGGACACGATTTCTATGATGCAGTTCTCAATAGGTTAAAATAGTTTGAATTAGATTATTTTAAACTAAGAGATTGGTTTTGCACAGTTCTGGCTGAGTACTCACACTATATTTTGGACAGGAATGCGACTTCGTCACGGATCAGGTCAGGTTGGACTGGACTTCTGGGAGGTTTCTGGTACTGGTTCTCTGGTTCCGGATCTCTGGTTCTGGTCTGGTCTGGTTGGGATCTCTGGTTCTGCTCACAGCGATCTGGTCTGGGTCCGGTCTGCGGTTCTGGATACAACTCTGCTTTCTGGGTGTTTCTGCAACCGGTTCTGGCAAAAGTTCTTGGCAAAGAATTCAAACAGCTCGCCCGGCTGTTGAATAGTTTGCAAATGATTTTGAGGCCTGCTGTTCTGGAGTCTGGATTCAAAGTTCTGGTCTCTGGAGATTGATGGATTTGAAGTCTGGAGTCTCCCGTCTTTTGAAAATGGGTGTGGATGTTAACTTTCTTTGCCCAACCCACTCACGATTTGATAGGTCAAGGATTTCTCTTTGACTTGATTTGAGAAGGGAGCAGTGAGTCAGAGTGAGTCATCTTTATGGCATACAGAAAGAACACTCCCCTTTGCTTATACCTTAGAATATCATTTTCATAACTAAACACATTTCCCAGATACACAAGTGGTTGACATTACATGTACAGATTGCAAATGACTTAAGGTACATTCTTGTTCAACTCTGATCTTCCTAACAGCTTGCATTAAAAAATGACAACTTATTTTAGTTTTTAGTTGGTTTACCAATATCGGACGTTTACCAAAAATGGCACAAATGTACACCGCCTTTCTACACATATTGCGGGGTTCGGTCCCAGAACATCGTACCGAATTGAGTTTAGACTCAAATTGTAGGGTACATTTTCCATTTTAAGGATCTCCAAATTGTACATTCCTGTCATCTGGTTACAATTAGTTATCAGTGTTTTTTATAAAACATATATTTGCATTCAATTCAATTCCCAAAAAGTGTCTGGGTCCGCCCCCAGAAGCTTGGTGAGTCAGAGATCACATGTCTGGCTTCTCCCAGAGCAGTGTGTTGACAGTAAACACCTAAAATCGGCATACCCTATTCAATGGAAAGAGTCTATGTGTTGACTGAGGTCAGCAGACCAGGGAGCCACTCTGCATTTGGTTAGCATGACCATGTAATCTCCTGGGCTGTTGCTGGTAAGGGCTGGTGTGAATGCTTCCCATGGACATAGGCCCTTTGAACTGTTTTAATTGAATCAGACCGCCTCCTGGGAACAAACCTTTGAAGTCCCAGCTAGCTCAGGATGCTGTTTAGCTTCTGCAATACAGGTCCCCAGTCAGAGTTTAGACCGCTAGCGCCGGTTTGTGGAAAATGCTGGTACCGCACCTATTTTTGGGATCTGTCTTGAATTAATACATTTCCAAAAGAAAGGATTTTACTTGATAGTATATGATTCATGCTTGACATGGCATTGATGTGGATCTGTAGTAGAGTAAAGTAAAACACTCAACCATAGTTGGATTTTTGTTTGGTGGTTCCGGGCCCATGATCTTTGCAATTTTTGACATTAATAAAAACGGGTTTTGAACAGAACCATCTTTCTTTGCACTGGTGGGTGGCAGGTCAGGGGACCATTTTGCTGTGCGCAAAACTGCATGGTTCTCCAGTATTCTGGCGCAAATGTGGGCTTTTCCGCCCTCTTGGATTTCCTAAGCCCACAGCACCAATTGTTGCAGCATAATAGTCCAAACGTGGGTCAGGACACCCAGCACCACGACATACAACACGTCCGTGAGCTCTGGGAGGACTTCAGGTCCAGGACCCTCTGGAAGGCCCGGCGCCTCTTGGGAGCAATGCATGCAGTGAGGCGCCGGGTCCAATTTACCACCAACAACATGAGGGTCCTAGAACGTATTAACCCAGCGCTTCACCACCAGGTCCTCGAGAGGGAGTCCAGTCCGGAGTCGAGCGGTAAGTGTCCATGCGTACTTATTGGACGCAGTGCATGTTGAGGTGTGAAAGGAGTGTGCAGCTTGGACATATGTCTGAAAAGGCCCATGTATGGATGTGTATGTGCAGGAACATGACCGTGCTGCATTTGAGTCCTGTCATGAGTGATGCACATCAATGGTGTATGTGTTCCAAAGCATGATCCACAACTGCATGTGGAGATGCACACATGTTGGTATTTATGTGTATGTACTATGGCATGGTTGGGGTGTGACAGATGGATGCTGGTTACAACTTCATGTATGTGGATGGAATACATGTGCATGTGTGGGTTGCACGTGTGTGGCAGTGATACAACATGGATGCATGTGACACAGACATTTCTGAACCCGATTGGCAGATGCGACATAGTTGCCAATGATTGCACTGTGACAGGTAGTGGAGATGTACAGATGCATGTCTGTCTGCTGGCGTTTGTGCATGTGTTCGGCACTCCCCATGTTGCTTGTGATGTCATGCCAACCTTCGGATGTTCATGCTGGTGTGTACATATGGATGCTGCTGCCTGCTGCGCGATTCCTGTCAAATTCTGCATGTGTGTGGGTTCAAATGATATGAGTGTTGGGGAGTGTGATGGCATATGTAATGTTTAACACTGCCACTCATGTGAAACTGTGACATGTGTATCCGACCATTGTACAGTGCCCTGATGCCTTTGTTCTATCTCTCCCTTTCTGCAGCGTCGACTGATGAAGAGGGCAGAGACGGTGCTGTGGAGCACAGAGGCAGGGATCCCACCGCCAGCCGGAGATGCAAGGCCCAGCTCTCCTCCTACGTTGTCATCTCTTCCGAGAGTGAGGAGTCTGGTGCCCCATCCACGGCTGCAGATGCCGAGGCAAGGTCCAAGAGGTGGAGTTTGGAGGTGGACTCCTTGGCAGCAGTTGGGGCAGCTGAGCCCCCACAGAGGCCTATGGAAGAAGATGGCATGGAGTCATCCAGGTTGGTCGGGAGTTTGGTTGAGGAGGAGACCGTGGAAGGCCCACACACGGGGCATGGAGGGGGGCATTCCACTGGTGCTAGTGGTGTAGTCCAGGGGCAGGGACAGGAGGCCGTACAGGCCGCCGCGGAGGTGCCTGTGTGTAATCCTGTCCCTGATCCTGTGACTGCATCATCCCGCACCAGCAGGGATGCCTTCGTCCAGACCCGTTTTCAGGGAGGGGATGCGCGAACAACAACTGGCCTTCCTCTTCCTGCAGACATGGCAATCCAGGACCGGGTTGAGCCTGTCCTAGCTGGGGTGGCGTTGCGTCAACGTGGTATTCGGGATGAAATGCAGGGTTCTCCTGAGGACAATGCACATCATTTTGAATACCTCATTGACCACGTCGGCCTACTAGGATGGGTCACCCAGGCTGGGTTCCTCCGTGTGCTGTATCTTCTAGCGACCCCCTCCTCAACTAAACCCCCTATGCTCCAGTCGTCCTCCATGCCATTTTCCTGCCCAAGTATCACCTGGGAACCCTGTGGAGCTGCCACTGAACCAGCGGCCAGACTGGTGGAGGACACACCGCTGCCACAGTCGGGAGTCAGAGGTGAAGCAGGGGTGGCCACCCCAACAACTGGACCCCAGCAAGAGAAGGAGGTGCAGGCATCGACTAGCAGGGAAAATGCAGGTCAGCAGCAGGCTCAGGGTGGGAGCCATGATGGCTCGGGGCCTTCAACATCACAGGGGCAGGCATCGGCCAGAGGGCAGGTGGACCCTGGATTGGGAGTGTCTTCCGTGTGGTAGCAGTTGGGCCAGTGGATAAATGCGGAACGGCGGCGGGTGGAGGAGGCACGGCTCACTATGGTCAGGGCAGAGAACTCCATGTGCAGGGTATTGAGGTGGGCTGAGTGCCTCGAGGCAACTTGCAGGGAGTTGGAACAGGCCATGGCGGTATCCCTGCGAGACCTCGAGGCCAGGGAAGAGGCCCGCCTCCGGGACATCAACATGGAGTTCGATGATGCCCTCGCCTGGAACATCAACAAGTGAGCCGTTGGACTTGCCCGCCACCATTGTACATAGTTCATTAGTGTTAGGTTTTCTTTGTATTTTCTTTTATTTTGGAGTTCACAGACATTGCTCCACTTCGTGTATATAGTTTTTTATTCATAGGACTTTTTTGTTTGTGGATCATGGACCATTTGGACTTCCATTGTATATAGTTGCAGACTTGTACATACTTTCTTTTTCAATTTTCCCATGGATCAATGGTTTTCTTTTATTTGGATTATCAGCCTCCTCCTCCTCTATACACACCAGCAACATGGATGGCTCCGCACCATCATCCACGATTGCAAGCCCCTGTGGCGGCTCATGCACCCCTTCCGCTGCAGCCATAGTGGCAGACGCGGCACCATTCCCCTTGCTCCCGGATGATGGAATTTCCTGGGAGGGTGACTGGGCCTTGTGTCACCGGCCAGTGGAGGCATCCCAGCCACTTTCCTCCACAGTACTGTCTCCGCCCTCTTCTTCACTCATCGCTGTGTAAAGGGAGACATTGAACACAAGCATCAGGGTACTGAACTACAGTCCCTTAGACACAAAGAAATAGCACATGAGTGGCACTGTCAAACGTCACTTCCATCATGTCCCTCCACAACACATGGGTCAGTGCAGGCAACACACATGCAGGAACAGGCATGGAACATGCAACATACATTGGCATCCATGTCCAAGGCACCGTAGTTGCATCCAATGGTGGGCTGATACTCACATGCATCAGGGGACATGCTGCTCACTTGCACACACATCCCCAGAAGGTCATGCATCTGGCCCAGTATACCCCCAGACACAGTGGATACAAGGATGGCTAGGCTGTGTCAGTGAATCAACACATTGTCACGGACAAGTGTCATGCATCCATGGCGCACAGACTACTCAGACACACGGACATGTACATCATGCATGTCCATGACAGCAGCACACATCTCTCACACCCCAAACATGTCAAAGTACAGACACAGGCATGCATACATGTGTGCTTTCTGCATGCTGCTCGGCATGATGCATTGTAACACATACACCATCCATGTGGGTCACGCCTGACTGGACTCACATACAGCACCATCATGTCCCTGCACACACACATCCAAACATGACCCATGTCACACATGCAGCCAAGTAGCTAACTACCAGCACAATGCAACATGCCCTTTTTTAAACAAGAATGCATGGACACTTACCGCTCGACTCCAGATGAGCCTGCATCCTGAGGATCTGGTGGTGAAGCACTGGACGAATGCGCTCCAGGACCCTCATCTGCTGGGTGGTTAGCTGGACCCGGCGCCCCTCTGCATCTGATGCTTCCAAGAGGCACTGGGCCTTCTTGAGGTTCCTGGATTTGTAGTCCTCCCAGCGCTTCTGGACCTGTTTGATGTCACAGGGTGCCACCTCCTCCGCGTTTATGGCACCCACTATGTCGTTCCAGATCCTCTTCCGTCCTTCCTTGTCGGCGCACAATGGTGTGAAGAGGGCATCATAATGACCCAGGACTTGCTCCACCAGGATACCAACTTCATTTTCACTGAAGTTGGTAGCCCTCTGCCTCTCGGCTTGGGGGTTGCCACTGTTGCCGGAAGGTGTTGTGTCGGACATGGCAAATCCCGAGGCAGGTCTGGGTGGGGAACTGGGTCCTAGGGCTGGGCTGTGGAGTGATGGAACTTCAGTTGGGAGTCTTCTGTTCCAGCAGGGGTGGTCACAGCAACTGGACCACTGCAGGTGGCAGATGTCAGGCACCAAATGGCAGGGCATGGTGGCAGCAGTCAGGCATGCAGCATCAGATGGCTCGTGGGAGGCTGCTCGGGGCTCTGGGGGGCAGTAATTCGTCCTTCTGGGCAGGAACGTGGTCTTCCATGTGTTGTCACGTGGCCAGCTTGATACGGAGTGATTTGGCATGTGAAAAACAGCACGTTTGCGTAAATTCTGAGGAAAGGTGCCGTAACGTGCGCGCGGGCGTTTCCCTCACCACGGGTTGAAGGTCCCAGGTGGGTTTCCATCGCTCCATACGAGCTCTCCGTGGGAAGCGGTACGTGTATTCCGGAGGTGCGCGTGGACTTTTACACATGTTTTCACTAGCGCGAACGGGGTACGTGTATTCCGGGGGTGCATGTGGACTTTTACATGCGTTTTCGCTAGCGCGAGCGGGGTACGTGTATTCTGGGGGTGCGCATGGACTTTTACATGCGTTTTCGCTAGCACAAGCGGGTACGTGTATTCCGGGGGTGCGCATGGACTTTTACACACGTTTTCACTAGCGCGAGCGGGTTAAATGTATTCTGGTGGTGCGCGTGGTCTTTTACATGTGTTTTTGCTAGCACGAGTGGGGTACGTGTATTCCGAGGGGTGCGCATGGACTTTTACATGCGTTTTCGCTAGCGCAAGCAGGGTACGCATATTCCGAGGGGTGCACAGGGAGTTTTCAATGCGTTTTACGTGTTGGGAGGCTGTATGCTGGTCCACTGGCCTTTGCGCCATGTAGGGGATTTGTGCAATGTTTTTGGCGCACTGGGCGGGGTTGGGGGCGTAACTGGCGCTGCTGCAGGGTCGCTGCGCCGCTCTGCACCACGGCTGGTTATGATGTTCAAATCCATGAATACGCTGTGCGCTGAAATTGGTTTTGGCGCACGCGGCTGGCGCAGACTGTCGCACACGCACTCTGTGCGCCAGCTGCGTGTGCCACTTGTGCGGCGAATTCTATGAATTACCCCCAAAAACTTGTAATCTATTTTTTAGTCATTGTCGGCGCCGGCTGAAAAGATAGGTTGAGATCATTGAGAATTAGAGGCTTTGAGCAGCAACTGTTGGAGCGTGCTCATATCTGTTATTTGTTTTGTTTTATATGTTATTTTTCTGAAACGTATCTGTGTAAATCAACGGTAAGTATTGACAGTCAATTGAGACTTGTCACAATGGGGGATGTTACTCCACTGATGCACATGTGCAAGACATTGCCAAAGCATGCACCTAAGCTCAGACAGTATAGTGCGGAGTGGGTGAAGGGCACGCAGGCAAGATGTTCATGCCATGGCCACAAGAGGGATCGTTGTTAAAGGCGGTTTTGCAACACATGACCACATACTTGCACACTGCGTACACAGGAAAAAAATTGGAAAAGAGGGTAACTATTTTATAAATCTGGACGCCAACAATCAGGTACCTGGATTTGGTCGTGACTATGTAGGACACCATGTGTTTAGGGGAATGGGCTTAGATTAGATCTGGCCAATCAGTCCAGGGATTATAGGGGGGATTAGCATGTTATAAAGGCAGTAGCCAATGAGTGTGGAGGGATTATGTTGTACTCACTATTACGTATAGTATTGTTCATTTGCGGTTTTTCCACTATAAAACATGTGAAGTCTTGAGAGAAGACACGCTCTGTGTCAGTTCCGTTTCACTGGACCGTCTGAGTCCTTTTTGCTTGTAAGAAACCTTGTTTCTCCTTGCAGAAAGATGCAATACTTATTTCGCCTTCTTGGTTTATTTTTCCTGGCGTTTTTTTGGGTTGCTTTCCTTTCAGCAGGATTCACTGTGAGAGGTAGTTTAACTCTCATCACCTAATCCCAAGTAATACTAAATTAATTCTATGTGAAAATATGTATATCCTACTGAGGTCTCTTTGGCAGAGCATGGAATTTACACAATATACTAAGAGGACACACAGTATACAATTAGTGGTTCAGTCAGGTATTTGACCTGGACGCCAGGGCTATCTCACTGTTTGTAAATTTCCAAACTGAAATGTAAACCTCTCCCTATTGCAATTGTGATAGTCATGACAGATTTGGCATTTAATGAATGGCACTGCCTGTGCAGTGCTGTCAATTTTTGGAAACCTAATGCATATTCCTCTTATATGTATTAGTTTGAAAAAACAGTGTATTACCCTTATTAAAATCCATAATTTGTTTTAGCAATGTTTGCCGGCTTTTCTACTCTTTGACGGCAGTGTGTTGCACGTAACCTGCAACTATGTGGGGAAGGTGTGAAACAATACATGTTTTTTTCAAACTGCATGTCTTTGAATGTATTTCTATACCATCAATATATTTTTCATACCATGTCCCATTCATTAGGCTGGTTGTGCTCAAGTGTTTGGACACACAACATGCACAGCATTGAGTAAATACATGCGACCCTACTTTACATGTAATTGTCCGGCACACGTGTTGGGAACTGTTTTCCAGTGGACCTAGTATGTGTCTGCTTCTAATCTCCAATGTTATTGCTGCTCCAGCCATTGAAGATTAAAGTGACAGATTTGTTTTCCTTTTTTTTTATATATAAAAAATTTGACCAGCCCTGTGTCTTTTTCCGTTGATCATTTTATTTTCTGAACATCATCTAAAGAAGTCGTCTCTGGAACTTCGAGAACCCTATAGATTTACCATCACAGTTTAATATGTCAGTTAGTCCAATACAATGTATTAAATGAAGGATATTGTTGACTTTGAAGCTCAAGAATTACTAAGTGAAACATTTTTATGTAAATCCTTCTCTAGCACATTTAGGGGGTAATTATAATGAATATGGTGATTGCATACAGGGGACCACCAATGCTTGCAGTTATGTGTTGCTGGCCACCTGCATGCAATTCTAAACGCTCACAGAACGGAGTCTAATTGTGAAGAGTACATGAAGGTGACATTGCCTTTACTCTTCACTTTTGCTTTTTGAGAAATAAAACGTCACCTGCAAAATTAAGCTTTGCAGGTGGCATTTCATGTTGGCTTCCTATGAAATCCGCCTACTATTCGCCACGTGTAAAACATAGGAATCCTTTGGTTCACAGTGTGCTCTACCGACATGGAGGAGGAAAATAAAGCCGAAATGCAAACTTCACTTTGCTACCCTCCAATGCCTTGGAAAGGCACAAAAATGAGATGGAAAGCAAAATGAAAGCTTAAAGCTGCTTTTACAATTTCATTTTGCACTCCACTTAATCCAACTAACCCGACCACTATTGTGCAATTAGTTAATCAAATAAATGCTCCTTCTAGAAATTATATGCATTGCATACTTCATGTCTCG
The DNA here is from genome assembly GCF_040938575.1 of Ambystoma mexicanum. Classification (NCBI taxonomy): domain Eukaryota; kingdom Metazoa; phylum Chordata; class Amphibia; order Caudata; family Ambystomatidae; genus Ambystoma; species Ambystoma mexicanum. The sequence goes on from NC_090937.1 coordinate 1,141,351,001, forward strand.
GCACTTAAGCAAGAGCATTACGTTCTGCTGTTCACTTGCACATAAGAATAAAGGCATCCTGAAAAGGCCATAGCTGACAACAGACATTAGAGAGCAGTGGCTACTGTCTTGAAATACAAATGCACATTTCCAAGCTTGGCTGAGCCTGCTGCAATAATCGATCAGGCCTCTGCATTGTTCACTTATCCCAACGTGTGCAAAGTAGAATTCCAGTGGGTGGCAAGTATGATCATTAAGCGATGCTGTGGCAACTTGCCGCATACCTGAGCTTTGTGCAGACGTTTCTTGAACTATAGCAATAGTTGCAGTGTGAGGTGATGTTCTGGGCCAAGCCAATTAAGCACATCTTAGACCAGCCATTGCTGACGGGATGTGTCACCATAATGTGGAGGTCTGATGGATTGCCAACTAAAAGGGGGTAAAAGCCCATGAGTTTGGTGATTATTCAAATATTATGTGGGTAATTCTGTTCCTGAAAGGGAGATCTGCTAATCAGAGCCCACTTGTAAAATGCTCCATGTCAAATAGATGCATTGCTGTAACCATACTGACATGACAGCGCCAGCTCTGCTGTGTTTTAGAGAAAATTCTATGGTCACCTGTTTTATTTGTGTATTTTATTGTTTAAAGTGTGGAGCTAGCTCAAGAGCAGTGGAGCACCGTAAAGGGTGTGGTTAGCCAGAGTTTAAGCTGGTATCTTTTAACAGCAGCAGGGCAATGTGAGTTGCAGTCTGTGTGCCCATTGGGATTAGTATTTGGACAGGTGTTGTTGAAAAAGCCAAATTTTGAGAGACAGCTGCTGTGACTCAAAGTTACTACCGACAGAGGTAGCTCTTTAACTTTCACACCTTTTTATATAAAATATAAATATTGTGTGGCTTAAACAAGTCTTGCTGTGGCATAGTGTCTGAGAACAGCACTCTCTATTTTATGCCATGTGGCATGGTGACTGACATGGTAACTGAAAAAGCGCACAATTGTGAAGCCACATCAATTTGATCTCATACCAGTGTCAACTCTGTGAGCAGTGTAATGTGTTTTTGTGTCTAGGAAGAAACTCTCCAAAGCTTTTTCCTAGCCAGGATGTTGCCTCCTTTGATTCTCCAGTGGGGAGGGACACACCTTTGCCTAGGGTATAGAAACTTCCCCAGGTGGCCTCCTGGGAACAATACTTTAGAGACAGCACTGAGATTACAAAGCCAGACACACACCAGGGTGCTGATCACTGGAATTCCTTTGAATAGAACAGCTAGGGGAGTGGGGAGGAGTTAGAGTAGCTAGAGGTGGAAGGTAGGCCTGGGGAAGGATCAACCAAGGTGGGCCTAGATCCTCAAGTAATCCTTGCAGGCAGCATATGCATGAAGTCCAGCAGTGGGCTACTTTATGCATATGTACCAGGGGACCTCTGGCAGAAATAATCCCAAAGGTAATCCAAAAAAAGGAGTATACACCAGGCAAGAAGCAACACAAGTGCGTTGGACCCAAACAGCTGGGAGATACGGTACAGAAAGCCCTGTGGAACTGAACTTAATTAAATGAGCTCTCGACGCTGGGCAGGTCACAGGAGCTGATTAGTGGGACTATGTCAGGCCCTTATAGGAATGTGTACCATACGTGAACTTTATTGGGTGCACCTTTTCTTGAACCAAAATCACATTAACAACCCTGTGACATCACAAACCTTCCCACACTGCCCCACAATTACGTGATTTTGCTGATCAGTCAAAAAACACATGTTTGCCATTGGTTGGAAATGCCCAATAAACAAATGAATAAACAACTGCATATTAATTGGACAGAACATCTTGATATGGCAAGGGGCGAGGCATTCACACCAAGTCTGACCAATGATGTACACTGCGGACATCAACTAGGACACTTTACAATGTTGCACACTAGGGACACCAAAAACTCTCTCCATTGACTGGCTCCATGTCTCGTGCCTCACAGCCCCTGCCCCAGCGCTCTGGCCTCCAGCTCCCTTCTCAAACCTTGCTGCCAAATGTAGTCTGAAAAAACGGTACCACACCATGGCTACATCTTAATTAACTTTAGTTCATTTCTATTTCTCTGGCGATTATTCTCAGACACTTTTGTCTCAAAATGATCTCTTGGAGCAACTTTGATAGGAATGCGTTCTCCTGGGAAACCTCAGTGTTGCAACATTTATGCCCACTGTTCAGAAAATACATACTGCTGTCACAAAAAGCCTGCAGCCCTTTTATTATGCGCTGTCTGCGGAAATGCTTTCCTAGCATGGGCCTACCAAAAGATGACTCCTCTACTGTTCAAATGTTGCTCAAAAGCCCCCCTACCATGGTACCCCCTAAGGCACCTTGAAACCACACCCTGTGCCCATGCTTTGCCAACTACACGATCACCACAACAAACCCCCCACCCTCCATTGTGTTTCTCCATGGGACTTCTCGCGCTGCGCCTGCTCCTGTGTTGTAATATACTACACTATGCTTATGCAACCTGCGTGACGTTCAAATACGTCCCCACTCCCGATGTCACCCACCACATCAATCTCAACATCACCATGCTACTAGAGCATCTGGTACATGATTCCCTCTTGGCAGTGTCAGTGGCGTCACCAGGAATCAAATTTAGGAGAGGCACAGAGGGGGCCAAAGACAAAAGTAAGGGGCGCACAGACAAAAGTAGGGGGGAGAGCATGGTCACTGCTCGTCTTAGGTCGGGGGGGCGCAAGGGAGGGCACAGGGTTTCACAGGGGGGGCCCCGCCCCCCCCCCAGTTCCTCCCTAGCGACGCCACTGGGCAGCGTTGAACATGATTTCAAAGCAGAGGCAACAGGGTATTTGATATCCGGGTGAACGAGGATGCAGTGGTGCCATACAAACCTAAACTCGTTTTCTGCTGACAATGGATCAAATATCTTTGCTGCCCTACAAAATGGCAACACAATGCTTATTTGTGTCATGGAATGCCTACTGTGCTGCAGGGATGCAGGGATGAGTGTTGGCGAAATCATCTACTCAGGGCCAGTCTACCACTCAACCAGCAGTGATCCCAATCCAAAAGATGAAACAGGCACAGCCCAAACAGAATGCCTCCCTTGTCCTTTATGGTACCGCAGACAGTGCTCAGGCTACATCATCAGGAGGGATTTGAGGGGATAGCAGTAACAACCCAAACAGCAATATCACAAGAGTCCAAAATAAAATAATGTCCAGTCAAGGGTCTATACAAATATAGACTTTTAATTAAACAATAGCGATGCAAACAGCTAATCAAAAATGCAAGCACAGACTCACCCCTGTTAAGAATCCCATGAAATGCAAACTGTTGTAAAATAGTACTGTGGGTAGATGAGAACGTTCATGTGTGTGATGTCATAAGGCAAAGGGCACTTGTTTCAACAGCAAGGACTAGATCCCTTACAGCAGGCTTTCTTTAGACCACTCCCCTGTGGCATCACACCCAGAGCTTGCAGGAAATGGAAGGAAAAGGAAGAGAAGCCTAACAATGCAAGATGATTGAATTTCTAGCTCTCGGACTGAATTAGTGCTTGCCCTAATGCATGATGTACCATATCATCCAATTCTTGTACTGACCTGTGCCTTCCCACCGGCATTTTACTCATAAACTGACTGAAATCGGGTTTGTTAGCAAAAGTAAACAGAATAAGTCACTAGTTAAAATTACCACCAGGTTAGTGGTGTAGAAACACACTCTGCCATTTAATATATTCACTTTTTGTTCATGATCAATTGCCTCTGGCATACTGACCTGGAGCTTAAGGGTAGCCTCTGTACCTTGTAGGTATTTAATGGGATTGGCTGGTTGTTGAATGTAGTAGTGACGTCTGTGTTCTTCACACCACTGTGCATGGTGCAGAATCAAATGGGGAAAGGGGTTTCTTGCACATAATACAAGTGGTGAGATTACACTGCTATAAAAAAAACAGCTAGATGATAGGTAGTCAATGCACCAAAGGATTCTTTCTTTAGGACTTGAATACTAAGTCTCAGCTTGTTATAGTTCTCAGTACCATTTCATTAATCATAGAGCTGTACTTAAGTCAACCTAAGAGGACGCTCAACCTACAGAGGTCTCATAGTACTATCGATGCCAGCAAGTTCTGTTTATTTTTCATGTTGCACTTATGCGTATTATCTTTCTTTCATTACAGTATGACCATTTGCTAATGGTCAGTAGACCATGTAGCTGTCGAGCTCTCGTGAATGCCATAGCCACCTGGTCTACAGAACTTCAAGCCGTGCCACAGTGAATCCGCAACAAAACGTTAACAGTAAAATAAACATGCTAATTAAAAGTTGTTTTAAAAAGAGGAAGATAAAAGATTAACGATCACGAAACAGGAGTCCTAGTCGGATATTTATTTTATTTATTTATTTTGAAATTTGTATAGCGCACCCAACCCGGAGGCATCTGGGAACTGTTCTACAGGATGAAAAAAAACAATGGTTACATTGCACATATACATGACACATAATACTAAAAGCTAGGCTATAACGTCATCTTAATTTAGGATGACCCTCTGTGTAGAAATCGTGGCTGAATGTTGAACATGACTTAGTTGAGTAGTTTCAGTTTTTTTTCGGAAGGTCCAGAAGGATAAAACTATCAAAGTAAATTCACTTTACAAATTCCCATATGCAGTATGCAGTGTGAAAGAAGTGGTGGAAACTGTATTTTTTTCAATTGATGTGTTAGATGTGTAACCATGGGACACTATTTATTTATTTATTTGCATTTATTGAGCGCACCAGCAGCCCAAAGGCATCGAGGCGCTGGACATTCCACTACATATTCCTTTGAAGGATGTGCAATGTTCTTTCTGTAAAATGTATTCCAAGTCTGTGTGAAGTATAAATGTAGCATGAACAGATAAACTGCACACACATAGCCCCATGGAATGTTCTGCTATGAACAGGTGGCCAGATGTTGTTAACTGATGCGCTGGTTGAAAAATACTCCACAATTTAGATTTGTGTGGGTGGCTAGCACTTAGTGTACTACACACATGTGATGGTGAAGGAGGTGGAGAGAGTGGTGGTTATGGTTCTTGCGTTGGTGACCTAGTTCCTCACGTTTTGACCTTCCAGATCTTACAGATTGCATTTGAAAAGAACTCTACATAGGTGAAAACATTTGCCTTTACTTCTAATCCGTATAAATATGGAATTACCCTCCTCAATGTTTGTGGTTTCCAGTATGATGTGCTGTAGCTTACAGTGCTCAGGTGGGTCATAATCTTTTGTTAGTGCATCATCATCATTATACTCAGAATCACTAAATGTGATGATTCGGAATCAAGGCCTCCCACAATCAGTTCATTATTAGTGGGAGCTCTTTTTTTCCAGCTCATTCTACTCCTTGAGGCTGAGTGCTGTTTGCAATGGCTTGTCATGCTGCACCAGAGTGCGTCCTGTGCCTCCTAGATACTCATGTTCCCCTAAACGTTATGTTTTTTCTATTAGCACACTAGTAGAGGCAATCTGCATCTTTCCCCATTCAGTCCCAGAGACATTGGACTTAACCTCCACCTCTGACTACAATACCTGCACATTCAATATCAACTTGTTTCCACATACAATTAGTCATCAGCTCTCAGTCACTGATGTAAAATGCCCTCTACAAGCATACCCCCCCGCCTTCATCTGGTAGGTTTAGGTGTTTTGAACTCCTGATCATTATTATTAAATATCCTCCTTTTGCGAAGAATTCTAGGATTTGCAATTCCAGCAATACATAAGCAAAAGGGTCACAAAAAGATGGCATAGTCAATTACAGCCACTGAATACACCTGTTTGCCTATGAGGATTTTGAAGACCCTTCATTTGCTAACAGATGTTTTTACATTACAGCTACAAGTATATAGACTGAATACAGAAAGAAGAGCCACTCATTTACAGACTGTGACTATATTCACCTTCTGCATCCAGAGTAGTGTAATGTAAGGCTGCAGTGAATAGTAATACGTGGCACAGAGATCAGCTGGTTTCTCCGTCGATCAGTTGCTCCTGCTGCTGATGGGGCAAGGGGGCTCCTGCCCTTACACCGGCCATTTCACAATGGCCCAGACAGGACCTGGCCTTAGGTTAGTGGGCCTTAGGCGTGGGGGGCGGGCGTCTGCCTCCGGTGACCAGAACAAAGTGCAACACAAACTTGCAAGGGGGCTCCCTTACCCAACCTTATTTCACTTCGGGTCTCTTTCTGTTGGGCTTGGACCACTTTTGGATGTTGAAGACTTTCGAATGTGCGTGGCTTTCTTTACAGACCACTGCAGGGCCACTTTAACTCAAAGTTTACAGTTCAACTTTCACTCTCCCCTTCTCTAGGCGTTAATTTGCTTTTTCACTTCAAACAATTTACTTTTTCACAGAGACTTTGGAGTGGGCTACTTCCTTTTCACCTGACCACTCTGTTACTTGGTATCTCTGATTTTGCGGCTGTCTTTTACTTCAAAGTTCATTCGCAGGTCTGCCTTTACTCGTATCTCATCGATACGTGTGCAGGCTTCACTTGTGATAAACCGTTGCTATTTCAAACTTTAATACACACCAGTCTATTCTTGGTTTTGCGATTCCCAATTCACGAGTCAAGGTTAGTACCACAGGCTTGGCCTCGCCTCCCCAATTCTGCTGGTCGCCCGGGAGGGTCGCTTGCATCCTTGAAACATAATGCAGTCTTCATTTGTTGGATCTGGCCTTCTCCACTTGTCTTTCATGGCCTGTCAGAGGCAACGACCTCCAGTAGGGAACTATTGGGGTGTTCGACCCACTGCTTTCGTCCCTTGGTCTGTCGCTCTGCTCCAGTAGGTTCGCCTTCGTCCCAGAAGCCCTGCTTGTACTCGTGTTCCACCTTGCTCACTGAAAATCATCAATGGCGCACACACTGGACTTCCATGAATGGGAAAACTGGGCAAGATGGTCAATTGTCTAATCATCATGTATGGATGTCGTATTTCAGAGAGATAATATTGAATGTCTAATTAGCAAGGCCTTGTCTTCATGAGCTGCGAGGCCAAATGGGCTGACTAATGCTATATTGAAATCTAACAGAGAGATGTGGACAATGTTGCTTACATTTTGTTTAGGGCTATCCGCCAGAGACACACTTTACTTGTAACATGGAGGGAATCCACAATTATACCCATTTTTAAGAATGGTAGCTGTGAGGACGCCTGCAACTATAAACCCATCTCTCTGTTGGATGACGATAGTAACATTTTTGTAGCCTTGATTTTGGAAAGCTGAAAGGCATTCTTTCAAATCTCCAGACAGGATTTAGGAAGGGGTTGGCTACCAACATTTATGGTCTCAGCCTAGCAGTATTAAAAGATAAGGTATGGTCCTCTAAGAAATGTCCCACTCTCACCGTATTCGTAGCCATGATAGACTTTTCAAAGGCATTCGATATGGTCAATAGACAACTGATCAGGCTTAAATTAAAGAATTAGACTATTCCGCCCTCTTTTTTAGATATCTTGGAACATATTTACTCAAACACAATGGTGAAGGTTAGATTAGATTTGTCTGGACATTTATCAGACAACATAATCACAACTAGATGACTAAGGCAAGGATGCATTCTTGCTTTCTACACTTTTAACCTCTATCTAGCGGATTTCAAAGAAGCACTTCAGGTGGTCTCTTTGATAAGCCAAAGATAGGAGGCCTTATGATTAATTGGCTAGCATATGCCGAGGATGTGGCACTTCTGGACTCCTATTGGACTTTAATGGCTACTCACTGCATTAGGTAGGTATGTGCAAAAGAAAGACTTAGTAATTAACCATAAGTGTAATGACATTTCATTTTGTAAACACAAAAATGAGGGTTGTGGATTTAAATGGTCACTGAACCGGGGTATGAAATCACAGAAACGAGAGAGACCATCTATTTGGGCTTCTATTTGACAAAAAATCTCAGCAAACCCATAGTGCTGAAAAGAATTGAGAACCAAATAGACCATCAAATGAAACAAATCTATCACAAATATTGTAAATTTTCAATCATGCCATTATTGAGATTCTATGTCAGGAAGGTTATCCTAAAGGCACTGTTACGGCTTGGAAAACGAGCCGACAGCCCTCAAATTGCCTTGGGAGCGGTTGGAGTGTCGGGTCTGGAAACATGTGCTGGGCCTTCCAAATTCTATGCCTATGGCCTCACTAAGGTATGAGTTGGGTTTATCTTCAATGCAAGTTTGGTATATACTAAGAATGGCTTCACTTTATGGGAAAATGTATTCTCCGCAGAAACACTCTCTATATAAAGCCCTTAATACTGAATCACAGAAAGAAATATATAATATAACATATAATTTACTAATCTCCATGAAGGCTAGAGTATCGAATCTGCTGGATTATAGGGGACTGGGATGGAAAAATTACGTTGATAACTCATTACGTGTAAAGAAGAAAGTCAAAGAAATTGATTGAATTGATACTATTGCCTTAACCAGTTCTTATAAAGTCAATTCTACATTCACAAAGGTGTATAAACCTCTGGGTTCCCTGCCTAGATATTTGACACAATCCCCTTGTTTTGCCATGAGAGAACAATTCTTGGATTTCCGTTGAATTTATTGGCAACTGATGAAATTGTATACATTTGCTCTACGAATAGGAACTTGAGTGAAAATATTTGTTCTTTCTGTAAAGTTGAAGGTGCAATCCAAACGTTGAAGCACATTTCGGTGGAATGTCCTATGTTGGTTGAGACAAGATCAAAATATCTGGGGAGATATTTTAGCATGCGTTCAGATGCAAATATAAAAGAAATATGGGATGGAATGAATGCAGGCCAGGAACCTTTTTTAAAGCATTGAAAGAGTGAGGATGTTAGGTAAATTGTGTATGACTAAAGTTTTATGATCTTATTATCTGTGAAATGATTGTTCAATTATTTTGCTTTTTTAATTGCACATATTTTATCAATTGAATAACCAGGTTTCTTTGATGATATCTGTTGTTTTAAAAGTACTGGAAAATGAATAGTCCATTTTACATAGTGAAATATATATCTATAATTTTACAGGGTGATCGGTCTAGGAATTTTGTAGAGGTTGTAAGGATTTTTTTTACCTTTTATATGGATTTATTTCTCTTTTATAAGATGTACTGTATTAAATATGTTTGTTTTATGAATTGGTGAAAGATCAGTTTTGATCATAACACAATAAAAATAAAAATAACCTCTGGCCTCTAAAGAATTGTTAGACTTTTCTACTCAAGCAACAAGTATGTGGACTGACCACACAAAATTGGACACACTCAGTTAGAGCAACTGACAGGGGAATCCTGTGTAAAAGCATTGCTAAGACTTTTTATTAAAGACTTTGCAGGCAGCATGTATTTGGTCTGGACCAAAATGGACCTCTGCTGATTTACAGCCATTGAATGGAAACCTCTCTTGCTTCCAAATAATTCTGTGACTTTTCCACACAAGTCTGTTAATGCCACTGACTACAACATATTACCTACACACATTTCTAAGGCTTTTTATTCACAAAGAACCATTAAAAGGCTTTTCATTCACAAATAGAATTATGAGAGTTTTTCTTTCCAAATATAATCTTTTACCTGTCTCAGCCGCCAAGGCTCTTCAATTTGTTAAACCATGCAACATGTGGTTATGTCAATGCAATTATTTTACAACTCTGTCAACTAAGTAATATTGTTTTACCTAACCCTCAATTGTATATACTTTATTGCTCTACCTCACTCAACTAAATCCTATCAATGTTCTACCTAACCCACAGGTAAAGCCTATCCATTCAAATACTGTGCAACCTTCTGCCTCTTACTACTGACGACTGATTCTGGAATTGGTCCACACATTTCTTATTTATCATGTTTTGGCATTATCCATACATATACCATGCACAAACTACTCACACAGTTGGATAAAATCAATGTTGCATTTAACAGCCAAAATTCAGGGACTTAGGTTTATGGATGAACATGTTTGCTCATGCTAAGACCATGGCAAACCATTACCTGCTTGCTTGCTTGGAAGCGTATTAAAGGCTTCATTGAGTGCAGAATATCAATAGTTTATGAGACACAGTGACCCAAATCCTAACCCATAGACTTGATAGGCTACCATTTCTTGGGCTCCTTTTTAACACCACAATGATACTTCTTAAAGATGCCTCACATCAGCATGTATTAGGATTTAGATATAGATGCCTGGTCCATGGATGTAGACTCAATGCCTTATTCTAGAATAATTCACAACAATCTAAAATAACTGTTAACACATTTTTGAGGAATAACAAGAAGTAGAGGCCAATCACAATGTACAGGGAAATATGTTTCCACCAGTAATTTATATGTTGTCAAATATATGACTGTTAAGAGGATGGGCTGCTCGAGCATGCAGCACTAAAGGACCACTTATTTTTACAGCATTGTCCTCTCAGCAGGTTATTTTGTTATTTTTGGCATTTCCAGGATCATTAATATCCTGTTTTTTGATTGGTCTGATTGGCAAAAAGCTTCATCAGTTCAATACTTAAGTATTTCTCCTTTTCCAACATTATACTCCAATTTCCGGGCTAGGTGAGATTCTGAGGGAGCTGAGCCGCCATTTTGAGATTCCCAAAGTTACCATTGCCTTGTTTACTACTTCACACTGAGGTTCTGGTCTTAAAACGTACTTCTCTCGCTAACCTTTCTCTCTTCTTTTTCCCAGTGGCTGGACCTCTGGGGCCCTTTAGTATTAAATAATATAAATTGCAATTTTGCCTGCTATATTTTAAGGGCAGAGGGTCTCAGTGCCCCAGGGGAGTCAGCTTTCAATTGCCCTGTGTGAACCCATCTGATATTGGGAATATGATTCCTGCTCTTTGTTTTTAGTGATACCACAATTCATCCAGTGCCCCAGAGTTAATTCCTTCTGCAATTGATTTTGAGCAGCAGCACATCATATTATTTCATTGCTTCAGTGCTGATTTTAGCCTCATTGGTTGGCATTTCTGTTTTTGTGGGCTGTGCAATTATAGAATTCATAGCCTCCAATTGGACCCTTCAGTGCTTATGTTATTTCACACACCTTTGCATTTAGAAGGGTTGTTTGAACTTCAGTATGTCTTCACATGGCCATCCAAAAGAAAATCAACCTACAAATATGAATAAGAGGGAGGATGATGTACTCCAGTTAAAGCTAAATCTGCACTACTTGATGCTTCAACCATTGAGACACTCATTGAAGGAGTGTCAGCCAACAGGACAAATACTGAAACATGCAAGCAGGTGCTAAGCTTTGAAAGGTTAATCTGACAATCAATGCAGGTGGCAGATAAAGAAATTAAAGGAAATAAACAGCATTGAGTGCATGGAAGTAATTGATGGCCCAAACCTATTGTGCCAGAAATGGGTAGCCAAAAGAAGTTCTTGTTGAATTGAAGCAATATAACCTTGGAATATTAAACCAGCATACAAGATGTCAAGGTGATGACGGTGGTGTATAAATTGAGAAGATTAATCCTGATATGCGAATGATCAAGGTTCCCCTGCATTCCAGGTGAACAAGGCTCATATAATTGCTGCATGGAAGTTGCCAGGCCATTTTATAATGTTACAAGGCATAATCAGTTGACAATTAGGAGATAAGTGAAATATTTCCCTAAGTTAATTGTTGAAGGAAGAGTTTGCATCTTTATTCAGAAAAATTGTGCTTGACAAATAGAAATGGTCAAAAAAGATATTTCTTTTTTTATTTAATTTTTATTTCATTGTTAGGGCTGAATTATCAACCTTTCAACATTAATGGAATACAATTAACAAACATTTATCATGATCAACATCATTAAACCCTACACAGACAAGTTCAATCAATACATTAACTGTCATTCAAAGATGTTTCTGGAAATCAGATATAGGATTAAAATATCTATTTATTACAAATTGTGTATTGTTGCAACTCATGTTTTCAGGTTGTATGTTTCTATTAATGTTTTTGGTTATTTTACGCTTAGGATATGATATGTTACTTCATGTTTGGGGCAAGTGGGTCTTTTTTTGTTGTGGTCATGCTGCATCAGTTGCTCTCTCATTGTTTTTATGTATATCAGGTAGTTTTTCTTTGTTCATTTGTTTTTCACTTTTTTACTGTGCTTCAATTTATTTTATTATTCATCAGTTTTTTTAACATTTTCATAGAAATTGTGTCTTCAGTTTTAATGTGAACACTTTTTATTGTTCTGTCCTCAAATAATATAACTTTGCTTTCTTTAAATGTTTATGCTCTTAGTGCTGGCCAATGTGCTAGTGGCAATTGCTATTTGCTCCACTCAACCCCATTTCTCCTCTTCTAGAAACCCACTCCCCTGCTCCTGTTACGCATGCCACATCCTCTGCTACTCCTACATCCTCAATGGTACAAGGCTCTGTTGTTTACCCACTAGGTTTTTGCTTTATACATTCCCTATATATACTTACATAGAAGGGGTATGATATTAGATTAAAAAACAAAATGCTGTTCTATTTTTTTCAGGTTAATTTGATACAGGTATTATGATGAAATAGCTTTTTGAGCAAATCAGTTTTTCTTTCTATTATTTAATACACCTTTGAATGTGAACATTTTTAGTAAATTGAATGATTCTCTAGGACAATATATTCATGTTAAACTGGATATTCAGGGGTCACTGCTTAATTGTTTATATGGTGCAAGGCATGATGATCTGTTTTTTTTGGAAAGCAATTACACCAATTATCCTAGACATAGCAATTTAACCAATAGTGGTGGTGGGGATTTATATTTGGGCAGACTGTCCTTAAGTAATTTTAGGTCTCAGGCTGGCTTTAGGCCTCTATTAAAATCAACAAAGCTTCTTAAGCCTAATTCTAAACAATTTCCTTTCTTTTTGGCGTCGCTTTTATCTCATTGCAGAATTGATTATTGTTGTCCTTTTATTGTGATTTACTAAAAAGAAAATGGGTAATACTTCTATGGAGCCTATCTGTATTTTAGACAATGCCATAATTACTTGAGAATTTTCAAAGTTTTCTTCTGATGTTAAGAATGATAGAGTAAGAATGCAAATGCTGTTTGAAATTCTGTTGTGAAATCTGTAGTCACATTTTTTTTACAATAATGATATAAGTTATACTAGTCTTAACGACTGGAATGCTTCCAAAATCTCGGTAGGAAATGCTTTCATAAATATTATGCCCTATGTTTATAATAATATTGGGAAAGCTTGAAAACTGTTTTGTTATGTCTAAACATATGGCCTCAGCAAGAGCTCCTGAAGCAACAGTTCGACTTAACTCCATCCGCTGTAATAGATTTAGTAAAGTTAGTTGTTGCTAATTGTTGGGACAGAATTGTGAAGAGTTACCTGAAAGCTAAATGTGCTAGAACTCAGGTATCTGTGATTTGGTATTCTAATGGCAAAATGGCTTAAAAATATTAATGCATTTTATCATTTCTATTCCAGACTTTATTCATAACCTAGGTCTGATTCACTCTCTCAAATGTATCTTTTTGGGGTCAATGTAACTTACCTAAAATTCTTCTACATCATAAGTGTAAATTGAAAAAAGTGACAATTAAATATCAGGAAACTTGCTTGGCTATTAATAATATGAATGATAAGAAATCTCCCTTTTCCAATGCCATGCAGATTTAATATTATATATATTTTAATGATATTTTATTGACACATTTGTATACCTTATTTAATCACTACTTACTGGTACTTCAAAAACCTTGAAGAATTTCCTTATTGTGATTATACAAAAACGAAGAAAGAGCCTATCTTACTAATTAAAGGCCAGTGGAAGTTCACACCGATGTGCAGTTTTGCAGAGCTACCTTGTTGCACTATGGACCTGAATTAAGGGAGCATGAGAGGTGGCCTTTCCTTCAAAAGGGCTGTCCCCGCACAGAGCGTGGGTGCAGAAGTGCAGGCATTGAAGTGCAGTCTTGTAGAGCTGACTTGTTGCACCCTCGACTTGGATTGTGGGAGCATCAGAGGCAGCCTTTCCTTAAAAAGGACTATCCCTCCATGGAGAACAGGCGTGTAAGTACTGGTACCGAACTGCAGTTCTGTACTTGTGGTGGCATGCCCTAAACTAAGTATAAGTTCCATATTCTAACCCCAAATATATGCAGTTATGTCCCTTGCAATGTCCTGCTCTAGTTTCCCTGGGTACAATATGCACGACGGATCAGCAAAATCAACACATATTGGAGCACAAGACTTGTATGCCTGGTTGGACTCGACCTTACTTCAAATCACAACTTCTAAGACACGGAAACACTCTCTCAACTTGAGAAAAATGACTAGAAACTGTCATCCACCTGATACAAATGTTGTAGGTGTCCATACTAATGTGCAGTGCAGCCACGCCATAATGAATCACTACTTGAAGAGGTTGAGAATCTATTTATCCGGCTCTGCCAGAGCAAGGAAAAAGAGGAGATACGGGAGGTGAAAAGAAAGAGGGTGCAAAGAAAGGAGACCGGTTCTATTCACTTTCTTTATTCGATAACTCCTCACTTAAACATCAACTCTTCCTTCTCACTTTCTCCTAGAAGCTCAATCTTACCCAAGCCCTGTTCTCTCTAGGCTTGACTACTGCAAAAGCCTCTTCTTGAATCTACCTTCTTCCACTTTACAACCCCTCAGCTAATCCAGAATAGGGCAGCAGGACCTATCATTGGCCTTAAGCACAGGGGCTGCATCTGTCCTGTCCTAAAGCCTCTAGGCTCTTTGTTGCGGCCCGGATTAAATTCATATCCCTCTGCATCATCCACAAGGTTGTCTGGGTCTTGGGACAACGCTAACTGCAACTTTCTCTTACTAAATACTCTCGCTCTAGATCTCTGCGGTCCTCTGGCATCAACTTTCTCTGTGTAAAGTGTTTCACTAAACAGAGGGCTGGTTGCGGATCACTTTCTTCACCTGGCTCCCTCTTATGGAACAACCTTCCCCTCCCTCCCCGTTTTGAGAAGGAATTCCTCAAATTCCAGAAGCTCCTCAAGACTTTCCTCTTCACCTCCTCCTTCCATTCATCCCTCCTTTGCTAATCTCACAGTCACTGTGATTGGTGGCCAGGGCCCTTATGTATACAACGGGGACCTGGCCTCTCATACCCAATCACCCTAGCCATAGTCTACCTCTCAGCATTTGCCTCAGCACCCACCAGCCTGAATCCTGTAGGCCTGCACTTTCTACCCAATGCAGCCCCAGACCGCATAGCACTTACCCTCACTCCCCACTCACCCTCTTCTCACTGCACTTTCACGTTCTGAACACTCACAAGGCATAGTAGGTTTGCCTTTATCTTCCACTGTATTTATTCATTGTTTTCCAATCCCATGTTCCCTCCCTGTTGCCCTCTGGGCGCGTTGAAACATAATTGACTTACTGTATAAGTGCCTAATACATGCGTAATAAAATAAAAAATAAAAAAGAAACCAACTTCATTTATAGAGGGAGCCCATGAAGGGAGACATTCAAGGAAGTGTCTTTGATCCTTAAATCCTGATCACAATTCTCTGATGTCTCTCCCGGGTGAATCAAATGTTGACATACAAGATCACCAAATGTTTATGGTGGGGAAAAACTGTAAAACAGCATGAAGCCCCTGGCTAAAAAGGGAAAACAAAATATAAGGAGGGGGATGTCTACCTGATCAACCATCTATTAGCATTCTTACATATTTCTCTCTCTCCAAGGTTTCTCCTGAGAGCAACATGTCAAATGATGTTGAACTCTGCAATACAGAACAAGAGTCAGTCTCTTTATCAAATAATAACACCACAAATGTTTGCTAGGACAGGATGTTGTGAAAAGACCTAATACTCCCAGCACCCATAGTCTGGCATCATCTGGCGATATAAAATGGGCTCATTTAAACAAGCAAGAGCTCCTTCGGGCCTTGTCAATGGATCAGAGCTCTAGTGATGCCATCCTGAGGAAACCTCTGGGTCAGCAGCTATCAAGGGAGGCGTACATCTCAGCTTCTGGTCTTTATCAGATTAGGTTTGAACGTATAGTGAAGGATTGGGAAGAAGCAGTGTTGAATTGAGAAACTTATTATCCCTCTTCACTTTAATTCTGACTTTGCGTCTACTTGACTCAATAGATATATATCAAGTTGAATTCACTGAAGAGTAACGTACTGAAATGGTAGTTTTCTAAAACTAAGTAATGTATAACTTGATACTAAATGAAATATAAATCTTTCTAGATTTGGTATCAACATATTTCCTTATGCTAGGTAGTCAGGTTGGGTTGCAGTGACTTGATCATAACATACTTTCATTGAAATCTACTTCATCTTGATATCGCTCCTCTCCTCCCCGCCACCCGGTCCAGCTGTACCCCTCCTCTGTTGCCCACCACCTGCTGTTTGTATGTTCTGTTGTTACCACTGAAACATGCTCCATTATGTATCTGTAATGTTGTACACCTCTGTAAAACGCTCCGTTATGTAGCTGTGCCGGTGTATACCTGTGTAGAGCACTCTGTTGCTTCTCAAAGCTAGATCCGTGCTCAATGAATATAATAATAATAATAATAATAATAATAATAATAATAATAATAATAATGATTATTATTATTATTATTATTTCCGTAAAGCTATGAAAACCATCCTCTTCAAATAAGGTCCCTCGCATCAGAATGAATACTATACATATGACCCACTGCATAAGCTGTAATGTAATGACGAATTGCATAAGCTATAAGTATTGAATTATGTCTGTAGTATTTATAATGTACCACCGACTGCTACCATTCCTGTACCTCTGTAACTAAGCTCTTACAAGTAACAGCGCCTCAATGCCCTTGGGCTGTTTGCGCACTATATAAATTTAAATAAATAAGTAAGTAAATAAATAATAATAATAATAATAATAATAATAATA
This sequence comes from Ambystoma mexicanum, assembly GCF_040938575.1. Classification (NCBI taxonomy): domain Eukaryota; kingdom Metazoa; phylum Chordata; class Amphibia; order Caudata; family Ambystomatidae; genus Ambystoma; species Ambystoma mexicanum. Next base: position 1,141,367,883 of record NC_090937.1, read on the forward strand.
ATAATAATAATTGACACTACCATGACCTCAGTTGGGCAAATAGACACATTTAAGTGGAGTAAAGTAGTCCTATCTAGACATAATATTACAATGTGTAATGATGCTGATGTTTGGTCATGATTGTCTAACTCGCTAGCAATTAAAAGCAAATGTTCAGTGTTCAGTGTTGAAAATCAAACTTCAACGTTTCCTTTTCTTTATTGATAACAAATACCCCACTTGTGGGTAAAGATTATTTCAACAGAACTCATATTTTTGATTTGGTAGTCAGCCAAAAGAACAAATAATTACAGAGGTAAATTGGGTCCTTGAAAAGTGACCCTAATGCAGTCACATGAAAATATCAAGATGTATAAGAAATGTTATTAACAATGCTAAAGGACACCCTATACATGTTGAAATTGTGCATTAACTATTATCTCCATTTATTTTGGGCATTTTTTAACAGCACGTTTGTAAATGATCAGTCCCTTTCTCAAAACGTCATTGCTCAGGCATGTTCAAATAAGCATTTAATGGGGAATTTGTTCAGACACTTGCTACTCTTCCAATATTTATGGACGATTAGGGTCTTTGTAGTGGTTCTTTTTCTTGTTCAGACATTGAAGCAAAAAAGGTTACATCAAATAGGTCAAGGCCAATGGGCTGGGATTGCCTACCTTATCGTTTATCAAAAGGGGACCTAATCATGCGGACAGAGATTATTTTTGGACCTGTTCACTGGGATTTCTATCTGGGGCATTCTTCCTCCCTTTATGGTGACAATTTACAAGAAAGGAGACCATTCTATTCGAGTCAACTATAGAGAAATTGCCCTCCACGATCTCTAAGATCTTTTCCTCCCTTTGATTAGATGATCTTAATGAGAGGAACAAGACAGGAGCTGCCCGTCTGAATTTCAAACTGGGTTCTGAGAAAAACGGGCACCAATCACAATGGGTTATTTTTCAGACTCTTGCAAACACAGCATGCCAAAAAAAAATAAGCCACCTTTACATTTGCCTTGCTTTGATCAAATTTCTGCGTTTGACTGTATTGACAGGATTAGATTATGGAAAAACCTATGTAATTGGGATATTCCTGTCAGTTTACTTAAAAAGAACATATAGTTGTACAAAGAAAGTACCATACAAATATGAATGAGTAATAGTGGCAATTTAGGCGGGAAGGTATATACCTTTGTTGGTTTGCGACAATGGTGCATTCTTCCCCCCTGTATTTTTCATTTATATTTGTTAGACCTAGACAAATGCTGTTAATTCCCTGCTAAAATTTGACACTTATACATTTCATCACTCTTTTTTGCAGACAATATTTTCCTATTTAACAACACCTGAATAGGACTACAAAGTCCCCTGAACAGTTTGAACCAATATCTGAAAATAAATAACTTAAGAATCAACTCAAATAAATCTACCATTCTAATTTGTGAAAATAATAATAAACAAGCTAATTTTAATCAGACAATTGATGGAAATCGACTAAACATAATTTCAAACTTAGTTTATTTGGGATTTTCAGTATATGCTAAACCCAGAACATCAGACATTCTGATAAGAATAGGATCAAAGTAGGCCCCTATATATGTGCAAATGCAGAAGATAAAGGCCAAATACTGTATATTCTCATTAATTCATTTAATTTAGGTCTATGAAGGTAAATTTATGTCGACAATCTTATATGGCCTTGAGATTACTCTTCTGCCAGATTGGAATATGTTAAATACCCTGGAAGGGAATTTTCGGAAAAGAATATTGGGATTGCATTCCTTTTGCTCACTGTCTTAATATGCCAGGAACTGGTTATCCTCTCCTGGAGCTCAATTATTGCCTGAAACAGATTGAAACTATTTTCCAAAATTCTAGATCCTCCAAAGTATTCTTTATTTGCTGATCTAAATTGAATCGTTTTGAATAATATGTCTATGTCCTTGAACTCCATTATAACAGATTGTGACAATATCCTACTGGAAGTGGACAGCAATCGTCAGTCTCTTTCAGAGAACCCTGATAAAGTAAAAGAAAAATCTGTTATTTGAATGGCATGGTCAACATGATCAAATCCTAAAATACAAACTACATCTAGAGTTTGGCAATACCTTTAGACCGTATTATTCTATTCCCCATTCTCTGGTTAGATTTCCTGATTATAAATTCCATTATATATTTATGAGATTTTGTTTCAACCTTAGTGTGACATTAAAAAGATGAGGCCCATATAGTGGGGCTTGCCATACATCATAGAGGCTGTAATCCCTTCCCAATTCCGGCAAATTTAGAATTAATGAAACATCTGTTGTGACACTGACAGTGAATTTGTTTTGAAAGTTTTAACACAATTAAAGCTATTTAAATGCAGAATGTTGGTACTACCTAGTGGCAGATACACACATTTCCTGGACTCTTGCCTTGAACTGTGGTCTGATATTAATACATGATCACTTAGTACAATCAATCCATTTTAAATGAAATATGGTTCTTTTTACTACTCTAATAGCTTATCATGGTATTTTATGTTTTGTAATGGTATTTTTGTATCGTGATTTCATTAATTGTGCTTTCTTTTATGTATCAATTTGTGAAAAATGTTAATAAACTAAAACAAGCACGCAAAAATAAATACAGGCCAGTTTTACGCCTTAACAATGGTTGTAAAATGTAAGGTAGCGTGTTGACAGCTGGATTTACTGAGATGATTCAAATGTAATTCCAATGGAGCAGCATGACTTCCTTACTAATGATTTGCCTTCAGATAATACATGATTATTGTGCAATATTATTTCTAATTTTGAAAACTTTAGTGCAGAACGTGGACTTATGTCATTTGATGCAGAAAAGGCCTTAATTATGTATCATGAGTTTTTAGGTTTTAGGTTTAAAAATATTATTATTTTGGGCCACAGATTTGTGATATGGTTAAACTCCTATATCCTAGTCAGAAATTGTCTGCTTTGCTTAATGGCTTCTCATCATCTCCTTTAATTTTTTGAAAGGGAAAATGTCAAGGATGCCACAAGGCCCCATTTTGTTTATTTTTCTCACTAGAGCCCCTACTTTGCATGTTTAGACTCAGCATGCAAATACCGGGTATGAAGATTGGTAATAATAATACCCCCAGATAATAGTATGCAGATATTTTATTATATGTTTCAAGTCCTTTATCTTAATTGCCACCATAATGACTGAGATGGACCAGTATTCTCCTTACTTAGGCTTATCAAATGGATCAGAAACAAAGTTTCTATTTATTTTATTTGTATTTATTTATTTATGTCATTTATGTAATACCCAAACCCAGGGGTATCACAGCGTTTGTTACAAACAGTAAGAAGAGAATACATACATAGGACAGTGAATCAATGACAGTAAGTTACAACTGGACTAGCTTTTACATTTTTTGTAGGATTGTTCATTTCTAATGGAAGAAGGTAGAGAATTTCAGAGAATGGGGGCAGTAACCGCAAAGCTGGCACCTCCCGCCCTTTTGCTCTTGTAGCAGGGAGTGACCAGAGAAAGGCTGGCGTTGGATCTTAGGGTGCGTTTGGTATTTTCCGATTCTACTGCTTAACATTCTGTGCACTCCTTATACAATTGCACATTTTGGTTCAAAGTTAGAGTGCAAACATATTACATACTTAGGTGTCTCTTTGCTATGGCTCATGAACACATGTAAGATTTTGGACCACCTTAAAGCTAATATTTTGAAAAGGTGTGAGTTGGTAGAGAAAGGTTTCAAGATATTAAGATGTTAATTGTATCATACCTTTATTTATCTGCCAACCTTTTACATCTTATAAAATGAGTTTATTTAAGCAGGTTCATAGGGCTCTAGCATCCTTCATCTGCAACTAAAGGATAACGTTCAACCAATTGAAAGCTAATAAGGACAACAGTGGGTTGCAGTTACCATATTTAAGATTATATCATTTAGCATCTATGATTAAACAGTGAGATGTCTTGTTTCTTAACATTGACCATTCCATTCCATGACCCAACCTGGTCATGTGTTGAACGCAATATAATGTTTCCCCATAGACCATGTGGTATTTTGCTACCTTCCAAACATAATATATTTCCTACCAATCAAGCTACAGATTTTTTTTTTTATTTGGCAAAAATTAGCCTTTAAAAAAAGAAACACGTACAACATTACAACATTACAATTGTCTGTTTTTCCCCTCATAGGTTCTTCATGTATCCATTCAGCGACCTATCCTAGTCATCACGATGGCCCACAAACCCTGTTCTAGCATTTATCCGCTGTCACCTTCTTATGTACCCTGTCTGCACACTTTTTTCTACATTTAGTTATTACGTCAACAGTTTTTCCAGCAGTGTCAAAAAACGGATTAAAGCATAGTTCAGCTGCTTCTCCCGACTGTCAAACAAGGCTTGCCACCATGCTCTGCACTTGGTGTTTGATATTTAAATAGCTGTGGCCCCAATGTCAGCGATCTTTGCTCATGTAGCCCTTTACAGGAGAGTGTTAGATGTTTTAATGTTTCTTCCGTCTGATTGCAGAATCTGCACTCTGCATTGGTGTCTTCTGTTTTACGTGACTCTCTTAACCACTCTTTAGTTTTGAAGACATTAAGTCGAAACTGTATATACAAGGATCTAATACCATTATCTGGATACATTTCGACATGGGTCTGCAACTTGTTTAACTTTCTGGCTTCAAGCGGGGCATCTTTCATTAGCTTGTTAGATGTCCTTAGATCCCCGGTCAGAATCCAATCTAGTTGCCAGACCTTGCTTTTTGCTGCATTTGGATTGTCGTGAAGAGTTTTAAGATCTATGTTGTAAAAGGCCAAAATGTCCTCGCAACGTTTGTTCCAGAGAGATAAAAGGCCATCACGGTTTCCCTTGCTTGGATTATGAAGTAACTCAAACTGCAGGGCTACTTCTTTCATGGTCACCTTCCGGAATAGACTCAGCAGGTTCCAACTAACTTGTGCATTGATTGATATTAGATTTAGTTCATATCTGATGCAAGCAGTTGAGGTTCCCTTCAGTAATTGCAGGACTCGTACCCAAAAGATGTTTTCTAGAGTCGACCAAACATCTGAGGAGTATCCAAATGTGTTTTCTGCGCCGTATAGCCGTATATAAGTGCAGCCACTACCTTTTGACAGTAGAAGTTCCTTACCGGTTTTATAGAGAATTTGCCATACTTCTTGTGTAAGACGCTTCCTTGGCAAGCAGATTGCCGACATTTGGTTTTGGCGACCTTTTCCCAGGGGCTATCGTTCAGATTGGCATTGATTTGCATGCCCAAGTATCTTGTGTTCGTTATGTTACTTAGGCTTTCATTCCCCAGATGCCATTTAAATGTCTTCTTCTTTGAGTTCTTCAAATTTTGCAATGTTAGCACCTCACACTTTTTTTTGTTAATCTGTAAACCGTTATCTCTTACATACTGTTCCACGGCGTCCATCTTACGCTGCAGACCTATTGGTGTGGAATCCAGTAATATCAGATCATCGGCATACAACATCCAACTTATTGGGGAGCCATGTATTTTCGGAGAAAACGATCGGACGTTATCAATCGCTCCTCCAATATCCGATAGGAATAGATTGAATATTATTGCAGCCAATGGGCAACCCTGCTTAACTCCGCAAAAGGTGTTAATAGCTTCAGAAAGGGTGCCCTTTTGATCCAGTCGGATTTTAATACTTGTGCCAGTGTGTAATTCACGGATGGTTGCGATCAGATTTTCAGGGTACTCCCAAGTCTTCATTTTGTCCCATCATAGGTCTCGATTTATGCTGTCGAAGGCGTGGGAGAAGTCAATCAGGGCTAGATACACCTTGGTTCCAGTTCTTATGGATTCCATTTTGAGTAAATTTATCAATAATAGATTCAAGGCGCATCCAACTCCTTTGACAAAACCAGTCTGACGTGGGTCGAGATGTTTGGATTCGGCTGCCCATTTCGCTAGTTGCTGCTGTAGTAGGGTCGCATACACTTTGCCCAACACATCTAGTAGCGCAATGGGTCGATAGTCCTTTGGATCAGCGCGGTTCCCTTTTTTAAAGATTGGAATAATTATAGCGCTTTTCCACGATTCTGGGATTTTACAATTGGCCGATATTCTGTTAAACAAAGCGTAGCATAATTCTGTCCACTGCTCCGGATTTTCTTTAATAGTGTGGTTTGTTAAGCCGTCGGGACCTGGGGCTCTAGAGGAGCTAGCTTTTTTTATTACCTCTTAAATGTTGCTTTTTTCAAATTTTAAATTCCAGCTTTCAAGATTGGAAGGTGAGCTCTCTCTTACAGTTCTTCTTTTGCTATCTAGTTCTGAGAAATGTTTTACCCATTCAGCTTCAGTTATAACATTAGCCAGCAATGCCATTTGCGGCGCTCCTTCATTATTAAATAACTTCCAGAATTCCGAAGAGTTTTTGTTTTGCTGCTTTTCCATTATTAGCTCTGAGTCATTTTGCAACATGGCTGCTTTGTGGTTTCGTAGCCAATGTTCATATTTTTGTTTACATACTCTTTTTGCGTTTAAGTAGGTGTTGAGATCCAATTTTGGCAGATGTCTTATTTGCGCTCTCAGTTCTCTCTTCCTTTTTCTCACCTCTAGATCAAATTTGTGTTTTGCGACGAAACCACAGGCTTTGGAGCCCTGTTGTTTCTCTTTGAAATCGACTAGGAGATGGATATACTCAGTTTCTTTTTGCTCTTCTACATACAAGGTTATGATGTGTGTGACCTCCGTCTTCTTTAACCTCAATCTCACTCTGTTAGATTCGATCAATAGAGGAAAGTTCCATGCTGGACATTTGGGTCCATTAGTTGTAGCAAGTGACAATATGACTTAGTCATGATCAGTAAGGGATGTGTGATGCACCTGGAGTGAGATCGACATTTGGTGTACTTTCTCGCTGACATAGAAATATTCAAGCATAGATGGCTGATTACCTCTGGACCACATAGGTTTGGCCGGGATGTCGCCTGAAATGTTTCCATTCATTAGCATCAGGTTTCTTAGTTCCATCTCTAACATCCATTGACTAGCAAGTTGTGTTTTATTATGCTTTTTCACTTTTATATATTTATTAGGTGCTATGCAGTTCATATTCAGGTCTCCACAAATCACAATATTGGCAGCAGCATCCGCCTCTAGCCATTCGTCTATGACCGATGTGACTTCATCTATGTAGCTAATGCTGCATGTTGTTCCTTGGTTCCAGTATAGATTTAGAAAAAGCATTTTCCTGTTACCTGTGTTCTTCTGTGCAATTGTGGTTGCCTGAATATGGTGGGACACATTCTCCGATTTGATAATGTAGTGTCCAGAACTTTTTTTCACCAAGGTTAAGAGGCCTGCCATGGGTCTACCCAGCATTTGTTTAATGGCGGGATTAAATGCAATCTCATAGTCTCCAGAGATAGGGCAGTTGCCCATCCACGTCTCTTGTAGACAAACAATATCCAGCTCAGAAAGCCAGCTCTCTTGAAACAGATGTGAAAATCCTCTGGTATTCCAGGATCCGATCTTAATCGTTGGTGTCTTGGGCTCCGATTGGCATTAACTTTGAGTTGTCTTATTCAGGGCTTTGGCGAGCCACCCCAGTTTTCGGGTCTTTCCTTCTCAGAGTTTCTCGCTTCATTTGTGCTGGCTTTCATGTTGGAGGCTTGATGACTAGCAAATGTTATTTGGATTTGCTCCCCCAAGTCGTTTGCATTGTATGACACATTTTTTGAGTCGTATTTACTTTCGAAGTCCCGATTTGGCTGGTACTTCGGGGCCTGTTGCGTTGGCCCCGATATCTGAGCCTCGGTAGAATGAATTCTTCCTGTCAGGCGAAGCTGACCAAGCTTCTGTGTGCTCTTGAGTATGTTCGTTATAATTGTCTCTGTCAGTTAATTCCAAAATGTCAAACCCTAGTGACATCATCTCCGACGTTGCCTCTAGGATAATGTTAAATATCATTTTTGAATTCAGATGAAGAATCACATGATCATTCAGGCCTTCTTGCGGGAATTCCACCGTTTGAATGTCAGACGATTGTATGGTTCTCAGGCGCAGTACACAGTGCAAGAGGCGTAGTACGTTGGTACTGTTCATGATCAGATCGTCTTGACTTTCAATTCTTTCTAGTTTCAGTTTGTAAAATGCAACAGGATTTTTGACGACTTTTTTTGTGTTTGGAATGTTGCTTGTGTTTTAGACTCCTCGAGCATCTGTTTCGGCACAAATTCCTTTCTTGCAAATGACCCCTTCCCATTTTGTTTAATGGGTACAAACTTTCTGACTTCAGATAACAACCCTCGAGTTTCCTTCGAGCATTCTAAATAAGGGGTGTCTTTAGTTGTGTCCATCTCCCATTTTTCTCTGTCAGCATTTTTCTTGATGAGGTTATCTTTTCTTTCTTTCATTGTGAGAAAGATCGGGCTTGTCTCTGAGTGCAGCTCTTCTACCGCTTTTACCAGTTTCGGTTTCAGCAAACATATTCTTTGGGGAGTTAATTCAGTGGGAGGCAACGTTGGAATCATGTTTTTTGGCTCAGTGTTAGTCGTTTCCTTCTCTTGAAGGGGAACCTTGTGGCCTATCGATGTCCCATTTAACAGCGCAGCTTCGTGTGCTTCCGATTCGTCTACATCCTCATAGGTGGACAAGTTCAATAATTCATTAATTTGCTCATCGTCCTTATTAACATCCACAGGTGTTTTTTCTTCGAACTCACCTACAGTTGCCGTATCGGAGTTCTTCTTGTGCTGGATTTGAATTTTTGCACTTAGCTTTTGATTTTCCGCTCTTAGATTTTGATTTACAGTAACATTTACAGTCTTTATGTTACGTAAGAACTTTATGGAGTCGTTACAGCGACGAAAGTTCTTAATGCATTGGTTTTTAGACTTTTTACATTGTGACGGTTTTTTGACTTGGATTTTAGATGTATCAATCAATTGATTAGTGTTTCCCTTGAAGATCGGAAAGATGTCATTATTTCTTGCCTCCTCTTTTTCAGGGATCATTAAATTGCTGACTTGAAGGGTTCCGCTTTTGCTCACGTCTGATGAGGTAGTTGGTGTTTGTGGGTCCAGCATAGCTGGATTATCTGATGATCTTGTTTTTTCCAAAATACTTTCGAAGCAAGACATATTTTCTAGGTCGGGAGCCTCTCTTCTAATAGCCTCAAGTGCAGTAGAGCATGGTGTATGGATTTCCATCGGATTATCCAGTACTTCAGTTCTCTTATGAGTTACCAGGCTTTTTCCTTTGTGTTTTATCTTGCTTGGTGGATTCATCTTTAGTTAAGTCTATAGGAGGCAGCATTGGGTCAATCTCTTCGTGACTTCGACCTGACGTGCACGCTATGTGTTCAAGCGAGGAGGCTGCAGTGTTCGAGGAAGGTGCCAGATTTGCAGTCGCCTGACCGCTCATTCTCTTGTTCGATATACTCAGTTCCTGTTGATTCGGAGTGGCCAGCATAGTCTCCTCTCTAGCGAGCTCAGGTGAATTTTTCTTTGTTTTTAATAAATTAAGTGCCTCTTTCGTGATTTCAGCCAGCAGCTTTTTTTCCATGCTATTAGTTTTTTTTTGATCCAGCAGGGTTGTCGGGGGGAAATTCTGCCGGGGTCGGCCGGGCCGTCCGCAGACCTCCGGGCAGGGAGGCCCCAACTCCTCCCGTATATCCCAAAAGAGATAGAGTATGAGACACACGCAAGAAGCAAGGTGACTCTGCTGTTTATTAGACAAAACGGCAGGGATGGGTCAAGGAACGTACGCGTCCGTCCTGACACACACACAATCGTGGGGCTCGCAGGCCCTTTTTACCTTAGTATGACGCGCTACTTGCGTCACCTTAGAAAGTTTAGCAAAAAAACCTATTTCCACTCTGGATTGGTTACTCGAGTGGTAGGGTTAGTATAGCATACATATAGAGCGCATTATTAGTGGTTAAGGGTTAGTCAGTTGATATACTTGGGTTGTCCCTTCAAATTGATACATGAAAATTGTTACATGGAGACCTCTGAGGATTGGTCAATGTTAATGGCGTCAGTGATAAGAGCCCCATGTTCTGATTGGTCCACACACGAGCCTCCCAGTCAGGGACCATCGCTGTTCCCAGCTCGCGGTGCACCTGTCATTTGCAACAATGTTTCACTATGGGTAGGTGTAAACAATGTGAGTATTTATTCATATGTTGGGAGGTCGACTACTCCCACTGCTGCAGATGTCCAATGAGTCTTTTAATTGTATCTGCCTGTGTCTTGAAACGTGGGATTCAGGCGTCTCCTTCCTCCTGGGCTTGGCATCCTGTCAGGTTTGGCTTTGTCACGTGAGGTGGGACCGTGTTTGAGGCAAAATTCATCATAATTAATATTGTTTTTCCCACTGTGTGCCTGATTTATCTTGCAGGTGCGACCTTGGCGTCGGCTTGCGGCGTGCGAGATTGCAACATCGTGCCCTTGGCGGTGTGCTTTCGCCGGGCTCATTCTGCAGGGTCAGCAACCGAGCTCTTGCTCATTAAATGTTCATGGAAGCTTTTTCTTGCGGCCTACTTGGGCCTGGTGCATAGGTGGAACCGTTTGATGCAGAGCGCTTTAGATTACAGTATCATATTGCTCTATCCTCAGTATCGTGTCTCCATTATATTCTTCATTATGGTACATGGTTCTTTAGAAGAAGCGTGAGCAAGCCTTTTTAGATAAGTTCATTATGCGTCTTGCGTTTCTGCATTTTGAGAGCCTATGTGGAAAATAATAAAGATGCACGTCGGTGGGTATGTCTGTCGCCTACGTCATAGCACTGAGTATGTTCTTCGTGTGGATTGGTGTGGGAGTGTCCGGTGTGCATGTTTGCACAGGTGTGCTGACCGTTGGCTAGGTCGTCATGGCATATCTAACGACGTGTAGGTTTAGTCGAGTTGATCCATGCCGCAGGTGTCGGCATGGACAGGGCGGGCTGCTGGGCAGGTGGGTGGGCACATCCATATGTTCCTGTACCAGGGTATTTGGTCATCTGGTAGATAGGCAAACTCCTCTCGTGGCGGGTGTCTAGGCCGTGATCCTCTAGGCCAAGCGCGAGAGGGTAAGGGTGGGAGCCTGTTCTTCCATTCTTCCACTTCAGTCCCCCCTCTGGTCGACTTGTCGACCACAAACATATCCTTTTCTTTATCTCCTCTTACTCTCCATATTTTAGTTATTCCTCCCAAATGTCCATAGTGGTTAACATGGTCTTCAAATGACCAATACATATATGCACAGGTTCCTCCAGGAGTGCAGTATACCCATTTCCCTATGTAGCTCCTTGGGTTTCTTGGGTTTTCGAGCTTCACAGATGGTGGGTCCAGGTGGTTGGTGATGATCTGGTTGCACAACTTCTCCCTTTCCTGTATTATTATGCCTGTGTGTTGACCGTCATCTGCTGGCATCAAGGGGTGCATACCAACCATTTCGATCATCTCGTCAGTGGTTCGTGCCTTCCGGGCCCTCCAAAATCTTACTAAGATCAGTGCAGCTCCAGCCAAAATAATGCATCCAACTATGATCTTCAGTCCATCTGACAGCCAAGATGGCATCCATGACCATAATATTGAAAACCAGCTCTCATCCTTTTTCACACCTTTACTTTCATCCATCATTTTTGAGTGCATCTGGGTCAATTGTAAAACTGCTTCTGTCAGTGTACCATTGTCAGCATCGTTGGCAGGGATGAATGTGCAGCATGATTGTCCTATCTTAGCGCAAACTCCTCCTTCCATTGCTGTGAGGAGGTCCAGTACATATCTGTTCTGAAGTGCTACCATCCTCACAGCTCGCAGTTCCTCTTTTATTGCATTGAACCCATTTACCGTAGAATTAATAGTCATCATTAGTTCCCATCGAGTTATCTGGAGCCATTTTGCGTTTGCGTAAGCCTGTAGTCCTGGATGTATTATCGAGGAGAAGAACATTGCTGCTCTGCTGAATAGTCTGTGCGCTGGTGGAATTGAAGTTAGTGCTGTTTCCGACCTTCCCCATAGGTAATTTCCTGTCAGAGGTTCTCCTTGTCTTTTCTTTCTATTCAGGACAGTATTATTGCCGTCGGTTTTGCTCTCTGGCCCCTTCTGAGGTTGTACAGATCTCTTCTTCCTTTTGTTCTCTTCATCCATTTTGGGGAAGTTCGCCGTATTGACATGTTTCTGGGGTACCACTAGTGATGGTACATTAACGTGCACCATTGTGCATATACCATTCCACAGAGGGGGCAGTGTGTGGTATGCCTTTTTTCCACAGGCCCAGTAATGGTCCATTACTACTGCTGTTCCTGCTCCCCCCTCAGGTAACTCCATCACGCTTTCACAGTTGGTGTTGTATCCTACGTCCACCTCCCCTTTATGTTGGTAGCATACCTTAGGCGCAGTTAGCGGCAGTATTGTTATTGGGTCTTCATCCTTCTCCATCCACGTGAGCATGGGTACGTACTTGATCCAAGTCATCCAACATCTATGGTTGTGTCCATCAATAGTTGAAATATTTTCTTTTGTTACCATGTTGCTGCCAACCACTCCTGTGTCCCATTTGTTGTTCATGTACACCTTCCCTGTTATTATCACCAGTGGTCTTTCCCAACATCCGTTTTTACCAGGGACTTCAGTGGCGTACCAATCACATGGTAGGTACTGTAGTGTTACTTTCTTTGTTTCTCCTTTTTCAGGACCACTTGTTATGTATCTGAATCCTTCAGCATGTAAACTGCTCTTGTGGTAACTCAAATAAGTCTTGAGGAAGTTGTTTTCATATGGATATGTATCTCGTGTTTTCCACACCAGTTGCACCACTGTCCCTTGAAATCTTCCTTTCGTTTGGAACAGTGCCAGGTATATTATACATCGTGCTACTTTTTCATCTATCTCCGTGGCCACAAATGTTCGAGAAGCGCTCATGGCGTATGGGATTAATGAGCAAACGTAGCAGCTGTCTTCTGTTGTCTGTTTACCTATGTGGGTCATGTGTTGGTACCATATGTTGTTTGAGATGTGTGCTGAATCTTGTATGTAGTTGTCAATACCTTTATTATCTGAGTATGTGCTGCGTTTAACTCTATTTTCCTTGTGTGGGATTTTACTAGTATCACCTGACGTAACACCTGTTGCAGCTGGGGGTGGGGGTGTATTAGGTTTGGGTACAGCAATAATATCGATAGCACAGCGGTACTGCCATACAGAGGCAGCCAAGAACCCGGTGATCATCAAAATCCCTATCAATTTTATTAATTTCACCGGCATTTTGCTCTTACCTTGCTGCAGTCCGGCAGCTTCTTCTTGCGACGTTACAGTTGCCCGCCTGAAAATTCTTAATATGCTTGTTATTAGTGTTAGTTTGTCGTTTTTAAGCTCTCCCTATCAAGTAGTCATTCAGTGCCCAGGCGAAGAGCTGTTCCCACGCCAATCTAAGCGATCTATCTCTTAGGGCAGGCAAGTATGGTTGGAGGTGGGGCATTGAATGTTCTATGGCCAAGAGGAATGAGTGTATATGTGCAAGACAATGTCCTTCAGTTCAGTTATTACTACAGTGGGTAGGGGGTCAATGGGCAGAGGGTTTGGGGCTCAACTGGCGGAAGTCTCTTTACTCTTTGATCGTGTAACCATGGGGTGGGCGGTATGGGGATCACCCTTTTCTTTTCTAGTAGTTGTCTGTGGGGAATCTGAGGGGTGGCAGGGTATGGGGACACTTAGGCCGTTAGTTGTGGTAGAAGTTTCTTCCTCCGTTGGTGACGCTGTTGTTGTTCTTCCAGTGGCCCTGTCAGTGGCGATGGGGCGGGTCTGGAGTTTGTAGATCTTTACGTCGTGTAGGTGGTTCCAGGCACGTTTGTCATGTAGCTTTACTGCTCTCGTTGATACCTCCTCTACCAGATGGGGGCCAGTGAAGCGTGGGCTGTTCCACTTTCTGTTGAAATTGCAAAGTAGTACGTGGTCACCTTTAGCAACTTTGCACAGTCTTTCCTTTTCCAATTCTTTATCCGTGTCTTTTTGTTGATCGCTGTTAGACCCGCCCCGTGTGCGCTCGAGCTGTTGAGACACAAACACTACACTAGTAATCAAAGAAGACACATATTGGTACATTTCATCGCCAAGGACATTTGCAGTACTCTCGTGGTCGGTAAATGCTCTTGATGTTGGCGTTAGGGGAAGGCGCATTTGATGTCCGGTAACCACCTCGTGAGGGGTGAGGTGGTGGTCGGAACCTGGTCTATTCCTTAACTCAAATAGGGCTAGTGGAAGGCAATACAACCAACTCTTCTTTGTTGTTTGCTGTATTTTTGCAATTGCCTCCTTTAATAGGCCATTCAGGCGTTCACATATACCGTTGGCCTGTGGGTGGTATGCACATGCAAATTTATGCTTGATGTTCAGTAAGGATGTGATGTGCTGGAACATTTTGTTTGCGAAATGTGGGCCATTATCTGACCGCAGTACCTCGCACACTCCCCACCTGGGGAAGACCTCCCTCACTAGGAATTTAGCTGCTCTGAATGCATCTGGGTGTGAACAGGGCCCTGCTTCAATCCACCTTGAGAATGGGCATACTACTACAATCATATACCTATTTCCTTGACATACGTTGATCATATCAACATAGTCAATATGGAGATGTCGGAAGGGTCCCTCTGGCCGGGGTATAGTACCTCTTATCACCTTCAGAGTGTGACCGGCCGTAAACTGTTGACATGTGAGACAATTGCTGATAAAATTTGACACATGAGAATTTAACTCGGGGCAGAACCAGTCTTCCCTAATTCGTGCTGCAATTACTTCCTTACCTGTGTGGGCTGGGTGGTGTAGTTGGCTCAGGGCGGTATTCAATAGTGCCAGTGGTATTACAATCTTTCCAGTGTCACCCTGGCGCCATAGTGCGTCAGTTGGTGACATTGTGCATCCTCTTTTTACCCATATTTCTTTTTCTGCCATTGGTGCAGCCGCTTGTAGCTCCATTATCTGTGTGGCTGGGAGATGGGTGTACCCTTCTCTTATCAACATCTCCTTAGCCATTCCCCTCCCTCTCCCTCTCTTTGACTCTGGGGGGTTCCATATCTCACCAAAATATGCAGCATAC
This sequence comes from Ambystoma mexicanum, assembly GCF_040938575.1. NCBI lineage: Eukaryota > Metazoa > Chordata > Amphibia > Caudata > Ambystomatidae > Ambystoma > Ambystoma mexicanum. Next base: position 1,141,382,939 of record NC_090937.1, read on the forward strand.
TTCCGCATGTGCATCTGCTGCTGCATTCCCTTTTGAAATGTGGTCTTCACCATTGGTGTGTGCGGTGCATTTGACCAAAGCTAATTCTTGGGGGTCATTTATTGCTTCAATTAGTTCAGCCAATAGGAGGGCATGTTGCACTGGAGTGCCATCAGCTCTCCTAAACCCTCTTCTTCTCCATTTCAACAGCCCTGAGTGGACAGTGGACGTAACATATGCGCTGTCGGAATATATGGTCACTCGTTTGTCAAAGCTTTCCTTCAACGCCAAGATTAGTGCAATTAGTTCTGCTGCTTGAGCGGAATAATGCTGTGGTAGTTATACACATTTCATTGCCACACACACCGGTACCTCCATCATTTTTACCACTGCTGCCCCAGTCCTCCTTATACCATCCCTTTGGTCGATAGTTGATGACCCATCAATGAACAGGAGCTCACCTCCCTCTAGTGCTATTTCTTCAACCTTTCTAGTACATGAGTACATTTCAGTTATTTGCGTACAATCGTGGGCATAATCTCCTTCCTTAATTACTTCTGCTAGGAACCTTGCGGGGTTGACCGTGCTACATCTAACAATTGATAGTTCAGCTCTGGATAAGATGATCTCATAACCTGATGCGCTTTGCGTGGTTAGGGTGGACTTAGGTTTATTCAATATTGCAAATAGTGCATGTTCCACAAACAGTGTAGTTGGGCACCCCATGGTGATTGCTGATGCTTTCTCTACCGCAAAATCAGCTGCGGCGAGACCTTGTTCGCAAGGGAAATGACCTAACATCACAGGATCTAAGTGGCCGCTGTAAAATGCTACTGGTTTGTAGCCCATGCTTGTTTTTTGAGCCAACACTGCTTTCATTACTGCTGAGTCGCAATGTGAAAATATAAAAAATTGTCGTTCATAGTCTGGGGTTGCCAGTACCGGAGCAGTTGATATCGCATCTTTCAGTTCATCAAAAGCCTCTTTCATTTCCATTGTCCACCCCAACTTTTTCTCCCCTTTATTAGCTTCCTTTAACGCCTCAAGCAGGGGTCCTATGTATGAGCTGTAATCAAATACCCATGCTCTACAATAGTTGCACAGACCCAGGAACTGCTGCAGTTCCCTCACTGTTTGTGGCACTGGCGTTTTTGAAATGGCCTGTGCTCTTTGTGGTGCAATCTTTCTTCCATGTTGGGATATGAGCTGACCAATGTAAAGTACCTGTTCTTGACAGTACTGTAACTTTTCCATGTCTACCTTGTAACCTTTTTCAGCCAATATTGTCAGCATCTATAATGAGTCCTCTCTGCATGTTCTTTCATTTGTACTGCAAATTATTATGTCGTCGACATACTGCAACACTGTGCTTTCCACTTCAATGTTACCCAAATCCATCTGTATTACTCTGTTGAAGATTGAGGGTGATTCGCAGTAACCTTGTGGCAATCTGGTGTGTTTCCACTTTGTGTTTCTGTAAGTGAAGCTTGTCAGATCTTGTGAGTCTGGGTGCAATGGTATTGAGAAAAAAGCATTTTTAAGGTCGATCACTGTAAATCGTGATGCTTCTGCTGGAATGCCACACAATATTGTGGCCGGGTTTGCGGCTATGGGGTATTCTGCTTCTACTATGTTGTTCAAGGGCCTGAGATCCTGTATGAAGAGCCAAGACCCCCCTTTAGCCTTGCGCACTGGGTATACAGCCGTGTTACATGGTGATTCTGAGGGGACCAATATACCTTTATCTATAAGGGCCGTTATGGTTTCATATATGCCCTCATCTGCCTCTTTTGATAGTGGGTACTGTTTCACTCTGGGGAGTATTGCACCTTTTTTCAATTTTATCCTTACTCCACCTATACTTTTTATGCACCCCACGTCATAGGGGCTAGTAGTCCATAATGATGTGGGTACTTTTGTCATATCCTCCTCAAAGAAGGGAACTGGGATGGATGTGGGTGCCTCAAGTGCCATTGTAATTTTCTGTGCCACTTGTTTGTACGCCACTCTTAGCCATATCTCCACACTCATCATAAACACCATTTCACCTTCCTCCTTTCCTTCTGAGAACAGCTCCTCATCTGACACCTGGGTGAGTCTACATCCTTCTGCTAGTGCTATCACTGCCCTCCATGCTCTTCCTTCTCTGTCTTGGGCATGTACAGCAATGTAATCAGCTGTTGCTATAATGCTCTCAATGTCCACTGGAACCACCTTTCCTTCTGGTTCATTGACTGGTGTTTCTGGTGTGAACAAATAGGCTGCTGGCCTCCTCCAGATCTTTCCCTCTATCCCTGGCATCCATGCAAATGCCATGTCTGTCCCGTACTGAAAGAGTTTGCCATCTACTGGCTCAGCCCTAATCGCTGTCTGTCCGCAGTATGCTTGCATAATCTGTCGTGCTGTGAGCATGTTAATTCCTGGAGTAGAGCAAATTATGCCGTCCTCCGTAAAGGAGATCGTCATATTCAACCTGTTCATGATGTCTCTCCCCAGTATATTTACTGGTGAGGCACTATAATATAAAAGTGGTACTGACATGTCATAATCTCCTATAGATAAGGGAATGTTATCAGTAAAAGGAACCAACCCTCTAGCCCCAAAGAATCCTTGGGTGTTCATGGCTTCGCCCGACATCTTAAATTTACCTTCCCTTATGCAAGACCGGGTCGCCCCGGTGTCAACAAGGAATGATAGTTTTTTGTCACCTATCGTTACCTCTATGCGTGGTTCCTCCGCACTATTAGGTGTTACCGACAGGATGGGACACACCAAGGCCGTCTGTGGGCTGTCCTATTGAGGGTACAACGATTGACCATTTCCTGTGTAAGGGTTGTGTCCCAGGACCGTCACCCTACCCAGTTGTGTTTGTTGTGCTTGGGGTTGTTGTGTTATCGCTACCTGTTGTTGTGGCAGTGAATATGTCTGTGGCTGTTGTTGTGTTATTAGTTGTTGCTGTTCATTTCCCTGTTGCAACGTCTGCTGTTGTTGTATGCCCTGCTGTTCCTGTGTGGGCCTTGGTTGTCCCTGTTCGCTCCATGATGGTGTTCCTGGTCTTACTCTACACGTGCGTGACATGTGCCCTACTAATCCACAACTCCAACACACCGGTGGTTCCCTACTCTGCCATGGAAAGCTTCCTGTGTTGTCCTGGTATACTGGTTGCCCGGTGGGGTAGGAATTTCTAAGTCCTCCCACCTGCTGTTGTGTGTTATATCCGTATCCTCTCCCTCTCATAATTCCTCCTCTTCCCCTGTTGTAATTATAATACCCAGCTCCTGGCATTGAGTATCCTCCTCCCATGTTGGTCGTGTATGGTTGGAGTGGCGGCACCTGTTGTGTTATAGTCTGTGAGGGTGGTATTTGGGAGGGATCTTGTGCAGCCACTACTTGTGTGGGGCTTTGGGTCATTGTTGTAGGTGTAGTTATTAGTGCCCCTTCCATTGTGTATTTAGTAAGTTTTTTCTGTACTAGTTTAGCCTCTTCCGTTTTCCTGTCCTCTTCCTTTTGTTTCATTTTTCCTTGCCATGTCCTGCAATGATGCACTATTGTCAGTTGTATTTCTGGCCATGCTTTTGCTTCCATTCCCACTACTTTCTTCAGTTGTTTCAGAACTCCTTCTGGGAGCCCTTGTACTAGTATATGATAAAATATTGCTGGTGTTTTGTCCCATTGTTCTCTAGTTTCCATGCGCCACTTCTCTTGGATTTCCTGGATATAATCAACAGGATCTTCGTTCTCACGCATCTTGCGTGAGGTAATTGCTCCTATGTCTGATGTGTCTGGGTACTGTACCCTCAGTGCCTGCCATAGTGCATGTCTGCAGTTTGCGAATGGTGCCCCATCGTGCGATGTGTTTACTATTGTTACCCCAGGGAATCCCACTCTCTTCCAAATGTCATCCGCTGCATCCCCTAATATCGATATTAGAAGGCCCTTTACATCTCCCACTGCCAGTTTCTGTCCTGCGGTGTGTTTTTCCATTTCATATATCCATTTACCCGCACCTCCACTTAATGATGGGAGCCTGCACTTTATATTCTCCTTGTCTGTATGCTTCCAAGGGACGTACTGTGGTCTAACCCCTCCCCCCTCCAGAAGTGGCATTAAGTTGTGTCTCGTTTTACCCCTTGGGTTCCATAAAATCGAGTCCTCACACCCCTCCTCTTCTTCCCTCTCCCCTACATCGTCAATTTCGTCCATATTTCCCCTGCTCGTAACTCTTTCTTCTCCATCTTTACCCCTTCTTCCATCATTTCCTGTATTTAATGTGGGCGGGTGTAATCGTCCTTCCTGCCTGCGTCTAGGGAGGTCTCTAAGCCGACCTGCATAGGGTGTCAATTCGTCTGTGAAGGGCGCAAGCTTGATTGTACGCAATGAGCGTGAGGTGGTTGAGCATGTAGGGTGGGATGGGAGAGGGGGTGATGGTGGCGGTGTGGCTTCATGTGTCTGTCTTTCCGCTATTCCTTGCTCTTCCTCCTCACTTCTTTCCAGCTCATCCTTTCTCCTACAGATCCATGGTGAGTCTGTATTGGTCCGGGTGGTGTATAGCTTATCTAGGCTTTCCCTTTCACTGTTTCTTCCTTCCTTCTCCATTCCTTCTTCTTCCTCACTACAAAAGTCATTCATACCCGGCAGCCCCCACTCTGTCTTTTTCCCCTTGATTGTTACTGTTTTTAAGTCTATTAGGTCCGGTTCTCCCTTTTCTCCTTTACCAACCGCTCCCCTTTGCGCTGATGTTGTTGCTACTTCTGTGTCTCTATATACATACCCCCTTACTTCACTCTCCCTTCTCCTATCTTCTCTTTCCCCTTCATTTCTCTCCTCCATCTCTCTACCAATTTCCTCCCTTTTCCTTTTTAATTCCTCCATTACTTCACTACTCACCTTTTCCAATATCCTTTCATCCTCTTTCTTCCTTTCCCATCTCACCCTCTCCCTTTCTAATATACTCTTTATCACCCTCCCTTCTTCGTATTTCTTAGTCGTTTCTGATAGTAATCTCTTCTTCCACATTGCCATTTCTTTTTCTTTCTCTTCTTCTTCCCTTTTCCTCTCTCGTAGCACTGCTCTTGATACCCTTTCTGCTGCTGCTTTTACCCTTTCAGCTTCTCTCCTTTGCTCCTCAGTTCGTTCCCTTATTTTTTCCAATTCGTTCTTACCTTCTTTCCTTTCCCTCGCTCTCTCTCTTTCCTCCCTCTCGAGCTGTTTGATCAGTTCATTCTGCTCATCCCTTAACTCTGCTAGTCGTTCCTCCAAAACCTCTTCCCTTTGTCGTAACAGCTCTTCCCCTCTCATTCCACTCTCCCTGGTATTATCCTCGTCTATTTTCCTTACTACCTCCTTCTCTTCTCCTGTTAACGAACCTCGTAATTTTAATAGTATCTGCGCAGCTACCCACTCATCATGTCCTATTTCCACAGGTTGTTCTTCTCCAGTCCTCCCCTCCCCTGCTGGCATCTTCCCATGAGCCACATATGGTGGCGGGCTGTATGCCGGGTTAGAGTACCCCTCAGCCGCCCTGAACTGTCCTCTTTCTATTTCTCCTAATTCTCTTAAAGGGTACAACCCCCCTCCCTCTGCTTTCACTACCTTTGCTAGGGGTATATCGTTGCTCTGTTCCTTTTTTATTTCATTTTCTTTTGAGTTATTATTCTTTTCTCCTCCCTCTTGTCCGTTCCCCGTGTTCTTTGGGTCTTCACTCCCCTTTTTCCCATTCTCTCCTTCCTCCTTAATCTCTTTTTCTTCCGGTATTTCCCCCACAGTGAACATTCCATTTGGTCCTGGTCGGGACCCCTGGAACATCCTCCATAAGTTAAACACCTCCACGTGGTGTGTCAACTTCTTCCCTTTGAATGTATTATGCAGATGGTTTAATAGTGAAGGTTGGGTATATGGATCGAAGCTACCATTAGGCGGCCATGGTGTTATCATTTTGTTGTCCGTCCCCTGTGTCCATTCTATGCTATACTTGATCAGTTTCTCCCTATGGGGTGACAGTGTTGTACATATGTGTTGCAGTGGGGTAGTGAGGGTGTTCCCCCACCCTCCCGATCCTGTCCTGTGTGACATAGTAGCGCTTCACTTGTTATCCTTCCCCTATTTGGTAGCTATTATCTTCCTAACACTTGCAATACACAGCCTTATACCTTTACCTGGCCCCGTAAGTTTGGGGACTTGCGATAGTCCGCTAAGGAAAATTATTAAAATATGGTATTTACATTTGTATATGTTCTTCTTTCTGTTCTTCCTTTACACAACACCCTTACGGCCCCCTGCGGCCGAGGCGCACGTAGCCCCCTGCGGCTGCGTACCCCTTGTGACGTTCTTATACAGTCGTCCTATTTTCATTTGCTCCTCCTCCTTCTTCTACACTTGCCGTGGCCGGCGTTCTCCGTGCGCAGCCACGTCCCCCGTTTCGCCTTTCCCCGATCAACTCATTACCGTTTATCTCCGTTTCCACTCCCTTACCACAGTTCTCTTCCCCACCACTCTCAGAAAGAAAGATGCCTCGTGCTCGGGATATCCTATGAAAGCCCTACTGGTGACGTCACCGATCTCTTCGAACTACTGGTAAGTTCTTCATATATTCTTTAAGTCCAAAATACACTTGTAATCTATCCCCGTTAATCCTCACAGCTGTCTTCCTGTCACTCCTGGAACAAGGTAATCAATAATATAATCAGACTGCGCACGCTGCGTCGCCTCGCGTGTGATACGCCCCTCGACAGGAGGGCTTAACCAGCCAATTATCTTCCGTATTGGGCGACTAACTAGCTACCGCCTACAGGGAAACGTCATCTACCTATCGAGTTTCTTGCTCGAACAATAGGGATCCTCATCTACTCATTGATCAATAAATGCCAAATCGTAGGAAACTACACACACACACACCCTTACACGTAGTCGCGACCTAGGCCAATCAGTGTCTACGAGCGGCCGCATGTGATGTTTTCGTGCCCCGCCTCCCTCTCTCGCGTAACGTAGCCGACTGCTCTCGCACTCGTTCGGCTACCATTCATTTCATTGCCTATACTAAATTGTCAAACCTTCGCCGCGCACCTGTACAACACCTCCCACCTCCCGTATTTAATTCCTCCCCCCTCCCTCACAATTTCACATTGCTTGTTGTGCGTGGCATGCTCACCAAGTTCTCTTGATGCGGGGCCGCTCGACTGCGTGCACCCCTCCAAGCGGCTCGCCACCTCCCCTCATCTGGACCACGTCTGGACACTTGCCAACCGCGGGCGGGATACTTCTCAACCGGCTCCCGAAGGCCAATATCCGGATTGCGCTGTCCGGTCTTCTCGCAGTTCCGCGATGGTCCTGTAGTCCTCAGAAGGAGGCAATGGCAGAGGGGGTCGCGCCGCCGGGCCTCCTCGCAACGGAAGTACCTGGAAAAAATGAAAATAAAAAAGCAGATCTTAAACAGATCTCAGCAGTGCCTCCAACTTGTCGGGGGGAAATTCTGCCGGGGTCGGCCGGGCCGTCCGCAGACCTCTGGGCAGGGAGGCCCCAACTCCTCCCGTATATCCCAAAAGAGATAGAGTATGAGACACACACAAGAAGCAAGGTGACTCTGCTGTTTATTAGACAAAACGGCAGGGATGGGTCAAGGAACGTACGCGTCCGTCCTGACGCACACACAATCATGGGGCTCGCAGGCCCTTTTTACCTTAGTATGACGCGCTACTTGCGTCACCTTAGAAAGTTTAGCAAAAAAACCTATTTCCACTCTGGATTGGTTACTCGAGTGGTAGGGTTAGTATAGCATACATATAGAGCGCATTATTAGTGGTTAAGGGTTAGTCAGGTGATATACTTGGGTTGTCCCTTCAAATTGATACATGAAAATTGTTACATGGAGACCTCTGAGGATTGGTCAATGTTAATGGCGTCAGTGATAAGAGCCCCATGTTCTGATTGGTCCACACACGAGCCTCCCAGTCAGGGACCATCGCTGTTCCCAGCTCGCGGTGCACCTGTCATTTGCAACAATGTTTCACTATGGGTAGGTGTAAACAATGTGAGGATTTATTCATATGTTGGGAGGTCGAATACTCCCACTGCTGCAGATGTCCAATGAGTCTTTTAATTGTATCTGCCTGTGTCTTGAAACGTGGGATTCAGGCGTCTCCTTCCTCCTGGGCTTGGCAACCTGTCAGGTTTGGCTTTGTCACGTGAGGTGGGACCGTGTTTGAGGCAAAATTCATCATAATTAATATTGTTTTTCCCACTGTGTGCCTGATTTATCTTGCAGGTGCGACCTTGGCGTCGGCTTGCGGCGTGCGAGATTGCAACATCGTGCCCTTGGTGGTGTGCTTTCGCCAAGCTCATTCTGCAGGGTCAGCAACCGAGCTCTTGCTCATTCAATGTTCATGGAAGCTTTTTCTTGCGGCCTACTTGGGCCTGGTGCATAGGTGGAACCATTTGATGCAGAGCGCTTTAGATGACAGTATCATATTGCTCTATCCTCAGTATCGTGTCTCCATTATATTCTTCATTATGGTAAATGGTTCTTTAGAAGAAGCGTGAGCAAGCCTTTTTAGATAAGTTCATTATGCGTCTTGCGTTTCTGCATTTTGAGAGCCTATGTGGAAAATAATAAAGATGCACGTCCGTGGGTATGTCTGTCGCCTACGTCATAGCACTGAGTATGTTCTTCGTGTGGATTGGTGTGGGAGTGTCCGGTGTACATGTTTGCACAGGTGTGCTGACCGTTGGCTAGGTCGTCATGGCATCTCTAACGACGTGTAGGTTTAGTCGAGTTGATCCATGCCGCAGGTGTCAGCATGGACAGGGCGGGCTGCTGGGCAGGTGGGTGGGCACATCCGTATGTTCCTGTACCAGGGTATTTGGTCGTCTGGTAGATAGGCAAACTCCTCTCGTGGCGGGTGTCTAGGCCGTGATCCTCTAGGCCAAGCGCGAGAGGGGAAGGGTGGGAGCCTGTTCTTCCATTCTCCCACTTCAGGGTGTTTAAGGAAGCCTCTATTCTTTTGTTGGAATAGCGCTGTATCTGGTTGGTTAATGTAATTTCCATATCCATGCCTACCAATTTTGAATTCATCATTGCGGCCAAGGTGGTCAGGTCTTTGAGGTTCCCATCCACTTGCTCGTAGAGTTTTATGAATGGAGCTATTGAAATTGCAAGCGACGACATCACTATGGGGTGGATCTCTTTCATTATACAACTCACTAACTCAGAACGTGACTCCTTATTCCTTTGTTGAAAAGAAGCCTGCTGTCGAGGTTTAGAGTATCTTGATTTGATGTAGTTTTGATCTGAGGTAAACGAGTCAGGGGATGAAGACGAAGAGATAGATGGTTTTCTTGTGTACCGCTATGAATTTGAGCAGGTGTTAAGATACTCTTTATTGGCAGGACTGGTGGATTCGTGCCTTTCCTCTGTGAGCACGGCAGGGTAGGAGATACACTATTTTCAATGCTCCTGCATTTCCCATAGGTGTTATTCCAATTCCGCATTGACGAGACACTCAAAGACTCATGCATTACTTCCGTGATGTTATGGCCTCTTTGGTACTGGGCTTTCGTCTCGTAGCCTCCACATTTTCTTTAATAGCAGAGCGGCGTGATTTGTTTATTGAGGAAATGTCGTTTAGTATTTTATTGACGACCTCCAATGAGTTTCGTCTATTTGTTCCCGTAGTATTGAGCTCATCGCAGCATAGAGTCTCTATTGTGGAGTGATGGGCTTACAGGAATACTTCATCATCATTTGAGCTGACTTTGCGCAAAGGGCTTTCATTCTCAGGCAAAGCATCGAGGAACGCGAAGTCTTTGCAACTTTTGGAATTTATACAAAGAGCCTCCTCTCCATTTGTCTGGAGGCTCTTTGAGGTAGTTTGTGTGAGTCCGTCACCCATCGTAAGCGAGCTTCGGGTGGGATCCTCGGTCTGACAGACTGGAAACATGGTTCCACTTGCATCAGGGGCCAGACTCGCCCCCTCTCCATTTTTGAAGGACGGCCTACAGAGAGAACCAGAAGGATCTGGCACATGATCACAAACACATTGGCTCTCAGCTTCACAGAGTGAGTCTCCTTCGAGGGCTCCATCAAGAATTAAACTGACGGGACACAGGTCGGCCGGGCAGCTCACCATCCGATTTGAGCTCACAGCATGTGGGTGTGTAATGTCTTGGTGATTAATGTTAGTGAGGTCAACAACCTCCTTTTCGCTCATGAGGGTGTCACCGTCTGTTTTGGAGTGTAGGTTCCCGAATTGTGCCTGGTCTGTAACAGTAGTTAGACCGTGTTCGAGAGCAAAGTCAGGTGTTATGCTGTTTCCCTCACCCTTGCAGTCGCAGTCAGACTTACTTGCAGGGGCACGTGTGGTTTTGCTTGAGGAAACTAGCGAATTCCAGCGGCGCAGCTGTAATCTAGTTTGATGACAAATCTGGTTCTCATTATGTGTTGGAGCGCTTGGCACCTGTTTCCCGCGTGCCGACTGTTCAGTAATGGATTTGCCATATGTTGCAGACATCCTACGCCTGCCCTTTCCAGGCGTGAGAGCACAAATGTGCTCAGTCAATCAGGTTTTTATTTTCAATAGGTTTGTCCAACCGGGTCGGGTCAGCTAGGGCCAGTGATCTCACCGGGCTCACTGGGCTCACAGGGATCAAAGGGGTCAACCCCCCGCAGTCTCCCTGGCCCGGGCCCAGCTGTTGGAGTAATGCGCTAGGATCAAAATTCACAGTTTACAGATCACTATTGTCAATGGCCAAGGATACGAATTGTGTTAAGGCACTTATCAGATCAGCTCACCTTATACGTCCGAGGCAGTAGGTGGCAGTAGATGAACTCAACCGCCGGTCGGCGCTCTGCTGGAGTTCTGCTAAAGTTCACACAAGGCAGCAGTCAATTGCGCTAAGACCAACAGCGTAGCGTTCACACGTCATGATCCCGACAGATCACTTTTCGTCCACTTTCCGCTACAGATTTAGCCATGTTACAATTAGATTCTGGCTATCGTTTGCACTGCCTCATCCTAATAGTGTTTTCTTGATTTGATTTTGAATTATTTATAACGCGCCCCGAACGGACTGAAAAGTATAGTGGTGCAGATGGAATTTATGCTCAAACTGGTACAGAAATAGAGTTCATAAATTTATCTGGCACAGAAATAGCACTCCAACCAATACTAATAAATGAGATATTATTTAAACAGGAATGTTTTGAGTGCTTTACGAAATTCAAGCAGAGTATCAAGAGTCCTAATCTCCCTAGGCAAACTATTCCAGAGTCTTGGAATGTATACCGAAAATCCTCTGTCACCTCTAGACACAAATGTGGATGATGGAATGATTAATAGTGCTTGGTCATTTGATCGTAGACATCTTGATAATTGATAATACATAAGTTTATCCTTCAGGTAGTCCGGTGTCAGGTTATTCAAACATTTGAATACCAGACAAGCTATTTTGAATTTTATCCAGTCTTCGACTGATAACCAATGAAGAAGTCGACGAGAGGGGGAGACATGGGAACTTATCTTTAATCCATAAATCAACCTCACTGCTGCATTCTGCACTCTTTGTAATCTACTAAATAGTTTTTTCGAAAATGCCCACCAATTGACTATTACAATAGTCTAGGTGGGCATTCGTGAGTGCTCCCACTACCTGTGCATAGTCTTCTTTTGGAATATATGGAAGGGTTTGCCGAAGGAGCCTCAGGGAATAAAATATGCCTTTCAACTTAGCTCCAACCTAGCTTTCACTACCCAAATGTTCTTGCCAAATCCAACCAAGATTCTTGACTTTGGAGGAAAATGTAAGTTTGACTCCTAAAAGTTTTGGAAGTGGTTGATTTTTTATTGTGGCCATTAGATGCTCCGGGCCAAACAAGATAAATTCGGTCTTGGTGACATTCAATTGTAGTTGATTGGAAGCCATCCAATCGCTAACTTCCTTCAGACACACACCAATCTTGACAAAAGTTTCTCTGACCTTGTCTATTGTGATGAAAATCTGAGTGCCTTCAGCATAGGACTGAAAACTAATTCTGTGACGTCTCAGGATTTCCATGAGGTATAAATTAAAGAGAAGTGGTGACAGTGAGGACACCTGAGGAACACCACTGTCAATCACACTGGGGGCTGATGTAAATGCCCCCAGTTTAACACATTGTTGGCGCTTCTCCAAAAAGGAGCTAAACCATTGAATGGCCTGTTCTGAGACTTTTCCAACAGACCTGGGCGCCTAATACCTTTGTTGAGACCTCAATCTTTCCAGCAGAGTCTCATGATTAATCGTATCAAAGGTGGCTGACAGGTCAAGCATCACTAAAAGCGAAAGCTTGCCCTGATCAGGCACCCTCAACAGCTGGTCATAGACTGTTAACAGCGCCGTCTCTGTGCCAAATTTTGGACGGAATCCGGACAGCAATGGGTCAAGAAGGGATTCCTCTTCAACAAACGCCTGTAGTTGTTGGGTCACCACCTTCTCTAATATTTTTCCTGGCCAAGGAATCCCTGAAATGGGACGATAGTTCTGGAGAACCAGAGGATCTAGACTAGGCTTTTTCAATAATGGAGTCAGGGTGGTGTGTTTAAGCATTGCAGGTACCACACCCTGATCCAATGATTTGTTTACAAAAGATGTAATAAAAGGAGCAATTTCCTCAGTGATACATTTGGCTGCTACTGCTGGTAACGGAAATAGACATTAATTTGTTGGCTTCAGATTTTTCATCAATATACTAATATCCTCTACTGTGACATGGTGAAAGTTAAACTGTGTCTGGGGAGAGATAGTTTGTTCTTGTTCCGTCATATTCTCAGTAAAACTTAATGGTACTGGGGCAGACGGGCCAGAACTCAGAGTAGCAATGTTGTTCTTAATTGTAACAATTTTCTCTAGAATTTATTATTAAAAGCATTAGCCTGTGCCTGAGATGGAGTTATAGGTAAATCACTAATACATGGATGATGGAATTTTGAAATAATTGAGAATAATTCTCTAGAGTGATTACCTGCGTCACTAATTTTCTTATGAAGGAATGTTCATTTCGCCTCAAAAATTGCTTTTTTGTAGAGTGTAACTGCCTTTTTGGCTTTAATGCAATTATCTTCTGTAGCCCGCTTTTGCCAACTTCAGCAAGACGAGCTGACTTTTTTCCGTAAAGGGATAAGGTTAGGAGTAAACCACAGATTGGAAATCCTCTTCCGTTAAGGTTTTTTTGGTGCCACCCTAGAGCAGATTGCATCCATAACATTGGTCCCGGCGAGGAAAAAATCTTTGCTAGGCAATGTATTATCCACCACTGAGAGTGCATTCATCACTTACTGGGCCGATATATTATGTAGATCTTTATAGCGCCAGGATAATATCCCCGTAGGCTCTATGGGGTCTTGTGAGTTACTTATTTTGGCCTTTAATGCAAATAATTGCAGCACATGGTGACTTGTTACATTCTCACTAACAATGTTTTACCCTGTCCTCTGAACAGCGCTACATTGCTCCAGAGGTAGGTTTTCCATATAAAAATATATAATAATAATAATAATAATAATAATAATAATAATAATAATAATAATAATAATAATAATTAGCCTACTGTATCTCTGGAAATATTTCTTATTCAGCTGACGCTTCTTAATGGGGGAATCCTGATGTTTGATTTGCTGGGAAAATGGTCAGTCAGATGGTCTAGTTGGATCAAGAGTAATTAATATTTTTACTTCGAGGGATCTCTTCAGTGATGGTACTTTCAGCAACCTGAGGAGGTGCAATGTTTTCAGCTAGTCCAATACCCGGTACCAAAGCTTGGATTTTATCTTATGTCAAAAAAATCTTCTGGCTGTGTGGTATAAGGATCTAGCATGGGTTATTATAAGAGCTGGACTGAAATCAGGATTCCCCAGGACTCTGTTTACAGCGGCCAGCTGTGAAAAGCACTGTTTGTGCACTGCTGTTCGCTTGCAGTCATTTGGTAAGCTCACAAAGTGCATGCCTTTTTGCGCCTTTGCGCATGCTGCTTAAAGCATGCCCTTCTGGGTTACTCATGTGACATATCCCATATTGCCACACTTTGATTTCTATGGTAATTAGGGAAGCACATTTCAAGATGCACTGCAGGAGACTTTGAAAAGAAATGATGGTGCCGGATGCACCTCTAATTTTACACCATTGTTTAAGTAGCTCAAAAACCGGGGTATATAAAATCATCATGACAACAGATGTCTGCTTAAAAATGTCCAAAAAGAGAAAGGTGATACTGACGATGCATTGCGGAAAACAGGTCATATTTTACTGAGTTGACAAACAAAATGTGTTTACTTTGCATTTAAACGAAATAAAAACAATCAACGCACGCTTCTAAGATGCTGTGGGTGTAGGCTGATTTGCATTAGCTGCGATTAAATTGAGGTTTTGCTTTTTGGAAGGTATAGTATTGGAACGGAACGGAACGGAACGGAACGGAACGTGTAAGCCTTTAATCATCTATCTAACATGGCATCTAGTTTCAACCAGTGATTCTTTAAATCATACCTTCACCCACGCCAAAGTACGCCTCATGAATATGTAGATTAGTGTATTCCAAAGCGTTTGCGCTGATCTTTGCATCAGGTTTTGACCTTTTCGAAGGAAAAGACGTTATGGATGGCCTAGTAAAACGCAGCTCAGAGGGGATATGTGCCACACACACACACACACTTTCTTTATAGTATCTGTACTCATATGTTTGATATTTTAACCCAAAGACTCAAAACCTAATGACCAATATTGTTTCCAATGACAACTGAATAAATGGATTTTGGTACTGGCAAGTCAGTTAAATCGGAATGGAACATATCATTGGTAAAATGCGCTAGGAATGAATGAACGCTTCTCACCGCTGTTTCTCTTCTCCATCATCCGGGCATGCATCGACTTGACCTTCTTGTCCGACAAAATTCCTCTTGGTTTCCTCATTACTGTTCAAATGCAAGGCTATTTCAGTGGTGTGCAGGATTATCTACTTTCAACTCTGCAGATAGGGCGTCTGTCATTGAAATTTGAAAAATCGCTTCAACTTTTATCTTCAGCTGACATTTTTAGCGTTGTATGGCTCTAGAGAATATACCATGACTATCCTCTCTGTGAAGGATGCAAAAAACACTGCAGCAGTACTCATTCAACTCCTTATTTCCCGGGGAGTGACAAACAACAGGAGTAACCACATTCACACCCATTGCCTATCAGTATGCCACGGTAATTACTGTGGAGACGCAGGCGAGTGCCCTGCAACCTATATGCTTGTCACTGGCATAATACAGAATGGGTGGGGCCCCCAGCGAGCCATGAGGATGCCCACCCAAAACTCATCAACAAAGCAGGGGACGCGCCACACTCTGGGCTGGCCTGGACCACCACACATGTGCAATGACCATGATGATCTTTTATTTATTTTATTAATTTAACATTTGCATAGCGCGCATAACTCATGGGCATCTAGGTGTTTTTTTCTAAAGAATTCGGTTACATTGGTTACTTGGATAACTAGGTTACAGAGATTGCATAGAAAGGTCACGCAAAATGTCAGGTTGAGGTTACAATTGTAGATTACAGTTTGACAGATTGGCAGCAAACATTGGGTCACAACAGTATCAGGGTGAGGATTACAGTGCTTTATTAAAAGCAGTACTGGTTAAGAACCCGGTCACCTGAAGGGTGGTTTGTTTACATTAGTTACAGGCAAAAAATGTGATCATGTGGCTGAGTGGAAGAGTTCCTAGTGATCAGATAAGAAAGCAAAGATGCCCACTATTGGCTGCAGGTGAGGTCATTGGTCTAGCGTTAAATGAGATCTTGGGTAAAGAGCCAGGTTTTAAGGTTTTTTTGGAAGGACCACAGTGAAAGGTCTGTTCTCAGGGCCTTGGCCATGGTGTTCCATAATTTAGCAGCAACCACCGGAAAGCTGGAGCCACCTGCTTTCTGTCATTGGAATCTTGGGATAGCGACAAGGCCCGCATGCGTGGATTGGATGGGTCTATTCATTGTGTTTTCGAAACTTGGCAATTCAAGTAGGCCGGGGCGCTAATGGAGAGGCATTGTGTGTTAGTGAGAGGGTCTTGAATTTAATCCGATCTTGGACCGGTAGCCAGTGGCTATTGCATTTGGTAGAGGAGATGTTATCATGTTTGGGTATTTTGAGAGCTTTTCAAATGGCGTTGTTTTGCACCACTTGCAGTTTGCTGATATTTCTGCCATTGGAACCTGCAAAGAGGGAGTGGCAGTAGTCAACCCTCAATCGGACAAGTGCTCTGGCTAGGGTGATGCAGTTGTCTGCAAATAGGACGGGTCTGCTAGCTCTGATCAGTTTGGAGGTATACGTTTCTGTAGAGACGATGGCTTTGACTTGCCTTGTAATGGTGAGTGAGGAGTCAATGTAGACATCAACTGTTTTTACTTCCTTGGCTACAATTATGATGTTGAGTCAATGTTGAAGGATTTGTATTGTTGAGGTAGGTTGTTCAGTTTGGATTGGCTGCCGATGATGAGTAATTCAGTTTTCTGATCATTAAGACATAGTTCAATGGTGAGGTAGATTTTGTTTAAGAGGTTGGCATCGGTATCATAGGATCCAGGGATGGCTACGAGTATTTGTGTGTTATCCGCGTAGTTCGTATATGTCACACCCAATTTGTCTAGGAGGTCAAAGAGGGGCTTGGTTAACACATTGTATAGAGTTGGTGAGACACAGGAGCCCTGGGGTACTCCACAGGAGACCAGGGTTGGTTTGGCTGCAGCTGATGAGAAGACTCTAATGATGCGGTTAGAGAGGAAGGATTCAATCCACCTAATGGCATTAGGGGAGAATTGCACTGCTAATGCAAGGTGTTGGCATAGGATCTTGTGATTGACTAGGTCGAACGATGCTGATAAGTTCAGTAGGATAGCTAGGTTCCCTTCATTTTTCAGTTGTTCCACTTGGAGTTTTAAGTCTAAAAGTGCAGTTTCCATTCCATGGCCGGGGGCGGAAGCCTGACTGGCTGCCTAGGAGGTTGTTGAATTGTAAGAAAGTTTGTATTTGTAGGTATACTACTGTGTCAAGTATTTTGAAGTGAAATGGGACCATGGTGATGGGTCAGTAATTAGTGGGGACGTTCGGATCCAAGGTGCGTTTAAGCAGAGGGAGTACCCAAGCTTCTGTCAAGTTATCAGGCACTTTGCTGGAGGAAAAGGAGTTGTTGATCAAGGTAGTGAAGAAAGGCCCAAGCTTGTTGACAAAGTCTTTGATAAGGGTGGCCAGACATATGTCTCCCTGACATCTTGAAGGCTTCAAGCCTTTGATCATTTTAATAGTTTCAGTGGTGGTTACCAGTTTGAATTCAAATTTGTGGGCGAGTGTCTAGGAAACTGTGGGAGTGTTGGTAGGCAAGGTGTCTTGGCTGAGATTCGATTTCTTTTGCTTTAATGTTGTTTTGGAGAAGGTTGATTTTATCCGAGAGGGCATTTTGGATATTGGTGCACCACAGCTGGTCCTTGGTGCAGAAATCAGGTCTAGGAGCAGGCGATTCTAGTTCCCAAAGTATGGCAAAAAGTTCCCTAGAGCTTGATTGGGCATTTTCTATTCTTTGATTATAAGAATTACGCTTTGCTTTGATGGTTGTTTCCTTGTATTCACTAGCTGCGGTGTTGAAGAGAGCCTTATTTGCATATGAGGGCGTTATTTTCCAGATGCCCTGGGCCGTTCTTTTTGTGGAGCACAAGGTTTTGAGATTTGCGGAGAACCAGGAGTTAGCATGGGCAATAGGTTTGGTTTTCCGGGTATTTAAGGGAGCAACTATGTTGATGGTAGCTAGGGCAGTTTGGTTATAGATGGATACCATGGAGATAGGGCCAGGATTAGTAAGTGGAAGGCTAGTTATTGTTAGTAGCAGGTAGAGCATATTGTCTTGAAAGATGTTCTTAAGGCTTCTAGAAGGCATTGTTCAGGTAGATTGGGTCAGTTTAACAGGTCTGGCTGTTACAGTGGTGGAGAAGAGAATGACATTGTGGTTGGACCATGGGCAGGGGGTGTTGGCTAGTATTTCTATGACGTAGTTGATGTCTGCTAGCCAGTCCAGAATGTCCTTTTTTGTGTGTTGGGAGGGAAATGCGATGAGTAAAGCCTTGAGCTTCGATTGTGTTGGCAAGATGTCCTGCTTGGGTGTCAGATCATTCAGGCCTAGATTAAAGTCTCCCAGTATGATGATTTTGGAAGAAGGTTTAGTGCTGGTAGCAAGGAGGGAGGCAATGTCATCTTCAAATGACAATGTGGAGGGTGAGGGGGCAGGTGGGAGACAGTGAGATTTTCAGTGAAATCAATTATCCAGATGGGAGTGAGTAGTCCATGGATTCTCTTAGACTGATGTTATTTTTTGCAATATGCGCTCTGATGCCCCCTTTGGTCGTGGTTCTATCTTTCCTAAAGATAGTATACCCTTCAGGGATGGCCAGAGCAAGGGCTGGGCTGGCTGCTGGGTGTAGCTACGTTTCCGTGATCGCTAGGATGTCTAGGTCATTAGTCTTGATGAGGTCTGCAATGTCCAAGGTGTCGGCTGGGAGGGATCTGGCATTGATGCATGCTCCCTTGATGTGTACGGAAGTGTCTGTAGAGGCAGTGTCCTCAGTGTTAAGTTTCATCAATTTCAGTTTTCGGGGTTTCTCTTTGTATGGTGTTCGCTGATTCAGAGGGGCTTTGATGTGCCCAGGGGCACTGCTTCACTTGGGAACATTTTGATGGTTGGAGGTATGGGAGGGGAGGGTGCCTCATTTCTTAGGGCAGGTGGCGAGATAGATGCGCCATTTGTGGTGAAGGGGTGAGTGCGGGAGGCTAGGCGTTTGTTTCTTTGGTTAGTGGGCAGGGGGTTGATGGGGGAGGGGTGTAGGGTTTGTTCCATATCTCTTGGTGGTGTATCATGTTCCCGTTGGAAGTATACTCAGATTCGAAGGGGAGTACCTTAGTTAGGAAGTAGGTCGGTGGGATATTATGAGGGTTGGGAGTATATGTGCCATTTGCACTCTCTGTGTGCAAGAGTATAAGATTGTTCTACTGCATGGAGCGGTTTGAGGCTCAGGAGGAGAGGCAGTAGAGGTTGTGGGTAGTTCCATGCTGTGCTAGTTGTTTGGTCAGATGACATGCACATTGTCGGTCCTAATTTTAAGTATAAGCCTTGGGCTGTGCTGGTCTAGCGTAGGACGTGGATCTATGATGCTTGTTCACATAAGGAGCATGGACTAGATTTCAAGAGCATATAGTGGGGGGCACGCACACCGTGCATTCGCATAATTAGGTTTTGGTGCTGGCTTGAATATATCTGAATCCAAATCAGGGCCTGTGAAGACTACTGCTTTCAACGCCAGAGATATTCGCAAGTGAATGCTAGTCTCAGTTTAAGGTAAGGTCATGTTGCTGCAGGGGCACACCCTGCACTGTACTAGGAGGAGAAAGATACACATTTTTTTATTTTATTTTACCTTGCATAGAAACAAGGGACTGGTGTCTATCCCCTGGCACCCACATTTTCCAGACACCAGTGACGGCTGGTGATTTTTTATTTGGAAGGTCGTACATATTTTCCACAAATATGAAACAGGTACCGGGTGTAGAGATGGAACCTGAACCAAGCAAGGGAGTTTGGGCCGTTCTCCCCCATGAACATATTTTAATAATGGGTTAAAATGGTGCATTGTACAGAACTCTTCCTGTGAAAACTTGTATAACAAGCCAGTTTGCAATGGATGTCATAGGGTAACTCATGAAAAAATCCAATAGATGCAAGTCATCTACAGTTAACAGGAACAATTCGTATTGAATTTTCATGGTGACTTTCCCCAAAATATATACCAGTTTAAAAAACCTTTTAACACTGGCTGTGCCCAGTCATTTCCATGCTGGCTGCACCAATATATATCAGCTTTCCCAGAAAAAAAACACTCATGTTTGCTTTGTGTATAATGCCAGTAATGATACCATTAGAAAACATGTACAAGCTGGCTCTGCCAATATATGCTAATACCTTATATTAGTGCACACTCCTGTTGGCATTGCTAATAAAAATGCCATGCCACACTCCGAAAACTTGTCGAAACGGGCTGCATCAATGTAGGCCATACATCATAACACTTGTTTATCATCAATGCCCAGTAAAAATGCTATGTCACATTAACATATTATAGGTAGTCTGGCTGCACCAAAATCAGGTCTAGGAGCAGGTGATTCTAGTTCCCAAAGTATGGCAAAAAGTTCCCTAGAGCTTGATTGGGCATTTTCTATTCTTTGATTATAAGAATTACGCTTTGCTTTGATGGTTGTTTCCTTGTATTCACTAGCTGCGGTGTTGAAGAGAGCCTTATTTGCATATGAGGGCGTTATTTTCCAGATGCCCTTGGCCGTTCTTTTTGTGGAGCACAAGGTTTTGAGATTTGCAGAGAACCAGGAGTTAGCATGGGCAATAGGTTTGGTTTTCCGGGTATTTAAGGGAGCAACTTTGTTGATGGTAGCTAGGGCAGTTTGGTTATAGATGGATACCATGGAGATAGGGCCAGGATTAGTAAGTGGAAGGCTAGTTATTGTTAGTAGCAGGTAGAGCATATTGTCTTGAAAGATGTTATTAAGGCTTCTAGAAGGCATTGTTCAGGTAGATTGGGTCAGTTTAACAGGTCTGGCTGTTACAGTGGTGGAGAAGAGAATGACATTGTGGTTGGACCATGGGCAGGGGGTGTTGGCTAGTATTTCTATGACGTAGTTGATGTCTGCTAGCCAGTCCAGAATGTCCTTTTTTGTGTGTTGGGAGGGAAATGCGATGAGTAAAGCCTTGAGCTTCGATTGTGTTGGCAAGATGTCCTGCTTGGGTGTCAGGTCATTCAGGCCTAGATTAAAGTCTCCCAGTATGATGATTTTGGAAGAAGGTTTAGTGTTGGTAGCAAGGAGGGAGGCAATGTCATCTTCAAATGACAATGTGGAGGGTGAGGGGGCAGGTGGGAGACAGTGAGATTTTCAGTGAAATCAATTATCCAGATGGGAGTGAGTAGTCCATGGATTCTCTTAGACTGATGTTATTTTTTGCAATATGCGCTCTGATGCCCCCTTTGGTCGTGGTTCTATCTTTCCTAAAGATAGTATACCCTTCAGGGATGGCCAGAGCAAGGGCTGGGCTGGCTGCTGGGTGTAGCTACGTTTCCGTGATCGCTAGGATGTCTAGGTCATTAGTCTTGATGAGGTCTGCAATGTCCAAGGTGTCGGCTGGGAGGGATCTGGCATTGATGCATGCTCCCTTAATGTGTACGGAAGTGCCTGTAGAGGCAGTGTCCTCAGTGTTAAGTTTCATCAATTTCAGTTTTCGGGGTTTCTCTTTGTATGGTGTTTGCTGATTCAGAGGGGCTTTGATGTGCCCAGGGGCACTGCTTCACTTGGGAACATTTTGATGGTTGGAGGTATGGGAGGGGAGGGTGCCTCATTTCTTAGGGCAGGTGGCGAGATAGATGCGCCATTTGTGGTGAAGGGGTGAGTGCGGGAGGCTAGGCGTTTGTTTCTTTGGTTAGTGGGCAGGGGGTTGATGGGGGAGGGGTGTAGGATTTGTTCCATATCTCTTGGTGGTGTATCATGTTCCCGTTGGAAGTATACTCAGATTCGAAGGGGAGTACCTTAGGTAGGAAGTAGGTCGGTGGGATATTATGAGGGTTGGGAGTATATGTGCCATTTGCACTCTCTGTGTGCAAGAGTATAAGATTGTTCTACTGCATGGAGCGGTTTGAGGCTCAGGAGGAGAGGCAGTAGAGGTTGTGGGTAGTTCCATGCTGTGCTAGTTGTTTGGTCAGATGACATGCACATTGTCGGTCCTAATTTTAAGTATAAGCCTTGGGCTGTGCTGGTCTAGCGTAGGACGTGGATCTATGATGCTTGTTCACATAAGGAGCATGGACTAGATTTCAAGAGCATATAGTGGGGGGCACGCACACCGTGCATGCGCATAATTAGGTTTTGGTGCTGGCTTGAATATATCTGAATCCAAATCAGGGCCTGTGAAGACTACTGCTTTCAACGCCAGAGATATTCGCAAGTGAATGCTAGTCTCAGTTTAAGGTAAGGTCATGTTGCTGCAGGGGCACACCCTGCACTGTACTAGGAGGAGAAAGATACACATTTTTTTATTTTATTTTACCTTGCATAGAAACAAGGGACTGGTGTCTATCCCCTGGCACCCACATTTTCCAGACACCAGTGACGGCTGGTGATTTTTTATTTGGAAGGTCGTACATATTTTCCACAAATATGAAACAGGTACCGGGTGTAGAGATGGAACCTGAACCAAGCAAGGGAGTTTGGGCCGTTCTCCCCCATGAACATATTTTAATAATGGGTTAAAATGGTGCATTGTACAGAACTCTTCCTGTGAAAACTTGTATAACAAGCCAGTTTGCAATGGATGTTGTAGGGTAACTCATGAAAAAATCCAATAGATGCAAGTCATCTACAGTTAACAGGAACAATTCGTATTGAATTTTCATGGTGACTTTCCCCAAAATATATACCAGTTTAAAAAACCTTTTAACACTGGCTGTGCCCAGTCATTTCCATGCTGGCTGCACCAATATATATCAGCTTTCCCAGAAAAAAAACACTCATGTTTGCTTTGTGTATAATGCCAGTAATGATACCATTAGAAAACATGTACAAGCTGGCTCTGCCAATATATGCTAATACCTTATATTAGTGCACACTCCTGTTGGCATTGCTAATAAAAATGCCATGCCATGCCACACTCCGAAAACTTGTCGAAACGGGCTGCATCAATGTAGGCCATACATCATAACACTTGTTTATCATCAATGCCCAGTAAAAATGCCATGTCACATTAACATATTATAGGTAGTCTGGCTGCACCAAAATGCTGGTTTAGCCATGTTATAATGCTTATCATGTGTGCTTGATCATAGATACCTAGTAAACAAATGTAACACCAATGTAAGAAATGGCTATACTGGCTGTATCAAAATGCCAGTCTAGCCATGTAACAGCATTTCTCATGCTTGCTTTATCATAAATGCCCAGTAAAACATGTCATGCCACAGTAAGAACTGGTTAGACTTGCTGCACCAAAATGCCAGTCTAGCCATGTAATAGCATTTCTCATGCTTGCTTTATCGTACATGCCCAGTAAATAATACCCTGCCTGCCCATGTGCCCAAGCAGATCACATGCATACATATCGCATGCATACATAATCACTGTATAATCAATTTACCCAACAATCACTCACCCACACACCTGCTCTCACATTCACTCACACATGCACCCAGACCATTCACACTTCATTTTGCACATGTGCACCCAGAATATTCACACACTGCATTCTCATTCATATGACATGTGCACTCACATCCATACATATGCACAATGCACATGAATGCACCAATATATACATACATCATTACATACATACACATTTGACATGTACGCACACATGCATAATACGCATATACACTGCACACACACACAAATTAAAAAAGGCTTTCTCACCTCTTTCCCACCCTTCTTTGGGCACTGTACTTGATGCTATGTCTTTACTCCAGGCCTCTGGCTCCTGCGCTCCACAGAGACAGATGCCAGGGAGCAGGGAGAACTTCCTGGTTCCTATCTTTCATGCGCAGGGTAGCCAGAGTGATGCACCCCCATCCCATGCCACCAACCAGCCATCACTGCACTCGACCCCAGCCCAGCCCTTGCCCTGACTTTAGTCAGAGTGAGTGCTGAGGAACCCCCCCTGGACATGGGACAGCATGGTCCGCCACATCACAGGGGGTGCAGGGGTAATGCTATGCCAGTAATGCTTGTTCTTTTGAGAATCAGACACACTGGTGCTCATTTTTCAAGTCTGCAGCACAGAGATATGTGCAAACAGGTCCTCTCTGTGCAATTCTTGTCAAATTCTCTACAAGGTGCAAAAGGCAGGTGTAAAAAGCAAGCATAATCATCTATATGACTCCCTTTTGTACCTCACAGTGCACATTAAGTATACAAAGCCTGCCATTATTGCATGGCAGTAAGCATTTATAATTCACTGCTTATCCTTGGGGTAGCAAGTTAGGCAGGCCTTGCTTAGGTTTAAACAACCAAATGGCTGTCTTCTCACAAGAAATATTTATCTTGGGATCACACCGGCATTTAACCATATCTACTCACTCAGTGAATAAATTGGGCCCATAAGGCAGTACATCATTTGTCAAGCAAAAATGCCCCACAACATATTTCCTTCTCTCCCTCTGGAACATCATCCCCAGTGATACAAAATCCAAAAGATGTGAAACTACAGTGTTGATATCAAATGTGTAATTCTAGTTCCTGATAATATATATCCTAGATGTGGACATTAAATACACTTAGAATAATCTTGATTCATATAAAGGGGGTAATTCATGGAATAAATGTGCACTGAAATTAGTGCCGCAAGCGTGAAAAAGCTGGCGCATGCGTGCAAATCGCACGCGTGCGATTCATGGAAGGCCCTGCGTTTGTATTTCCCGGGATGTTCGCCAAATCCGCACGTGGCTCACACCGGCGCACACATCACTTCCACATCCTGAACGCTGTGCGCGATGCCCAAGCGCACAACGTCGGTGCACACATCAAAAAGGGGGCGGAACACACGGAATGGGGAACAACATGTGAAAATAAGGGCATAACTGGGGAAGTACTGCTGGGAAGTACACGGAACGCCCACACGCACGCAAACTACACGTATTCATGGAATCGAATAGGGAAAACCCACGCACGTCAAAACACACGCACACGCACAATTACGTCTGCCACACGAAAGTAGGCGGAAGTGCCCCCGCGCAGCATAAAAGTGCACGCAAACAACAAACACGCATATACAGCTACAATGAATGTCCCGTTCCTCGCAGGAGTGATCGTGGGACACCGCAGGAGGAGGAGAATAGCCAGGCCCCGCATTTTTTTGCCCAGGACCAGCCTTTTTGGGATGCCTGATGACTAGGTCTATGGCAGGTATAGGTTTCCACCTCATAGCATCCTAGACCTGGTCAGGGAGTGGGAGGATGAACTCAAATCACCCACCCTGTGCTCCCAAGCATTGAGCCCCTTGCAGAAGGGGCTCAATGTACTGCATTTTTTGGCCTCTGGGTCATTTCAGCGGACAACTGCCATAGTGGGAGTGTCTCACAGCCCACGCAGTCACACTGCCTACACCAGGTGTTGTCAATCATCACTGCGCACCCCTCAGTCTGCAGGCACATATGCATGCCGAGAACACCTGCAGAAAGGCAGGCCGTGGTCCTGGACTTCTACATGGTGGCACACTTCCCCAAAGTGCTTGGTGCCATAGATTGCACCCATGTGGCCCTATGTCCACCTTGGGCCACTGAGCACATCTATTGAAACCGCAAGCACTGGCATTCCATCAATGTGCAGGTGGTATGCAATGCCAAAGGAATCATCACCTCTGTCTATGCAAACTATCCTGGGTCCATCCATGATAGTTTCTTATTCAGAATGTCTGCCCTGAGACGGGCCCTGGAAGCTGGGAAGCATGGCAACACATGGCTCCTAGGTGAGTACAAATGCCTATGCACATGCATGCATGTCACACACAGACAAAGGCACAAGCCCAACTAATGACAACCATTAACACCTTACCAGGAGACAGTGCCTATCCTCTGAGCACCTACATGATGATGCCCATACGGAACCCCACCACACCACCCCAGGAAAGATACAACGCAGCCCATATTGCAACCAGGGCCATAGTGGAGCGCACATTCGGAGTGCTCAAGTTATGCTTCCGCTCCCTTAACCGCTCTGGCGGGCAGCTACTATATGCATCCCCAGTAGTGTGCAGGATCATTGTGGCAGCATGTGTCCTGCACAACATTGCAACATGGCATGGCGTACTGGTGGACATGGTGGTGCTCCCACATCCCCAACCACACGCACGGCCAATGCACATGGGAGGGGAAAGGGCATGTGGCGAGGCAGCCCGTACCCAGCTTGTGGCCACATTTTTCACCTAAACTCCAACCCCTGCAGAGTGCACACAGGCCTGGCACATACCAGGTCACAATCGATGATGAGAAAGGGACAGTTAACTGTCACTACCTTACCACCCTGAGAATGTGTCCACGGAAGTGCCACATTGTGTGCATCCCTAGCTAATTAAACACAACCAATCCCATGTGTCCAAAGTGAACACATGCAAGGTGCTTCCCTCCCCCTTGCTAAACAGGGCATGAAAGTACTGGTATGCCACCCAAAACCTCCCAACATCCCTGAACCCCGGCTGCCACACCATACGATGGTATGCAATGGCAAAACATCAAACCATATGCACAGCACATGACACAATAGTCATGAAGTGCCACATGAGAAATGTAAATAGGCACCAGACAATTAAATCTGACATGGAATCTGAAGAAATGACTGACCAAAACCTCAGACCATGAAAACGGTGGCACAAATGCATGCCACCAGTGGTGCAACCAACAAAAGTCAGAATACCTGTTGCCATGCACATTGTACAATTGCAAATTGGCATTTCAAACACTGCTCACTGGACAGTACAGTGAGTGTGCATTGCATTGGGGAAAACCCTTCAGCATCATCTGAAAAAATGGCATTCAACAAAATAGTACCCTGTCATGCATGGACACGATCAATGACTCAGAAGTGAACATGGATTGTCGTGACACAGCATGCCTGAGAAGGCAATCTGGGTGCACGCGTGTGCAAGGTGGCAATGTAGTTGGGGGGCGTTTCCTAAGTGTATTTGTCAGTAGGGACATGCATCTAATACATGCATGTGAAATGAAGTGAGTGCCAGTGTCCCGTACACAGCACATGTGAACATTGCACTCAAGGACCCCCCTGTGTGTTAAACCACACCCATCCCCTTACACCTCAAAATAAAGCACAACATTGCATCAGCCTTTGACCAGCAGAACATATCATGTACAGAGTACCCCACATCAACAATGGCAGACAGTGACCCATCACTGAATCATAGAAATTCATAATACGACCCACACACAAAGTTCATAAAAGCACATCAATGAGGGAGGTAAAAAGGGAGAAGAACAGTACATTCCTACATGTCCTTCAAAGAGTCTACAATATGATAATGAACTGTAAAATCAAAGTACATATTACAAGTGCCTGGAACAATAAGGGAGAGTGTAGGGAGGGAATGTTGGATGACAAAACTAGCATCAACATTCCTATGCCTGACTGCAATAGTCGCAGTGCAGGAGTCACATAAGGAGGTGAGTGAGGGAAGAGGAGGGAAGAGGTGAGGAGAGTAACAAAAAAAGTGACAAACTGTGGTAGGCCCACAAAGAATCTAGATAGTGCTGGGGAGGGGGAGAAGAAACACAGAAGGGAATGGGGGAACAACCGACCTGTAATCAGTGGTGGAGGGACTAATGATAAAATTAAGTGGCAAAATAATACTAAAAAAGTTGAAGGTGGGGTGCGGAAGGACGGAGGCAGAAGGGCAAATGTCTGCAAAGAACAAGCGCCTACGTATCACCTTGGCTGATGGCAATTGGGGTAGTGGTGGAAAATGACAGAGTACAAGGAGGAGGGTAAAGAGTGTTGGAGAGGGAGAGGGAGGAGAGAGGGGAGGAGGGAGCCAAGGTCAAAATACATAATGGGGAAGATGGGGAAAGAAAGCACACACAGGGGGCAGAGGGAAACCAGACGGTGCAGAAGAGTAGGGGATATGATGATGAAGGGGGGGGAGACAGAGGGACACTGGCAGGGGCAGGAGAGACAGGGGGCAATCAAGTGACTCAGAAGGCTGGTGGACAGGTCTAGACAGGGCCTCCTTTGTGGGCTTTTGGTAGTGGTGGCAAGCTCAAGCATCCTGGTTGTCCGGATTGTCACAAGGGCCAAGTACAACCAATGGGAGGGGGGAGCAGGTCCAGGACACAAAAATGACAATCAAATCAAGAGCAATGCAGTCATACCTCAAATGGCACATCAAAACACCAGCCAGGGCTGAAAGATGGCCAAAGTGGTGCTAGCAAGGAATGGGTGGTTATTGAAATGCGTGGTGGCATGGGTAACTCTGCGTGCAGCCTTCATGTGGCATATCTGAATCACTGTGGGGAAACTGTCCTAATTCAACATTTTCAGCACATGAACCCCTCCCACCATCAGTGTGTCGTACACAGCCAAAGGGTGCATGGTACCACATACAGCAGGAAGTGCATTAACATAGACAGTCAATACAAAACAAACATCTTAAGAGACATGATGAAATGCACACTCATCATAATACTCACCAAAGTGAAGTGCAGACATGAATTTGAGAAACCATCCAGAATAGCCAATAGGAGTGTACACACAAGTAGGACTGCAAGCTGGCCACAGATATGACGGAAGCCGAATGTCCATGTGTGAAATGCTGTTACACCGAGCCATCCTTGCGAGCCAATGGAAAGGGGAAGAAGGAGTAGGATATGTGTCAGGACCCCAAGCAAAACACATACATAAGACAAGCCTGAATGGGCCCAGCTGGAACAGACAGTGGATGCCTTCCAATGACACAAAGCACCAGACTGTCACATGTATGCACAATAGACAAAAGAAAATGCAAAAAAAGAAATCTGCAGAAAATAAAAATAAAATCAAATAATGATTTCATATTAAAAATTAAATGAATAATTAAAAAAAGAAAAACAAAAAAAAGATAATTGTAAAAAATAAAGAAAAATAAAGCAAAATAATAACAAACATTAATAGAAAAAATAAATTGTAAAAAAGATAATTTATTGTGAAAAAACAACAAAATAAGGTAAAATTGAAAATGTGAAAATAAAAAAAATACCCAAAACCATACAATTTTGATGAAAAATTGAATATATTGCAGAAAAAAAACTGCTGAAAAAAAAATGGCAGGAAAAAAGAAAAAATATCAAAAATGCCCATATATGACCCAGGGGAGTGGGGGCACCCAGGAGGGGGAGGTACAGGGTGCACCTCAACACCCACATGTGTAGATGTTGAGATAAAAAAAAAAACGTACTGTGCTCAGTGCCTGCACGCCCGACCTATGTGTCATCCTCACCCTCTGGATGAAAATCAGAAGGAGGATGTGGCTCAGTTGATTCACCACGCCTAGCCGCACCTTGCCCCTCAATGGCAGCAAGCATGTGGGTCTGGTAAGCCAGGTCCTGGCTGGCAATGAGACTTAAGTCAGCGTGCATTACCTCACGTGTCACACGTGCTTCCTCCTGCAAGGACTGATGTGTGAGACAGAGTTCTGCCTGCATGGCCTCACATGACCAACGGAGTGACTCCCAGCTTGCATGAAGTTCAGCTGAGATGGTTTGTTCAAGCTGTACCATCCTGTCTTCTGTCCGCCTACTCTCGTCCATCATGAGGTCAGCCAGAGTAGATTGGAGGGCTTGGTGTTCCAACCTCAGGGCCTCACGGTGTGCCTCTGCTTGACCATTAAGTGCTTCACGCAGAGCCACCATTTCAGCCCGGTGCGCCCTGTCAGACGCTGCCATGCCCAGCCTGAGTGAGCGGCATGTGGACTGCGTAGCCCACTGCAGGAGCACCATTTGCCTTACAGAGGGGAGGATGGAATGGGCCACGCTTTCCATACCTTGAGCAATCATCTCAACTGCTCCCCCTGTTGTGCTATTGCAATCATGGAACACTCCCACTCAGTTGACCCCGGTGGCACATGGCCACCGCGTTGCTGGACACCACACCTGCTGGGCCCAAGTAGCCGTGGTCGTTGCTGGGTTGGTGCCGCCCGCGGCTGCAGGACCGCATCCCTCCGTCGACCTGATGCCCCAGGAACATGGCCAACTGGTGTTGAGTGTGACCGTGCACCCGTAACCACCACAGGCGGACATTCCGACCCTGCCTGGCCCTCTTCTGCAGGTGTTGCGGACAGAAGATCATCCAACACAGGATCACCTACCGGCGATGACACGTCATGTTGCAGATCCGGCTCAACATAGTGGTCAGAGGATACATCAAAGCCTGACTCAGTCTGCTCTGGACACGATGGCCTGGAGCACCTGTGGGTTCTCGTGGCCTGCCACCCCACGACCACCACTTGTACCTGGTTGGTCATATGAGCTGACCACCGTGTCTGGGATGACAGCTTCATCCTCTGCCGCAGGTGCGTCATCACCTGCAACATAAAGAAACAAGGACACGCATGTCAGTAGCACATACCACACACATACAGTTCACAACATGGACAGCCAAATAATGAAACCACCATGTCACATGCAACTCAAACCCCAACATGCATCCAGTGGCATTGCAATGCAAGGCTATCCCAAAAGCAGAAAAGGATGTGTGCAAAATGTGAAGGCAACACATGTATTGCATGTTGCACATCACCTGCATCACACGCAACCTCTAGCAGGAATATATCCAATGCCAAAATGAGAGATGGGAACAAAGAGATGGCACCTACCATAAGCATGTGCGAAGACGCAAATAGACACAGCTATAAATCTAACGAAACACACCATGATACATGTAACATGCATGTTCATGTTCAGCAACCAACTACCATCAACTATGCACAGTACATGTGTCACAGGAGGCACCTACGCTAGTGCCTTTCCATACAGTGAAAGGAGGGTCATGGGTATATACATGTTAGGTCAACATCACACAGCAGCATCGTGTTTGCATGTTGTAGGGCTTAACTTGGCACAGGAGTGGGTGTGTTCGGAGCAGTGCATGTGTAGCCCCTCAACTTACAACATCAACACGTACATAGTCATGACAATATTCAAACATGACGACAGTGTAACGGCATTGCAGCCATCATGTGCAAATGGCATGCACCATGTAGCATGGTTTCCGTGAAACACCCACCCTCTGGGCAATAGCAGGGAGGCACTCCATGGCAATGACATGTTCTACACAGAACTGTGCATTGCCAGACAGTGTAGGCATGCGTCTATTGCATTTCGTCATTCAAATGTCACTACAGCCGATGAAAGTGGACATGATGGAGGAGTAGTGAGGAACCATCCATAGTACATCTACGCATGTAGAAGACAACACCAGTTGAAAAGAGACAGTGGGGCTGTAACAGGGGGAGCCATATGCATGATACAGATGTGCACAGCCTAAAGTCATGCGTGATGACACACAGACCTACAGTGAGCATGACATGGCTGTCCAAATGAGATGACACTTGGATCATCCTGGACAAATACTACAATGATCAGGTGGTCAAGGACACCTAGGGGCATACATGGAATGCACATGGAACATGATCGTGCACATAAGTGGATGGGGAGTCACTGCCATCAGCACAGTCAGAGTGAGACACACTGCACCAAGGACAAATATGACATGATATGACATCTCATCAAGATTGCACTCGTACGCAAGTGGCTCAGAGCACAAACAAGCAAAGGGGGGGAACAAGGGAGAAAACAAATTCAAAACAACTATTAAACTGGGCACAGTGACATTGAGAACATGCAAGTGCATGGAGAAGGGATAAAAGGTTGAAGACCCAGGAAGGGGGGGAAGGGGTATGTGCCAAACAGAGGAGACCAACGAAGGAAAATGAAGTCCAGTGATAGAATAGCCATTCAAAAAGTGGTAGTGCAGCCATCAAGTGGCAAGTGCAAGATGATTTGGAAAGGAGAAATCTGATGAGTGCAGACGAAGAGTGGGGGACTGTATGGGTTGTTAGGGATAATTCTCATTATATGGCTAATTTCCCTTACCTATAGAGTCCCCAGCAGCTTTCCTGGATTTGAAGGGTTTATTTCTTTCTCCTGCTAAGAGTGAGACCCTTTTTCCCACTCTTAGACAGATTGCTAGTGTGTGTTGTAGGCTATCTTATGTGCTTATGTTCTATGGGGTTTTTCTCACCCTCATAGGAATAGTCTTTTTAACATGTGTGGTACGAAGCACCCTCTGTGCCGTACCACAGGGGTATCGTAGCGACCCCCAAACCTAGACTCCATACCCTGGGATTTACTACTGTCTCCCAGGGCATGTAAAGTCCACATTGACTTTACTAGTCAATAATTATGAACTAAACCAGTACAACCCATTTTACTATGGAAGTACTGGAAAGGGTTAATAGTTTTTCCCTAGTGTTCATTTTCGAGGGGGTACCGTACAATCCCTCTTTCAAAGGTTTCTGGCTGTTGGCAGTGGTTACTACTGTAAATATTCGACCGTGAATATTTCCCTATGGGATTTTCCCATTGTTTGAGGCTACCACTTTTTCTGACAGCCTCTAACATACCGCCGGTTTATTTTAACATTAACTTTACTCCGGTAGGTTTTTATTGCCAGAACTTTGATAATATCTTTTTCGTGTCTTTCTCTATAATTCTAACCCAGGTTGGGGATCCTTTGTTCGTCCTTTTGGCGGGCTTCTGCACAGAAGCCCTCCTCTCGGCGCCACTGAGTCTGGGGTAGACAGGATGTGTGGGAGGGGGAATAGGCACCCTGGACAGGGTTGCCTACGCAACCCAAGTCGCACTCTGCCCTGATAGGCTGGGGGGTTCTCCCGCCAGGAGAGCCACCCCACTGTGTGAGTGACAGGTAGGCTGTATGAATGGGGTCTTGCTGCATAAAAGCAGGTTCCTGAGGACTGGAGGACAAGACGTCACCACTGGAACTAAGAAACCGAAGAGGAGAGAAGCTGAAGACATCTGCAACGACTGAACCACTGGTGAAGCCCTCCTGCAGATCCTCACCACTTTTCTCCAACGACTCGAAGATCTTCGCCTGCAAGAGTCTTCTCCCCTTGAGCTGGTGGGGCCAACCAGTTCACCAATCGCCTTCCACGACCTGCCTTCGTCGAATTGCCAGTGCTCTGCACTCGGAGACCGGATAGCCAGGCACCCGTCCACCACGACCGCAATTTAAAGTAGCGTACCTTTTATTCGTGTCGGCAGCACCGCGGCTGGTTACATCCCTGGGCAGTGCAGTAACTCGAACCTTCCTCCACGACAAGTGTCTCTCTTCCTCTGCAGGATCTCCTGAATTGCAGGAACTGCCAGGAACTACCGCCACGCCAGGAGCCTCTTCTACTTTTAAAGGTACATTGTTTCGCCAGGGCTTCCATTTCATTGGGTATCGCTAAAGGTGTTTTACAACCATTACTTACCTACTGGGTTGGCCGCCCCTATTATCTAACATTGTCTTTCACCTTCTGCAACCACCTTTTCGAATCGTTAAACAAAGACTTGACTGCAGCTACTAGAACATTTTGCTCCTGGGCACTTTGCCTTCTACCACTGACTCTGGCACAGGCCTATTGACTCTGGCTAAATCTGTTACACCTGCCTTCTCTAGATTGCTTCTCACCTAGGAATGTGTTGGTGCACCTAACTCTTATAACTACCTTTTCCTTCCCTCTTTTTAAACTTGTGAAGTGCCATTTTACTCGGTTTTCACCTCAGTATTACATATGCTAAAGTACTCACTGGCCTAACTTGTTCACAATCTTCTTGGGAAGTGTTGCTGGTGTATTAAAGAGTATAACCCTGTATAACTTGTCGTTTCCCTCCCTTTTAAGAAATTGATAGTGTCCTTTCTGCTTGGTTTACACTGTGCCGTTTTGCTCAGTTTTCACTCTTGCTCAAACTTGTCCACAATTTAAATAGGGAGTTGTGTATATTTTTCTTGACTGATTTAACTTGCTTTTATAATAGTGATTTGTGTGTGAACATCAGAGTGTGTAAAATAAATATATATATTCTTTTTGATACAAAGCTTTGGTCAGTGTTTCCTTGTTCCATAGTATTGTGGTCCTAATATATAAACCCTGAATACTGCTCATCTTCCTCTTGAGATAAGTCTGACTGCTTAGCCACAGCTACCAACTAAATCTTTGTGGTACAGACTGATACCAAAGGGGATTTTCTTGCATATACCTGTAGTCTTAATCTTCTGTAGTGCTCCCTAAGGGAACTGCACAGGATTCTTCCTAACATGGGTACACACACTGGGCCCATTGATATGGGAGGCCTGTAGGCACTGCAGTAGGGAGGCAGGTTGAGCAGGTACCTGGCCAGATGGACAGAGTGTGTGCAGGGGCACAGTGCCAACAGAGGAAACTGTTAGCTGGGGAGAAGAGGGGCTAATGCAGGAGCAAGTAGGAAGGTGTTGAGGTGCTTCCGGAAGCAGAGATGTTTCTGCTCAAGTTTCAACGTGGCCAGTTGGCTGTCCTAAAGGGAGCTCCCAGCCATACACATAGATCTGCTCCTAGCTTATTTATTCAATTAACGACTGACCTGGAGGGAGTGTGAGGTAGAGGAACAAAGAACTTAAGAGGGGAAGAATTGGTAGAGGGATTGTTGAAGGTATTTTGTACCCAATCCCAAATAATCCTTGTGCACAATGCAGAGGGTCTGAAGTATCATCCTTGCATCCACTGGTAGCCAATGAAGGAA
Source organism: Ambystoma mexicanum (assembly GCF_040938575.1). Classification (NCBI taxonomy): domain Eukaryota; kingdom Metazoa; phylum Chordata; class Amphibia; order Caudata; family Ambystomatidae; genus Ambystoma; species Ambystoma mexicanum. Next base: position 1,141,417,331 of record NC_090937.1, read on the forward strand.
TTACAGAGCTGGAAAGATAGGATCCCAGGGCTTGAGGTCAAGGACACGTCTTGCAGTCCTTTACTGGCTTAGGGGTAGAGGGTGGAGTGTGGAGGCAGGTCGAATATTGAGACTGTCACAGTACTCCAACCTTGAGTAAACCAGAGCTTGAGACTGTGAGTATTTAGGTGAATGATAGGAAAGGCACAGTACCCTTGAGGAGGTGAAGCAAGAAGTTAATCCATCTCAAGCAACGTCAGAAATGTGTGTGGAAAAAGAATGTGTTGAGTCAAAGGTGACCCTGAGGTTGTTGGCCTTGCTGGTGGAGGTAGGAGGAGGGCCAAGTGGGGCTGGCCAGAGATTGAGGGGAAAGGATGGTGAAGATGTATCAATGAGGAGGATGTCAGTCTTGCTTGCATTCAGACAGAGACCGTTAGTAGTACACCAAAAGCAAATGGTAATGAGGGTATCAGAAATAAGGGAGGAATACGAGGTGGCCAAGGGCAGCCAGGAAATGAGTTGGTTGTCATCAGCATAGCACTGGAAGTCGTACAAGAAACTGATAATGCAGTAGTCAAGAGCCGCCAGGTGCTCTTTGTAAATTGAGGCCGAGAGGTCAGATTCTGGTGAACAACACAGGTGGAGAGGGAGATTGAAGAGAGGAAAGAGCCAACTTGGAGCTGGGCGGGTCACACATGCCAAACAAACATGTCATTGAGTTACACGCATCAATACTCACCAGATGATGCATCATAATCCATCCTCTCTCCCACTCCACAGATTTGTTCTTCCGGGATGAACTCTGAAGCGATCTCCTCATGCTGAGTGAGTTCATGCCTCCAATTACTCCATGTCTCTGGTGACTGGTGGTGGGCGACAACCAGAAGCGATCTCCTCATGCTGAGTGAGTTCATCCACCTCTGGTTGTCGCCCACCACCAGTCACCAGAGACATGGAGTAATTGGAGGCATGCTTTTTCTTAGCACTGCTTCTGAGGTCATTCCAGCGCTTGTAGCAGTTCTGAGCTGTGCGCATCTGGAATCCCATGGATGTCACACCATCCGCAACATGCTGCCAGTGGAACCAACGCTGGTGATGTGTTGTATGGCATTGTGGGCCCACAAGCATATCGTGTTGGTGTTCGGACACGTAGTCCACAAGTAAGTCCAGTTCCTGCTTGCAGAAAGGCTTCTTCCTTGATGTGCCAGCGGCCGGAGCCGTGTCTGGGGTCCCAGCCTCTTGTGCAGGAGCACGCTTCCTCCTTTTGGGCGGTGGTACTGACCCTGAGTGGGCAATGTGGCACTGATCAGTGGGGGCAGTGGCGCTGGTGAACTGGACCAAGGACAGAAGGTCTGGCTTGGGTCTGACTCACTGCCGGAGTGGTGTTGCCTGCATCTGCACATGCAGTTACCACCACCCAGCTGCTTGGGGCAGCAGATGTCATAGGTGCCCCAGATACGTGTGCCACAGTCACAGCTACAGTGGACACACATGACCCCAATCTCCGGACAAGATGGAAATCATCCTGGGAGTCCTCGTCACACAACGAAACATGCGTTGCCTGACCCAGAGCCCGGGTGGAGGTGCCCACAGCTGCACCTGCAGCTACCACCACCGGTGGGCCCGTGACAGCAGATGTAAATTGCTGTTGGGTGATATGGGTGCCAGGTTGTGATGCAACAGCTGCATCACCAGGAGCCACAGGGGGTGGTGGCATGCCTGCACCAGCACGTGGCTGCGCATCCCGTCCCAGAGGGGCACCCCTGCCTCTTCCACCCCTTAACCACCCTGGCCACCTTGGACTCCCTGTCCTCCCTGGTCTCTGCGCCCACGTGCCCGACCACGCCCAGCCCTGGGAGGATGCCCAGCTTTGCTGCCCTTAGCCTTTGGTGGCCTCCCAACCATGGCACCGATGGAAAATAGGCTATGGGAGGTTCACTCAACAATTGTCCTGGGCAATTGGCTAGAAGGGGGCAGGGTACTTGATGGAATAGGTATCCCAGTGCCTCTGCAAGGCTGGCTGTGACCCCTTGGGAAAAATGATGGGTCACGCAACGCTCAGGCACCCCCCCCAAAAAAAAAATATTCTAAAATTGACAAAATATAAGAACAGAAAATTCAAAAGAAAAAATAATTGTGCACGTGACCCCGGTAGCCCACGTGCGTGGATTTTACCTCCAGCAGTACGGTGTGGCACCCAGGAACACAAAAAACATGTACGCATGAAATACGCGAGCTACTATGACCTCAAACGGTACGCATGCACAGGGGGAACCACAGTGGGAAAAATAGCGTACGCGACTCACCGCCTGCCTTGCGTGGAAAAAAAACACATGCGCCTGTGCGCGTAGGCAACACCCCACCAAAAGAAGAGGTACGGACTTCAGACGCTATGAAGTAATCACGTGTGATTCCAGCAGAGTAAACACACGAGTTAGTCTCCACGACGAGCACGTACAGTGGTCTGCTGGCCTGCGCTCACCTTTAACCCGTGCTGAAGGCAGCACCCGCGTGTGTAATGTCACTTACGTGCTAAGGCCCTTTCCTCGAATTACACGCATTAACAAGCAGACATTATTTTTTTGCACGTGTGGATGCACCCGTGCTGAGGAAAACGCCTGTGCGTGTTACTTCACAGACACGCTTATGCACTAAGGGCCTTTCCTCGAATTACACGCTGACGTGCTATTTTTTCACGTGCCAAATCACTCCATATCAAGCTGGCCACGCGACAAAACACAGAAGACCACGCTCCTGCCCAGAAGGCAATTTTCCTGCCCCCCAGAGCCCCGAGCAGACTCCCACCTGCCATCTGCTGTTGGCCACGTGCCCTGCCATTTGGTGCCTGCACGTCAGCCATCTGCAGGGGTCCAGTTGCTGTGACCACTGGTGCTGGAACAGAAGACTCCCGACTGAAGATCCATCGCTCCACAACCCAGAACCAGGACCCAGTTGCCCACCCACACCTGCCTCGGAGGTTGCCATGTCAGGGGAAACACCATCAGACACCACTGGCAACCCCCAGCCAGGTTGGAGGTGGCCTCCTCGGCAGCAGTAGGGGCTGCAGAGCCCCACAGGGGCCTATGGAGGAAGATGGCACAGAGTCATCCAGGTTGGTGGGGAGTTTGGTTGAAGAGGAGGCTGTGGAAGGCCCATGCACGGGGCCTGGAGGGGGGCATTCCACTGGTGCTAGTGGTGCAGTCCAGGGGCAGGGACAGGAGGCAGCACAGGCCGTCCAGATCCGTTTTCAGGGAGCGGATTTGCGAAGAACTGGCCTTCCTCTCCCTGCAGACGTGGCAATCCGTGACCGGATTGAGCCTGTCCTAGCTGGGTTGGGGATGAGTCAACGTGGTATTCAGGATGACGTGCAGAGTTCTCGTGTGGACAATGCACATCATTTCAAATACCTCATTGACCACGTCAACCTACTAGGACGGGTCACCAGTGCTGGATTCCTCAGTGTGCTGGATCTTCTAGCGTTCTAACGACCCCCTCCTCAAATGAACCCCCTAAGGGCCAGTCATCCTCCGTGCCATCTTCCTGCCCAAGTATCACCTGGGCACCCTGTGGAGCTGCCCCTGACCCAGCGGCCAGGCTGGTGGAGGATACATCCCTGCCACAGTCGGGAGTTGGAGGTCAAGCAGGGGTGGCCACCCGACAACTGGACCCCAGCAAGAAGACGTTGTGCAGGCATCGATAAGCCGGGCACATGCACGGCAGCAGCAGGCTCAGGGTAGGAGCGATGAAGGCTCGGGGCCTTCAACATCACAGGGGCAGGAATTGGCCAGAGGGCAGGAGGACCCTGGATTGGGAGTATCTTCCGTGTGGCATCGGTTGGGCCAGCGGACAGATGCGGAGCGGTGCTGGGCAGAGGAGGCACGGCTCACTATGGTCAGGGCGGAGAACTCTATGCGCAGGGCATTGATGCAGGCTGAGTGCCTTGAGACAACTCGCAGGGAGTTGGAGGATGCCATAACTGCATCCCTGCGAGACCTCGAGGCCAGGGAAGAGGCCCGCCTCCGGCACATCGATGTGGAGTTCGATGATGCCCTGGCCCGGAACATCAACAAGTGAGCTGTTGGACTTGCCCGCCACCTTTGTACGTAGTTCTTTAGTGATGGGTTTCCTTTGTTTTTTCTTTTTTTTTGAGTTAATGGACTTTGCTCCACTTCATGTATATAGTTTTTTATTCATAGGACTTTTTGGTAGGTTTCATTTGTTTTGGGGATCATGGACCCTTTGGACATGGATTGTATATAGTTGAAGACTTGTACATACTTTCTTTTTTGACATTTTCCATGGATCAATGGTTTTCTTTTTTTTTAATTATTTTTTTCATATTGACATTGGCGATGGACCACTTTTCTTTTGTCATGATGTGGATTTTTATTTTTCATTGGATTTTCTGTTTTTTTTTGTAATATCTGTCATTGTTTATTAATTTACAAGTTTGATTTTCTATGTTATTTCATTATGTTTTTAATACATTTATTCTAACTTTATGATTGGTGTTGTGTACTATCATTGGTTTTGTGCATGTCTCAATGAATATTGCCTCAGTCATGTGCTGCCACTGTGTGGCTCTGTTGTGCATTTATGCATGGGCATGGTGGTTCTTTTAAGACTGTCATGGCATGGGCAAATTGGGAGTGGGTGCAGTGGATGGTTGCATGCTTGTACTGGGGGCAAGGAGGATTTGGTTTGGCATTAGGGCCATGGGTCTGTTTTGTTAGGACATGTTGTTTGGTGGGCCATGTGTCAGGGCCTGCTGGCAGGTGCCCGTCAATGGGGATGGGTGGGGGTGTGGGGGGACATGAGTCGGGGCCTGCTGGCAGGTGCCCGTCAATGGGGCTGAGTGGGGTGTGTGGGGGACATGAGTGGGGGCCCGCTGGCATGTGCCCGTCAACGGGGATGGGTGCGGGTGTGGGTGGTGGGGGACATGAGTCGGGGCCTGCAGTAATCCATCCTAGAGAGAACCTAGAATTCAGTTATTTGTGAAGAGCACTCAAGTGTTAGATCCATTCTGGAAGAATATGAGAAACTAAACAGAAACCTGATTCCATTTATCTCTGTTACTCCCAAAGAAATGAGAAATAACAAAAAATCAACCAAGTGGTATGATAATGAATGCCATTTAGCAAAAAGGGCAATTGAATTTCATCTAAGAATGGCCACGGTCGTTGACAAATATACCCAGCACTAACGCTCCCATAGATAATACAATCAGGGCCCCGGTACCTGCAGAAGCCACACACATGTTAGAATGCGACACTCCCCCTAAAGAACATCCCCATTCACCCCAGTCTGTTTCATATTCCATATACGAGTCAGCCGTTACGGATACCCCGACCAACTTGGCCTTAAGCCACCCGCAACCCACACTATGTCTAGACCGTACTTTGGAAAGGCATTGCATGTGAGCACAATCAATGAACCCAGTCCGGTTAAGTTCCATCAACAAACCAAACAAAAGTCAACCCATATGCCAAGAACAGCCCCTATTAAACCCAAGAATGAGTGACCCTACAAGCCACCAACTACTCACACGTACTCCCCTCCTGTGCAGCTCCTCTCGCACCACTTGCTACCAACTTGGAAAATAAATGTATGCACTCAACCCAAGCAATACAACATTCAGGAACAATAGATTGGGTATAAGACCATTGAAAATGTGCATACTGCCCCAGCCCGCCCCTACCACTACAATTTACCACCATCTCAGAGCTAGAACCCACATAATTTTCCCACAAATGTGAACCAGCACCAAATTCCCACCGGACAGCATGTATTCACGAGAATCTCAACATAAGGATACGGGCCACTGCACACTTACCACACACCTAGAGCAACACATTCAGTCTTTATCCACCCACACCATCTAATCAAACTAGTAAAGAGCCTTCACTGTCCCACATCACCAGCTAGCACTAAGGCATCCCCGCTAAACAACAGGATTCATAGACGGTGGAAGACCGCCCACTCTATAATCACCTCAGACGAAAGCATTCCCTCCTCAACTGACCTAACCCTCTCCTCCTCCGTGGAGCCCTCGTCAGTGCCAGATCCTTCCCCACACATGCATTAGATATTAATGATCAAATCAATACCAATCAATTAGAAATAGTGGCCATCTAAGAGACCTTGCTCCACCAAGTTTCAGACCGAGCTCTGTCCATAACCCTCCCGGAGGGCTTCACCATACTTAGGCGCGACAGAAAGGAAACCAGAGGCAGATGCGTATCCCTCATTCATAGAGAATCCCTACAAATCATACCTTGTGATAACTCAATGGAATCCAACTGCAAAGACCTGTCGGCTAGGCTTATGTCCTCCCCCAAATACTCTGTTACATCCCACATCATATACCGGCATCCAGGCCCTTCTATGACTTTCGAGGAAGAGATCACACACCTGATCTCTGACAACATCAAACCTTCCTGCAGAGTTATTCTTTTGGGGGATCTTTATCTAGAACTACTCGACCCATTGGACATAACTGCCACTGCTGTAGCAAATGCCCTCACAGACTTGGGCTTCACACACCGGGTCACAGATCCAACCCACATCCAAGGAAGGTCCTTGGATTGGGTTGCAGACATGAACAGTCATATCACCATCACTTCCAACACCCATTTCCCCTGGTCCGACCATCACATCCTCTGGTTCACATTCCCCTTGCAGAAATAACAACTATCAGATAATCTAAGTCACTCACCCACAGCTCTAGGAACATTACTCATGACTCTATCTCTCCACTTCTCGCACCTTTGAACTGGTAATACCCTTGCTCAATTGACCCAATGATTCTCGCAAACATTTACTCTACCACCCTATCCAAAGCAATGACTCTAGTAGCTCCGCTCGGCCATAGAAAGGCCAAACCAATACCTCACATCAACTCTTCGATCCCACCTGACCTCGTGGCCCAGCGCTCCAAAAAAAGAAAGGCAGAAAACTTCTGGAAGAAAGACCCCACTTACCTTACCAAAACTGCCTTCATTACTTTAGCCAAGGAATACAAACATGCCATCATCGGCGCTAAAGCAGCAGTTTACAACTCTCTGCCAAGGCCAACTCTAACTCACATGAGTTATTTAAAATGCTCTGAAAACTAGAGACCCCTTCCCTGCCACCAAGCATCATCTCCAAGGATGAGACTTGGTGTACTAGCATTCAAAATGCTATGTGTGCAAAAATAATCTCCCTGCAGCAGGAAATTGAAAAGAAACGAGCAGCAAATAACCCGACCAGTCGGTCAACTCAACAATAGCTCATTCCACCTCAGCATTTAACTTCAAAGAAGTATCCGAATTAGAAGTAGCAAATATTCTCAAAAACCAGAAACCCTCCAGCTGCAAAAGGGATATATGCCCAGCATCAATATTCAGAGTGTACGCTGAAAAAGTAGTCTTGTTCATAGCTAGATTTATTAACGCCTCCTTCTCATCCAGCCAGGTCCTCACCAATCTAAAAACAATCATGGGTACGCCCACTGCTAAGAAAATGTCATCATTAAAATCTAATATTTTCCCTGAATTGTCGAGGGGTGGTGGTTGCCAGGTACCACCCCTTTAATTGTATTGTTACTATTTCAGCTGTCATCCACGACAGTGGGTATCTTGCTGAGTGCAGTCAGAATTAAATAGGATAATTAATAGGAGCCCATATACTGGCCTCGTGTATACATAATTCTGCCAGGATCGAAACGGGTCCTGGCACTATTCCTTTTTTTTTTAACTAATAATTTAACTTAATTTACTGAGATGTCCCTTAGTCTCTCATGGGGATCCTCATCTGGAAAGTCATTGCTAGTGCCAAGGAAGTTAACTGGTCTATCTATAAAGCTCACTGAACTAAGTACTTTTGTGGGATACTTGATGATCTTGATTTGCTAAGTGAACAAGAAATCACGATCATCCAAGTGAGTGACTAAGTGAGCTGTTGAGCTGCTGAATGCTCAAGGACGTGGCTGTAATCTTTGCTATTTTTCGCCACAGCGCTGTGACTGAGGACCTATGCGTGAGAGGAAGGTCCGCGCTGCAGCTTGAGGCGAAACGCTGCACCTGAACAGACTTGGCAGACTACCATAACCAGAGTAATTGAACTCAACCTTTCTTTTGAACAACTGTGCCAAAAGTGAACTGGGCGGCCATAGGTGGGCTGGGATGCCCTCTTCTGAAGTGGGCTGGGCTGGGCTGGGCTGGGTTGACACAAGTGGGCTGGGTTGCTTTATGTGAGTACTTGCGCATATTGGTCCTCAGCACGCCCATTGACCCTGTTTCCCCTCCCTCTTTCCATTCTAGACCAATTGCGCGTGAACGAGCCTGCTCCCAAGCTCCTAGGAAACCCATATCATACGGGATGTTGCGCATCCTGCGTGCGCATTCAAGTGATTGACTAAGTGAGCTGTTGAGCTGTTTGGCTGAGTGGGTGAGTGTGAGTTGTGATTGTCATCATATTGTATGCAAGGGGCTCATACTTTCATTTAAAGTGTAATTTATCGTGCCTTTAGCACAAACATTTTTTTTAATTTTTTTTATTTTTAATGTTTTAAGCGAGACATTGCTAATAGTTACACGCCACTTACCTTGCAAGTTATCTAGAATAAATCGCCCCTTTCTAATAGGAGTCCTTCTAACAAATAACAAGATAGCTAGATAGAAATAAGGTCTCCTGATTGGAAGAATGATTTTGCAAACATTGAAAACTGGCATGCCAATTAGAAGCCTGTTACAAAGGGCAAGAGACCCTTTAGCCGCGCGGCTGCGACCTGCTAGTCACGCATGCTCCACACCCAAGCGTGGCTCTAACAGCAATGGAGTGTTAGCAAACTGAGACATCAGGAAGTTTTGTAATGGCACCCTATCTGCATATAGGGCACAAAAAATATAGGTGAAATGGACGGAAGTCCAAATGTCAGAATGGTAGTGCTAGTGAGCCTTACTTCCCCTGACTTGGATAAACCTATTCCCCACACTGCATTAGTTGCCAAGCAGGTGGTGGAATCATTGCTCTTAATGTCTCAAAAAGATGAGTCCATATCGGACACTGCTATGTTGAATAACCTGCCCCCTGCGGGAGCTATGCCTAAACCCATATGCTGCAGCCGACTGGATGAAGCAGTTATTGACTTGGAGGACAATGAGTAAGTATTTTTGAATAACCTATATCCAGAGAATCTCTCAGGCTCACCTGTGATGTTCTCAGAAGACAGTCATAGTGTTGTGGAATAAGTCTCCTCTGATGATTCTCTTACACCGATGAAATTACAAACCAATAATCACAGCACCAACACTTCTGTGGTTATCCATCACTCTGATAAATTGGCAGCAGTGACCCTGCAAGCAATGAATTTTGCACTTCAAACATTGGGCAATGAATTTCAAGCCGGCGAACAAAAACAAAACTCTCAGGGTGAAATCCTGCAAAAAATTCTTCTTGGGCAAAGTTCCAAATCTTCTCACTTGGATTTAATACCCTTTACGAAACATCCAAATCCAACACTTGTAGTTGATACTTTATCGGTAGCATGTCAAACATCACTTTATCTTGTGAACAGCCCTCAGAATCCATTGTTCAAGTTAAGACCCTTAAAGAGATCTCACCTGCAGTACCATGCATTGAGGAGATAATTTATGATGACATTACAACCATCAAGAAAATATCAAACACCAAGATTATAACGCCGGACTTGATGATCATTGACAATAGTGGCAGAGTAAGTGGAAAAGAAAATCCCAATCTTCACGCCGGTGGCTCAAGAGAAAAAGGTTAAGAAAGTGAGCCAAACGAAATTATCAAAAAAACAACCAGTGCCAAAAAACACAGGAATGGCTGCCTCAAAAAAAAATTTCAACAACATTGCTCTTCCAGAAAGAAGTGCTGTGATGGCTTATCAAGCAATCAAGCAGAAATATTCACTCCAAATGCAGGCGAGAACAAATGGAATGGTGGCTTATACTCCAGCACAGGCCTTGAGTTATCCACCCTTGGATAACTTAATGGATGAATTACGCAATCAAAATACTTCAGATTCTTATTTCACAATTCCTGCTAAAAATCAAACATTTCTTTGAACTTCATTACTTTTATATCGAAAAATTGATACCTAATCTACAACATATTAAATATTAGCAACCTAATTGGGGCTAACTGTGATGCCCCTTTCCTAACAAAGTGGAGTCACTTTGTTTCCTGGAAGTTTTTTGTTCGATTAGGTCCTAGTGCCACAGGACCGTTTTTTGGATTGGCAGCTCCAGGCGAGAACATTATAAAAGACTGTACTGTATAGTGAATTTATGATTTTCTTAATCTAAGCAATTACTACAAGACGTGGTGCCCTCCTCACCCTCTCTTTCTCGGCTAATTATATTATGCCATTCTTCTACTTTTACCAGAATATAATCAATGTGAAAGGAGGGGTTGCACGTCGGAAAGGTTCCTTTGTGAGGCTAGCCTGTGCTTCTCTACTGGTGCAATTACTACAATCCTATCTGATCCAATTACTACAATCCAATATGATCCACTGATCAGTCATATCTGATGATGCTCGGTGCATATATTGTGGGGGGTGGACTTCTAATGCTGATATGTCCAAGCTGAAATCATGCGCAATCGCAACCATGGGAACCAAGTTTTCGAATTGTAAATTAGAGTCACTGACAACTGTAGTTTGGATCTTTCCATTGTTTGCCTATCCTCATTGCAGCTGTCCCATATTTTTCAGTCATTTGTGAGATTGTAGGGCCAAGGTATCTTTTTGTCTGTTACAGATATTAAGTATTAGGACTGAGGGAATTGGGTTAACCCTAAAAAGGATGGCTTGGAGATCTGTACAGACATAGGCCCAATAAAGTATGTTTTTGTAGACGTGCCTGACTGTGTTTGGCATCTGTCTCACCAGCCATGGCAGTACAACTTACCAGGCATGTGGAATCTGCACAAATTATGGATGACAGAAAAGCTGCATGTACTGGTTACAGCAGAGGCCATAGTCACCTGTTTGATGATGTCAGGACAGGGGTGGATGGCGTTAGTGATTTGGTGCTATTAGGTCTCTCTGCCACTTTCAACACTGTTGACCACACCATCTACCCGGGCAAATGACATCACATTGAAATGATAGCGTCAACCCTTTCATTGAGCACAGGCTTTCTACAAAATAGATTCCAATCTGTAGTAGAGTTCTTTGAATTGCCTCCTTCAAAAATCATGCGCAGCATTCCCCGAGGGGCTGCTATTTCCCCACTTCTATGTATTGTTACCTCTATCATCTCACACAACGCCTTCTTAACTGTAGCATGTACTTTTACCCAAACACAGACAACACCCAAAGCCTTTGATATCTATATGGGGTGTCCTCATCATCTGATTTGATTTGTTTCCTCAGGTTTGTTGGCAGTAAGTAATTGGGTGGAGAAAAGTTGTCTCAGATTCAATGCAAGCAAAACAAGAAAATATAACTTGTGGTCAAAACCAAGTCAACTGGAACCCAACCTGCCAGCCAACTGTTATTTGGACCCACCAAAGCCTGTAAAAAAAAGTCCAAAACCTTGACAGACACATTTAATTTGTCTTCAGGTAACACAAATGCAAGGGGGGTGTGGCTGTCAGCCCTCAAGATGGCCAATTACTCAACAATCTCTCGATTCCAGTGTCAAATAATCACCAACAGCTGCAGGTGATCTAGTTTTTTAAGCCCTGTCGACTGTGTCCCACAATCCACATGATTGGATTCCTAGAGGGGATTGTGTGACACTGGTGAGTTGTGGCAAAGACGGCAGGCAGTGCAGTGGCCCCAGAGAATGAGCAGCTCATCGGATCGCATATAACATAACCCAAAGTGGTAGAGTAAGTGCAAGAGGCATGTTCCCAGAGCTATAGAGTCCCTAATGTATGTGTACCATTATACATCTTGGTAAGAAGGGCTGAATAAAACAGGAGGCATCTTTAAGAAGGCTTTACATACCTAATAATGAAGAGGGCACTTTCACAATCCTGTACTTCATGATGATGCTCCTTCTCCAGAACACAAGTGCATGCCAAATTAGCAGGCCGATGATTTTATAAATTTATAGTCTACAATTCCTTGATATTTACAAAAGAAAAGGTGTTTTGCCAGCTCCCACTACAGCTTGTTGACCCCCCCATCTAAAAGATATAATAAATCCAAGTGAAATGAGTGATACTATGGCTGAATTGACTAACATCCAGAGGACAATGTCTGCAATAGATTGCTGCATACAAGAGGTACAGGATGAGGTTAAGTCCTTTCAGCAGGAGATACATCAATGTCATGGTTGCCTGGAACATACAGAGGAGAGAATATCAACTCTATTGGGTAGAATGGCAGGTATGGAGCACATACAGGGAACATTCTGCCAGCTAGAAGCCAATGTCAATATTTTGTAAGACAGGAACAGGAGGAACAATATAAGAGTGTTCGGCTTACTGGAGAAGATCAAGGGACACGATCCTGAATCCTGGCTGGAGAAATGGCTTCCGTCAACATTAAATTCGCCTTCTCCCCCCTCTAGAGATTCAGAGGGCACACTGTGTAAGCCCGGGGGTAACAACTCAAGATAAGAAACTCGACCAATGATAGCCTACACTCAAGTAGTTCTGATTTTGGCATGTATTAATAAAACAGACAGCAAGCTGCTAATTGATGGAAAATAAATTTACATATCTCAAGACTTTTGCAAAGTTATACTAAATACGAGAAAGCAATCCTTAAGTCTTTGACTGGAACTGTGACAAATAGGCCTCAGATACAGCCTCTTAGCGCCTACACAAATGGTGATTACAACCTCAAATGCTCTTTCCAATTTTTTGATGAGCTTACCTGATACATTTTATGGAATTAGCTGCAGATGACACTACGGAGTTGGCCACTCCGTACACCAAAACCATGCAGCTCCCCAACACAAGCACACTCTGTCCAGAAATCTAAAAACCCCTCCTCAGAACTGGAAGGAAGACTATCAAGGTTTCAATTTCCAAAGGCTCAATTGAGAAGTTCAAGATTACTCGATTATGGCCACTGCACCAAGTAAATCCCAGGAAGATACAGAAAAATCCATTTCCCCTCTGAAGTTCAATGTCATCCCTAATGCCAAGACATCTTTAATGGCCTATAGAATAACCTGTGTAGCGAGCTGGACCTTAAAGTCCCAGACTTTAACTGCATATTTATACTGCAAACTGACACATCAAAACCTGGTCTTGGAGCAGTCCTGTTGCAGGGGTATTACGGCATAGAACACTATATTTTGTATGCAAGTCGAAAGCTCTTACAGAGGGAGCAAGACTTTTCTACTGTAGAGTCAGAAGCACTTGCCATCAAGTGGGCCATAACCCATCTTAAGTACTATCTCACCGTACAAAAATTCTAATTAGTCACAGACCATTCTGCTCTCAATTGGATGAGCCTACAAAAGGATACGAATGCATGCATAATGAAATGGGTTTTAGACCTCCAACCCTTCTGTGTCACTCTGGAGAATCTCAAGGGCAAGAGCAAGGGAATGTGGAATTCCCTGTCAATGAAAAAGGGGAAGTCAACAAAAGAAGTGAAAGGGTATGAGACGAATTACAGGATTCAGTCACTTCTCCCCAGGGGGGAGCCTTTCCTTGTGAGGCTAGGGAGGTGAGCCTGCTATGCCATAGCCTCCCTATGGGTAGAGCAAGTGGGACTTCACAGGGAGAGACTACCCCGTTGGGGGACAAGGATTCTCATTCCGAAGAGGTACTCCCTAACCCACCCAATTGTAAACCATCTAACACTCACATTTGCTATTGTCATGTTGAATCCTTGAATCAAGCCAAAGCAATATACTTGTTTAGTTCTGAGACAGAAAAGAGGCTGAGATCAGTAGTTGATACAATCATTGAAAGAAGAAGGACTTAAATGCACCAGCGGGGAAGTCCCACATCAGTGTCATAAAAGTAAGGGGGAAAAACCAGGAAAAGTGTGAAGCCCATGAGATTCAAACCAGCTGGAAAGGCCAAGCTGAACCAGAAAAGGGAACAGAGCTTCTGATGTGAGGACGGAGCTGGCATGTAAGACCGAGCAACTCACCAGTGAGAGAACGAGAATGATGGGGGAAGCAAAACACTTTGTAAAAGCTTCTCAGAGTCAGCGAGAGAAAGATGATTACTTGACCCAAGCCCAGTGGACTAGGAAGTCCATTAGCAAGACCGAAACCACTGACTGGGTGGTCCCTTAGAGAGGACCGGCTGCAGAAAAGCAGAGAAGCAAGTAGCCAGCCTGACAAGTACCGGAGAGCACCCTGTGCAAGTGGCAAACCTGGCGACACTATCCCCTACCGAAGAAGGTGACGAGGGGCGTGGGAGACCACGAGAGGAGCTGAACGTAACAAAGTTACTGTTCATAATCGGCACAGTCATACTCAAAAGGGGAATTATAATTGGGATATTGTTACTTGTATCAGTAATATTCAGGTAACAGAGAAGTGTGAATATCATTAATGGCATTATCATAATCGTTCCACTAGGAAAGAACAGTATAACGATTGTCCTACTCATACTTGTTACAGTGAGCAAAGCAAATATAATGATTGGGCTACCCACACTTGTTTCAGTGAACTAAAAGGCCATAACAAAGGACCTACTCCTACTTTTCCCAATGAGACATACAGACGTAAAAAGAATACTGATCTGTATTGGGTAGTCCTTCCTCTTTGCAGTAGTCAGAAGAGTGGAAGAAAAGTGAAGACTATAAACAAGATCTAATCAATATTAATAAAGAGAAAATAATTGACACTGACCAAGAGAAAGGGTGTACATTGAAAGACAAAATCCTTTATAAAGTGTGTGAGAAACCCAGAGCAGAAAAATACCAAATCCCTAATTTCTCAAAGAGTCGAGAACCACAAGGGAAACAAGAAAAGTGGTAAGTCCCATTTAAGGAACTGTACGAACTGATAAGAGGCGTTACCAAGTACTATTTAAGAAAATCTTTTTGAAAAAGGTTGCTCAGAAAGCAGTCCACAGGAGAAGGGAGTCATTTATTTTAGACTCACAGACTGAGCACCCCAGTTAGCTTGATTAGGTGGAGAAGCCAGTAGTTTAGGGAAAGATATGCATTTTCATCCTTTGTTTCAATCACCACCAGTTCAAATGGAAGTATCAAGCCTGCCTCCTCCTTCTGGCCCACCACAGTTGCCCACACCCAAAACACATCTTAATGTGTCTATTAGCTACCTGACCAAAACATCGGGCATTTCTTCCAGTCTTATGGCTACTGTTCGGCTTCCCCTGATCTTTGTTTCTCTAATCACCCTTCCCTTTGGTGAATGTATTTGATCGCAAATCATCTCTCCTTTTCACCACTACATTGTTCTCCCCGGTCACCTTGTCTTCTTCCTTGCTAAGTTCTTTGATGCAGGATGCCGTATGTTCTAATTTTTTGGCTTTCTCAATAGCCCTATCCAAGTACGGGTCCTTCTCCTTCCACATTTCTTGCTGCACCTCATCATCAGCACACTTTATCATCAATTGGTCTCTGAGATGCTCTTCCTGACAGCAGTGCCTAAACTGATACTTAATAGCCAAACCCCGAAGTGTTAGACATTTTTCAATGATTTCTCCCTTCTTCTGTTCTCTTGTGGCAACATGATATCTTGCCAGGATTGTATTCTTCTTCACTTCAAAGCGTGTAACTAGCTTTGCAATGTTGCTCTCAAACATGTTCCACACCATTCCTTCTGGGCGCACCCATCCGGGCCACTTCTTATATATTTCTTGCCCAGCATGCCCGAGACAGCAACATTACAGGGCATCCTTTCTTTCAATAGAATAGTTCAGACCATACATTGCTATATAATACATATAGTACAATATATTGCATATAATACATTCATAGTACATATAATATATTCATAGTACATATAATACATTCATAGTTTGATGATCAGCATTGACATCGAGGTAAGTACGCATCAAAAGCAGCACTGACTTCCTTTTGTAGCTTACTCGGTGAAAATGTATTTTCTTAATTGCTAATGTATTTGTTTAACCCTATTGGATTTAACTAATACTGGCATTCAAAAGTACATTAGTGGCCTTTGTATCCAGCAAATCCTGCTACCTAAATCACAAAATGATATATGCCTACCGTTCCGAAGCATGCTTTCTATGAACGTCCCCGAACAGAATCTCTTGTATTAATTTTGCAAAGCAATTGCCATGAGAGTCATCGCTTATGTACTAAAAAAGTGCACATATGCACATTTGCATAAAAAATGCAAGCAGATTTAAATATGTGAAATTGACTATTTCAGGGTAGGTAATGATAAACTAGTCTGGAGTGCCAATCTGCAGCCAGCGTGGGCTTGACTTTGATAAATAATAAATATTGATGTGTTCAGTTCTCTTTATTTCCATATTTTGACAAGCAACACAGGAATTCTGCGATTAGTTTTAAAAGAAATATGCCTGTTTCAAGCAGCTTTTTGCAAGTAAGTAAATACAGCCTGCAAACACTTGGGGATGGATTACATCCGAACTTCAAATGTGATCATAATAAAACAATCTTAATACCCGTGCACATGACTGATTTGTATACAGTGTCAAAATGCTGCAGTCTAATGATTTAATGATTAACAGCAATACTAACCAGAAGAGCAAACTGATGCACCCAGCAGGAGAAAAGGAATACTGTTAGATTGTTGGATGGACAGGATCCCAGTTTGACATTCTGTTCATCCTGACGAAAGTGCCACTCATGTAATGCAGAGGTTTGCTGACACGTCAATAGTCTAACTTCATAAAGTTCCCCACCCCGGATTCGTGTTCATGTCATTTAGTTGTACTATTTCTATTTATTTGCATGTTTAGCTTGCAAACTATCACCTTGAGACTATTTGGAAACAAAGCTTATAACCATCTATGGGCTTATAGACCAAGGACACTGGCTTATGCTAAACTCTCATTTTCATTGGTACCAAATTACGGTGGTATTTTCTAAAGATATGTTAAGGCATTTTTATAGCATGGAATAATCTTCACAAATCTGCACAGTTCATTACAGAGATCACATTTCACAATGCATAGGGACATTTGAATTACACATGCGTGTTTGAAAATGGGTGGAGGAGTTGCGAGGACATTTGTGGTAAAGGTGTGGACAAAGATAAGATCAGTCAATATTATGATTAGTAGGCATGTGGTTGACTGGCCAGAGATTAAGGGCCTCATTACACGGATGGCGGTAAGGGTTTACCGGTACCGGAATTTTACCGGTACCGGTAAATCCTTACCGCCTTACTACGAGGTCCCTTTGCGGGTTGGGGAATTTAACGCCTGCTTTTTGCAGGCGTTAAAAACCAACCCGCAAAGGGACCAGTGGAGCTAATTACGGTACCGCAATTTGCTGTACCGTAATAAGCGCCTTCCCCATTCCCATAGAGCCCTATGGGCCAAAAATGGGAATGGGGAAGGGCAATGGTGGAAGGGGGAATTACCGCCCCGCCAACCTTGGAATGGGGCGGTTATTCTCCTTTCCACCAAGGCGGTGCCAGTATTTTACTGGCATGAACCATGGAGCCACGGGCCATCCGTGTAATGAGGCCCTAAGACTTTGGAAATGGCCGATGACCAAGATTCCGATTTCGGCTGCAGTCTGGTGGTCACAAGTTTAGTCATGGCATTTGGTTATGAGATTGGAGATCGTGATGGAAAAATTGTGTTTTGAAATCTGCAGTGGTGTAAAATGGAATCATGCTAAATATTTTAGAAAATGTTATAAAGGTATTGTCAAGATGTGCCTGGCCAGCAGTATTTCAGGAAGTACATGTTTGAAGCTCTCAGAATTAAGCAATATACCCCGACGTTCTAGGGTATTACCGGGTCAGGTGATGCCCCTGGGGCCAAGTTACAGGCCAGAGCTAAGCAAGGGCCTCAATGTTAGCCCTGGGGCATTACCACACCTGGCAATTCCCCCACCCGGTGGGCATTATTGCTATTAGCAACCTGGGACATTGTTCCAAGATGCTAATAGATTTTTGTTCCAAGTTGAAAAATTACATGTTTGCCGTTTATCAACTTGAAAAAAAACTACAAACAAAGATGGCTACCATGGAGTAGGGAGAAGGAAACTACATGTAGTAACTTCTCCCGTTCAATGGTGGATCTTGCTGTGATGGAGATGCGCTGGGAAGACCGAGTGTTCCTGGTGAGGGACAAAAGTGCATAAGGTAAGTGGGGACAAGAGGGAGAAGTCAGCGTGGCGCACTTACTTGAATCCCCAGCAGGGAGGATGGCGCCTCCCGCTTCCTAGGAGGCTTGGAGCACAGGTTTTACCATGTGGTATAGCCTCCACTCTGAGCCTCCTGATAGGCTCCTGATTGACTGGGAGGTAGCCCCACCACCACTGACAGGTACTAATGGGATTTTGATTGAACTGATCACTTTCTTGTTTTGAATTCTTCTAAAACTGAATTTTTTTCTCTGCTAATACATTCCCTTCTTTTGTCTCTTCCCAGTCTGGAAATAATAAAACACAAGAGAGATCTGAGACTCCAACACAGAGATTTCAAAGTTTGCCTTGCGGCGCAACCACATTTATTTACACTTAGGTCGGACAGAAAAACCACAATAGCAGAAAGCCATTGCAGTCTCTGACAAATGACAATACAAAATGGCCTTGTATATTTACTGAAATTTCAGACATTACGTGCGCAAAGTTCTAGACATCCCGTGGTCAATTCATCTCATCATGCTAACTCTGCATAATTTTTGTACGTGTCAAGACATTATATATGGTAATGCACGTCAGCAGACATATCATAAGTTTTTGACAGCAGCTTCATTAAAAATAGCATGCACTTACTTATGCATGCTTCTGTGTGAGAGTTCAGCTTTTAAACCACATGCAGCTTTTCTTTTGCGAAAAGGGAAGTTCATGTCAGGCCCTTTATTTCTGCATATGCTTTGCAATTTGCAGTTACTTTAAGGAAACAATCTCATCAAAGTCAGCAGAACCACATCACATTTGTGATAACCTAATAAAAACCACATACAAAAGCTGTATAAACTTCATGCCTTGAACCTACTCGTTTTTCTAAAGCAAGCAGGCTTTGCGCATTGTGTGCAGTAAATGTATTTCTCAGTGAGGCCTATTCATTTCAGTTTCATAAACGACTTTTAGCAATTTATATTATAATGGCAGGTTACATTGCAGTGGCTTTGGCAGGTTACATTATATGAAATAATGGGCAAATAAAATCAATCTTCCACAAACGACCCTTATGAACATTAGTTCTACAATAAGAGTTTTAGAGCACAGTTAAGGAACATTTTCATATAGTTATTCTTCCTGGACAATCTCCACTATTAGTGCGAGGTAAAGGCAGAGGAGGAAGCTGAGAACCAACAATGTCTATCTCAGTAATCTCTATTTGCATCATTTCTTGTATGGCAACATCCTGCATCATGAGGGCATTGCCTCTGCAACCACAGCATGGTTGAGGAGCACACAGTTGGACTAGACACTGGCAACATGCTGGCAAGCAATTAACAAAGAGGCAGCATCCTTAGATCATTAGGACCACCGTAAGCAGCAACATTCCTATTTTCCCGCCCCATAGGCTACATAAACCCCACATGGAATGTAAAATGTCCCATGAGTCGGTGTCTTCGTGTACCTGGGAACCAATCTCATGGAGCCTTTTGATAGATTCATGCACAGAAGTGGAAGCATCGGGTATGTAAGAGCAGCAGAAAGACCCTATCATTTTGCATACCCCCCATGCTCAGCCAGGATCATGTCTAGCACCATCCTGTTCTGAAGTGCCACTAGCCTAATGGCTTGCATTTCAATTGTCATGTTTTCTAAAGCATCTGCTGTTTCAGTGATTGTAGCCTCCAAAAGCCTAGCTAATCTCCTAATACTACGGGAGTTCATATCGGGCCATACCTGGCAATAAAAGCTTTCAGCAGGTCACTTGCAATATCAGCAGCAGAGTCTCCTTGGTTTACCACATCCCTTTGGAGCGTGCTAGGGGTTTAATGGCAGGTTTTGGAACATCAGTGTTGCGTTTAATAGATATGGCTGGGAAGATAAATCCTAGGTGGCAACATCCTGTCCAGCCCTTGGGAAGCCATGTGTGTGCTCTGCTACCGCAGATAAAATAAATAGAATCCTCTACATACATTGGGGCATCCACAGAAGGATGTAAAACAGGCATGTGATAAGTCATGTTGCAATGTAAGCTATATCCCACATCATAGGACCCAGAAGCTTCTATACAGATACTACCCTGGATGCTTATGTTTCTTATCTTAAGGAAGGCAATCGAGTTGGTGGTAGTGGAGTTCACACAGAACTTATCAGGAAAAAAGTGGACAAGAAGGTCTGTAGTTTCAGTAAAAGGACAGAAATAGGAGGAAAGAGGAAAAGTAGCATTGGGTACAGTCGCCAGATCACATTGGCCCTTTTTAAGGATATGTTCATCAAAATAAGAATAAGTACTTTTGTGATTCAAAGCAGTACCACACTGGGTGTTAAACCCTAAAGACATCCTTCTAAGGGCATACACCATCTCAATACGTAAGAAAAGTAAATAGAGCGCATAACAGGAGGGAAGGAAAGGTAACAGTATCTGTTGCAAGGGCATCCCTTCCCCCACATACGCAGGAAGCTGTAAGCAGATCCAACAATCAGAATCCTGCACAATATTGAGTGTGATGAAGTAGGGAAATAAAATAATTCTCTCTCATTTGTTCCTTATGATACAACTCTTCAGCTAATGGAACAGGTATTGGCAGAATATGAAGGCTTGAGCAATCTTTCTAGGAATTAATATAAACCCAATAGGAATGCACCCAGGAGTAGTAGAAGCAACAGGAGTTTGGGTTTGGAGCGATACCAGGGTCTGGTTACTGGATCCAGATACAATGTCCTTCACACCTTATAGCAGTTTGGGTGGCCAATAGAACTTTCACAGGGCCTTTCCACCTTGGCTGTAGGCTGGATGATCGCTGGAAACTTTTGGTGAAGATCCGGTCAACAGTCTGGATAGAGTGGCCTGGTCCATCCAGAGGTTTAGGCAAAGAGTCTTTGACCTGTTTATGGATAATAGACAGCCTCTCAGTAAGCTCCAAACAGTAATCACTCAACAGGAGAAGGGACATTAGACAGTTATCTTGTACTTGGGATTCCCCATATATTTACAGGTTGTCCCATTACTACCTCGTAAATTGAATGCACTCCTGAGTGCGGGACAGTACGTATGGACATTAGGGATAGGGGCAAAGCATCTACCCACTTGAGAAGGCTACTAGCACAGATGTTTGCCAACTTGCCCTTGAGGGTGGAATTGAATCGCTCCACAAGACCTGCTGCTTGTGCGTGATATATTGAATGGCATTGTTGGTGTAGTCCCAATGCATGTCATATTAGTTCCATTGTCTTATTAACAAAGTGAACACCATAGTCACTCCAGATTGTATGGGGCAGTCTGTATCTTGGAAAATACTCTTTCACCAAAGTCTTGGCAGTTCTCAAAGCAGTATTATCCACCATAGGGAATGCTTCTGTCCATTTGCTAAACAACATACTACAACTAAAACATATTTGAATCTCTGACATTGTGGCATTTCTATGTAATCCATTTGAAAGGTAGTTCTGAGGGTCTGTAGGGGTAGGTGAACTCTTTCCTATATTGTGTGTTAAGCAAGTAATACAATTTTGACATGTAGCTACAGCTGTCTTTCGAATGTTTGGGCCTCATTACGACCCAGGCGTTAAGGGTTAACGCCATCGTTAACCCTTAACGCCTGATTCTGATTTTAACGGCTGCTTTTAGCAGCCGTTAAAATCCATGGCGCTAACCTGCCATGATGCTAATTACACCACCGTAATTTACGGTGGCGTAATTAGCGCCTTCCCCACTCCCATTATGCCCTATGGGGCAAAAATGGGAATGGGGAAGGGAAAATGGGGATTTACCGCCCCACTCACCTTGGAATGGGGCGGTAAATCTGCCATCCACCATGGTGTAAACATAGTTTACACCATGGTTGTAATGTTGGCGCAATTAGCGCCTGGGTCGTAATGACCCCCTTTGTATTATACCAGACTTCTCCCAATAAGGCTACAATTGCATCTGCACCTATATGGGAGTGTCCATGTGCCATTGTGACCATCATAGGACCATACCTGTTAGGTAACATTAATAATATCCTATCAGATTTTTATACATAACAACCACCATCAAGTATAGCATTGCTATTCCTTTTTCTTATTTTCCACTTTGGATGCATCTGTTTGTGTATGTCTGAGACATTCGAGAGAATTATCAAATTCAGTAGCCACTGGTGGACTCACTGATACATAGGCAGGTGCTTGGGCAGTCAATTTAGATGTTCTAGCAGCAAAATCATTACTTATTCCCACTTCATTTTTCACTTTCTTGTGGGCGCTACATTTTATGATAGCTAGCTGTCTAGGCGCTACTAGCGAATTCAACAACCTTGTGAATTGCATTACATGCTGTATTTTAGTACCGTAAGAAGTAAAAAAAACCATAGCCCATAGTCTTACAAAGTTATGCGCCACACCGAATCATACTGGCTATCAGTATAAATATTCACTTTCAATTCAAGGCTGAGCTCACATGCTCGGGTTAATGCAATGATCGCTGCGGATTGGGCAGAATGTTGTGATATTTTGTAACTTTCAATGACAGTGTTCAATGCGGTTATAGCATAGGCAGCTGTGGAGCTAACGCATGGCAATTTAAAACATGATCCATCCACATACAAAGTTCCATCAGGATCAATTAAAGGTACATCAGTCAAGTCTATCTGTCCCTCTGTTTCCTCATCTCTTGTTAAGATAGTCATGCAATACAGTGAAATCATCAGAAGGGAGGGGTAGCACTGTGGCAGGGTTCAGGGAATTACACCTTTTTATCGTTATGTTTGGTGCAAGTAAAATTAATTCATATCTAGTCAATCTGGCATTTGTCATATGCTGTGCTTTGGTCTTATTCATCAGAATATCAATACAATGAGGTACCATCACAAACAGTGGATGTCCTTGAACTAAACTTTCAGATTGTTTGACAGGAAGGACATCTTGGTAACCTTTTAGCCACTGTATCTAAGGAGGAGGAAAAATTGTCACAAGGCCTGTTTTTATCTGATTGGAGTTGCGTTAATACAGATAAAGAGCATCCCGATTTTTCATGCACAAACAAGGAAAACCACTTAGCGTAATTGGGGGTCCCTAAAGCAGGCAAATTACATAAAGCTCGTTTCAGCATATCAAAGCTTGCTTGGTGTTCTGGTAACCACAGTAATGGGGTTGGTATCTCTTTTTATGTGAGATTGAGTAAGGGTCTTGCTAAGAGAGAAGAATTGGGATCATTAGTGGGAAAAAGACGTCATATTGAAAAAAACTCTTACTTCTTGCTTTGTGGTTGGAGCTACTGTACTAAGTACAGCTTCTATTCTCTGTTGATGTAATCTCCTTTCTCCCTTTGACAGGAGATGGCCTACATAGGTAACTTGTTGTTGGCAAAACTGTAGCTTATTCTCAGAAGCCTTGTGACCCAAGGCTGCAAATAAATTCAATAGTTGGACGGTACAGTTTATGCATTGTTTTTTGGTGTCAGCAGCTATAAGTAAATCTACATATTGTAAAAGTGCTGTACCACTAGGAAGAGAAAAGCAATCTAGCTGTGCTTTTAAAGCTTAACTGTAAATACTTGGGCTCTCTGTGTAACCTTGTGGAGCTCTACATAATGTATAAGACCTTCCTTCTATGTTAAAAGAAAACAAATACTGGCTATCCTCATGGATTGGAACACTAAAGAAAGCATCCTTAAGGTCAATCACTGTAAAATACTGGGCAGTAGGTGGGAGCATGGTAAAAAGAGAAACAATATCTGGCACAACTGGAAATTGGGGCAGCACTACTTTGTTAATAACACGCAAATCAATTATTAGTCTGCATTCAGGTGTTGCATTTTCACTAACCTTCTTCTGGATAGGAAGTATAGGACTGTTACAGGGGCTGCCTGCAATCTGTTTGATAATGCCCTTAGTTAAGAAATCCTGTATTACTGGGCGGATTCCTTCTAGTGCTTGTTGTGTCATTTTGTACTGGGGTATTCTTTGGTAGATAGCCCTATCTCTTAATGTAGCTTGAACAGGTTCAACCTGTGGACACCGTACATCATTTTTACCTTTGGCCCACACTCTTTCATCAACAGTTAGTAATTCATTAGGAAGTTCACCTGTGGTAGTAGCAGCGTATGCACAACCTTTTTGTAAGTAATCAGACATGTATGTGAGGTAGACACTATCAGGCGTACAATAAATAGTAGCATGCAATTTCTTAAGCAGATCCATTCCCAATAGATTCAAAGTACATTTGTCAGTAAGCACAACGGGAGTAAGACATGAAATACATCCTATAGAAAACTGGATAGGCTCTGAAATAGGGCTATGAACAGGCGTATTAGAAAACCCTACTGATTTGTTTACCTTCCGAGAGGGGCACAGTAGATACCAATTTATGGGAGATAGATGTATGGGTAGCCTCGATATCAAGTAAGAACTTAATCTTTCCTGGTTTTGCATCTTTAAGTGACAACTCAACATATTTTCCTTTGGGGTCTACTGGAATCTGTACTCTCACTTTCCCCTCTCTTGGGCATCCCTATTCTACAAAATCATCTACAGGTATCATCTTCATAGTAATCTCTTGCTGAATATTATTGGCTTTGTCTGGGATCAAAATAATTCTGCTTCTCTTGGATAGTTTTAACTTCTTCACCATTACTTTGTCTCTTCTCTCCTCTGGGAAAAGCTTGTCCTCCTGACCTTCCTCTTCCTCTAGGCCTCAATGAGCAGTCACAGATCCAATGGTCCTGCCTTTTGCAATAATGTCAACCTTCATCTGAACCACTCCTTTCATTGAAAGCTGGTGCACTTAAGCCTCATCCCCTTCCTCTATACACCTCTTTTCCTCTCCACACTTGTTCCTCGTCCTCTCTCTGGAAATGCTTGTTGCATCAATGCTCTAGTTTTTAAACTATTCAGCTTTCTTTCCTTTTCAGTGTTTTCCTTACTGTGTCTATTCGCATAATACAAAGCTGTAGTTGATATCTGAGCAGCATTTCGGGTTGGCCATGTGGACTCATATGTTTGAATGTTATGTTTAAGGTAAGGAAGCAATCCTTCTACAAATTGTCCTTCTGTAGTACTGAGGTCCATTCTGCTAAAAGAGCTAAAAAACTGCTCTTTCCTTGCAAAATATTTCTCAACTGATTCTCCTTCATCCTGCTTAAAGGTAGTAAGCTTATCCCGGTTCATCTGCTTTCTGGGTACTATCTGTTCTATTCTTCTCATCATGTGCTCGGGCAAGGCAAGAATAGTTTTGTTTAAACACCCCTGCTCATTTCTGAATTTGGCCACTGTCTCGTCTTCCAATGCTGTCGATTTAATGAGAGGTTCCTCACTATTCTGTTTCCTACATTATCTCCAAATGTCTGGAGATAATATACACGAAAATAGCTTGTCAATATCACTCAGTGTTAGAGGTCCAGTCTTTCGCACATGGATAGTTTGGCTATACCATTGCTCTGTATTCTGCCTAATATCTGGAAAGTCCTTGGTAAAGGATAATAGTTCCATACGATTCAGAGGTGCATGTACATGATGTGTGGGGTTGTTACTATCAAAACCTGCCATTTGTCTTGTAGGGTTCTGGTGTGATGTTGGACTGGGTAAGGGAATTTTATAAAGCCACCTTAGTAGTGTCACTGTGATATCTGATCAGTCATATGTAGAAATAGTCCTTCTTGGCTATTCTTATCCATTTCCTTGTAGTGGTATGGAAGATCATATTCTTCCCTTTTCCCTTCTTGTTTACTATTAACCTCTTTAAAGGCTAACCACACTTTGCTACATAAGTATTTTACAATTTCATTTGCCATAGGCTGTTATACTTGTGGCGCACTACCCCTGGCTATTTTAATCCCTTCTTCCCGTTTAGCTATCCAAGCATTTGCAAAGCGTTTAGCTTCATCCTTTGGGGATGCAGTTATGCTCCTAGTCTGGTATATATGAGTACCTGATGGAGGAGGGGGCTCCTTTGACCCATCATGCACTTCTGGGTGAGGGTAAGGAGGCGGGGGAGTTATCTTAGTGGAGAGAAGGCGTTCTAATAAGGGATCAATTTCTTCATCAGTGTGTATCATAGGTGCTGTAGCCTCAGTACATGATTTAGATACATATGCTCCTACTGTTTGTATCACACACTCTCTATTATCCTGTTCCCATCCTTCTTTCTTTTTCAGGAACTCATAGGCTCTAGCTTTATCTTTTACTAATTGTGGCTTTTTATTCCTTAGCCGTGCTTCTCTCATTGATTTCTGTCTGGCATAATCTTCCCATATTTTATAAGTCTCCCATTGTAGTTGCCTTACCTCTTTATCTCCTTTGGCTGACAACGTCTCTCTAAGATATGCTATTTTGTCTATATTAAAAGTACCATGAATAGGAAAGCAAAGGGTAGGGTCACTGGCTCTGGAGGTATACTTATGCCATTCAAGCAAAAACAGGACTGCACCTAGACCTTTCTTAATCACTAATTCCCAACCTGGGGTTCCTTCAGGAGGTGTAGACACATGCTGCTATTCTAAGGTATTGAAGCGCTTTCTCAAACAACATCTCAAATCACAACAGTTCACCTTAGTACATGCAATTCCCATAATTTATCTCAATTACCTGTCTCGGCTTGTATTGCCTTGTGTTACCTTGTGATCACAAGATTGTAACCCCTTAAAAGCAATACCTTTCCCATGGTGTTTTTATAAAAAATAAATTTTCATCCAATTAATCAATAACTAAAAACAGTCTCTCCGGATTTCTCAGCTATCTCATCAGCACACGCTCAGTCTGTGTTGGAGCCTCTCAGTCAGCGAACGTCACGTTGGTCTCAGACGGGGAACTTCGGTCATAGCGACTCAAAATGTTGAGAAGTATAGCGATGTGGTCTGAGGTTTCATGGCTGCTGGTAAACCCTGAACTTCTTACCTGAGTTCCTATTATAGCAGTGGCCTCCACGAATCATCAGCTATCAGCCACTCCTTGTCAACCGTGGACCAAAGCCCATCTGGAACCATCCTTGATGAAGTAGTCACACCAGAGTCGCCACCGTGGTGCGTGTTTCTTTCTTGTGAAATTGTTGGTTTACTTTCTTTCACCCCGTGTGTGCTCCCCTGCCCCCACTGCCCCTTCCGTGATCCTCGCTGCTGTTCCCTCCCTCCCTCCTGCCTCCTAAATGATTGGCTGGTGTGCCTTCCCGGGCCAGACTAGGTAGCCTAGCATTTCACTGCGCTTGCCACTTCCAACCTGGGCCGAGCCGGTGACTGCAGGCTGCTAACATAGGTATTGCGACCCTCTGTGGTCTGTGTTTCTTTCTTGTGAAATGGTTGGGTTACTTCCTTTCCCCCCTGTGTGCTTCCCTTCTGCCCCTTCTGTGATCCTAGCTGCTGTTCCCTCCCTCCTTACTGCCTCTCAACCCTCCCACCCACTCTGATTGGCATGTCCTCCCCCTCCTCATTACAAGCATTACCAGGGCAGCCTCTGCCCGGCAGCTCCACGGCTAAGGGCCCCTAAGGCAGAGGGCGGCTCCCATGGTAGCGGCTCCTGTTGTGTCAGCAGGTGTCTGCAGGGGACGCCAGTTGCCAGTCTGCCTTCCAGGATAGTCCCACTAGCTCCCCGGCTTACCCCCCTTCCACCTTCTGACTCCTAAACACGACTGTGCTTACCCCGTGTTGTTATAATATGCACTGTATCCGTATTTATTTTTTAAATGGCATTGTGAAAACTAGCCCTTTTTCTCCCCTTTCAGGATTCTCAAACTTGGGTGGTTTCTCCCCATATTTTATAATATGCACTGTATCAGTATTTAAAATATTGCATTGTGAAAACTAGGCCTTTTTCTCCCCTTTCAGGATTCTCAAACTTAGGTGGTTTCTCCCTGTGTTGCTATAATATGCACGGTATCAGTATTTAAAAAAAAATGCATTGTGAAAATGTTGAAAAGCTGCTTCATAGACTTCTTAGGTTACTTGTAAGATCTTTATTATAAGTTACATGAGCTCTTAAGCATAGAAAGACCACCGGGTCCCATCACCCCGGCTCAACTGACAGCATTGGAGCTCTGGAGCAAAGCTCATAGGCAAACATTCCACATGCTCTCACAGTGTTCCAAGCCAGCTCATAATCATGCATTAAGTAACATCATAACACATCTCCCTTTCTAATGACAATGCAAACATGAGATGTCCAACGCAGTCAACATCATAACACATCTCCTCCCTTTCCGATGACAAACAATCATGAGATGTTCAACACACACACACCCCTCCTTAACACAGACAACCCTAACAAGGAAAAGCGCTGTGCTGGAGACCAACTGAACACTTCCACCATATGCATACCTCTCCTTACATGACACCACCAGAAAGCAACACCCATGCCAAGGTAAGCATTCACAGAAATATTCACTCCAGAGAACTATGCCAAAGAAATTGCATCTTTTAGAGATGATGCAACTCAAAACATCTAAGGCGACACCACTGACCACTATGGTGACAGTCCCCCACAAACATTCGGAGGCGCTACCTCCCTACACCTTCTGGCACTAAACCACACACACACACTCGGAGGTGCTACCTTCCTACATTAAGTGGTACTCACCCACACACTTGGAGTCGATACCTCCTTACACTTTGTGTCACTCACCACACATTCGGAGTCGCTACCTCCTAATACTTTGTGGCACTCACCCACACTCGGAGTCGCTACCTCCATACACTTTGGGGCACTCACCCACACTTACGGAGTCGCTACCTCCTTATACTTTGTGGCACTCACCCACACACTCGGAGTCGCTACCTCCATACACTTTGGGTCACTCACCCACACTTACAGAGTCGCTACCTCCTTATACTTTGTGGCACTCACCCACACACTCGGAGCTGCTACCTCCATACACTTTGGGTCACTCACCCACACTTACGGAGTCGCTACCTCCTTATACTTTGTGGCACTCACCCACACACACTCGGAGTCGCTACCTCCTAACACTTTATGGCACTCACCCACACTTTTGGAGTCGCTACCTCCTTTCACTTTGTGGCACTCACCCACACTCTCGGAGTCGCAACCTCCTTTCACTTTGTGGCACTCACCCACACTCTCGGAGTCGCTACCTCCTTTCACTTTGTGGCATTCACCCACTAACACTAGGGACACTCACCCACAAACATGTAGAAGCACTTCACACTATGGACCCATCACACTTGAATACTCAACTTATATGCCGTAAAAATAACAATGGTGCTTTATAGTCCTAAGAGTCCATGTTGCTATTTGCAACGTACCCTAAAATGCCTCAAAAAGGTTACTCTAGCTCAATTGTCACACACACATAGGGCACTTCCACATCTCTTCCTAGGAAACTACGCTCTGACGATTATATATATACAGCAGCACTTTAAGAAGTCCATAAAAGTCCTTCCTGAAACTCCTCAACAGGTTATACTACAATCAAAATACGGCAATCTTAAACAGTATTTTCACTCACAAATACCGACATGCTGCATATACCCCTCATTCACTTCCCTGTACTACAGGCTACACCATGCACTTCATACCAAGAGCTTCTTCAGATAACAATTAGAAGAAAATTTGCCAAACAGAGAATACACTACTGCAAAGGATACATAGAGTCCTTGTCATACGCAAACTTCTTCTTCCAAATTAACTCTTATACAGAGGCACCTCTCATTTGATTGATCCTCTGTTCCCTTCACTCAGAAGCACCTTGTCTTTCCTTTGGCACCCGATGCTGTCATCATCACTACCCTTCATTAACAGCGTACTTCAATTCTTTGTGACTGATGCTCTGTTCCCTTCACTCCGGAGCACCTTGTCTTTCCTTCGGCACCCGATGCTGTCATCATCATGACCCTTCATTGACAGCGTACTTCAATTCTTGTAGTTCGCTTCACTTTCTCTTCCCGTTCCCGTGTACAGTATATAATGCGGCAAATGTCTTTTCTACAGACGCTACTTTGCCACTAGATTTACACCTACCATTACATCTTGCTCACGCCTAAAGGAGACGTCATCTGCCGCACGACGTGACGGCGTGGGGTCCTTTACTCAAACCCTGCTTTGAAAGTACTAAACACCATATTACTGACAGATCTTTTAACTACGCACATACAATAGTGCGCTGTCCGGATTCCACCGACAACGAACCTTGGAGCTGAACGTTCCTTTGCATCGCGATCACCCTTCGCTCAGATTCTGACGTCACCATTTACAACAGTGCCTGCTAACTCGAAGGAGCTCCCACTATGTGCATGTCCCAACGGTCATTATCCAGGTACACGAAAAAGTGCCTTGCAATCTCTGTCTTAAATGTTACAGGCCCCTTCACTGCCACGGCGCTCATTCTGGCTCCATCACAGTACAACCACTCTAATGTCCATATATCTCATTTGGGACCTTTACGATTTCACTTCAAGCGCTCCGCCTTCTGGAGCTTACTTATGCCGACTTGGGACTGTACTGGTTCTAGCGCTGGGACTTACTGCAGCACCTTCAGGTCCTTGTCCCATGGCGCTCAATCACCTGCTTCTCCCTTCTAAATCCCTTCTTCACTGTATACATTTTGGGGTCGATGACTGGAACCTGTTGGAAACTTTATACTTCCTTTATGGAAGCCCAATTCAATGTTAGGCTCTACAGCTTTCCCGACCAACTCCTATTTCTGGACCCCTCATCATTCTTATGGCCCCTGTGCTTTGCCATTGGGGTATTTCTTCTATCTGGGGCTAAGCTTCTTCCCCTATATTTTCTCTTTCAAACCCCCTGCGCTTTTGGGCCCCTGGGTGATGGGACTTACTTCTGGATGCCTGGGGGCGGTGGTCTCTCTCTCTCTTCCTCTGCTGTTCCCCCACCACAGCTTTCCTCTGCTTCTGCTCCAGGTCCTTGAGAATCCCCGTCGCCAATGTTGAAAAGCTGCTTCATAGACTTCTTAGGTTACTTGTAAGATCTTTATTATAAGTTACATGAGCTCTTAAGCATAGAAAGACCACCGGGTCCCACCACCCAGGCTCAACTGACACCATTGGAGCTCTGGAGCAAAGCTCATAGGCAAACATTCCACGCGCTCTCACAGTGTTCCAAGCCAGCTTATAATCATGCATTAAGTAACATCATAACAGAAAACTCGGCCTTTGTCTCCCCTTTCAGCACTCTCAAACTTGTCTTCTCCCTATTGCTCAACTTGCTTGCCACTCGCTCTCTTCTCTGCTACTCTAGTGTCCCTCGCTAGTGTCTTCCCCTTTCCTTCCACTCTCTCCGCTCGCATCTACTCTATGGTGCTCTCTGTCTCTCCTATCTTTTCTAACTGCTTCTCTATTGACTATCCTGCTCTCCTCACAAAATGTGGTAGGAAGACGTTTAAAAAGGACATCCTGGTTTCCAACCCAGGCCTCCCTATCTTTGACACCTACACCAGTGCCTCCTCCAAGGAAACTCTAACCGACATCCTCTTTGTCGTGCCTTCACTTGTCTTATGGACTCTTCATATGGTCTCTGTTCTCTCTCCTTTCTCCTCTTCTCCCCTTAATGGTGGCACCCATTGGGACGCCCTCCTGGCCTCCTTCCATTTCTCTAAGGTCATCATTAATATCTACTCTAATGGGACTTTCTTGGTACAAGGCCTTCAGGCCAACCTTCACCTCTTTGATAGACATTTCATCAACTTCCTTTCTTCTTCGGCTGTCTCCTCTCCTCTTTCCTTGTCTACCTTGCCTTCCCTCTCCCTCTCTGCCCCCTCTTGGGCTCCTTCTACACCTCCATAGGGCATACCTCTGATCTGTACCCCTCCCCGGAAGTCCTTCAAGGATGGCAACCTTCTCCACATTGCCACTCTTAACTCTCGCTCTGCTGTTAAACCCTCCTCTGATATCTACCGCCTTCTGGAAGAACTTGACCTCGATGTCCTTGGTCTCACCGAGACATGGTTCACGGCCAGCTCTGTCACCAGCTTTGACACGCTCCTACCTGACTGCTACAAGATCCTCTCCATGCCCAGGTCCTACCGCTCTGCTGAGGGGGTAGCCCTTATCTTCCACAAGTGGATTCCTGCCTCTGTCACTCCTACGCAGGCCTTCTCTTCTTTTGAATGCCTTATCTGCAGGCTCTCTCTCTCTCCCCTAGCCATTCCCTTACTGTGGCTACTATCTATCGGCCACCTGGTCAGATCTCCTCCATCCTCTCCGAGAGGGCTGACCTCTCCTCCACACTCCTGGCCTCAACCACTCAACTCCTCCTTCTTGGAGACTTCAACATCCACCTGGATGCCTCCTGTTCTCCCTCTGGACTCTTCTGCAACCTCTGCGACTCTCTCTCACAAACTATTCTCCCCTCTGGCCTGACTCGCTCTGCAGGGCACACTCTGGGTGTCTGATCTCCTCAGACCTTCCCCTTTCTGTCCCTGTCTCACCACTCCTCTCTCCTGGAGTGATCACTTTCTCCTTTTCTCCCATCTCACCCTCTCTACCCCTCAGGCCAAGCCACCTCCATCACTGCCACCCACCTTCTCAGTCATCCGACCCATGAAGCGCATGTCAGCTGAGGCTTTTGCCCACCACCTTCTCGCCCCCTTCCCCCTTTGGCTGACTCACAACCTGACAGCCCTCTCCACCCTCCACCCTGCTATATCTGATACTCTTGATATACTTGCCCCTGTCATGAGAATCTGCCTGAAGCCAAAGGCCAAATGTAGCTCCTGGTACGACTCAGACCTTGTCACCCTAAAATGCAAGAGGAAATGGCGTGCTTCATGTACATCCTCTGACAAACTGGCCTGCCGCCAGCTGCAAAGGCAATACCGGCTCTGCGTCCTCACCAAGAAGAGAGCTCATATACAAAAACGCATCTCTGCGGCATCTAACAACTCAGCTGAACTCTTTAAAATCTGCAAGGAACTGGCCAATCCTTCTGCAGTGTCTACCTCTCCTTTCCCTTCCCAGGCCCTCTGCACGGCACTGGCTTCTCACTTTCTCTAAACCTCACTCTCCTCCTATCCCCTTCCTCCCCTTACTCCCTGCTCTTCCTCTGGCCCTTCTACAGCCACCTCCCCTCCCTCCTTCTCTGCCTTTCCTCTTATCTCTGCAGACAAGGTTTCTAGACAAGTCTGATCTATGAAAGTCTCGTTGAAACAGGTTCACCCCTGTGCCTCCAAAACTATCAAGGACCACATCGACTCCCTGTCTTCAGCCCTGGCTGATTTCTGCAATGACTCCTTCGCCACTGGAGTCATCCCACCCCCCCGAAGCACTCCCTTGTGCACCCTCTTCTTAAGAAACCCTCTGCCGGCCCCTCCTGCCCGGCTATCACCCAATCTCCATCACTCCCTTCCTGGGCAAGCTCCTGGAGAAACTGGCCATCTCCCAGCTTAATATCCATACTGAGCCTGTTGGTTGTCTTCATGACCATCAGTCTGGCTTCAGAGCTCTTGAACATCCGTGAAGACCTGCTCTCCAACCTTGACTCTAACACCCCCTGTGTGCACATCTTGCTTGATCTCTGTTCTGCCTTTGAAACTGTCAACCATGCAATCCTGCTCAACTCTCTCTGTGATAACCTGGGTATCATTGGTCAGGCTCTGGCTTGGCTGACTTCTTTTCTCTCTGACTGACCCTCCTAGGTCCAACTTCGGTCCAACTTCGGTCCTTCCTCTCTGCCATCTTTTTCTTCTCTACCTGTGGTGTCCCGAAGGGGTCTAACCTCGCTCCCTGTCTGTTCAACCAATGCCTGGCACTCCTCGTCCACCACATCGCCGCTCTCTGCCCCAACTTTCAGTGCTATGTGGATCACAACCAGCTCATTTTCAGGCTATCCTCGGCCTCCTCCTCTCCCTCTCTTATCTCTGACTGTCTGCTATCCAGGAGTGGTGTGCTGTCAACCATGACCTCTTCCTTAATGCCAGTAAGACTGAGATTCTTCTCATTGGCACACCTGCTCCCTCCTTCCCTGCAGCTCTCTGGCTGGCCTCTCTTGGCCCTCTTCCTCCTCCCACCTGCAAGGCCAAAAACCTTGGGGTCATCTTCCACTCCATTCTCTCCTTCTCTCCTCACATCTCTGATGTCTCTAAGATGTCACACTACTAGCTGCACCTCCTCAGATGTATTCTTCCTTTCCTCTCCTTCCTCCAGAAGCTAACTGTCTCCAGAGATCTGGGTCTCTCTAGGGTGGACTATTGCAACAGTCTCTTTCTAAATCTGCCTGCTTCTACTCTCTGACCTCTGCAACTTATCCAGAACAGGACTGCAAGACTTGTCCTTGGCCTCAAGCCCAGGGATCGTATCTCTCCAGGACTGAAATCTCTGTACTGGCTCCCAGTGGCTGTGAGGATTAAGTTCAAAACCCTCTGCATTATCCAAAAGGCCTTCTGGGGCCTGGGGGCTCAATACCTTCAACTCCCTCTTCCTAAATATCTCCCTTCTCAAGCTCTTCACTCATCCGCCTCCAATCCCCTCAGGGTCAGTCGCTTCTCCAAGCAATGAGTTGGTGGTAGATCTCTTTCCTCTGCTGGTGCCTCCCTCTGGAACAGCCTCCCTGCCTCCCTTAAAATTGAGGTAAACCATCTCCGGTTCCGGAAGATCCTCAAAACCTTACTCTTTGCTTCTGCTTTTTCTCCTCCCCTCCTCTGCTGACCTCCTAGTTGTAACTGGAATCTGCACTGGCTACCTGGACACCCTCTGATCTCGGGACCAGGTCCTCTCCGGCCAGTGTTCACACCTGCACTGCCCACCTGACAACCCCTGCAATTGGAGACAGTCTCTGGATCCCTACAGTCCCCCTCACAGCCCTTGACACCTGATATCTGCCCTTACCCATGCACTTGCGACTTGCTGGCCGCTACTTACTTATTGTAATCATCTTGCCTTGTACTGCACTGTCCCTGCCCCCTTCCCATGCACTTGCGCGATCTGAATGACACCTGGCCTAGTAGGATCGTTGTCAGTCCTCCCTTTGTTCCCCTCCCTTGACTCGTCACGCCTTGAAACACTTGTGTATAGGCGCATTATAAATGCCATATCATATCAAATTGTAAACAATATTACAATGCTGCAGTTTGGGTTCACCCTTTCTTGGAATAATAAAATACAAGAGATATCTGAGACTCCAAAAGAGAGATTTCAAAGTTTGCCTTGCAGTGCAGCCACATTAATTTACACTTCAGTGGGACAGAAAAACCATGATAGCTGACAGCCATCGCAGTCTTTGACAAATGACAATACAAAATTGTCTTGTATATATACCTACATTTCAGACATTATGTGCGCAAAGCTCTAGACATCCCTCGGTCAATTCATCATCTCATCATACTAACTCTGCATAATTATTGTATGTGTCAAGACATTATATATGGTAATGCACGTCAGCAGACATATCATACGTTTTTGACAGCAGCTTCATCAAAAATAGCATGCGCTTACTTATACGTGCTTCCGTGTGAGAGTTCATCTTTTAAACCACTAGCAGCTTTCCTTTGCAAAAAGGGAAGTTCATTTCAGGCGCTTTATTTCTGCATAGGCTTTGCAATTTGCAGTTACTTTAAGGAAATACCTTGATCAAAGTCAGCAGAACCACATCACTTCTGTGATGACCTAACAAAAACTACGTACAAAAGCTGTATAATGTTCATTCCTTGAACTTACTCATTTAGCTAAAGCAAGCAGGTTTTGTGCATTGTGTGCGGTAAACGTATTTTGCAGTGAGGCCTATTTATTTCAGTTTCATAAATGGCTTTTAGCAGTTTATATTATAATGGCAGGTTACATTGTATGAACTAATGAGCAAATAAAATCAATTTTCCACATTGACTCTGACTTGACTTTCACAAATCATATCCTGATTTTATCTCGCTCTTGTCGCTATCAGCTTTTTAATATTCTGAAGCTCGACCTTTTCTTGCGTTTGGTGCTACTAAACTCTTGTTTTCCTCTTTTCATGTCTATTTTACTGATCCACTTTACTCTGTGGCTCGCCTGTCTCTCATTTGGTTCCACTGAAATCTGTTTTCAATGCTTCTGTTCGCATACTATATTCACTTTCACCTCGAGACTCTATTTCTTTATCATTTTGTTCTCTTTGTTGGCTATCTTTTCATTCATGTCTCAAATTGAATTTTCTCTGTATCATATTTAAAGCCCTTTATGGACTTGCACCCTTGTATCTTTTATGTCTGGTGTCATTTTATGTTCCCTCGCGTGTCTTATGGTCTCAAGCTCAATTTCTTTTAGCAGTTCCTCGACCTGCCTAGTCATGGTTCTGCTCTTTATCAATACTTGCTCCTTATCATGGGCACTCTGTCCCACTTTCCCTTTGTTCCCTTGTTTCCTACTCTATGTCCCTCTTCTCTTAAAATGTACCTACTACAGTCCTAAGTTTAGAATTTAATAGTATGCTATTTATTATATTGTACTGTAAGTGTTTTTGTTCAGCGATTTGGCATAAGGAGCTATTTAAAAGACAAATACATTTTTTAAGAAAAAATACAGGCAGGCAGACTTCCACTTTAATGCCCTGTATTTTATTTTTTCTACATATTTATAGAGCCCCAAAGCTATCAGGCATCAAGGCGCTATATAGAAAGACAAGCAGGCGAGGACAAGACAAAATACAAAATCTGATGATCAGAACCCTATCTAAATAAATATTCTGTAGAATATCTTTCTGTCAAACACTGTTTTTTTGTTATAAATGCATTCACAACAGAAGCTGCACTGTTTAGCGCTTGTTCATTCATGGCAGAAGGCAGAAGAGAGTTCTGCCTCCTACCCACTCCCAGGGCACATTGGAGGTGAACCTTTGCTGTGAACTAGGACCTGCCACTCTACACCAGAATCTCTTAAAGCTGGAAGAGTAGACCATGAATGGAACCATTCTGCCTTTGAGTCCCTCTGACTGGGTCGCACAACAACTGGAGGACCAGACCAGCTGAAGCTCTGCTGTGCAGAACTGGTCACTCTGTGTTCACTGCACCTTGAATGAGAGGGAAGGTATAGGTGCTGGCTTTTGCACGCCTTCACCAATTCGAAAAATTGCTTGCACTTTGAACCATCTTGATGCTGCGTTGTGCCCTCGCTAAGCCCATAACTTGCTAGGCCCAAATCCACTGTTCGACGCTGGGATCCGATCTAAACTGCTGGAGAATCACACCAACTCTGGCCAGGGGTAACAACCACGGTGCCACCCGGCTAGCCTTTGAACGTCCACCTCAATGACCTGCACGTTAATGTCTACAAGATGACCATTTTGACATCGCCCGCCGACTCGAACCGCTGGAGCATCATGAATTGACCTATCCAGCGCCCAAAGCCCAATTCAGCTTGGCCCAACTGCAAAGAGATCCTGGGACCACCCTGGACTGCATCACGGAGAGCCCTTCTTCGACTGCACCAAGCAACCACATTCACACCTATTCAACGCCAGTTTGCTGCTTGGGCCCACATGATCCAAAGTGTCTAAACTTAGCTTGATCCACTCACATTAAAGTTCAACACAAAGCTCAAAACTGGTAGCCCGCCAAAGAACGGAAACCAGGTACTGTTGATCACAATTTGCCCCCTTGGTCCACTGGGAGCCTAGAGACTTGTTATGTCACCTTAGCACCTTCTTTCACCAATACACATCCTTTCGTGGTTGGTATTTGACTATCACCCCTGTACTCATGCTCAGAGGGCTACTTTCTTCAGTCTGTTGCTTCCTCTCTGTTCTTTCAGGCGTGGAATTTTGAATAGTGTTTTCAGTTTTGTTTTTTTTGTGGATAGTGTGTTCTTAAAATGGTTCCTAAGTTATGTTATTAAAGTTGACTTAATAAATGTGCTTGAGGCTTTTATCAATAACCTGATGTACAATAAAGAGTAAAAGAACAAAAGATGGTGTGTTTAATTAAGGTATATACATTTGTATAGAACCTTGATTGGACATTCCCTTTATTTTGTACTGTGTTACTGTGTTGTTCGGGTCCCTACTGGATCGCATTCCCACCATTCATAAGAGCACAGCCTTCCCTCGGCCAACGTTACCACAAAAGGAAAGGGAGGCATATCTCTTAACTGTCCCAGTTTTACCTTCATGATAGCGGTGGGTTTTAGTTTGTAGAAGTGTGAGGGATAAGGGGACCATTTCACCCTCACTCATCCTTGTACTCCTGTAGAGCAAAATTCAATTATTCGCACTTGTACCATTAAAATATGAACACCTTATTGACTTCTATATAGTTGGGTTGATGCATGGACAAAACAATAGTTCCAACACTTGTCAAATTATCATCGCTTCATTGTTGGAAAGCTTGGATCAGACACATTAAAAAAGTGTTTCTGTAGTAGTGTGGTTTCACCAGCTCTGGTATATTTGTACATCAACATTTCACTTGCATTAACAATGACTGTTTCCATATTAATTCCAATAATATTTCACTGATGTCACATAGTATTTGATACACTGGCAGACGTACTAACCCTGGCAAGGGTGCTCATCCAATCAGGTGTACCACCTGCTTTTTCCAGCTTTTGTGATTGTGGGGAGGCAACAAGGAACCTTTCCCTTGGAGTGGTGTGCTCCGGTTCCGGCACTGCTCCCTCCTCAGACTGCCATGGAAATAGAAAGGGGACCAAGTCTCTTTTCCTATGACGACGGCAATCTTGTTTTCTTTTTACAGGAGATTGCATCTCACGTAAGAAAAATGATTAACCTATGTGCACCCCAGGTGGACCTAGGGGTGCAACTAGCTATTTTCTCCTTGTCGGGGCGCCTACTAGCCTGGGCTCTGGCTGGCAGGCAATTACCTGTCATGTATGACCGCCGACGCAAGGGTGATTGCTACATTCTCA
Source organism: Ambystoma mexicanum (assembly GCF_040938575.1). NCBI lineage: Eukaryota > Metazoa > Chordata > Amphibia > Caudata > Ambystomatidae > Ambystoma > Ambystoma mexicanum. The sequence continues at coordinate 1,141,456,282 of NC_090937.1, forward strand.
ATGGCTGTTGGTGCTGATGATGCCTGGTTTGGATTGTGCTGTTCGTGTGGAGAGTGGAGTGTTCAGACCAGTCCACCTTCTTTAGCCCCCAACTGCATTGCCCATAATGGCAAAAAAAGGGTGCCGCCTGTTGGGAATATTGGAGCTGGTGATATTGGCCCCTGCTCTTAATTCAGCATGGCTGCAGTTCGGGCAGTACCTGTGTTTTCTCCTTAATCTGTGACCGGTATCTCGTTGGATTCCCCTTCTAAGGAAGATGGCCAAGTCTCTTGTGCCTTCATAGAGGAGGATTTTGTCAGGGTTGTAGATTGACCCATTGCTATTTACATTTTTACTTCTATTTGTGCCGCCTGGTGGACCCTTTCGTCAAACTGGTGCAGGTCACTTCCTAGAACTAACTGGGCCAGTTTATTGTGGATTACGGCCACAGTCAGCCATCATTAATTTCCCAGAATGTGCATGGGTATTCTGGTCCAAAGGTAGGTCTCGACATGGCTGTGTACACACTGCACTTCCTTCTGGAAAACTTCTTTCCAGCCTTTGGGCAGAAATTGGGGATGGATGGAACAACTCTTGCTTCTGCAATCTAGGTCAGTCAAGTTCTTCTTCCCTACAATGTTGACAAGTATCTTATAGATGTTATTTCCATTTGTGATCAGACAGTTGTTCTTGCCCTTTTTCTGGGATTTAGTTTTAGAGAATAGCCTAGGCCTTTCTTTTCTGTACCTGGGGTTAATGTGGAGGCCTCTACACAAAGAATGGTGGTGAAAGATAGCGTAGAATTATTCTTTGGATTTCCCTGATCTTTTCGGGACTTCGGTCACCTGCTATGTTGTGGGGTGATCTTATATTAAGGGGGCACATTCTTGTCGGATGACCAAGTTTGACACATGAATAGCATTTTCAGTCTTGGGTAGGAGATGGGGGTATAGAGGATTGTATGTCTCCATCTTCACCTCCTACAACTATTGCATCTGTGTACAGTTTACTATCATTGGGTCTTTCAGGTGTCTCCAATTCCTGGGAATTATAGAGGGGTTTCACCAGGGTAGATTTTTCTCTCACATTCTCCTGTTTTTCCTGAAATGTATCTTGGTATGCAGCCTCTGAAGGAGGGACCTTGAGTTTATTGGTTGGAAAAGATAAGTCTATAGCCTTTCTCTGCAAACTTGTAGACTGAGTCTGGGCAGACTGGATGGTGGTACGAGATAGCTGCAAAAAGCAGTGACCATGTTGTCTGTATCTTTGTGATACCCTGGATGGACAGGGGGTCAGCCGACCAGGTTTCTCCAGTTCAATATTGTCCGGGGCTTGAGTGGAGTTTCCCTTCCCTTGGCCTGATATGTACTTAAAAAGTTCACAGTTCACATGAGTTTCCAATCTCTTGTCTTTTTGCAGTAGCCCTAGTCCACTATCCCAGCAACCCAGGTATCTGAAAGGGGCGTGCCGGTGTTCTTCTGTTGGTGCAGGCTCTCCTCTGTGTCTTTTCAGGACTCTCATGTCCCCTGCTGCTTTACTGTGTGTTGTGGTGGCGGCATTTGTTTCCTTGCAGGCTGTGCATCTCCTGATGACTGCGTGTTCCAGCTGCTTCTTGTGCTTGGATGCTTGCTTGTCTATGGCTTCGGTCAGTCTCTCACGGGGGCCGGATAGGGACAGCTCTGCTTGCAGGGCAGTGTCCCCAGCAACGACTTCCTCTGTTCTTTGTTCTGGTCTGCTTCCCATCTCAATGTTCCTCCGGGGAGGGCTTAACATGCCTTCTGGTTTACCTCTTCAGTTTTGAATGGGTATGCCCAATCAGGTTTCAGAAAGCACTAGAGCATTCATTCAAGTTCTCATGAGTGCTCTCTAGGCTTCCATGTTTCTTTGTTGCCCTAATACTGATTTTGAGGTTTTCCAGTGAGTCAATTGGTCTCTCCCTCTTCTGAAATGCTCCAAAAGACGAAACACATATGTTTCGCCAAGTCAGGAATATAATTGGTGTCATATATTCACTACTCTTAACAGCCTAGGGAATCAGGCACATATACCCAACCAGCCCCTATCCAGTAATAGGTGGTATAATTTTGGATGATTGTTCCATTTTTAGTTTCGAACTGAGCACACATGTATGTACCACACTTTAAATGTTGATGCTGATGTTATTGTTGTGATTGCACCAATGTGGAAACATAAATATGGACTCCTCTATGTGTATTCTTGTATGAAATAAATGATATACAAGTCACGCAGAGAGTAGTTAAATGGGTGTACATTAGACTAGGAATCACCCTGTTTGATCGTATGTTTATATATTATTGATACCTGGAGTGAACCGGAATAGCCAGGTCCCCAGACTTATTACACATGGTGCTTGGGCTTAAGGGTGTTTCTAAACATACACATTTCAAATGTATATCTAAGACAGAACCAACAAGCAATTGGGTCCCTGGATCATGCTCCTGCTAAAAGTAAGGCTTCTATGAAGAAGGGCACCAACAAAGTTCTGATTGTGGTTGGGGATTTTAATTGTCAGTTTGATGACATACCTTTGTCTTCTGTGGACCTGACACTAGAGGAGGAGGCGTAGGGAATTATGACGTTGCAAGCAGTCCCTCTGTTGCTTAGCTATCCCCACGCAAGTTCAATTTGAGTGATCATCTATGCCTTTGGTCTAAGAGCTTGTAATGAGAGGATCCTAGAAGATTCCTTAGCCCATTCCACCTTTCGCACCCAGGCTAAATCTAGCCTAATCGACTACATAATGGTAACTATGGATTACTGGGGAGGTTAGTTTTATTCAAGGTACTTGAGCACCTCAAAAGTGATCCTGATCCTCTGATAATGAACTTTGTGCCTAACATAATTTGGGCGGACAAGTACATCCTACCTTCGAACCATCCTAGAACTGAGGTTCCACCGAGTTGAAAACTAGTGAAGTGGGCTTCCATTCTGAACAAAGATCACCTTTCTACCATACATACATTATTATACCCCTATTGGAACACTACTACAAACTCGATTCTGTGCTTTTGCATCAGGCTTTCTATGATTCTGTGATGGGAATGCTTCTCTACTTTATTGAGAGGGGCTGCAGGGAAAGCTAGTTCAGGTAACTACTCACATGGTTGGTATGATCATGACTGTAGAAACACTAAACCTGTGCTTAACCCATTAAGAAATATCTCTGCCTCACACCTAGGCCATCACATCACCCCTCGCGTCACCTGTCTTGCTGGATGTCCCCTGCCACTCTCCTCTCGACCCCCGGTACAGCTGTACCCCTCCTCTGTGTCCCTCTGTATCCCACCTCCCACTGTATATCTGTTGTTTTGTTACCTCTGAAAAGCGTTCTGTTATGCATCTGTACTTTTGTATACCTCGGTAAGGCACTCTGTTGCTTCTCGGATGCTAGGCCCATGCTCAATAAATACCATAATACTGAAAAAGAAAATAATATTTCAGCACTGAAGGATGAGGGTGGAAGAAACATGGGGAGAGTTAGCTCTCTAAGATGGAGTACAAGATGCTACCAAAGGAAAAGAAAGAAGCACACACAAAGGAACTTTGGTCTGCACTTGATGCAGCAATTGCGACCCATATTTCTAAAGGGTTATCGCCTAGAAAGGACTGGTTCCATTATAGATGAGAACCATGAGCTAGCTAATATTCCAGCCAAAAAAGTGGCTTAAGCACTTCCAGTCTCTCTACCATCAAGACACACCCTTGCCTCAGAAAAGTGGTTGCACCGTTGCTATGGCTGAAGTGGTAGTGCTAGATGCCGACACAACCTAGCCCATCCAATTTCTAGCCTTGAAGGGAAGCAGGCAATCCTAGCACAGTATAACGGCAAAGCCCCAGACCCAGATTTTGTACCAGCTGACCTATTCAAGAGCAATCCTGATATATGAGTTCCCGATATATGGGTCCTGTAAGGGTGGAGATGATGGCATGTTTGGGGCTAAAGACTTTTATTGAATAGAAAAGACAAAGAAACCCTATGTCCCTATTCCAAGGAAGGGCTTCCCTGCCTCAACTATAGAGGTAAGGTGACCGTCAGTATGTCTGTCAACTCAAAAGCGTCCAGTGCCCTGTGTAAAAAAAAACGTATTTCTGTCCCGTACGCTAGAAACTAAAGGATACAGCAGTAATGCTCTGGTCCCAAAGAATGACTCCCTTCTCCTGGGTTATGGTTCCTGGTTTGTTAAAATAGTTCCCAAATCTTAGAACAGTCTTGTGTTTTACACATTGTCAGGGAGAATGGCTCCCTTCCCCTGATGGCAAAGCTACAAACAACACTTATTCATGCATCAGGCGGAATGGCTCCCTTCCCCTGATGTTAAAGTTCTACAATGCTTTCTTTGTGGGCCAGGGGAATATCTCCCTGAACCTGATGTCAGGTCTCACATAGCTTGGGAGTATGACACCCTTCCCCAGGACTTTTTGCACCATTCTGCTGGTCCGGGTTACCAGGAAATGACTCCCTTCTCCTGGTGTTGTGTTATCAGTTCCTTAAAACCAGAGGGATTGACTCCTTCTGCATGTCTTCTTTTCATTGTGCCTCACACCTAAAACATTCATTCTAAGTGTTAGGAGGACTTCTCTTCTTCTTTGATCCGGCCCACTTGGTTCACTTCCATGCAAGTACTGCCATGAGAAAGATGACTCGTATCACTTTCGTGCTTTGGGTTCCAGACCCTGGTTTCTCCTCTTCTTTAAACTGGCCCACTTGGTTCACTTTCCTGACAAGCACTGGCACGTGGAAGATGACTTGTATGACTTTCTTGCTTTGGGTCCCAGAGCCTAGTTTTTCTTCTACTTTGGACTGGCCTACTTGGTTCACTTTCCTGCCAAGTACTGCCACAAGGAAGAATTCATCCGATTCACAGATTGTCCTCTTTACTGTCTGGGTATTCACCCCTTCTCTGGTGGTCAGTGGTTTTGGGTCTACCACGGACAGAAGGAAGATTTCCTCTGCTCAAACCTTTCGCTTGACTGTAGGGTTCCTCAACCCATTTTACAATTTTTGTTTCATTATACTCATGCCAGGGCTAAAGCCAAGACCCTTTGGTTATCCCTGTGTCCCTGCTGTCTCCCCTTACCTCTCATTACCTGGTTAGGAGTCTTGGCACATCTCTGTTCTTCTCTGACACTGGGGCGTGCGTCTGCTTTGCTTTGTTCCTCTTCTCTCTCCAGCTTCACCAACATCCTCTCAGCTTCCCGTTACCCATGGTCCAGCACTTCCACGGACCTCGTCAGTCTGCCTTCTTGAGACAGCACCACCGTCTCCTTGGATTTCCATTGCTGATGGTTTTGCTCCTGCAAAACCTGATGGAGACTCTCTCAGCTCTCTGTCAGCGTCCTGCATCCTCTGGTCTCTCTGGATTTGAATCTCCCTCACCTGACAGCTTCCTTGTCCGCTGAGGTTCAGCAGCCAGGCTGGCATCAGGTGTTGACCTTCTTTACTTTACTGTATGATTTCTTCATAGTGAGAATGGCCCTTGTGGAACGCCACTCTAATAGGTTACAGCTGGGGCTGTGATCTTCCCGCTTGACAGTAGCCTGTTCCGACTCTACTTAATCACAGTCCTCTTCTTCCTGCTGATGTCAAAAGAAAGGGTAGAATTGTCTAATCCATATCATAATCAAGAGACTTCAAATGAAATAATACAGATGAATATTGTCAAAGGTATCCATTATGCCCTTCTGGGTCCTGAGAGTGAAAAAGGGGTTAGGCTCAGTTGTAGAATGAGAAATCCTACCCCTGTCATGACCTGATGTTATCACCGAACTGTGGGGTTAGGGTTTATTGAGGCTGTGCCTCAAAGCCACATTCTTATCCCCAAGTGGATGAGAGGTGGTTGTCCGCTTGAGGGATTGGGAGTAACATGGGCCGTATCCCAACCTCACGTCTTTATCCCAAGGAGGGTAGTTCCTCTCCATGAAGTCCTCCTGCATGTTACCTTCCCCAGGGTAAACATAGGTTAGCTGATGCACCTCCCTGACCTCATGGAAAGGGCCTCCCTTCCAGGGAGAAGTGACGCTAACTGAAGATTCATCAAAGTCCCCTTTCTTATGAAATTTTTCAATGAAATAGATAGAACGTCTGCTCCCCCCCAAAGTGGGGGAAGGGGGGCAACAATTGTACCATTTTATAAGAAAGGAGTGAGAGATGTTCCCTCCAACTATAGACCCATTTCTTTGATCAACTCCTTAGCACAAATCTAATCCAGAATGTTATTGCGCCATCTTGTAGACTGGGTGGTTGATGATACCGTTCTTTTGCATGCCCAGGCCGGGTTTAGGAAGGGGGTCGTCAATATTAGATTCGGTATTTAGGTTGAAAGTTATTCTACAAAAATATGTGACTTTGGAAGCCCAATCTAACATTTTGGCATTCGTAGATCTACAGAGGGTGTTCAATAAAATCCCAGGAGATCTTCTGTGGGGAACGCAGAGGAACTTCACGTTCTTGCTTGGTTACCTACTGCAATTAGATCTTTATACCAAGATAACTATGCATACATTGGGTGGGATCTGGCTGGTGACTCTCAGACCCAGTTCCTATAAACATAGGTGTAAGCAGGGGTGCGTGCTAGCACCCCTGTTATTTCTGCTGTATATCATTTATATGGTTTCTAAAATGAGTGCAATTGCATGGGATTCCCGCAGACTAGGTACATGTAAATGGAGCCTGCTTTCTCTGCAGATGATGCTGTCCTCCTTGCCAAACCGCCTGCTGAGCTTCAAAATCAGCTCTCTGCCTTTGTGGGCGTTTTGCAAGAGCAAAGGCCTAACTATAAATATTAACCAAACTAAGGTGATTATGTGCTGCCCTACAGGAAATGTTCCTCGGGTCCCCAAAATTCTATGTAAATAACCTTTTGCTAGAATCTGTGAATATTTGGGTATAACCCTTACAAGCAATTTGGAATAGACGAGAATGCTCTGATTGTAGTCAGACACTTTGGTGTGATAGCAGTATTCTGTACCCATTTTGGGGGGACATCATTCCCCTCTGCCCTAACAGTATACTAGGCCTAGGTTATCCAAATTATTACCTACGGAGCTGAATTGTGGGCCCATGTATCCTGCAGTACTCATCAAGCAGCGGAAAATACATTCCTGAAATGCCTTTTAGGAGCCCCAAGTAGTGCCCCCTTAGTCCCAGTGTTGCGAGAAGAGGGACAAATAGAGCTCAAGACGCAAATCATGTTGAAGCCACTACTGCACTGGCTAATCATTTAGAACTCAGATGTTCTTGTGCACTGTAGGGATGGCCCTATTCGAGGTTCTCTTCTGGAATGATGGTAAATCTCTAGGATGGTTCAACTATGTCAAGTTTGTTTCTGAACCTTGGTCTTGAAGAGTTATGGTTTGACCCATCTATGATTGATCCCCAGACTAAGACTATTCCTAAGAACCGGTTCAATTAATGGCCTCTAATAATAAGGCTTGATAGCTGCCAGGCTGGACGGCTGTCAGCTAACAATATTTTTGTCAAAACCAGCCTGGGGGTGGAACCCTATCTTGACTTTCATGTTGAAAGAATTCTGAATTTTTAATACACTCAAATTCGTCTTGGCATTCTTGACATTCTTCTACTTGCAAAATTCACCACACATTGGGGGAAGGCTATGTCATCCCAATCTCTGCCTCCTGCATTGAGGACGAACAACATGTTATCATTATGTGCCATTTTTATGATGTGGCCAGACGCAAATGGCTAATACTGCTGCTCTCACAGCTTGGCATTAGAACTAGGAGGGAAGCCAATATTATAATGAAATCTTGCTCCTCTTTTACAGTGTTCTCAGTAGTCTGTTCCTTTTCAATTGCTGCATTTAAACAAAGGAAATTGTATCTAAGCAGTTAGGTGGGGCAGCTCTTATTTTTCACATGCCCAGTGGAACTATGGAATGATATTGGTGGACTTGCATAATGGATATGGGATTCCATGCCATAATATTGTACTGTTCATATTTGCACTTTTAAACACAACTGCACTTTCTTGATTATGGATAAGATGAAATAATTGTTCTCCCGAAAATACTTATTAGCAGTGATTTAACTCTCTATCAGTGCTTGGTTATTGTAATGTATTGTTGCTGTGCTGTTGATTATGGTTTTATACTATTCTTATGATCTTTGCTATTTTAATCTATGTATATGCTTTTTGGGCACATAGCCCTAATAAAGCAATCATTACAGTATTGTAATATAAATCAGTTTAGGAAAAACGTCATACTTTCTTTTTGTCACTTGGTCATCCCTTAAGGAAGAGAAAGATATCCACTGACCAATATATGTGCCCTGTGTCCTCATCTTACTTGATCTCTCTTCTGCCTTTGACATGGCCATTCATGCCATCCTGCTCAACCGTCTACGTGATAACCTGGGTATCACTGATCAGGCCCTGGTTTGGCTGACCTCTTACCTCTCTGATCGACCCTCCCAGGTTCAACTTAGGTTCTTCCTCTCCTCTATCTCTCTCTCTACCTGTGCTGTTTACCTGGCTGTTCAACCAATACTTGGCACTTCTCACCCACTGCATTGCCGGTCTCTGCCCTAACTTTCAGTGCTATGCGGATGTCACTCAGCTTATTTTCAGGTTCCCTTCTGCTACCTCCTCTCCTTCTCTCATTGCTGACTGTCTGTGTGCAATCCAGGAGTTGTGTGCCACCATTGATCTCTGCCTTAATGCGAGTAAGACTGAGATTCTCCTCATCAGCACACCTGCTACCTCCTTTCCTGTCACTCTCTGGCCGGCCTCTCTTGGCCCTCTTCCTGCTCCCACCTGTGAAGCTAAAAACCTTGGTCATCTCCGAGTCCACACTCTTCTTCTCTCTTCACATCGCTGAAGTCTCTAAGCAGTCACACTACCAGCTGCACCTCCTCAGAGGTATTCTTCAATTTTTCTCTTGCCCCCAGAAATTCATGGTCTCCAGAGCTCTGGTTCTCTCCAGGCTTGACTACTGAAACAGCCTCTTTCTAAATCTGCTTGCCTCTACTCTCCACCCTCTCCAACTCATCCAAAACAGGACTGCAAGACTTGCACTTGACCTCAAGCCCAGGGATCGCATCTCTCCAGGACTGAAATCCCTGCACTGGCTCCCAGTAGCTGCGAGGATTAAGTTCAAAACTCTCTGCATTGTCCACGAGTCCTTCTGGGGCCTGGGACCTCTATACCTTCAACTCTCTCTTCGTAAATATCTTCCTTCTCGAGCTCTTCGCTCATCCGCCTCCAAATCCCCCAGGGTCAGTCGCTTCTCCAAGCAATGAGTTGGTGGTAGATCTTTCTTCGGCTGGGGCCTCCCTATGGAACTGCCTCCCTGACTCTCTGAAACTTGAGGAGAACCATCTCCGGTTCCGGAAGTACCTCAAGACCTTCTGCTTCGCTTCTGCTTTCTCTCTTTCTCTCTCCTGCTGAACCCCTGGCTGTATCAGAAACTGCACTGGTCACCTGGCTACCCTCTGATCTTGGGCCCAGTTCCCCTCCCAGCCAGTTTCACTCCTGCACTGCCCCCTTGGCAAACCTTGCACTTGGGGTCTGTTTTCTGTATCCCTACAGTCCTCTACCAGCACTTGACACTTGATGTCTGCACTTAAACTTGCACTTGACCCCAGCTGGCCGTACTTCTTATTTATTGGTTTTTAATTATATTTAGTTTGATCCCATGTACTGCATTGCCCTCTCCCCATCGAACGTTTCCATTCGCCCCTCCACTGCACTTGCACAATCTCAATGTCACCTGGCCTCCTAAGATCGCTGTCTCTGGCCTCCCTCTGTTCCTCCCCCCCCCCGCCTCATTGCACATTGAAACACTGTATAGACACCTTATAAATGCCATATCATATTAAAGGACGTGTGGATCTAAATGTATATGTTTTTCTATGTTCTCAATGTTCTCTTTGAGTGCTTTAAATCTCCAACGATAAAAGCATGGGATATAAATATTTAAGTGGCCCAGAAGAAAGCATGTTTGAGCCATCCTTTTTCGACATCCAGTGAAAATGCTGCCAACAAAAATGTAGTCAGTTAAAAACAACTACTCCATTTGCAGACCACACGTGCATTGGTAGTACCCACACAATCCAGAAGTCCTTTTCGATTTGAAACATCAAACCTAATGGAGATATCAAAGCAGGATAAGCAGCTGCCATATAATACCACATGATGGAGGAGACAGAATGAATGTCATATACATCACACAGTGTCTGTGTGAAAGAAAGATGGTACAACAGGTTTTTTAACCTGTCTTTGCGTTTTCTGTCCCTCGGCATGGGGGTCTCTCATGTATGCCATCTTCATGATGGCTTAATACCAAAAATGTACATCCATCATACACGAGAAACCTTAAACTCTACATGTTGAAGCTCCTGGACTAACTGACACCCATGCCCATGTTGGGACTTAGGCTATGTCACAAATAAGACAAGCAAGTGACCACTACGGAAATAGCCATATGTGGCCAGCAGTCACATTCAGCAAAACTACTCTATAGGGACATTGGGTGGAACAAAGGTCATGATAGGTCGGATGCACCCCATATATCTTGCACCAATGTGTACCCATTCCGAATTACAGTAGCATTGAGAACCAAATACATATGTTTATTTTTACATTTAATTTGTTTGTTTAAAGTGGTGACCGACCTCAAGAGCAGCAGACTGTACCTGGTGTGGGAAGCCAGCTCTAGGTCTTGCCACTTTTAACAGTAGCACCGTACTGTAAGTTGAGGACTGTGCATTGGTCTGTGCATCCATTCAGTTAAGTCCTTGGTCAGATGTTGTTCAATAGGCCATTTTTGAGAGATTTGAGACATTGAAGAATTGTGGGGCATTCTGAGCCAGGATCGAGTTCCGGAGGGTGGGTGTGGGGCAAGATAAGGATTGTTTGAGGGTCCTCTCTTTGCAGACGATTTGTGATTTGAGCAGGTTGGTCTATTTGTTGTGTGAGGAGCATATGACATCAGATATGTGGAGCCGAGCCACCAGGTACAGAGACAGTCTTGTCTGGGAGAACAGTGTGAACAAGTACAGGCATTGCCTGGTCTCCACACCCACTCAGCAGATGGCCATCCACTCCAGTGAACAGGTATTAGAGGTATAAAATAGCACCCTTGGACTCTCACAACACTTGAGCCAACAAACATGGGATGGTGGACACATGACAACTCCTTCCAGGCCCTACACAGATACAGGCACAACTTTGTCTTTGTGTTGTTGCCATAAAATGGAACTGTGCCAATGTTACATGGGAATTTCACTCTCTACCATTAATGCCGGCGTGTGGCACACATGACAAGGAGACACACATCCATCTGGAAGTCATTGAAGAGCATGAACAGGCTGCACCTCTGAATAAGGGGGTGCTTACACAAAGCATGCTACATCTCCATTGCTACTGCAGACATCCCATCAATCCTCACCATCTTCATTAATGCACTTCAGGCACAGAATCGTATGCTGCATAATCATAACAATATGTTTATTCGTATAACATCCATTTAACTTTATACACAACAAAATATCAGCAGTGTGTCGACATTAAAATACAGTTCATACAATGAATAGCATATACATGGGTCCTATCAAATATAACATTGCTACGGTACCTCACTGAAATGTTCCCCCTCATAAAACCCACTCATGTGGGATTGTCCACATAGTGTTTCCTTGCACTCCAGGCCCTCCTCAAGTAAGTAAGGAAAGCCCAAGCAACAACAAGTGGTTCTGTTGGAAATGAAAAGGTTAGTGCAGGACGACATTGGGTACATTTTGCTTGCTTCAATATCGGAATGATCGTCTGCTTTCTCATTTCCACATAATAAGAGCACAGCAAAACATTATGGGCCCTGGACATAACCCTGCCAGTGCGCTGTGTTGGCTCGCAGAAATAAAAGATAAAAGTGTGCTCTTGTCACGCGGTCTGCTGGATTGTTACTAGATTGTTGCTTTAAGACATGTGGGGTTTGGTCAGAATTGCGTGTTTTCTATTTAAGTTCAATAGGATCCCCATTGATTCTCGTCTCTCTTTGCTTAAAATGCAAAAATTTCTTTTGTAATCATTCCTCCCTCACTGTCTTAGTAAATTCTATGACAAGACAGGAGGCGAGCATTATGCTTCATCTTCCTTTATTTCTACTCTTCAGCAGTTCAACAAAACACATAAAACTTTTTTAAAAAGTGTTCAACAACTTTTTTCTATTTTTTAACTACAACATCCATGAGTCTCTGTAGTCCATGTTCCCTCAGCCAGTCACAATCCACTTCCTGTACTTGGACTCCTCCTCTTCTTTTACTGCTCTTCAAGCAGATAAGTACCCTTTTCTCCCTCTCTGTGTGTCTGAGCGATTTGACTGAGAATATATGAGAGAGTTGTGTCAGAAAATGCATTAATACTGGAGAAGTGTTTGCACAGTGAAGTACGAGAGGAGATAATGTTTATGATCAGGTATATATATAGGTTTTATATGAAGTTGGTTCTACGCGCACGCAGGCGCATAGGATATTAGAGACTGTATGTCGGAGGTAGGCGCGAAAAAGTACGCGTGTTAATTCGTGGGAGGTTCCGTCGGTTCGGGCGGACTTTTTCCCAGTGAGGTGGACGACCCCGTGTTGCATACCCGACACCTCAGGGGTTTTTTGTCAGCCTCGCGCGCAGCATCCGAACGGACGCGTCGGTTCTCCCAGTCCTGGCCCCCTCCCTTGCGGAAGAGGAGCCGGCGTGTGCGAGGATCGCAGCGTCCTGAGGTTCACAGTGGCAGCCCCCACCCGCGGGTGGGCGGAGCTACCGCAAGCGGAGAACGGAGCGCGCAGCATAACGCTCCGAGACTCTAGCCCCCACCCGCGGGTGGGAGAAGCTACGGCACGTAGGACCGCGCATCAAGCAACACCGTCGTCACAGTAGTGCGACAGTGCCCGGCGTTAGCAGCGTGCATTCAGCAAAGCTACTGAGGTGTAAGGTCATCCTTGTGGGAAAGAATCCAGCGATCATACGATCGCGCGCCGTGCATTTATGAGCACTCATAAGAGCTTCAGCTCTCGGAGCCCAGTGCAGTAGAGAGCACGGGCGTTTGTTGACACTGCTATTAAGCAGGGATTTGGTGCACTGACAGCGAAGTGTTTCGCAGGAGCCAGAAGGCGTAATAAGAGACTAAGGTGCATCCACTGAAAAAATAAATAAATAAATACATTTTAAAAAAAAGGATTTACCCAAAAAATCATCAAGAAGGAGCAGTGGGCGTGTCAAGATATTACAGGTATTTTAGGCACACAGCACTTCAGAGATGTCTGAATTTGAGTGGAGCGAGGAAGAGCAGTCGCAGGACCTCGCTGCCAGCTTTAAGCAAGTGCTGGGAAGCTCCCTCATTGATGCAGTGGCAGAAGGGGTTAGGCCCCTCCAGGAGAGGCTAGAGACATTGGAAGCCATGCTTTCGCAGCCCCGTAATAGCACCAAAGAACTTAAGCGCACGCCCACAGAACCCTCCGAAGAGGGACATAAGGGGAGTAAGACAGCCCTCAAGAGGAAAGCCTCTGACGACCCCCGGGGCTCAAGGGAAGAGGCAGTGGAAAAGGCCTCAGAGGTGCCTGAAGCATTCGCAAAGCTGAAACAAGCTTATTTACAAAGGCAGGCAGTGCCGAACCTCACGACCCCCTCTCCAGGGGAAGAAAATATGGGAGAAGACCCAGGCTCGGAAGAAGAGCTAATAGAGGGCCAGGCCTCGCAGGAAGAGGAGGAGGCCGAGGAGGAGGACTGGGCTGGACCCAGCGGGGGCAAGAGAGTGCGTAAGGAGAAGCATTTCCTAGAGCAGGACGATATGTTCGACCCGGACAGCATCCGCAATCCGAGGTCCACCGAGTGGCAACCTTCCCCCCGAGTAGCTCAGTATATGGCAGCAAGACTGCGCAAACCGCTAGACAAGGAAGTGAGGCAGCGACTTCGAGCATAGTGCCCGCGACCGGACCTTCCAGGGAAAGTGGCAGAGACCCCGGAGCTCGATCCGAAAATGCTGACCTTCGTGTCCAAGACAAACAAATATCCCTGCAAGGGTATTGATAGATCCTGGAAAAGTTGCCAGGAGAAAGTATTAGATTTAGCGGGACCTCTCGCCAAGATTATGGACCACGCAGAGAGGGCGAGGGACACAGGAGAAGAGGTTGACCCAGAAGCCCTGGCGGGTTAGGCTCAGAGGGCAGTTTGTCTATTAGGCAATGCGAATTGTGCCATCGCATCAGAAAGAAGGAAGGGCCTACTACTCAAAATAGATTCAAAGTTGAGTGACCTCTCTTTGTATGAAGCGGGAGAAGGGGCCCAAGGACTCCTGTTTGGAGAGACATTTGGAAAAGAGATGGGACGATTCGTCGGGACCTATGCTTCGCTAGAGAAGGCGCAGGCATCGATCCGCAAAATTTTCCCCAGTCGAGTTTTTGGAGGGACTGGCCGTGTCAGAGGTCGCGCAGCCGGTCGCGGTCAAGGAGGGAGAAGACCTCAGAACCCCAGAGCGCAATACTGGGAGAACAAGAGTCAAGATACATTCTTCCCGTCCAGAGGGGGATTCCCAAGAGGCCAGAGGTCCAGAGGATCAGGACGTGGGCAAGGATTTACGCCAGGTGAGAGCGACTCTATATCCTCCCGTAGGGGGTAGGACGCGCATGTTTTTAGAGAATTGGCGCGCGCTTTCAGGCGATTCTTGGATATGGCAGACCGTCAGAGGGCTGCGCCTGGATTTTATAGAAGTCCCAGTACAGCTATGCAGACCGCAATATCAGAAGTTAGCTCAAGCAGAGCAAGTTTGCCTAAACAGCGAGATCGAGCAGCTGGTCCACAACCAGGCGATAGAGAGATGCGACTCAGCCCCGAAGTTCGTCAGCAACATGTTCCTGGTGCACAGGAAAGAGAAGGTGCGACCAGTTATAAATCTCAAAGAACTGAATGGTTGGATCATATATCGACACTTCAAGATGGAGGGCATACATCAGCTCAGAGACTCCCTGAGAGAGGGAGACTGGCTTACGCGTTTGGATCTGAAAGACGCTTACCTTACAGTTCCAGTACTCAAGGAGTACAGGCCGTTCCTGGCTTTTCGCTGGCAGAAGCAATTCTGGCAATTCAAGACAATGCCATTTGGGCTTGCTTCCGCTCCCCGGGCATTTACGAAGCTGATGAAGCCGGTGGCAGCAGCAATCAGGGAGAAGGGTGTCAGGCTGATCATTTACCTGGACGACCTCTTACTTCTAGCGGAAGATCGGGAAGAACTGGCATACCAGACGAGATGGGTGCAGGATCTCCTGGCATCACTGGGATTCCTAGTGAATGTGGAATAATCAGATACCACTCCAGCTCAGAGGATAGACTTTCTAGGGTTTATTCTCGATACCAAGAAAGCGACATTGGAGCTCCCAGCTCGCAAGATAAGGGACATTAAGAGAGAAATCAGAGTGTGCTTAGAAAGGCAGCAAGTATCCCTCAGAACAATAGCGAGGATAGTGGGGCTTCTAGCAACATCTATGCAGGCCATATTTCCAGGCCCCCTGCACTACAGAGCCCTGCAGAGATTGAAGATAAAGCATCTTCAACAAGGGCTAAGATACCACCAGCAAGTACCTCTAGATCAAGATTCCATCACAGAACTACAGTGGTGGTTAAAGAATATGGACGAGCCATTTTTGGGGACAAGCCGGATCTGATAATAGAGTCGGACGCCAGCCAGAGAGGCTGGGGGGCCAGATGTGGTACTCTACAGACCGGAGGCAAGTGGAGCTAAGAGGAGCTTCGCCTTCACATAAACTGCCTAGAGCTCCTAGCAGGATCGTTCGCGATCAAAGCTTTTACAAGAGGAAGAGTACAATCTTGCATCCTGCTGAAGATGGACAACATATCAGCAGTGCGATACATCAATCACCTAGGCGGTACGAGGTCCAAGATGCTAGCAGAGCTATTTAAGGATTTATGGCACTTCTGCTTCCGCTCAGAGACATCGGTGACGGCAGAGTAATTGCCAGGCACACTGAATGTGATAGCAGATTGGAACTCCCGGTACCTGACAGACTCCAGCGATTGGAGACTGGATCCAGCATTGTTTCAGAGGCTGAACACGAAATGGGGTCCCTTTCAGATGGACCTTTTTGCGTCCTGGCTCAACGCGCAGATAAGCCGCTACTACAGCTGGAGACTGGACCCGGGAGCGCAAGGAACCAATGCTTTCCTGCAAGAGTGGACAGGAGGTCCGTACTACGCCTTCCCTCCCTTCGTTATGCTGAGCAGAGTTCTAGCAAAATGTCGGAGGGAGAAGGCGGAGTTGGTGTTAATAGTGCCAGTATGGAAGTCACAGGTGTGGTTTCCAGCGTTAATGGAGCTAGTGACAGACATACCCAGAGTCCTCCCGGCAGGAGAACGACTGCTCACGGACCCAGCTGGGTCATTTCATCCTCTGAGAGTGAGAGGGACACTCCAGTTAGCCGCGTGCAGGATATCAGGAGACGTTGGGCTCTGCCAGGAATTTCGGCGCAAGCTGCACAGCTCATCGCGGAATCCTGGGCTCCATCCACTAGGAGGAGCTATGACGCAGCTTGGGCGAAGTGGACAAGCTGGAGCAGGAACAGAGGTGTTCATCCCGTTTCAGCACCTGTGGTAGAGATACTGAATTTCTTAGCAAACTTATTATAGAACGGGAAAGCCTTCCGTACAATAGGACTGTACAGGTCGGTGATATCGGCAGGGCATTTGCCCATAGAAGGCGTCCCGGTAGGAGAGCAACCCACAGTAGTGAGGCTCATTAGAGGGGCGAGATTCAGAGTTCCTCCAGAACCCAGGTACAATACCACATGGGACGTGTCGGCGGTACTACGATTATTATCAGGTTGGCCGGCAGATAAATATCTCTCTCTTAAACAGTTATCAGGGAAACTGCTGTTATGCCTAATTTCCTGTAAATGAGTGTCGGACGTTAGAGCACTAGAGATTAACAGAAGGTCCTTTGGACCGGAGGGGGTGACTTTCTCTATAGCCAAGAGGACCAAGACAGGGACCACTACAGTGCATTACACGTATTTCCCAAGCAATACTAAATGGTGCGTAGCACGTTGTATTAGGGAATATGAGAGTAGGACAGCAGAGTATAGGGTAGCAGGTACTACTCAGCTTCTAATAGTGCGCAGGAAGCCCTATCATGCAGTTACATCAGCCACCATCGCAAGATGGGTCAAAGAGATTATGCTAGCAGCAGGTGTGAATGTGACATGTATGGAGCGCACTCCGTGAGGGGGGCAATGGCTTTGTCTGGAGGGGGTGACTTTCTCTATAGCCAAGAGGACCAAGAAAGGGACCACTACAGTGCATTACACGTATTTCCCAAGCAATACTAAATGGTGCGTAGCACGTTGTATTAGGGAATATGAGAGTAGGACAGCAGAGTATAGGGTAGCAGGTACTACTCAGCTTCTAATAGTGCGCAGGAAGCCCTATCATGCAGTTACATCAGCCACCATCGCAAGATGGGTCAAAGAGATTATGCTAGCAGCAGGTGTGAATGTGACATGTATGGAGCGCACTCCGTGAGGGGGGCAATGGCTTTGTCTGCCGTAAGAGCAGGTGTACCGTTAAGTGAAATTATGCTAGCAGCTGATTGGTCAAGTAACCGTACAATTAAAGAATTCTACTTTAAGCCAGCTGAGAGTTTAGCTGGGACAGTGTTGGGGAAGCTTTGAACAAGCATAATGCTCGCCTCCTGTCTTGTCATAGAATAAAGATTACCCCTGCTAACTGCGCAGGGAGTATTAATTCTATTAAAGACTAGGAGGCGAGCATTATATTCCCACCCTAATAGTGTACAGTCTATATTATTGAATTGTGTTATATTGCTATGTACACTACGTTGACTCCACCCTAAGTCTCCTATTTGTGTCATTTCTATTAGGAGAAGATCAGAAGAATAACTGAACAGTAACGGAGTTATACTGAGAGCAGAGTTCCGCCGACAGTGGAGTTACCAAGTTAAAGATATCGTCGCACCGTTAGCGAGGATCAGTTCTGGACGTTATGGAAGTTAAGGAAGTTAAGAAGTTTTCAGAGCAAGTAAAAGCAGAGGAGGAGTCCAAGTACAGGAAGTGGATTGTGACTGGCTGAGGGAACATGGACTACAGAGACTCATGGATGTTGTAGTTAAAAAATAGAAAAAAATTTGTTGAACACTTTTTAAAAAAGTTTTATGTGTTTTGTTGAACTGCTGAAGAGTAGAAATAAAGGAAGATGAAGCATAATGCTTGCCTCCTAGTCTTTAATAGAATTAATACTCCCTGCGCAGTTAGCAGGGGTAATCTTTATTAGCCAGACTAAAAAGACTAGGAGCATTTAACTGAATCGTGCAGCCATGAATAAACTTCAGCCAAGGTATCTTACTCCAGGTATCAGTATACATCAAAGCCTGGATGACTTCTTGTGTTACCAATGCTCTAGGGTTGGACCAAATGCTCAGCCAGTGTATTAATGGGGCCTTGTACCAGGGGTCTGCCAAATATATTGCTCCAAGCTCCACATGCACCACAAAGGTCGGTGCCGAACACGGTAGGCCCAACATTTAAACAATTTGTTTTCTATGGTCTGTAGTGAAGACACATTTTCGAACCCCCCAGACCTCTTGGTTGGTTGCTGCCCTTGTTTGTGCATTATAGACTCATTAGCAAATCAAGCGGTTTCCCCTGGCACAGTTGCATAAAACGGAGTACCTATCCCACATGTCTGACTGAATTTTGTTATTTATTTATGTATGTATGACATGCCCTTCCAATTTTCTGTGAAACAAAATCAGAAATAATCAAACTCTTCCACCTGTGGGATTACATTGCCATTACTATGCATCCCATGCATTTCAATTTTCTTCATTTGCTCAGCAATACACGCCATGACAGCTGACTTTGTTGTATTGATTTTCAGATCCAAGTTTGTCAGAAAGCCTGTGTACACATGAATTAGTTTCTGGAGGATGTTAGGTGTCTGAGCAATGATGACTGTATCGTCAGCGTAAGCTAACAAAGGGAACAGCTTGTTGCCGACACAGGGGTAATCTGCATTTGAGTCGACAAGGGCCCTATAGAGGCCATTTATATATAATGTAAATTGGACCGGTGCCAGGACACAACACTGACAGACTCTTATATTGACATTAAATTATTCGGTACATTGACCCAGCTCCCCTTAATGAACACAGGCCTTAGTGCCTTTGTGTACCAACTGCAGGACCCTCAGTAGCCCAGTTGGACACCCATGGACCCAAGCACCGACCAGAGCTTATCTCTATTTAACTTGTTAAAGGCGATGCTTAGGTCTATGAGGGCCAGATAGATTGGTTCACAGGTTCCCACACCCGGTCTAAAACCATAATGGACATCTGAGAGCACTGAGTGTGACGAAATCCATTCCTCAACGTGACCCACTACAATGCACCAAAGATTTTAAATGATGTGTCCAAAATTGATATAGGTCTATAGGTCAGGAGGCTCTTGCGATCACCTTTCTTAAAGATAGTTTAGTTTAGTTTTTTATTTGATAATGCGCTCCAAACCCAGGGGTAGCCGGGCGCAGCAGTACCAAGATTACTTAAGCTTAGGTTACATACAGAGGATACATACAGAAGATACATTCCATGAGTTATTAACGAATTTACAATACATGACTGCAAGAGGTACAAAAAGTGGGAAAACCTCACATCACAGGGGGCAATGTGAAAGTCTATAGTCCAAATTCGGTCGTAACAGGTAAATATATAAAGGGAACCTTGCCTAGAGCTGAGGATCAGGTTGCTAGTCGTCATTGGTCCAGAGCCAACCTTTCACATTGCATCTGAATCTAGAATAGGGTAGATTAGCTCTCAGTGCAGTAGGGAGTGCATTCCAGGCACGGGAAGCTATAACAGGGAAGCTTGCTCCGCTGCTTTGGTTAGTCTAAATCTTGGAATTTCAAGTAGGAAGTGTTTAGAGGCTCTGGTGTGGTGACTAGAGGATTTTCTGGTGAGTATAGCCGAAATGAAGGAGGTGCAGTGTTGTTCAGTCCTTTATGGGTGAGAGATAGCGTCTTGAGGAGGACTCTGTCACTGATTTTTAGCCAATGATGGTCTTTCCTGATGTTGGATATGTGCGCTCTGCATGATTATGTCCAAGGCTGCTCTAAGAGCGTTGTTCTGCAATATTTGCATTTTGTTTATGACAGTTTTACTGGCACCCGCATATAGGGCGTTGGCTAATGTGATGCAATTGATTTTGGAGAGGTAAGGTCTGCAGGCCCTGATTAATTTGCATGTGTAGGCTGTGGAGGAAGCCAAGGAGTTGACTTGTTTTTTGAGAGATAATGTGGAATCGAGGTAGAAACCTAGTTTTTTTTATCTCAGTTGCCACTTTGATTATATTGCCATCTATGTTGAAGGCGAGGTAGCTAGGAATGAGTTTTTGGAGATTAGAGTTGGAACCCAGGATCAGTATCTCTGTTTTGTCGTCATTCAGGCAGAGGCCGTGAGAGGCCATCCATGCCTGAATGAGGAGGTAAATCTTATTTACTAGAGCTGTGTCTTCGACAAAGTTCCCAGATAGTGGTATGAGGATCTGCGTATCGGATAGATGATGGAATTTTTGCATGGGTGTAGGAATTCCTCTATTTGCAGAAATACATGAAAGCAGATTGTCAACAATGGGGCCCATAGATCCACTACTACCTTGCAGAGGTCCGCCGGGACCGCATCTGAGCCCGGTGCATGATTGTGTGCTTCTTGGTCAATCATGGTCTCCACCCCCTTTAGTGAAAAGTGCATTGATGGGCCATGCTCCCCGGAAGTGGTCTTAGCAACAAGGCCCCCTTTACAAGGAGGAGAAATGATCCATCCAGGCCTTTGCCTCCACATGTGTTTCCATCAAGGTCTGCTCTCTCCTGTAAGCAAAACTCCCAAAACCTTTTTTTTTTGGAGTCATTAGGGGAAACAACTGTGAGTAAGTTCTCCCACGCTTGATTTTCCAGAAACTCTCTCCTAGTCTTTACAGCCAATGTATCTTCCGCCTTGGCCCTGATAATCTCCCAACTACGGCTATCTGGTTCCTTCAAGACCTTGCGCAGCCGCATTTTTATGTTTTGCATTGTTTATTAGGCCAACCTTTCTCCCCACTTTTTGTTGCGTTTTTAAAGTCATACTGCGACATGTTTGTTAAAAACTATATGCACCTTAGCTGGATTTCTGCAACACATCCATGCATACCTCAGGCACAGTCATGCATCCTTGTCCATGTAACCCAGAAGATAAAATCAGAGGTGGAAGGCATCAATGCCTAAGTGACTCATGGCCCCTCTGAAACCTCAGACTATTAGCATGGCATGGCTGAACAAGGCATCGTGGTTATTTGAATTTGTGTTTCCTGTTCATTGTAACCTGAGGAAATGACTTGGCTATTATGCACTACATGAAACTGAACCCTCCTGAATTCACGTGAGAGGTTTGTACGCAGATAAGACCACATCATCCCAGCCCTCATGGACCTTCACTGGCTCCCACTGCACACACAAATCGCCTTCCAGTCTTACTGCATCATCTATAAGGCAGTCGCCCTCAAGTCACCCAGCTATCTCGCAGAGAAACTCAGCATCTCCGGCGGACAGCGCAACTCCAACAGAGATCGTCGTATTTTCATTTTCATGGACCAATTCACAATACATGATAAAATACACAAACAAAGATGGTTAAGATCGCCTACATGCCACGATCTAACGCGGTCCGGACAGAGGACAGAGGACCTCTACAAAACGGGACTTGCAAAAGGACAAGAAGTTCACTGCTATCGTTTCAATCAGAAGGTCTGGCTTGAATTATGATATACTCAATTCACTTATGAATAACTAAGGAGGTGCAGCCTGTTAGTCAAAATGACTAATATGGTTGCTATCAATACAGATATCATACACAAATGGAAATGTATCAGAATTCCTACCCTCAAGGAATCTATATTGCACAACAGGTAATGACCACATGCTTTACAATCAAGCTGCTTTCACTGATCAAGCATTTATTTAAACACAAATATGGTGGCAGAAATAGACACAACAATTAATTACTAGGTATATATGAACACAAACAAGGGCGATAACATGGACATAGGGTCTCACAGAATCATTAACCTTTGCTATTCACTAAATAGTGCAGAACAATATTTCTAAAGAGCAAATGTGTTTTTAATTGCAATATTGGTTGTGTAGAACAATTTATACAAAACAAATTCATCAGATAAGCAAAAATACAAAAAATGTCATACAACAATTACTAAACCCTTAAAATCACTTATTTTCGATAGCAGCATTTCTTTTAAATTAATTAAAAAATGTGATGTTAAAATCCCAAATCTTACTATGCCTAAAATCTGAACATAATTCAAATGTGTTCATTAATTAATAATTCTAAAGTGCATGGCAAAATTAACTAGTCGCCCAGACCTTTAATCTTTATCATCTTAATTGAATCACCCCAGCTGCCTTGAACAATTTAATTATAGTACAGGTTAACCAGTTTCTTCGTCACTTATAAACCTATTGTAAAAACCCAAAACATTCAGGTACTTGAAGTCATGAACGTATTTGACCACACCTGTTTCCTCACCAGTTGTAGGGCCTCACATTCACTACAAAATGGTATCTTGTTTGCAGTACATCTCTCTTATTACACTAACCGCACTTGCTGGTGATTTCGTTGCTTGCTGGACGCTTTAAAATCACCTCTACCATCAGTAATAGATTTAGGCAAAATCTCAGAAATTGAGACGCCAATTGGCATTGGGGAACCTTTTCAAGTATAGCATCGCAGTGCCCCTTTGCCTATTAACAACCAACGGATTCTTATAGTGGTTACGGGAATTCATACCCTCTGTTGTACATAACCAGTGAAAATCAAGAAATTTCTTTTTACTTTCACCAGGTTTTCCAGCAAATCCAATGCTTGCACATTGCAATCTACTAACACCTTTTCCGCGTCGCTCTTAAAACTTGCAAATGGCATTGACCTATCTGAGGACAAAGCCCCTGCAAGAACCTAATACAGTAATCCAACCCGTGGGACCTTTAGATTTCTATAGAGGAATAACAGCTTCCATTGCAAATGGCACTTTAGAGAAGTCAGGCCCAATTCGAACCTCGATTGTTGACAGGCAAACAATCTCGGAGTTTCAGGCTCCTGCACCAAAGTCTGCTTTCAATCCATCCTCAATTGAAAGCTCTTGTAATTGCAGCCACTTCCATACCATGTAAAAGGACTGGCACTACCTCTATGTTACAGTAAGTAATTAGAGACATCACTGAGAAGCAGCAATATTTGTTGCAAATCTTTTTCATTTCTGTCATCAGCTGGTCTAATTTTTGCAAGAATTTCAATTTTTTCAAAGTATGTGGAAGCATGATTTTCTGTGATAGAGTTGTGGTGATAAACAGACCCAAATATATTGGAGGCTTCCAGAATCACGGCGCGTTCGCCCACCTGCCATCTTAACCCAATTTTCTTACTATTGATTCTCACAAAGCCGATGACATTAGTCTTTTTCTCATTCAGTGCCAACTTATTTTCTCTTGAGAAACACTGAATAGAGGTTAGTTGTCTTTGCAATCCAACTTGAGTTTTGTCCAGGAGGATTACGTAATCCGCAGACATGAGATACAGTGCTGCAAGTTGGGCTATTTTGGGTGTGGCAAACCATGGATTGCCCCAAGTGCTCGCCCAGGTCGGCCAGATTTAAATTGAACAGGCATGGAGCAAGGACGCACTCCTGTCTTAATTCTCACCAAATGGAGATGCTGGTGGACAAGGCTCCGTGCCTGCTCAAGCAGAACTGCAGAGAGCTGTTCTCATAAATGCAGACCAGAACTGACAAAAGCTCTGAGGAAATATTCCAATTTTTTATTTCTTCCAAAGCAGAGGGCGGTTGACACATTTGAAATCCTAGAAATAATCAACGGTGGCCGAAAATACAGTAGTGTCTCCCATTCCCCAAGATTTATTCTGCATACATTTAATAATAAAACCATCAAGGGATGTTGATAGGGCTCTACGAAACCCTGTTTGTTATGGTTGCAAGCGGCCACTAGAGGACGCGTAGGCTTCCAACTCACCCAATACCATTGAGACAAAAATGTTATTTTCCGAGTCTAACAGAGAAATTGGTAGGTAATCACCCAGATTACTTTTGCCTCCCTTTTTATAAATAGGGATTAAAATCGACCGACTCCAAGAACTCTGCAAGGTTTTGGTGCTTAAAACCGGCGTAAAAAAGAACAAACAAAATCTGCACCCATAGCGCAAGGTTCATTTTCATCAGTGCATTCGTTATCCCTTTCGGTCCAGCCGCACATGGGTTTGAGGCTTTCTTAATAAGGCCCTCAATGCTGGATACATTAAGTCCAGCACCCATGATAATTCTGGGTGGGAGTAGGAATATTGCTGTATAGACGCTTTATAAAAAATAGCAACATAGAGTTCTTCCCAGGCCCCTTCCGATATGGGATTAACTTGTGCCAGGTCCTGGGGTTTAAAGGTGTTATTGATCAAGGCCTAGAAATTGCAAGAGTTCCTCTCTGCAAGAGTCTATAACATTGATTAATCTTCTTTCTGCAGTTGGATAAATGTATGCCTCTTGCACCAGTTTGTAAGTATTTTAACCTCAACCTTTGCTCCTCCTTTCTGCATTCTTGGGTTAAACCTCCCCTTTTCCTTATAGCTCTTATGTTCCATCTGAGGTTCCTCTTTTTCTGTTGTATGTACAGGTCATCCTGGTGAGTTTGAGGCCCAAATAGACACTTACTGCCACAGTGCGTAAAGCCAGAAGTATCAATAAACCCTTTGAAATGATCTGTTGTCATTAACGCCTACTTCTGTTCCAAAGGCATGGTATTAATGGACCTTATCCATAAACTTCAAGGGATATATTATCCTTTTTGCAAGACGGTTCCCTTCGTTATTGAATAGCAGGTTTTTACACCAGCGATTAATTAACTCAGTCACCCCATACTTAAATCTGCCAGTTACTGAGTTATGATCACTCATAGCAGAATTTTAGACCTTAATTTCCAAACATGAGTCAAACAGGTCTTGGGTTAGTATCATATAATCAATGGACGATGCACTACATCTCTCCCCTTTATCTGGCACATCGCCATTGATCACCCCAATTAGATATTTCAAATTCCAACAGTCAAGAATTATCCCCATTGCTTGCCATTGTTCATCATTGTCTTTATATTCCCGCTGTGCCAACCCCCTAAATATTTGACCTGAGCTGCCTCATAGCAATCTGCATTCAAGTCTCCCACTAAGATCAAAAACCTTCCAAACTGACACACAGGTTCCAGTATATACAAACGATTAAAACAGGACCCTCTTGACACAGAACCTGGAAACACACTTTTACTACCAGGAGACCATACATTTGGTCTTAGAGTATTTCCATCTTCTTTATCACTGAGTTCCTGGTAGCTATAATGAAGCCCCAGCAATGCAGATAGGTGGGCCCCACCATATATCGTGATCCACTTGTTAGAAATACTCATTATTTGATACCACAAATGTGGTTATTTGAAAAGGTGTTATAAGAAGGGGACTGAGAAAGTTCCAGAGACACCTGGACTATAGGTACAGCAATGCAAGAAGCTAGATGAGAATAAAGATTGCCCATGCGACTAGCGCAGGAAGTCTTGATTCTATTAAAGACACAGAGGCGAGCATTATGCTTATTCTTCTTTAATTACTGCTAACCACAGCTTTTAAAATCTTCTTTTGTTTTCATCTATAACATTTTTTTATTTTTTTTTTTTTACTTGAATGACAAAGAAAAAAAGGAAAATATGAAAACATCATCTTTCCAAAACATCATAAACTACTCTTCCCATGAGGCTTCTCTGTCTAGTAGTCTCCAGCCTCTTTTTCAATGTCCAATCAGTCCATCTTCCTCACTATAAACCCCTGAAACTCTGGGTCCCTTCCTCTTCTTTTGCGGCGTATCCAATAATTGAACAAAGTCCAACTCCAATCAAATTCTCAAAACTCCAACTGAAAAGTCTCTTTTTTTTTTTTTTTTTTTTTTTTTTTTTCGACAACTGGCTGAACTCTAAATCTGCTGAATTGACTCCTTCCATACTCTAATCTCTGTTCTTTTGCTCTTCTCCTATGCAAAAAGAAAAACACTTGTTAGGGAAGGGAAATACAGTCATCTTATGCCATAATGAAACTTATACATAATCTATTTGAATCAATACAGACCACAACGTTACATAACACTGTATTTCATAGGGTGGGATAATGCTCGCCTCCGTGTCTTTAATAGAATCAAGACTTCCTGCGCTAGTCGCATGGGCAATCTTTATTCTATGACAAGACCGGAGGCGAGCATTATGCTTGTTCAAAGCTTTCCACCACAGCAGCAGCTATATTGGATACTGGTTTGAAGTAAAAAGTCTTAAAGATCGACTCGCTTGACCAGTCTGCTGCCTTCATGATCTCCTGCAGTGGAACTCCGACTGCAAAAGCTCGCGAAGCCATTGCTCCTCTGGTGGAATGAGCCCCAAATTTAGACGTGTCTATGCCCGCCAGTTCCATTATTTCCTTCACCCATCTGGCTATAGTAGCTGATTTGACTGCTTTGTATGGCTTTATACGCGCTATAAGCAATTGCTTCACTCCATGCGGTCTAACGTCTGCTGTCGTTGCTTCATAACGCTTAATGCAATTCGCTACGCACAATTTGTTATTATTTGGCCAATATGGATATGAAATCACTTTAGAATTAGACTTAGTACGCTGCGCTATGGTAAATGCTATTCCATCTGGGTAATACATTTTCCTATCTATCTCCAGCGCTTTGACATCTGAAACTCTTCTGCAAGAAACTAAGCAAAGAAGCGTAGCCAGTTTGCCCGAGAGCTGTTTCCCTGACAAAGAATTATTATCCGGCCATATCTGAAACAGCTGTATCACCTTCTGCACATCCCACAGTGATGAATACTTTGCTCCGGGGGGTTTGGACATCTTCACACCTTTCAGCAATCTGGATACTGCTGGGTGCTCCCCCACCGGAGCGCCGTCCACTAGCTCGTGCCCTGCCGAAATTGCAGATCTATAAACCCCTACTGTCCTGAAAGCTCTCCCTGCTACAGGAAGGGTGGCTAGGAAATTCACTACTTGTACTACAGGTGCTGAAATGGGAGATATACTCCTCCTCCTGCACCATAAGTCCCAGGCTTGCCATGCGGAATTATAGCTCCTGATTGTAGATGGAGCCCATGACATATTGATAAGTCTTGTAGCGTCTTCTGAAAGGCCCGGCAATCGCCATCTGTGCCTGAAATTCTGCACGCTATCAGATATAAAGATCGATCCTCTATCAGAGGATGGGGAGCTCCTGCCGGATCCACCAGCAAGTCTGGTCTGAATGCAATCCTCTGTGGAAAATCCGTAGAAAGTTCCATCAGAACTGGAAACCAGGCTTGCGACTTCCACTCTGGCGTCACTATCACTATCTGAGCTTTGTCCCTGCGCGCTTTTGCTAGTACCCTCACCAGCATCGCAAAGGGGGGAAACGCATAATGTCTCTGTGACCCCCAGTGGTGCAGAAATGCATCTGTGCCCTGGGCTTCCGGGTCTAGTCTCCAGCTGAAGTAATTTGGTAGCTGAGAATTCAGTCTCGAGGCGAACAGGTCCATGTGTAGGGGACCCCATTTCGCTTCCAGTTTCTTGAAGACGTCCCTGTGTAGTCTCCAATCGCTGTAGTCCACTAGGTGACGCGAGTTCCAGTCTGCCACTGCGTTCAGGGCCCCTGGTAGATATTCTGCCGTCACTGCGATATGTCTCTGCAGGCATTCGTGCCAGAAATTCTTCGCTAGTTCCGCTAACATTTTGGATTTGGTGCCCCCTAGTTTGTTGATATACCTCACTGCAGATATGTTGTCCATTCTGAGGAGAATGCTGCAGTGCGCTCTGTCTTTGGTAAACGCTTTTACTGCGAAAGACCCTGCTAGAAGCTCTAGACAATTGATATGTAGTTCTAATTCTCCTGCTGACCATTTTCCCCCTGTTTCTAGCGTACCACATCGCGCTCCCCAGCCGGACCTGCTGGCGTCTGACTCTATGATTAGCTCTGGCACGTCGCCGAAAATGGCTTTGCCGTTCCAGGCTTCCATATTGTGTAACCACCAGTTTAGCTCGGCCTTGCTTTCTTCGTCTAGGGGCACTAGCCGATGGTATCTCCAGCCTTTCCTCAAGTATTTGATCTTTAACCTCTGAAGGGCTCGATAATGTAATGGGCCGGGAAAAACTGCCTGAATGGAAGCTGCGAGCAGCCCCACTATCCTGGCCAGGTAACGAAGCGAGATCAGCGGTCGTTTGAGCGCTGCTTTCAGATCCTTCTTGATAGCTCTCATCTTCTGAATCGGCAATTCTAACGTAGCTTTCTTCGTATCTATGGTGAAGCCTAAGAATTCTAGACGTCTGGTGGGCGTTAGCTCCGACTTGCTCCTGTTTACTAGGAATCCCAGATTGGAGATCAGCTCTATCGCCCAGCGGATCTGTTGCCTTAAACGGTCCTTGTCTTCGGCCATGAACAGAATGTCGTCTAAGTATACAATCATCCGGCACCCTTGTTCTCGGAGTGCTGTTGCTACGGGCCTCATAAGCTTGGTGAAAGCCCATGGGGCGGATGCTAGGCCGAATGGCAGGCATTTGAATTGCCAGAGTTCGCCTCTCCATCTGAACCTTAGGAAGCGTCGAAATGGTGCCGCTATGGGCACGGTAAGATAAGCGTCTTTTAGATCTAGGCGCGCAAGCCAGTCCCCCTTCCTGAGCAGATCTCCTAGTAGATGGATCCCCTCCATCTTGAAGTGTTTGTAGACTAGCCAGCTGTTGAGCTCCTTCAGATTGATCACTGGACGAACTTTGTCCTTGCGGTGCACTAGGAAAATATTGCTCAGGAAGGAAGGATCGCTCCCTATCGCTCTCTCTATCGCTTCTTTTTGCGCTAAGGTCTGAATCTCTGCATCTAAAAGAGATTCTTCCGCTTGGGTCATCTGAATTCTGAGCGGGGCCTGACTCTGAACTGGGTGATCTAGCAGATCTAGTACAAAGCCTTGTACTGTCTGATGGACCCACGCGTCTGATGATAGCTCGCGCCAGCTGTGCAAATAAAGCGCTGTCCTGCCCCCTACTGGGGGGTAGGTCATTGCGTGTTCTCTCACCTGAGTTATTGTTTTGATGTCAGTAGAATCCGCGCCCTCGGCGCCCTCGCGAGCCTCGGCCTCTGTTCGGGAAGAAGGCGTCTTGCTGCCGGGTCTCCCAATACTGGGCTCTGGGGCCTTGTGCTCTTCTATGATTGAAGCGGCCGGTCGAGCGGCCTCTATATCGACCGGCCCCTGAAAAAACTCTCCCCGGGAATACTTTCCTGATGGAAGCCTGCGCCTTTTCCAGCGCTGTGTATGTTCCAACGAACCTATTCATCTCCTTGACGAATGTATCCCCGAAAAGAAGGCCTTGGGCGCTTTCCCCCGCTTCATAGGAGGCCAAGTCCCCCAGCTTGTTATCGATCTTCAATAAAGCTGACCTGCGACGCTCCGAAGATATGGCGCAATTTGCGTTGCCCAGCATGCAGACTGCTCTCTGAGCCCAGCTCGCCAAGGTAGACGGGTCGACCGGTTCTCCCGTGTCTCTGGCTCTCTCAGCCAGATCCATTATTTTGGCTATAGGGCCAGCAATGTCGAGCAGTTTATCTTGACATGTTTTCCACGCCCTGTCCATGCCTTTCCTAGTATCCTTTCCCGCTTTAGTGATGAAGGTCAACATTTTTGTATCGAGCTCTGGCGTATCTGCCACTTTGCCGCTCAGCTCTGGCCTTGGACATTCTGCTTTGAGTCTGAACCTAATGTCCTTTTCCATAGGCTTCCTCATTTTGTGGGACATATATAGGGCTACGCGTGGAGAAGGTGTCCAGTCTGTCGATCTGGGGTGCCTTATGGTATCGGGGTCGAACATATCCGATATGTCTTCCTCATCCGGAAGGGCCTCCACATTGCTGGCTTTGGGTTTGTCCACGCTCTTTTGCGAGACTACGCTCGCTCTGCCTATGCTGCGCACATCCTCCTCTGGCTGTTCTTGATCTGAGAACTCCGAGGATGATGAATAGGCGTCCCCTATGTTTTTCGCCCCTGGGGTAGGGGGTACGAGGTTGGGCAGGGCTGTCTTCGTAAGGAAGGCACTTTTAAGCCTGTGGAAGGCATCAGCCACCTCTAGGGAATTGTTCTTCCCTGTAGTTTCGCCCGGGGGAGTAGAAGAGAATTTTCTCTTCCGGGCCACTTTCTTCCCCTTCTCACCTTTTCGCAGAGGATCTTGCGTGGAGGTCCCTTCTCCGGGATCATCGAGCGTGCCAGTCTTCTTGCCCAGTATCTCTTCCAGGACTGATAGCCTGTCTTGCAGAGGCTTAACTCCCAGTGTCACGGCTTGCACCAATGAATCGCCCAGTACTCTTTTGAAGCTCTGGGAAAGGTCAATGTCCTCTTCCATACCTTCTTCCAGACCTCCTTCACTCCCCTCACTCCAAGCCTCCTTCTCCATGTTATAAGCCATGGAATTGTATGTGCCGCGATGAAGGCTCGTGGGTGAGAGACTCAGCCTTCTCAAGTAAAGACACCGAGGGTCTGCAGAAAGTTAAAATAAATGCTTTCTCTTTTTTTTTTTTTTTTTTTTTTTTAAATTCTCCAGATGAGAAATGCCTCTGCTGGTCCCAGGCGAAACGCTAGTTAAATAGCGAAATTCGCGTACATCTGGGTTATAAAACGAGTGGGGGAAAGGGTCTGCAGTTCTCTCATTCGGAACGGAAATTTGAGCGCGAATCCGCGCTCCTGCGTATGCGCGCTCCGCGTTTGTTTTTAGGGTTGGTTGGGCTTGCTTCGCCTGCTACGCGAGCCCAACCACCCGAAACGCGATGCCATGCGGCCGCTGCCTGCGCCCTGCAGCGAGCGCTAGATCACTCGCGGGCTCGGCAGGCGGCCGCTCGGACAAAGAAACACCTTGGTCAAAACGAACGCGAATTCGCGTCTCGTCAGTCAAGATTGAAAATGCACAAACGCTACGGCGCTATGACCTTAATGCGCGCGCGCTCCTAACACGTTAAAATTGTCTATGTCAATACAGAAACAACAGCATTATTGATTATTCCTGCGTGTACTTATCTGTGGCTCCGCAGCAAAAAAGAAGAGGAAGGGACCCAGAGTTTCAGGGGTTTATAGTGAGGAAGATGGACTGATTGGACATTGAAAAAGAGGCTGGAGACTACTAGACAGAGAAGCCTCATGGGAAGAGTAGTTTATGATGTTTTGGAAAGATGATGTTTTCATATTTTCCTTTTTTTCTTTGTCATTCAAGTAAAAAAAAAAAAAAAAAAAAATGTTATAGATGAAAACAAAAGAAGATTTTAAAAGCTGTGGTTAGCAGTAATTAAAGAAGAATAAGCATAATGCTCGCCTCCGGTCTTGTCATAGAATCATCCAGCTAACCAGTCGTTAACAGACTGTACCCCTCGGGTTTACTATAAGTAATTTGAGAACATGTAAACAGTAGATATGCAAAAAGTTGGAATTTGTTCACAGTGGTGTGTTCATACAAAATTAAAGACCAAGGTCGTTGTCGTGGTCAAAAATTGTTTATCAACCCCATAATAATTTCTTATTGAGTCAGAGGTCAGCATTTTCTTGAATACATATAGGGCTCAATTGCCAATGCATTTCGGAGTCTAAGTACTCCTTATTCAGGGCGAAACCCTATTTGTGTGATTCACAACACCATGTTTGTCAAATTAGATCATTCAACAAAGTCAAAAGTGTACAGTTATTGTTAGTGCGGAAAGTCCATAATAACATACCATAATAAGTCCGGGTGCCACAGGTTGCTAGAAAATAAGAAAAGAAAAAAGACAGAAAACAAAAAATGTAATGAGATGTTTTAAACAGTGCTGTCTGTTCATGTACTCGTAAGCGTGAATTCACTTTATCTTAATATTGCATTCTAAATGCGAGACTGCATGTTGGTCAGACTTTATTAAAATGGCACTGTAAAAGATAGATAATAGGCTTGTTGATGAGTGCTGACTTTGTAAAGTATCTCTGACGATATCTATAAGGGGGAAGCGATCAATGCTTACCAGTATGCCTTTCAAGTTCAAAGAACCACTGTGACAATCGCGCGTGGTAGCACTTGCTGTTCAAGTAACTTTCTGAGTGGTCCAGGAAATAGTGCTTCAGCTTGTAGGAATCAAAGGAAAGGCTTGTGTGAGTGATATCATTGAAAATATGCCACTAGAATGAAGCCCCCAGGGGGTCTATTGTCACAAGCTTAGTAAGCCTCACCTCCTTTAGTCACACCAGATCATACATCGCAATCGCCTTTAAATGATCTGGGGTGCCTAGAAAACTATTCTAGGTGATGGAAGAGAAAGCATGAGCTTCCCCAATCGTGGTTAGAGGCCTGTGTTCCTATCCCCCAGCTTTCGAAAGTCCCCCACTAATGTTTTTGATAGCAAGCCCCAATCCTACGGCCCATCCCCATCGATTGCCCTGTTGGTCGCAAATTCCACAGACATATTTCCTTTAACTCCTACGGAGCAAGTCACCTTAATCGGGAGTCGATCCCTTGTCCCCCTCTCCTCACTCAGGCCATGCTATAACTCATCATGCCCACCCTCATTATCCAGAACTGGGGTTAGGTCGTAGCCCAACATTCTCAAACCATCTACTTATCTGAGGATGATTTTCACCACTAAGTTGGATTTAAATTCCAACTGCATAAGATCCAGCCTGTCATCCCTAGGAAAAAATACACTTTCTATATCTCCACAAGTTATAATTCTCAGCTGCAGGGTCTCATAGTAAGCAGAGAGCATTCCCTCTTTCAACACAACATTGCGATTAGGAGCTTCGATCCCCTCCAGTACAAACCTTTTGGGGAAGTCCAATGGCTGCTCACGACCATCCCTTTGACTCAAATTAGGCAGGTTTCTACCAATGGTAGCCCTCTTCCATTGGTAGACGAATGCCTAATTTGAGTCATAGGGGTCCCCCATCTGAGTTCAGGCCTATCCTCCCATTTAATCATGCTTAGATGGGCTGTAGTCAGTGCAGTCTGGTTGGGTTGGTCCCCTCAAGATTGGAGTATAGTGGCTCTCAGAATCGTGACCACAAACGAGGGGCACAGGGACCACATTTGTATTCAATCCTCTCTGAGCCGTGGCAGATGACTCGCCATTCACTTTTCCCCCAAGAGAGTGACATGTTCACAAGGACCCCTGACGACATCTGAATACAATAAAGTTTGCACTGCGGCCACATACTTCTCCAACACACACTTTGCTGATAATTCAGCGATTTACCCTGACCATGTAGAGCGTTCACATCCTGCCCAGCCAAGATCCGATAAAGCACATTATCTTTATGCACAAAAGCAGCGTTTATTGCCAGCTAATACTCAGCTGGCAGCTGGACAGATGTACTGGGAATAATGAAGGCGCTGATTGTCTGCGAATCAAATTTTCCCACGGTGTGAGCCCAAGGCTATTGGGGGATTCGAACCACAGGACACAGACACACCCTATCTACGGCAAAATCCTCCTCCTGACTCACATGGCATTGACTGAGGATATTTGGGTCTGGGGGGGCACTGTTTACTTATTTGAGGAAAGCCTACAGGCTTTGAAGGATTCCAGAATGGTCAGGTTTCTCAAAATCATTCTGGGCGAGTTTCTATTAAACCTTTTTCACCGGAGCTCCTTTGGGAGTCTTTTCGATGGCAGATCGAATATTTCTATGCTTATATTTTGCCTTTATCTCACCTGCTGCAGCTACCCCCTGCAATCCATTTCCTTCACAAACAGTGGTGCGGGGTTTAGAAGGCATGGACGGACATTCCACGCCCTGTGAAGCACTCACTGATGCGATCTCGATCTCCTCTAAGATATCTGGTAACACTGGAGAGACGTGATTAGCAACTCTCAGGGAGTCCAATTGCTCCTCTGGCCCTAAATCCAAAGAGAAGTGACTCTCCACAGAGTATGCCCGACACTTTGTGTGTTTTTATTTTGCTTTGTGTGTCTGCAACCTTCAGGCTGAGAAGTTAAGCTGTCCTCTGCTAATCTCACAGTTGCTGTGAATGGTGTCCTGGGCCCTTATGCATCCTCATGGCCCCTGACCTCCCACAACCAATTGCCTCAGCTCCTGTCTACCCTCAGAACTTACCTTGGCATACCCTCTACCCTGGAGGCTCTTCATCTGTGGCCCACCCATGAGCTCGGACACCCGAGCACTTACCCCTCTGCCCTCTTACTTGCTGCACTTGCACGTTCTGAATATTCACAAGGCATAGTAGATTTGTCCTTTTTCCTGCTCCTTCCACTGTTTTTAATATTGTGTGTTAATGTGTTTTACTCGCTTGTTCCCTCCCCTTGCCCTGTGGGCGCTTTGAAACAGTATTTTACTTGCTGTATAAGCACCCAACAAGCTAGCAATAAATACATAAACACATAAATAGAATGGTTTCTGAAGAGACGTCCCTAGTCTTCTTGACCCCTGGCATGAAATGTTGGTTGCTCTGGTTACATAGTTCAAAGAGAGTAACGCGGTTTGAGCATTTTGAACATCGTTATGATTGGATGGCACACCATGTTGTCTTAAGTTTATCAGAAGTGTCGATGTCCGACAATATTTGAAGAGTGTGGGCTACATTAACAAGACCCCCACAACTCCTCGAGGCCATTAAGCGACCCAGCAGGTTTTTTTTTTTACTGATTTTAGAAAAGGAGAGCGGTCAACATTCTCCTCTGCTTCAACATTTCGGATGATTTCCTCCTCTGTAATGGTAGATTGCTAAAGTTTCTTCCCGCTGA
This sequence comes from Ambystoma mexicanum, assembly GCF_040938575.1. Lineage (NCBI taxonomy): Eukaryota > Metazoa > Chordata > Amphibia > Caudata > Ambystomatidae > Ambystoma > Ambystoma mexicanum. The sequence goes on from NC_090937.1 coordinate 1,141,491,184, forward strand.
TCACCCACGTCCCGCTTTCCCAATAGAGTGACACCCCGCTGCACCATGTCTGCCTCATCTCCGTTCTACATGGACTTAACGTAGATGGTATTCTACGCTGAGTTTGTTTTGGCAATGTTCACCCTTAAACAGGCATGAGCAATGCTATCACTCCCTCCATCTCCCGGGGACTCGAGGAGGGGCAAGTCCCTTCACATAGCAAAAATGTGCTCATCAATTGGTATGTCAGGTACCTTAGATAGGCTTGTAAGGGCATACATTATGGAATAGAAGCGACACTAGATCGCTCAATGCTTATAGTCTATTGAATCTTTTAATAAGTTCTTCAGGACTGGGAAATAGAGAACTGGCCCCAGGAAAGTGTGTCACCTTGTGACTGTCTGCACAGTTAGCTAAGCACCAGACACACCCTGCCTTAATTCCAAGAGCTTCACAGCAAGTGACAAAGCAGCGAACAGCCAACAGCACTCTGCATGCACTCTTGTAGTGAGGGCACGCCATTCGGCACATTTAACCTCTTCCTGGCTGCTGGCGAGCAGGTCACTCCTCCACCAATAGTGAGGCTGCATAGTCTGTATAAGCAGCAACATAATTATCTGAGTTGCGGGATTCGCCAAGAACACAGAGCGGCAGAGGGGTACGAAGTCCCTCCACCAACACAGCCAACAGCACTCTGGATGCACTCTTGGAGCAAAAGGTTTATTATTGGGATTTGACCTGTTAATCAAAAAAATGTTGCCAATTTTTTATTTCCAATGCACTAACCAATTGTCATGTTTGATTTTTCTGTATTTGTTTTCTCTTTTTCCCCCACCCCAAAAATGGGTGTTCTTATTATTTCAAATGTAATCTTTTTCACCAATCGACGCATGCAATATATTTCTAACCATAACCGCTTGTAATAACTGTTTTTATTTAGTGCTTCATTATATAATCTGGTAGCAACTAATTCCTGTTTGAATGTGGTACATCTATTTCTCCCAATGTGCATAACATGTGTTGCAATGTGGTTGCTAACCTTTATTTATATGTTATGTCTATGTTTAACATGGATTCACTTCATTTTTACAAATAATGAAAAACAATAATTTTTCTTTTTGTGACATGAGCAATAACTTGTGCGGCAATTATCAGACTAAATTTGGATAATAAATGTCCCAGATATTGTCTAAAGAGCCGCGAGAGTGGTGCACGAAACACGTGTAGTGTCAGGATGCCAGAAAATGTACACTGTGCAAATTGATAAATACTCCCTTTGAAAATGCCAGAGAGAACAAAAAGCGTTATGTGTATAATTTGGCACTAATTCATGACAAATATTTAGGGAGGTGCTTTTAGAAACTAAGAAACCGTTGTATTCACATTACTTTTTTTCAAAGACGTAAGGGAACCGGCTTTTTCTCTTGGATATATTGCAACACCGTCCAGATTTCACAAGCCATTAGTGCAAGATACGAATGTACACATTTACATAGATGTTCTAGTAGTACATGTGAAATTGTACCAGGTCAAGTCTGCATGGACCTAATGAAGCATGAGAATAGTGATTGCATGCTGTGCAGTCATGATGCACCATATCGCCTGGTTACCTGGCCACCCGTTATGCATTTGGTATTGATTTATCTTGTAGGAGATGGGAAGGCCAATGTATAAAGAAAAGGAAAGATTGGGTTAGGCTTTCTGATGAAGAGATTGTTTCAGCTCTATTCCAAGACCATTGGGCCTCATTATGAATACGGCGGTGTGAGGAAAAAGGTGGTAATGCATTGCTACCACTGTATTATCGCTGCATTTCTGCACTGACATACTACAATTTTGGTGGCAAGGTGGAGGATTTTCCTACAGCAAAATGCTGGAAGTAAATTCTCCACCTTACCACCAAAAAAGACAACATTGGAAGAATTATTACTGGGGTTAATTCTGACGACATCCCAATGGAAACATACGACTACCCGCAGTAAATCCACTTGACCAAGTGGAGCTAACAGGAATCATGCTTGGCAGTATTTTGCTGGATTTACCACCGAAATACCACCAAACGTGAAATGAGTCCTCATAGATTGTCATCCCATTCCATTACACAATCTATTTCCCAATTGGATTGAGATGACCATTGAACACCTCTGTCTTTATCAAGATTAAGAATCCTATGGATTATAACGGGTTTAATACTGATTATGCTATCATCTAGGGATTTGCATTATATCATGTTTCAAGTTGTTTGATTTGTTTAAAAACCTTTAACACATAAACAGTAAAAAAATATTTTTGATGGTGTCTTCCATATTTATCATATTCAACAGAGAATCAACAGAGAATCAGAAACCTTAAAAGCTTCTTTTTGTATTAGCTAAAAATGAAATAATATGACACCTGAGAGCAGCCTTATAAAAGTCCCAATTGTTAACAACCGAGGTATCTCCATTTTTATATAATTCCAAAAAAATGTTTGGAATGTTTTAAAATATTCTACAAACGTATTATCGCATTATAGGGAATTATTAAATCTCCATCTATTAGACATATAGGGCTCGATTCATGGAATTATTTGCATGTAAAATCAATGATTTACATGACATTCTGCGTGCAAATCCCTGTTCGTTGATACATGGAATTGGCTGGGAAGGACTTTCCATAGACTTGCATGGCTTTCGCGCCAGCCTAACCATCTTTGTAAGCGACCGAGTGCCTTGCGCGAGACACCAAGCAGGGCGTGGGCTTGGCTTGCGCAGATGGTTAGGAAGGGGGCAGAACTCTGGAAATGGGGGATAACTTGTGAAAATGTGGGTGTTACGAAGGACGGCCCACAGCCAGTCAATCGCACGGCCACATTTGCGTGGAATGACACATATTCATGGACCCAACTGCACAACCTCTTCGCAGGGAAAAGGCAGGGCAAAGCCATCAATATCCACCAACTGAAGGCCAGTATACAGGCACTTTCGCATGGGACTCACTGCACGAAGGTGAGATCGCAAATCGGATTATGGGGTGTGTGCACGCAATCAAGATTCCGATCAAGTTAAGCGGTGTGCATAAGTAGCGTATCGGGGACAGGAGTGTTTTACGAGGGTTCACATGCATATTTACCGGCATATGTTACCATTTACATTGAGTGCTGCGCATGTTGATGGGGCTCTCTGTGTGTTTCGAGGGGACCCCACGCACCCCCACTGAAGTGCAGGCTTGGTGATGGGGGTTCACAGGCAATCTTTTCGAGGTGCATCATTTGCAAGTGGGCATGTCCTGGGTGTTCCACTCACAGCCTGTGCCTTGGGTGGTTCTGTGTGGATATTTCTATGAATATGAGGAGCATGCACATTTTCTTCTGCGTGATGGTTCATGCATAATCATTTTCGGCAAGCAGCATTTGCGGTTTCAATGCACCCTTTTCCATGAATCAGGACCATAGTGTTTAAGAGGAGGTTCGAGTGATATATTCAAAGGAGCATGGTCAGATTTGTAATAGATTCTGTATGTGAATCTAACAACTTATCAACCATAGATAGACCTACACTTATTGAATCAGTATGTGATAGTGCACGGTGTGGATGTGAGTGAATTTGATGTCACTAGGTTGGACTAATACCCATGCATTCACAAGGCATAGTTCAGAAATACATCTTAAAATGTTTTGTGATGTTTACTATTTTTGAAAATAAACTCAGATTTCCAGTCCTTATGTGGATCTATAATGTTGTTAAAATCACAACACACTGTTGGGATTCAAGTTCAAAGACCCAAACGTGAAAGAAAGTACAAGTTAAGGAAATCTCTCTAACATGCAACATGTACCCTGACGTGCAAGTTGCAAAAGGTTAACATGTCTGTTGTCCAATTAAAACTGGAGAAACTTAGATAATCCCATTATTAGATAATTGTCAAGAGGAAGTCATTAGCAAGGTAACAAGGAATAGGATATACCATAGGGCTGGGCATTGTTTAAATTCCTCTATATAGCAACAACCACCAACCAGCCAGTGAATTTGAATTTACATATATCTCGAAACAAAGTATGAAATGTGACAGCATTGCTTTTCCCTTTATACGCCACCATTCAATGATGCAATATTCCAAGGCACCCGGCTAAAAAATCTCTAAAGAAGACAGTATTCAAATAACCTCTATTTACAAGAGCAACTTTTTGGTTGAAACAAACGACAAAAGATCACTAAATCTGGACTATTATCCATTATTGATTCCGCATTTACGGCCGAGATCTACAAGAAATGTCTTTGACAAGCAGCACTTGCATACTCATAACGAGGAAATAAAGCAAAGAAAAGCAGGCATTAGAAAAGCATCAAGACTATCCTCAATAGTGCCAACAGTTCAAAACATCGACCACACATTGGCCTTAAAAAAACTATAAAAACTGGCTTAAATCGTCAAGATGGAGTCGCAATCAACAAAACGCTGAACTAATGCATGGGGTCATTTGCAAAAGAAATTCCAAAGACTTTTGGTCCATTGTTAAACAAAGAACAGCCCCGACAGCATCCGCAGTCTCATGTACCATCATTGAAGATGCTTGGATGAAACATTTTACTGAATTGTTCAAACAAGCCCCTACATTACCAGATAAAGGGGACAAACAAACTCTGGGTCCTTGGGTTATTCCATATGACTAGCCTAGCATCTTGAAAAAAATAAAGCAACTCAACAACTCCAGAGCACCCGGGCCCGATGGAATATCAAACATCCATCTAAAGCAAGACCCAGAACAATGGGCCTCTCTGATTTTTGAGATCTTCAACAGGTCCTTGGCCACCAGAAAAATACCCGGTTCATGGAAGACAGCCAACATCGTTCCAATCTACAACAAGGGCCCGAAGAACGACCCCACAAATCACAGACCTATAGCATTACTTGATGTTATCGGAAAACTATAGAAACCTGATCCTTGATGTATTTCAAGTGTGGCAAAAAGAGTCCAACACATCAGACCCTTTCCAATCTGGATTTGTAAAGCATCTAAAAACCTCAATCAACATCTTGATGATAAGCATACCAAAAGTAAAAGTCATGGAAAACCATCCTAAAATATTCATTGCTTCGATAGACCTGATCCAGGCGTTCGATCGTGTCAATAGGGGGAAACTTTGGACAAAATTAGAGAAGGCCAGATGTCCATCTACCATCCTTGACCCGATTAAAGCACTACACTCTGAAACTTCTATGAGAGTGAGCTTAAATTCTGAAGGCCTTCTATCCTCTTCCATACCGACAGCAAGGGGGGGTCAAGCAGGGCTGCCCTATGGCGCCTACCCTCTACAATGCTTATATGGCTGATATAAAGGACAATGGGGAAGCTAATGTCACCCAGTTGCTATATGCTGACGACATACTACTCATGGATCAGACAGCTATAGGCTTACAGCGCCAACTAAACAGCTTGGCATCGTACCTCAAAAAAAACGACTTTGATTTCAATCCCAGCAAACAAAGGTACTAGTCATTGAAAAGAACTACACAAAATCCAATGGAAAATCCCAGTGGTACATGAACTCGGAAAAGCTGGGAGTGGTCAAAAGTTTGATCTATTTGGGGGTCAAAATCTCACGGAGCTTCACCGAAGTAACGATGCAAGACATCTCTTCGCAAAAACCAAAACCCTCACCACCCAAGCGGGAATACTGGAAATAAAACTTGAAAAACTTTCATTACTTCCAGTAATACATTTTTTCAAAAGAAAGGTTATTCCGGCAATAACCTATGGGGCGGATGCTATGCCTCAATTACCGCCAATACTATAGACCAAACTTGAAGGTTTATTTGGTGGCAAGTTTTAAGACTTCCTGTTTCGACACCCATGGCCATAATCCGAAGAGAACTATGCCTGCCATCAACAAAATCCGTTGTAGAGAGAAATACACTACTCTTCCTGGGAAATATTCTACGACAACCGAGACCAAAAATTCTGGAAATACTCTATAGCGAACTAACTACTGGTAAAAGAAGAATCCTTAAAACTTGGGTTAAAAACCATCTTGACCTGTTAGTCAAAATCGGCAGCTCTCAAGGGCAGCTTGAATATATTCCAGATAAAGTTAAGGAGAAAATGAAAATCTGGGATTGGATTGTGACTCTGGACAGAGCCAATGAATATAAATCATCTATGGATCTCTTCTGGGATTCGCATAAGGTAAACAAGGTCAGAAAATATCAAAAAAAGTTTCCAAAGGGCTCCGAACAAGATTTTTGAGGGCTCGACTTAACCTTATGAAAACAAATGAAATACTACATCGGTGAAATCAATCAAAGTGCAACAGATGTTGTTTTTGCGAAAATCCTACTGCCGTTGAAACAGTCCACCATCTTCTCACACTCTGTACAGGGGCCACACATCTCAGGCTTATTTACAACCAACCATACAGGCTCCAACTGTCGACATTATCAGAAGAAGATTGGTGGTTCTGGTGTATGAGTGGGAGAACTATCCTTGCCCATAGCTACAGCTAAGTTCCTTCAGAGCCTCGACCTGGATGAAAAAAAATTCAAAGAACAATACATAAACTGGAAATTAAGAAATCCCTTCTCTACTTATCCAAGCAAAAGAAGAGTCACATTTTGTAAAAAATTGTCTAGTCACAATAAAATAAAAAAATAAAAAAATAATGATTTTGGAATTATTCCCTGCCGAGGCTGCATGTAATAAACTTCTGTTTTTTGCCTCACATGTACTTATTGGCATATTGGATTTTTTTTATATGCTTCAGGTTTTTGGGCCTATCTTACAGTACTAGAAAATTAGGGAGACCTCATTTCATTAAGAGTTGTTTTTAAATTAGACCAAAATGAAGGATGTAGGGTAGTAGGCCCATGAATATCCATTAACAAAATGACCTTGGAATTAATGGATAGTTTAATAAGAATACATCTACCCATATCATGAGTTTTACTGTATAGAACTTTACATCTAGGATTCTTATTAATTAAAATAATGACACCATTATTTTTTCCAACCTCACTTGTCACCAATTCCCCAACCAAAATGTCTTCAATTTAGCAGCCTCTATTGCTGATAGGTGCAGTTTTGTACGCAAAACCAAGGAAGGTTTGGCTCTATTGAGGTGAGATAAAACCTTTTCCCTTTTAACTGGAGTTTTGAGACCTTTCACATGCCACAAAATCCATTTCAAATCCATTTTAATAAGCAGAATACAAGAAGAAATACCTTGAATGAAGCATCAAATCCTGTGCAGTCACATACACTGATGAAAAGAGACAAAGGGAAAGATGGACAGATATAATATTAACTTGGATTCATCTTAACTTGCTGAAAAAAGAAAATACATATATTGCCAATAAAAGGGTGGCAAGATACAAAACCTATAGCCACCAAGACCCAAGTCAGCAATGAAATCTATTGAGGAGTTGGGAACCGGAGACAGTAGGACACATCCATCTGCATTGCAATCCTCCTTATTGGGCACTAACATATGATTCAAAGCTGGTTGTGCCTTACAATCTATGAAATATATTACTACATGCTCTATCAGTACATCCCAGTAGAAGTAGAGGGTCGCTGGGTGTCTGATGGCCTTAGCATATCCATATCCTCAATTTTTCAAGAAGCGATGAATTGCTTTAGGTCCCACTGATTTTCAAAAATGGATGTGTCCCCTCCTAGAGTTACTTTATTAGTGCCGGGATGCAGTACTGTTTGCTACAGCTTGTGTAATTCTAAAGAAAGACACCAAAGCATGATATCAGTGACACCAACCAAATAAAAGCAACAATGAAATCACCGCTTCTCAGTGATTCCTACCTTTATGGAACGGTAGTCAAATGTCGAAAAGATCAAGAATAAGTACAAGTTATGTACCTTTAGGGAAGAAAACAATATAGATAGGTAATTGATATTCAGCTCTAATAATCAAAATAAAACACTCATGTGACAATATATACAGTTCATACAGAACTTACCAAGTACTCATTGAATATAAGTTGAAGGATTCAAAGCACTACAATTTCCTACAAGCCGTCAAAAAATAAAAAATAAAAAATAAAAATAAATATTGTAAGAGAAGTGGGTTATCTCAAACCCTGGAACGGCTCCCTCTTCTTTTGATCCTGTAATCTGGACATTTGGAAAGGTTTGGGCTTCTCAGGTTTCAGGTGCATTGATATGATATGATATGATAGTTTATTTATATAGCGCCTATACACAATGTGTTTCAAAGAGCTTCAAGGCAAGGGAGGGAACCAAGGAAAATACAATGACATTCTTACAGGCCATGAACAGTAAGGATGTGAAATGAACTATCATACTCGGCTAAGACATAGATAAGGAAGGGAGGGGGAGAGTGGGAAGGAAATGGAAACAGACAGGCGACTACTGTACTAGGCCTGACAACATTTCTGGTAGAGCCGGAGAAAAACAAAAGGTGAGGGAGAGGGGTGCAGAAAGGGAAGGGAGGAACAAAACAAGCGACTATCGTACTAGGCCTGACAACGTTTCAGATATTGCTGGAGTGGGGGGCGAACAGTAAGGGGATGGGGGAGCGACAGACGAGGTTGCTATCATACTAAGTCCAGGGCAATTCTGATGCAGTAAGTGCATAGAAGAAAGTAGGGGGAGGAGGGGAGGAGATAGGAAAATGGAGAGGGGAGGAGAGGACAGAGAGTAACCAGTCAAAAAAGAGTGGAGAAGCAAGAGGGGTCTTAGCAGGAGTTTGGGTCCTGGATCCTCCTGGCAAAAAAAGCAGCAAGCAGGAAGGCATCAGGTGGGTGGGGCTTGCTAAGTGGTGAAAAAGAGTGGCAAGCAGGAAGGCACAAGGTGGGCTGGGCTTCTTAAGTGGTGAAAAAGAGCGGCAAGAAGGAAGGCGCCAGGTGGGCGGGGCTTGCTAACTGGTGAAAAAGAGCCGCAAGCAGGAAGGCACCAGGTGGGTGGGGCTTGCTAAGTGGTGAAAGAGCGGCAACCAGGAAGGCACCAGGTGGGCAGGGCTTAGGCCAGGTGACCTAGATCCACTTACACCTGCTCCCCTGCTGCAAAGGAAAAGAGGCTGGAGGGCTCCTTAAGTAGGGAAAAGAGTGGCAAGCAGGAAGGCACCCGGTGGGCAGGGCTTGCTAAGTGGTGAAAAAGAGCGGCAAGCAGAAGGCACCAGGTGGGTGGGGTTTGCTAAGTGGTGAAAAAGAGCAGCAACCAGGAAGGCACCAGATGGGTGAGGCTTAGGCCAGGTGACCTAGATCCACTTACACCTGCTCCCCAGCTGCTTGGGGAGCAGGCCTAAATTGTCATAAATTACATGGGGCCTTATCAGAGATTGGGCGCACTGGTAAAAATGTGGTGGAAATAGCATTACTGCCACATTACCGCTCCACCCAATCCCGGGTTTGGGTGGAAAGTTTGATATTTAACTCCAGCTTTGAGTTGGATGCAAATCTGGCCAATTTCCACCCATGTTCTGCCCCATAGGGTGCCATGGACTCTTAAAATAATTGCGAGTAACAGCATTGTTGCAACTTGAGTTGCGGTAACGCTATTTGGGTTGGGCGGTATGCCAGCACATTTACCGCTGTGATACCGCCCAACTTCTGATGAGGTCCATGATCATACAGTGTTTCCAACCAATGCATTGATTCCGGGAAACCACATTGAGCCTCATCTGATGCTTTGTGGCTGCTAGATCACTATGACACTCATGAGCAATGTCGACAATCTCCTACAGAAAACTAATGGGAATCAACATGCTAATTGACCTCTTATGAGTGTTCACTCCGTGGATTTAGATAATTCTTCCTTAACTTGCTTGAATGCTAACAGTTCAACTAATGCGATCCCTTTAAAATGATGAGTGCCCAGTGAAATGAAATACCATCTCCTGGACAAGGTGGGTTCTTTGTATGCTCAAAAATGAGAGAGGTTGTTATCTGTCCAGCCGGGAATGTTTGCGTCAGGTAGTTGATGTACTCCTGGCTTGTATCAGATGTCACAAGATGAAATCGGCTGGGTGAGATTCCTTTCCTGGCTTGTGAATGATGTGAAAATCATACTCTTGAAGGCTCAGGCCCCATCTTTCATTTTGCAAGGGCATCCTTCATCATGGCCTCCCATAAATGGTAATCAAACCTTGATTGTCTATTACTATCGTCAACGGTTTTCCAATAACAAAAATGTGGAAATGTTCACAGACCCTTATTACAGCAAACCCTTCTTTTTTCAGCTGGAAATAGGCTTGTTTCATATCAGTGAGATTCTTACTGGCATAAGCAATGACATGCCTTTACGATTCTCTACCTGGCTTGTGCTGAGCAAGTATGGCATACAGCCCTACTGGACTAGCGTCTATCGTCACCTCAGTACACAGAGACTTACCAAAGTATCAGCAGAAGCAATGCCTTGCTTTATATGTTAGAATGCTATATCACATTGAGAGGACCACAGGAAAGGTGCCCCTTATTTTGTAAGTTCCCGCAATAACGTGCTCCTAGCAGCAACATCCTTGATGTACTGACAGAAATAGCTGCCCATCCCCATATATTACTCAATATCACTGACACCTTTAGCAACAGGAATTTCTGAAATTGGTTTGATTTTGCTGGGTTCTGACCTCATGCGCGTTTGAGAATATATGTGCCCAAAAATGTAATTTGTGACTTGTGAAAGTCACACTTGTTTGTTGACGTTAAGAGTCAGTCCTGCTGACATTAAAGATGGACATACTTTTAACAGGGCTTGATCATTCTGCTCTAAAGTCATTCTAAATATCATGATGTCATCATTGTAGTTAAAACAGTAGCAGATGTATTTAATGACCTTTTAAATGCTCTCTTGAAATATCTCAGCAACAGATGAGATGCCAAAGCTAAGGCACTTATAGCAATATAGCCTCAAGTGTGTAGAAAATGTAATGATATATTCTGACGGAGGATCCAACTCTATTTGGTGGTACCCTTTGTAAAGTTTGAGTTTCGAGAATATTTGAACACATTTCAGCAGACGTATCATGTCATCTAGATGCATGCCTGTGTGTCTTTCCCTTTCTATATTTGTTGGCATATCTCATGTCTTCACAGAAGTGTATGTCATTGATAGCTATTTTTGGGCAGCTCCTCTATATGTGAGACCCATGCAGTTAGACGAGAGGACTAGTAAGTTGTGGATATCTCTTTCAACCTGTGCCTGAAGATGTATGGGGCTACAGATCCATCAAGGTGAAGCGTGATTGGTTTTCCCTTTAGACATTTTAGTCCTTGGACTAGTGAAAGGGACCTGGAGATGATATGATGTGGCTGTTTGATGGTGTACATGGTGACAGCTATATTATTTATTAAAGATTAAAGTGTTTGTGGTTAAATCAACAAAGTACAAATCAAAAAGGTACAAACCTTTAAACACTTCATAAAGTTACCCAAAATATACAAATATCAAGCTATTCTCTTCATCAGCAATGCATTAACATTTAAATATTACATTAATTTAATTCATATAAATCTGTCAAAATACTAAAAAGGATAAAAAGTGAAGTTTTCACATTTGCAGTTTTCTTAAAAATCACCTGCCATGTATAATACAGATTGTAACTTAAGTGTATATTCTGGCCTGAATGAATATATGTGCACTTTTGATCTTCTCTTATGTTATTTATACATTTAAATTCTTCGTAACCTTTACAACAAATGTCGGTTAAAATGGGGCAGCCTGTTAACAAATGTCTCGGATTCTCTATCTCCCGATGACATAATCAACAGTTTTTCTTGTCTCGGGATAGCAAGCCAGGCACTTAGGCGAGGCCAATTTGGCATTTGCTCTACATGTAGCTGCAATATAAATCTTCTCAAAATGGGATATCTTATCTTATGTTCACAATGTTGGTTGATCAACAGTAAAACTTTGTTTTACATAATCCATAAAAGATGATTTTTTCCCTACTTCACACAAGTTAATCTCTCTATCCCAAATTCCCACCTTCGTTTTTATTTATTTAGCTGCCACACCAGCAGTTATGGGGAAATCGATTCCGAAACCAATCATGTCAAAGAAGACCTATTATCCTCCAGCTTCGATCAGAGTTGAGGAGGAAAGGCCCATGGGAGCTTGCCAGATTCTAATCTCTAATTGAGTGAGCCACTTAACCTCATCATTACAGAACACCTCCATCGCATATAGGGCACTAGGTATTGTACAGCTGTTATAAATTCTAACCATATCCTCCAATGAGATCTATCCAATATGGTCAGCATATCTTCATATCACACTGAATTGTTAAATTACTTTACTAGTAAAATCAGAAGCCAATTGCTTAACACTAGGAGAATCTGTGAGGGGGACCCAGATGCACGCATTTCTTAACTATATCAGAGGTTTCTTCCTTAATTTTCCACCTAAAACTACTATATTTTCTTTTTGAATTGATGACCACGATTTTGGTCTTTTTTCGATTGATGAGCAGGTTACTAATTTCTGCATTCTCTTTTATAGTTGCAATACTCCTTTGTAAACCTAAGAGTCATATCAAATATAACCAAGTCATCCGCATAGGCTAACCACGCAGTGGCTTTGGTATTATTAGGAGGTGGACAATTCCTACATTTAACCAATTCACTGTCAAGATCCAAGATGTACAGACCAAAAGAATGGGTGCCAAAGTGCACCCCTGCTTAGGTCCGTGATTAGTAATAATGCTTTGACTAAGGATACCATCTTGACTAAGTGTAACCTGCATCGTAGTATTGGTGTACCTACTTTTGAGGAAATACTGTATCTGGGGATGAAGACCGATACCCTTCATTTTCTGCCATAGAATGTTTCGATCAACCAAGCCAAACGCCTTGCTATATTCTATGAAACACATGTACAGTGTGGTCAATCTGTTTGCCTTGGCCTTACAAATATGGTACAACAATGTCCATAGACCAGTAAAGATGCCCACTCCCTTATGGATACCAACCCGCTAGATACTCAAGATCTTACATTCTTTAACCCAACTGTTAAGGTGATCAAGCAAGAAGGAGGACCATATCTTGGACATGTTATCCACCATAGCTAATAGACGATAGTTGTCAGGGATTTTCCTAGCCCCATTCTTGTGAATAGCAATGAAGATCGACTTCTTCCAACTCTGAGGTATGATTCCAGTCTTAGTTACAAAGATGAACATCTTACATGGTACAATTTCCGAGTTATAGGGATCGTTCTTTATTACCACATTCGCTAGGCCATCCGGTCCAGGATCCTGAGAGGTCTTAAGACATTTTATTTTACATTCCAAGTCCTCTAAAGTAATACCCAATGGGCCTTCTCCTACCAGATGTTCATAGTAGGAGGGAACCTATGATTCCTTGGAATCTCTAAAATACCAGGATTGTAAATAATTAACCCAGGTGTATTCCTACATCGTATTCATTTCTCTTTTTATGTGAACCAGGGATGAATACCATTTGATAAGTGACCTGAATTTCTTAGGGTCTGGATATCCAAGCTCATTAAATATAATCTGCCAACAGGCAGATAGCATGGGACTCTTATGCGCCCAGATACAGTTCTTATAAATTGTCTTTAGATGGGCAATCTCTCTGCTGTTTTCCTGCTGGGATGTTGCTTTGTGTCTAGTATTTTTAATAAACTTATTCAGTTGTTTTTTCCTACTGGCAATTGCCATATTATTCATCCCAGCATCACAAGTTCTTCGGTAATGGTGTTTCCCCAATCCAAGGACCATGTTACAGATGATATAATTAATTACACATTCTTATGCAAGGATTTTAACAATAGTTAACAACTTTGCTTCCAGGATGTTTCCAGAAAGCATTAAATGTAATAACGTTATTTTCTGTCCATATCACATGGTTAGCAGCATTAGTTAATTAAAAGTCCAGTTTCAACATCCCACCCACTTTGATCTTCTTCAAATCCATGGCAAACTATATATCTTATGGTCGCTAAGCTCTGTGTCAATCAGCTGAAACCATGTGACCTTATCAATTAACTTTTTTGATAACATAATAGTCTATCAGTGAGTGGATATTCCTATTAGTGCAGGTAGAAGAATGATCATTTGCCCCATTCAGAGTCTCCACCAAAAAGATAAAGGGCCTGAATCATGGAATTAGCTGTGCGAAAAATCGGGACTTTGCATGCCATTCTGCGTGCAAAACCCTGTTTGTCGATACTTGGAACCGACTGTGCAGAATGTTTCTGAGACTTAAGTGGACTTTGCACAGGTCTGGTTGGCCTCTGTGAGCAGTCAAGCGCCTTGCACGCACCACTTCGCAGAATGTGGGTTGGGCCCATGCAGAGTCCAAAATAGGAGGCCGAACATGCAAAATTAGCAAGAACAAGCGAAAATGTGGGCGTGCTGAAGGACGACCTGCCGCAAGATGATCGCACATCCACAACTGCGCAGACAACAAATTGTAGTCACGGATCTGACCGTGCAACTTCACATTGGGGAAATGTCCTTGCAAAGCTCCCAATCTAACTGCCAACCGAAGGCAGACGTACAGACACTTGCACATAGGAATCACTGTGCAGAGATAAGATGGAATGTTGGATTTAGGGGTGAGTGCACGCAGTCGGGGTTATGGTCGGACTTAGGGGGGGGCGAATGCAGTGTAAAGGGGTACAGGCATAGTTTACAGGGGTTTGCACACAGATTCACTGTGATATTACTCAAGTAACAGAACATGGTTGCGCAGTGGGTTCAGAGTTCAGCCGATCACCTTATCATGGTCTGGGAGGTTACCTTCGCTCACCACTGCACTGCGGCACCTTATCTCAGCACCCAACTATGGGCTCTGGGTGATCTGGATGCTGGACACAATTCTCACATAACTTTTCTCCGAGACGCCGTCCCTCACTACATCCGTCCGTCATCACTCTAACTGGATATACGAGGAAAGAGTCAAAGCACTCTAGCCGCACTGCTCAGCATCACACGTTCATGCTGCAGCCATTTATGACACCTGGCAGGTTTAGTTTAGTGGACTTTACGTGGCAGCTGTATACATTGCTATCACTGTCGAGCGCCCTAGCAGATTACCCCCTGTAATTTCACCTTGCAGAACATGAACTTCGGAGTGTAGCTTCTTCTTTGTATAGAAGCACAGTTTGGAATGTTGCCTGATTTACCACAGGACCTTTCAAAGCCCACTGCAACACCTAGGTTTTGATGGACACCAATGCAGGTTGATTGTTCATCTTCTTGAACTCGGATAGGCACATTATGTTTACAGTAGCTCCGATGTCGATGAGAAATTTAGCAGTATGATTCTCCTACTAGTACTTTCATGTCACACCCTGCATAATCAACCAACTACAATATTATGTAATTTTGCTCTTCAGAGTCAATGTTTGCAGCTGAAGGGGGTCTCTCGTTCATGCTGCAGACATAGCTTGTGGATTCTCATTTGGGATGCAGATCTCACTTCGCAGGTGCAGAAATGCACATGTTGGTCAAATTGTTTTCTTTGTCACAATTGCTGTATCTCTGTCCTATGGCAGTACAGGTACCTTTGTGAGGTAAAGATTGTCCACATCTGTAACACATGCCTCATGATGGATATCCTCTGTGTTCATATTCACTTTGTACTTGCCTTTTGAGGGCTGAGAGATTGGAAATATCACCTCAACTTTGATGTCCTTTCCGGCTTCTATTTGAGAGGCTTGTGAACATGCCTTTGCCTCTGTCCTTGCCAAGGTGAGAATGGCAGCCAAACGGAGAGGTTCCTTCAGTACGTTTTTGTGACATGACAACAGACACCCTCCAGTCTCCTTGCAAAAATGCATATAAATCCTCCTTGATTCTGACAGGTAGTTTTGAACGTTTGTCTTTCATGATCAATGTTCCTTTGTGGGTCACAATATGCACTGAGGCACTCTTTTAGCCCTTTACAGGTGCCATTTGATCAGGTGGTAGAGTGGGAATTATATCTTCTGCTTCGACTCCTACTAGGTTGAGTAACAGTTGTCTGGCAAATCTATGGGATGAATTCTTATTGTTTTCTCCAAGCGTCGTATCCACCTTTCCCACTAAGGTCCTAATGCTTGGGTTCAGACCTGTCAAAATCTAGCAGGTGGTGGTAAGCAGCTGCCCCCGATTGTTAGGTTCCAGATATGTCTACGTCAGGCATGTTTGATAATATTTCCTTGAAGTGTTGAAGAGTCCGAATGCACGGGTCAAGTGTTGCTCACTAGCTATATGAGCAGACAACACTTACAGTTCATTTCAACACACACTTTAAATGTTACTTGAACTATATGCCCTGCAATTCACTCTCTGTAGAGCCGCAAGTTGAACTTCTGTCCCAGACATAAGGGGAATTTGAAGTGTGCATGCTTGCTTGAATCATGTAAATGAACATGCGCACAGATAGAATCCCTCAATTTGATTCTTTTTTTTTAACTTATCTTCAGTATTTCATGTGCAGGCAACCTGCAATTCACTCTCTGTAGAGCCGCAAGTTGCATTTCTGTCCCGGACATAAGGGGAATTTGAAGTGTGCATGCTTGCTTGAATCATGTAAATGAACATGCGCACAGATAGAATCCCTCAATTTGATTCTTTTTTTTTAACTTATCTTCAGTATTTCATGTGCAGGCAACCTGCAATTCACTCTCTGTAGAGCCGCAAGTTGCACTTCTGTCCCAGACATAAGGGGAATTTGAAGTGTGCATGCTTGCTTGAATCATGTAAATGAACATGCGCACAGATAGAATCCCTCAATTTGATTCTTTTTTTTAACTTATCTTCAGTATTTCATGTGCAGGCAACCATTCCTCATTGTCATATACCTGTTGGAAGCACACGTTAAGAAAGAGCAGCAGACACAGACATGTATACAGAAAGAACAGACATGGAGCTGCACGTTTGCAGGACCTCCTTAAACCTTTTTCATGTGAACTAGCACTCGCACATCACTTCTCCTACGACCGCCCCATATCTCTACTGGATATGTACCACTGACAATGCATGTATGTAATTCTACAGCACATCCTTAACCCCTTCTGGCAGGACATGACAGCATGCAGCATAGGTAGTTTAGGTGTTTGCAGGTGTGATGAGTGTTGAATACTGGTAAGTCTTCTGTTAGGGAGAATTCTCCAAAATGGCTAATTTCCCTAACCTACTGAGTCCCTCAGCAGCTTTGCTGGATTTCTAGGATTTATTTTATTCACCTGGTAAGAGTGTGAGCCTTTTTTCCCACTCTTACATGTGTTTTGCTGTGTGTGTTTAACATGTTTGTGTTCATAGACTGTGGAGCTTTACCTACTCCATAGGCAGCATCTTTTTACTGTGTGTTACACAGCACTTTTAGTGCAGTGACACAGGGTTGCCTTTTTTCAGACTTCCCACTCAAACTCAATTTTCTGGGACTGACTACTGTCTCCCAGAACCTGTAAAGTTGCCATTGACTTTATCAGTCTTTTTAAATTCACAGACCCAGCACAAACTATCTTACGTAGAGTTCTGGAAAGGGTTAATATTTATCCCTTTTTGTCTGTTTCTCATGGAACATTATTTCGTTCCATTTTCATTAAGATTTGGCTGGTGGCAGTGGTAACTACCCTATTTTTCCTATCGCTGTTATTTTAAATATTCTTGGTATTGTTTTAGGCTATCTTAGTAGCCTCGAACTTAAACCCGCTAGACCATATACGTTTTTAGACGGTTCCGGCAGGGTTTAGTCGCCATTTCTTTTTGTGAAAGTCTTTCTCCTGTTTTTCTCTGCACGCCAAACCAGGTTTCTTTGTTCGCCGACCTTTGGCAGGCTTCTGCACAGAAGTCCTCCTTAGGCGCCTGAATTTCTGAGGGGGACAGGATGTGAGGGAGGGGTTTGAGACTCCCTGCACTGGGTCTCCTTAGAGACCCATGGCGCACTCTGGTATGATTGGCTGTGGTGACTGTCCCAGTGGGACAGCCACCCTGCTGTGTGATTGACAGCCAGGCTGTGTGAATGGGGGAAAACTGCATAAAAAGCAGGTCTCGGGGGCTGAGAAGGCAGAGTCTCCACTGGATCGAGAGAACGGAAGAGAAGCTGACAGAAAAGGACCTCTATCACGACTGAACCTCCCGGTGAAGCCCTGCTGCCGGTCCGAATCTTCCAACTTCGATGACAGGGAAGATCTGCAAAGAATCTTCTCCCCTTGAGCTGGTGGGAACAACCAGTTTGCCAAACTGCAAGCCAGGCCTCCCTCCTCTGATCGAATTAGCTGTGCACCACTACAGTGAACCGGATAGCCAGGAGGAACGGACACTGCATGGGTTTTAAGGAGGGCACAGTTTATTTGTCGCTTTGCTCCGCTGCTGGTTTCTTCCCTAACAGTGCAGGACCCTCGAGTTTCCTCCTTCTTGTCAGTCCAACAATCACTTCAGGATCCGTGAGCCTGCAGGGCCCGCCAGGAACGTCCGCCTCAGCTACAGCATTTTTCTGCTCTAAAGGTACTGTGCTAACCCGGTTGTTCGTTTCGTCCGACCGCGGTGAAAGTGTGTAAAATCTTTCACCAATCCGAGGGCTTGTCCTTCTCTATTCTTTAAAGTAAATTTTTCATCCAATCAACTTCGTTCTGAACTCTTGGCAAAGACTTAACAACGAACTACCCTGAACTTTGTGATCCTCTGCAAAGACTTTGGTCCATTGACTTTAGTACTGGCCTCTTGATTTGATTTCCTCACTCTAGTTCCTGTTTCTAGATTGCCCTGCTTACTTACTTGTTGGTGTTGCTCAACTTCTGTCTAACTTTGTTTTTCCCTCCCTTTTTATTGCTGGAGTGCCATTTTGCTCACACTTCATTTTGACCCTAACTTGTCCAGAATCTATTGGGTGTGGTGTAGTGTGTTAGAAGCGTGATCTTTCAACTGCTTGATAATAGTGACATGTTTAATAACTGATGTGTAAATAAATGTAGATTCTTTTACTCAGAAACCTTGAGTCAGTGTTTGTTTAAATCATAGCAATTGCCGTCCTTTGTGTAACTATTGATACTGCTCACTTTACTCTTGAGATAAGTCTGGCTGCTCAACCATCACTACAACTTTACTGTGTAGTACAGGCTTGTACCAAAAGTGAATTTGTACTGTCACGTGTAGTCGTAATTGTGTGTGGTGTTCCCAAAGGGTACTGCATATAATTCTGCTTAACACCTTCTCACGCCGTATATGATTGAAGATAGCTGGGGCTGATATGCTGTTTCGAGATGATAGAATATCAGTGAGCAACTGTGAAATGTTAGATAGAATAGATTTCTACCACAGTAGACCAGTGTGGTTTACCTACTGTCTGATCCCAAGTAGATAAGTGCATACCTGAATGCAAAAGCAAATCTGACAACACAGGTAGCACACCAGCGTACCTGGCCGCTAAGCTCCACATATCTGGTGGCACACGCTCCTCATGCAGCACATTGACCAACTGGCTTGAATCATAACTCGTCCGCAAAAAGATATGATGACTCTTGCAGAGTCAACATTCATCCCCGGCCTAAATTTTCCTCCGATTTGACCAGATAAAGGCAACTGCTACTTGATCTTGGCCCTGGTGGTGGTATCCTGGGGGTGGATCACATGGGAGGAGATGGCTGTCAGAGAGAAGTGGTGACTCCTTTACGAGGACGCTGTATTCTTCTCTATCAGGTGAAAAAGCCTCTTTAATGTGAGAGTCACTAATGGCATGTTGTCATTATTCAGAACCCATCAGTGGTAACACTTTGAAAACTCCTTTTGTTAAACATTCAAAGCAAAACAATTGTCACTCTCCATGTCCACGTAACACCCCTAAATCACCTTTACCTTCTGCTGTTTATTATGGTTGTTATTTAAACAAATGTATCAAGCAATTCAACTTAAAAAGGTTTAAAATTACTTTGGACTCCAGGTCCCCGAAAGCCTCCAGTACTGAGACAAAGAAGAGTCAATGAGATGTCAATTTGAGTAACCTTGGGACAAGCATTGCCAAAAGCCAAGAGCTGAAGCAGAAGAGATTGGCAGATAGAACTTGAACAGCACCCATATATGGGATGCCAATACGGGGGAAGTTGGGTCCAGTAATACCAGAAGCCAATCAGGTATAAACAGTGAAGACGTGCAACTGGGTTATACTTGGAAGAAAAGGGAACATGGTGAAAGATACACATCAGGCTGTGAGCCCTTTTTTGAAAACAGATACCTGGCAAGGGAGTACAGCAGAATATCTAGAGATTCAGTTGAGAAATTCCTGGCAGGAGAATATACCAGGAAATCATATTCTTTTAACAGAGTTGTGAAAGAGATACTTTATTATTTGAAGCACTGGTTGAAGGTAAACAGATTTTTCCCTTGTATGAAATCAAGAATAATTCAAAGTCTGTTAATTCCCTCCTCAGGGGATCCCCCCATCTGGCTTTAGCTGCAAATAACAAAAGGGTGAGAGGTTGTTTAGGCCCAGGGCCTCCTCCAGCTCCTTTAAGGACATGAAAGTTCCTCCCACCAGCAGTAGTCAAGCCCTACTAAGACCAGCCTCATACCACTGTTGGAATGCAAGTGGATCGTCTATCCCATCCCTAAGCGGGGGAGTCAAAATGCAGCTCAGAGGTGAGGGCCATGTAGTGAGCCATCTATAGTCACCACCCTCCTTCCATACTGACCTTAAAACGGCAAACACAGGATGTCACAAGACCCTACCTGGGATGCGTGTTTTGGGGGCCCATAACCGCTCATCCAATGTGACTGGGGATAAAACCTCATTATCCATTGCCACCCATTGCTTTCCCGTGCCCGGAGTAAAGTGATAAAAAAAAATTCTTAACTGAGAAGCCCTATAGTATATCTCTAGGTCCGGGAGCCCCACTTCCCTTTCCACTTTTGGCCTCGTCAATACCTCATAGGAAATTCAGTGCTTTTTACCAGCCCAAAGGTAGCGTAGCAGGGCCTGTTTAACCTCCACCAGGAACGGCTTTGGTATTTGTTTTGGGAACATTTGAAACAAAAACAGGAATTTGGGGAGGATTACCATTTTTATTGAATTGAGATGCGCCATCCATGTGAGTCCCGACCCCGTCCACCCCTAAATATCTCGCTTCACAGCCACCCATAAAGGGAGCTCATCCAATGTGACTGGGGATAAAACCTCATTATCCATTGCCACCCATTGCTTTCCCGTGCCCGGAGTAAAGTGATAAAAAAAAATTCTTAACTGAGAAGCCCTATAGTATATCTCTAGGTCCGGGAGCCCCACTTCCCTTTCCACTTTTGGCCTCGTCAATACCTCATAGGAAATTCAGTGCTTTTTACCCGCCCAAAGGTAGCGTAGCAGGGCCTGTTTAACCTCCACCAGGAACGGCTTTGGTATTTGTTTTGGGAACATTTGAAAGAAAAACAGGAATTTGGGGAGGATTACCATTTTTATTGAATTGAGATGCGCCATCCATGTGAGTCCCGACCCCGTCCACCCCTAAATATCTCGCTTCACAGCCACCCATAAAGGGAGGAAGTTACTGGTGAAGCGGTCTCCAGGGTTCTGCATCACCTGAATCCCAAGATAGCACAACCTGTCTCTCCCTATTCGAAATGGGAGCCCCTCAACATATTTCCCTTCCGCCTCCGATAGGTTTCCTGCCACGAACGCCACTGATTTCCCCAGATTAACCATATAGCCTGACAAATTTCCATACTGTACCAAACTATGCAGCACACGTGGTACCGACTTGGATGGGTTGGTCACATATAGCAACACATTGTCCGCCAAGAGGCAGATCTTACAATACGTGTTCCCCACCCTTAACCCACTGCCCCTCCTCTTCCCGGATAGATACCGCCCACCGTTCCATCACCAGTGCGTATATGAGTGGAGAGAGGGGGCATCCCTGTCTTGTGCCGCTCGCCAATGGGAATGACCCTGATTCATTACCATTAACCACTACCCTTGTCGAGGGGACGGAGTATAGGGCCGACATCCAGCCTAACCATCTCGGACCAAGCCCCAGAGATGCAAAAATTTCCCCCATGAAAGCCCAGTTCACCCTGTCAAAGGCCTTTTCGGCATTCAAAGATAGCAGAAGAGCCCCTTCTTCCGGCACCGCCATTGAATTCAGCACATTGGATGGTCTTTCGAAATCTATCTGCTCCCTGTCTGTTTAACACAAATCTTGCTTGGTCCGGATGGACCAGCCGGGGAAGATATCTTTCCAGCAGCGTTGCCAGGATTCTGGCAAAGATCTTTGCGTCTATATTTCGGAGGGAGATAGGACTATCTTAACCACATTCTGCCGGGTCCTTCCCCGGTTTGGGTATCACAGCAATCAGGGCCTGGAGGAATGCCGGTGGTATCGTATCCCTCCGCTTGATCTGGTTAAACAATTTGGCCATTGGTTTTGCCAGGATAGATTGAGGTTGTTTAAAAAAATCGGCGCCTTTCCTGTCCTTAGTCTTTTAATCACTCCCTTCACCTCTTCTTCAGAAATCTACCCCTCCAAGGCCTCTCGTTTTGAATCTTTGAGTCTCGGAAGGGGGTGCCCCTCCATGTAATTGTGGATATCTTTTATTAAATCACCCTCCTGTTTGGTGTACAGTTCCTTGTAGAAATCTGCAAAGCATTACGCTACACTCGCCCCCTCCTTACACATCCTCCCCCTTTTGTCTCAGATGCCTCCCACCCTCCATTCCATCCTATTGCCTCTGGTTCTATGCTCCAACAGGGTCCCCACTTTGTATCCCCTTTCGCAGTACCTCTGCCCCGTGCACCTCAACTTTTTAATCACCTCCCCAATAAAGACTGTATGCAGAGGCTGTCTTTTCTCGCGCATTTCCCCCATGAGAATCTCTCGATTCTCATCCTTGCGGGTAAGCCCTGCCCTCATAGCCCTCAATTCCTCACAAAGTCGGCTCTCAATTAGTGCCATTTCCCATTTCGTCCGTGACCCCTTCGCGATAAGGAGGCCCCGGAAGGTGGCCTTAGCTGCTTCCCATACTACCGTCATCTCAGTTTCCCCAGTGTTGTTAGTCACAAAATAGGCTTCCATTTCTTTCCTCAGGAATTCCTTAAATACTTGGTCCTTCATTAGGTCATCATTGCAACGCCACCTGTAATTTTTTCGTGGCCCTCGACATTCGCCAATCCACTACCAATAGCTCATGGTCCGACCAGGTAATGGCTTTTACGCTCGGGACACCCACCTCCCCCCGTCCCTCCTCCGATATCAATAAGAGGTCAAATCTTGTGTACGTCTGATGCGGGGGGAAAAGAAAGTATAACCTCCCGGGCTGTGACACGACTTCCGCCACACGTCAACCCAGTAAAATTCTCGCAAGAGGTCCCTCATGGCCAGGTTATCCTCAGTTGGTTCTTTCACCCCAGGCCCCTTTTCCCGACCACCAATCTAGTCGGGGTTCTACTATAAGGTTAAAGTCTCCGCCCAGGACCATAGCTCCTTCTGCTCACTCATCCATTACCCCAAACACCCTGCGCAGAAACTTTATCTGGCCCATATTGGGCATGTAGAGAGTGGCCAGGGTGATACGCATACCCTCGAATGTTCTCTTAATCCCCAGGAACCATCCTCCAAAGCCCCTTTTTGTCTCAACCTCTGTGAGGTGTAGTGATTTACCCAAGAGTATTCCCACCCCTTCCTTTTTGGAGGATTTATGGGAGGCCCAACACCCCGCCTATAATGTGTTTCTTTTAGGAAAAGGACCACCGATTTCTGTTTACGGAACATGTTGCTGTTAAGAGACAGTTTGTTTTGCGAATCCAGGCCCTTAACGTTCAGCGTACCCACTGTCCTTCAACCATTGTCGTCGCTAACCCTGTCATCCAAGATTCCCATCTGTCTCCCTCGGCTCAAGGCGTCGGTAACCTGAGGGTCCATGGCTTGACCCGTCTATCCCCTTCCCTTTTACTCCCGCCCACACCCCATCACCCCCAACCCTCCCAACACCTCGCCTCCCTCTCCACTCTCCTTCCCCTCCCCACCCGCCCTCCCACCCCCTCCCCTTTGAGGCATCCATCTCCATTTCCCAGAGTCACTGGGATTGATTGATGAACCATCAGCGGCTTGTCCCCTGCACCAGGTTTATTGTTTAGAGGAGATCCCTCTCCCCGCCTCCGAATAAAAACCGTCACATTCGGTGTGTCTCAGGTGCCTTGAATAGGAGCCCCCATACACATCCCCTCTGGTCCCCACCTCCCCCACACAGGGTAACATCTGTTAACTCTTTGATCCATCTCACACACAACAGGCTCAATCATCCAAACAGCGCATCGCCAAACTCGGCGATATAAACATCAACATAGAAGAAGAAAAGAACAAGCCAACCATGGCAACCGGCCCTGGCAGGGCCCCATACCTCAGTTCTTTGGGTCCCCACGGGGACAGTAGAGGGCACCTTAATGCATAGGCCACTGGCAATGCAGTCTCATCTCACTTTTAATGCCCCCCAATGGTGGCAGAGCATGTTTAGTTTTTGGGAGTTTCCAAGTCCCAGACCTCAGGTGGGGTCCAGATTTTCCTCGGCCCGCTCCATCGAGGGGCCTGTACGGCCTCCAACCAGGTAATCCGTGACTCTCCGGATGCACTCCTCTGCCACAAGGTGATGCCTCTCCCCCTGCCATTCAAAAGCCAAATAGAATGGGTGCCCCCAGCGGTATCTTACCCCCTTCTATTGTAGCCACTTGGTGAGGGCACCACATTTTTTCCTCATCAGTAGCATAAGGGCAGAGAGATCCTGGAAAATGGCAACTCTGGCGTCTCCATATTGTATTTCCCAAAGGTTCTTAGCCTTCTCCAGGACCCGGGCCTTGTCCCTATAGTAGTGTAGCCGTGCCAGCACTGAACGTGGGCCTCTCCCTCCTCTCTCCTCCCCCCACCCGGTGGACTATCATGACCTCCTCTCCAGCGTCTGCTCCAAGGATGATCCAAATTATGTCATGCACCTTGCATTCCAGGCCCGATGGGGTCTCGCTTTCTGTTTCCACCAATCCAAAGAGGCGCAGATTATTTCTCCGCTTGCGATTCTCCATGTCGTCCACTTTGAGGCGGAGCTTCTCTTCCCTACGTTGCGCCTCCATGAATCTTGCCTCCATCTGTGTCTCCAGGATTCTTGTGGACATTTGGTTGTTCTCGACGCCGTCCATTTGATCTTCCAGCGTGGACACTTTTGCCGTCAGGTTGGCCAATTTAGCCCCCATGTCCGTTCTCATCCCCCTTATCTCCTCCAAGATCATTTGGATGTTCTTCTGCATGGTGCCCAGGTCTGCCGCCGCCCGGGGAGTGCCCCGGACTCCATTTCTGCTCCTCTCTCCTGGAACTGGTATCCTGCCAAGGCCTCTTTCCAGCTCATAGGTTGCCCGGCTCTGTCAGGTGTTTGTAGTTCAATCCCACAGGGTAGCGGGCCAGTCTCTCAGGGCACCCCTCAGCGGCCGCAGATGGCAAGGTTTGTTGCTGAAGGAGTGGGGGGCTGCCGCTGTGAGAATAGAAGGGACCCCCTGAGACCGTGAGACCTCCTCTGCCAATATTATTCCTGTGAAGCAGGTCCCCTCCAACCCCTAACCCCCACCTTGAGTGTTCACACCCCCGGTCTAGGCGCCCAGATCCCCTCTTACGGACGATGGGGAGGTCAATGTAGACAAAATCACTGCTCTGGTGCCTGTTTTGCTCCTGCTCCACCATGCCACCCCGAAGGGGTCACCCCTTATTGCTGCAAGGCCAACATCCACTTCAGAGCATAGCGTCCAAGTTGTCCAGCGTGTGACGCTGAGTATTGCAGTGAACCTTGTATGTCCCTCCAATGGTCCCTGGGCAAAGGGTCACCTTCAGCTTAGTTCCCTCATTGATATAACTCCTGCCGCACTGGCATGACCGGTTGAGTCGTGCGTATCCGTGTCACCCTTTTACTAAGTGCCTTTACATCTCCATACTTCGTTACACAGTCAGTAGTCCCTCATGCAGCTTACTTCACTGCCCTGGGGTCTCCCTTTAGACCATTCACAGGATATAGGCTAGCCCCCCGTTGTTCATGCCACTAGGAAGGTGGGGTGCTCACAGCCTATAGGCCATTCCCTTGGGTGTAAAGGCCCCTTTCAAGCCGCCTCCCCAAGCAATCTGCCGATGGCCTCCTCTGCAGCTTACCCTCGGGCACTTTCCCACGACACTCCAGTTCCAGTACCCACACGCAGCTTACTTTGTTGCCCTGAGGTCGCTTTTCAAAGTGTTCTTGTGGTGCAGGCGAGCCCCATGTTGTTTGTGCCACTGTGGGGTGGGGGGCATCTGCCACATGTAGGCTGTTCCTTCCACTATCGGGGCCCATCCAGGCCATTTCCCCGAGTAATCTGGCAGTGATCACCTCTACAGCTTGGCCTCGGGCACGCTCCTGCAATGTCCCAAGCCAGAGGGATCACCTCCTTTGGTGTTGGCGTCTCTGTGTTGCTGTCGTGCTGCAGGAATCCTCCAGCCCCCGGGGGGATGATCAGTGGTGCCAGGGCCGGGGTGCAGCCCCCCACCTCGTTACCCTCCCTGGGTCTGGCATCTGGGAGCTGGGAGTGGGCCCACACACACCCGTGGCGTGGGCGGAGCGGGCGGGATGAATCCGCCTCCCAGGCAGCCCCGCCCGCCGTATGAATCTCCTCCGATCTCCGGTGGTGCCGACCAGCACCCGTGTTTTAGCTCCTCCAGCCCACTCCTTGAGCATCTTGTCTCTCAATTCAGAAAAGGCATTTGAATCAGTGGAGTGGGGATTCATGTGTGGTCTACTAGAGAGGGTTGGATTTGGTCTGTAGATTGTAATCACAGGCCATGGTCAGACTAACTGGAATAATTTCATGCATATTTCAGTTGTGGAGGTATAGAAGGCATGACTGGCTGCTGTTGCCACTCCTTTCCATTCTAGTGTTGGAACCTCTGCTGGAGGACCTACTTTTGGGCAGCTTTGGTAGCCCATGGAGTACAGAAGAGTACATTTCTCTTTAGACTGATTATATTTTGATATATCTTGCATTGTATGGGGGTCAATTGATCATGAGTTGAGGTTGTCAACAAATAATCAGTGAATAGAGACTCAATTTCAAGTTGCCGTGAGGATGTGATTTGTGCAATGTCAAACCTTACTCTTCCAAGAACATCGCCCCAAACACTGATCCCTCATTCAATTCTAATTCTACCACACTGGTACGCCATCCCCTCTGCTCTCGTATTATTCAAGCTTTCCTGCTACCCTCCATTCATACTTCTAACCTCATGGGTATGTACTCTATATACAAGCCCCAGTGTTTTCCATAGTTTGTGCTTTATAAATACAATACAGTTCTCACATATAGGGTGATTGGGTTAGCCTTGTTTATCATGAGGCCAACTCCTATGTGATGCCTGTTAGCCGGGGGGGGTAGGAGAAGGTGGCAGTGTCTGTGTCGAGGGCAGCAAGTGGCTGTGTCATGGAGGTGCGGCCACATTTCCGTGACAAACTTTAGTTTATAGGAATATAAATGTTCAGTGAAGAATGAAGTCTTATGAAAGAGAGATTAGACATTTCAAAGCCAATGAGATGGTGAGCATAGCAGAAGAGGAGGAGGGGGATGGTGGAGTTAGAGAGTTAATGATAGGGAGGCAGTAGGGTATAATAGGTTGGTGTAGAGAGCAGGCTAGCATGATTTTTGTGGAAGGTGTGAAGCACCAGGATAGAATAGGAAGGGGAGATAAGGCAAATAGGGGTCAGGCAGGAATGAGTAAGGAATCCCAAGTGCACAGTGAGCTTATGTGCTCATACCAAACAGAATGTGGAGGCCAAAGTCAGTGATGCACTTGCACAGTTCACAATGCAGGAAATGGGTCACAGTACAGGGGCATGGGTCAGAATTAAGGTGCACAGGTCAGAAGTACATGGTCAAAATGCAAGCACCCAGGTCAACATGTAAGTAAACAGTTGAAAATGAAAGTGCATGATCCAACCTCTGGTACAAAGGCTGTAAATGAAAGAGGTAAGACAGAGGTTTTAGTTGTTTGCTTAGCTGTGTGGCATTTGCAATCCTATGTACTCTTGGGCATAATGTACATCGAGGGGACCATGTCACATGGCTGACATCAAGAACAGTTACACAGTCACTCTGGGGTCTTCTGGGGCAAGCTTGGTATTGTGTGAGCAGTGGGTGGAGAGGAAATGAGGAGGTTGTGTGTGTGCTGCAGTCTTTGCAAGAAGGACCTGAGGATTCTGCATTTCTATGATATAAATTGGAGGGTGACATGGGGATCTTATAGAGGATCATTGAAGGGAAAGGTTATAGACTCCACAGAATATTTTGGCAAACCCTATGTTTTGCTGGATCCTATCAGGGTATATAAATACCTTCATAGGATTTATCATTCACAATATATACTCTTAAAGATTGGTAAGAACTTGCATGACTGTTTATGTTGACAAAGGGATATAGGAGATTTGTATCATAATGGTTGGGGATACACAGAAGTTAGTAAATTCTGTGATACAGTCCTCTGGTCAATTCTCCAACGTTGGGTGCTGGACAGTCCAACTGGACCCTCAAATTGACCCTGTTGGGAATATGGGTAGATAGCCATGTCAAAAGGCACACTAAAATTCCTTACAATAATGGCCTTGCTGTAGAACAATTGGGACATTGGTGAACAATGGGGTACAGAAGCTGCACCCAGACTAATAGGCTGGAGAATTAATATAATAATGCTCTGGAAAAAGTAATGCTGCAAAATAGAGGATGTCCAGATAAATTCCAAAAGTTCTGTGGACCATCAGAAACTTACCACGTCTGAACTTGTGCTGCCGGACAGGGGGGTCGTCGCAAGTCTGTGGGTGTGGAGTAGGGAAGAAATCCCTGAAAGAGAATCTGTGAAAAATATTGACTATTCAGAATGTAAATAGCACATAGTTATCATCCAGCTAATGTGATCGGCCATTTTGAAGTGGGTTTTGATTGCTCTAAGTGGTCAGATTGGTTTTATGCTAATAAAAGTATTTTATTAAGAAGAAGAATTCGAATTTTATTATACATACATCAGATAAAGGCAGTTGAAATCTAGCAACAGAGCTGTTGTTTATACCTTGCACTTGGAAAATGTAAATTACATCATCAAGAACGAGCCAATGGCATGCCCCTGTTATGTGGATGATCAATGCATACATGGACTGAGTGTGGGGGGGAGGGGCAGTCATGGGCACAGCACTGGTGTAGATGTAATTTATCCGAGAATGCAGTCTTCCCCTATTCCCGTTCGGAGTATTACATTTTTGCTAATCTAGGAGTCACTTTGGGACACCCATGATTCAAAACCTAAACCTGAGGAAATGACAGATGTAAATGTCTGAAAAATAAAAACATCAATAAAACCTCTAGCCGTCCAGTCCAGTGGTAATAACTGAGTACATTGCTAGTTGTATGATTCACATAATATTGTATTCCGGATTTCCATTAAAAAAACACCTTGACTGCTAGGCCCTTATTCACAGAGCGATTTACAATGGGGTTTTGCCATTTTAAAACGCTTCTGTGAATTAGGGCCCTAGTCTTATGCTTTGACTCTTAGGCCCAAATCTGACCCCGGGTTGCCCTTGGCTTCACTGACACCATACATTCTGGGCTTTCCGACCTCCAGATACGTGGCGTGGCTGGCCCCATGGCACAAGTAGCAGCCCTCAAAATGCCTTTGGCAAATCACAGTGCCAGCTCCGGTCCTGGCTGTAAGTGCAGGCACAACAAGGGGACGGAGCAATATCATTCCACCAAGTGTTCCAGCATGAGCCCGCATAGATTAAAGGAACAATGGAGGGTTCCACTACATAAGGGTAGACACAATACTGTATTGCATTGATAGTTCTGGAAGAGCTCTGCTGCTCAGCAAGAGGCGGGTGCTGCAAAAGTCTGATTGCGGAAATCTGAAGCCAGCACAATTTTCTAATAATGCTTGCAACTATATAGCAGCACCTAAGCCAGTGGTCAAATTGGACTTTAGAAAGATTAAACAATTATAGGAGATTTGGTGATTTTTGCTTTTTTTCGATGGTCAAGTACTAGATGCACAATCAAGGACAGAATACACAATTAAAAATGTTAAGCTGCCTTCTTTGTCCCCTTTTCTCCATCATCATCCACACACTTCTTTTTCTCTCTACATACCGTGTCTCTCAGGCGTTCCTCATGATTTCACGTGTTGGATACATCCTCCATCGTTGTTGCTTTCATGACCACAGTAATGTAATCCCTTCGTGTTGCTCTTGTGCTGTAAAGTCTGTGGTTTTTAAAACGAACAGGCAGGATGCACTTTAGTTGCCAGTCTGCACTAAATGTGTCTGTAGTAATTCATGGTTTCAACAGTCCATTTAACCCAGCTACAGCTGCCATGGACTCCGGGTATATTAAGATCTTTTCCGAAGTCTTTAGGCACATTAAGGATAATTACGGTGTCTG
This sequence comes from Ambystoma mexicanum, assembly GCF_040938575.1. NCBI lineage: Eukaryota > Metazoa > Chordata > Amphibia > Caudata > Ambystomatidae > Ambystoma > Ambystoma mexicanum. The sequence continues at coordinate 1,141,521,526 of NC_090937.1, forward strand.
TTTTTCATCAATTGAGGGTTACTTTACTATTTCACAGTCAAGCTCTCTGCAAACACAGCCTAACGTGAAACTGTTCATTATTTCAGTAAGTGCCATTGGGATCAATTGGCGCTCAGTGTGCTATCATCGTTCGGGATGGCTTAACAGAGAGTGTTCTTTAAATTTAATCATCAGTAAAAACCAATCACATTCCTATCACACTGTCTAGGCTCAAGAGCACAAAGGGCGTCAGAATATTCCATGTCCTCACTGACACTCATGTACTGAAGACTCCTTTATGAATATGGCGGTGGCGACAAACATTCTGGTATTTTAAATGCCCCCTGCTACCAAAATACCAATACATTTTCCAATGGGATTGCGCAGAATAGTTACCGAATAGGAACACAGGAAGTACCCATGCTGTACGCATTCAATTTGATCTGAACTCATAATTAGGGCCATCAAAGTGGCTGGGTGCTGATATTATTGGGGATTTTTCATCTGTTATAATCCATATTCCCTCCCCACTCATCTAGCTGTTGTATTCTTTGTTCTGTGCTTCTATGCGTTCATTCGAATGTCATTGCAGGACAGTAAGGGACTGATTTACAAAAATGTTTTTAAAGGGACTTTTCCATGTTAAAACATGTTTGTAAATCAGGCACTAAGGCTCTTGGAACTTTCATTCCTCAGCCAGACAGCTGCAAATGTCGTGACTCCAAGTGACCCGTCCTTTCGGGAGTAGCCAGCCAGCTGCAAATGTCGTGACTCCTTGGGACTGGGTCTTTCGGGAGCAGCCAGCCAGCTGCATATGTTGTGACTCCCAGGGACACAGCCTTTTTGGAGCAGCCAGCCACTGCATATGTCGTGACTCGAAGGGACCCGACCTTTCGGGAGCAGCCAGACAGCTGCAAATGTCGTGACTCCAAGTGACCGGCCTTTCAGGAGCAGCCAGCCAGCTACAAATGTCGTGACTCCAAGTGACCCGGCCTTTCGGTAGCAGCCAGCCAGCTGCATATATCGTGACTTCAAGGGATCCAGCCTTTCCGGGGCAGCCAGCCAGCTGCATATGTCTGACTCCTTGGGGCCGGGTCTTTCGGAGCAGCCAGCCAGCTGCAAATGTCGTGACTCCAAGGGACCCGGCCTTTCGGGAGCAGCCAGCCAGCTGCAAATGTCGTGACTCCAAGGGACCCAGCCTTTCGGGAGCAGCCAGCCAGCCAGCTGCATAAATCTGACTCCTAGGCACCCAGCCTTTCGGGAACAGCCAGCCAGCTGCATATGTCGTGACTCCAAGGGACTCGACCTTTCGGGAGCAGCTAGCCATCTGCAAATGTCGTGACTCCAAGGGACCCGGCCTTTCGGGAGCAGCCAGCCAGCTGCATATATCGTGACTTCAAGGGACCCAGCCTTTCCAGCGCATCCAGCCAGCTGCATATGTCTGACTCCTTGGGACCAGGTCTTTCGTGAGCAGCCAGCCAGCTGCATATGTTGTCTCTCCAAGGAACACAGCCTTTCGGGAGCAGCTAGCCAGCTGCAAATGTCGTGACTCCAAGGGACCCGGCTTTTCGGGAGCAGCCAGCCAGCTGCATATGTCGTGACTTCAAGGGACCCGGCCTTTCGGGGGCAGCCAGCCAGCTGCAAATGTCTGACTCCTTGGGACCGGGCATTTCGGGAGCAGCCATCCAGCTGCATATGTCATGACTCCAAGGGACACAGGCTTTCAGGAGCAGCCATCCAGCTGCACATGTCTGACTCCTAGGGACCCTGTCTTTGGGGAGCAAAGCGCAGTCAGTACCTTATATCCTGGCATCCACTTGTCCGCCGATGGACCTGCTCTCCATGCCCCGCCTGCGGTTTTCCTTCTGTGGGTTGGGGTGGGGCATGTGTCTGATGGTTCGATCAGAGAGTTCCCAGGACAGGCGATGCCTGCCCCCTCTGTTTGTCCCATTCTTCTGCTTGGATTAGAATTCATTTTCGGCTCTTCTTTAGAACGTGCACTTGTATGTTAACTGCCATCTCTGATTCGTTTGCTGTATTTCATTTCAGGGACGTCATTTCACCACAATGCTAGGTGTAGCGGAAGCGAGATCACAATGCCATGCCCCAAGAGTGACATCACAGGAAGTGATGTGATTTGACCACACCCCCACGTGACATCACAGGGTGTGATGTGATTTGACCACACCCCCACGTGACATCACAGGAAGTGGCATCATAAAGCATTATCCCTCATTACACTAAGAAAGATATGGTTGCGATATCACTGTATTGTGACATTTCATACAAGAATGGATCATCGTATGCAGCAGTGTGTCAAGGTCCATGTTACCATGGGAAGTGTATGAACCCAAATTCCCTCTTTATGTGGATCGCCCTGTTATTTCAACAGGACTACAGAGTGAAATCACATTCTGGGGGGGACAGGGGCGGATAGGCGGGTATGGGGATAGGGGAAAGACAGGATAAAAGGGGAGAGGGAGAATATTTCACCAGAGAACATGTATTCTTCTAATCGATGGCATCCAAAGTCTTTAATGATTTTGGCACTTACCCCATTTTCTGCTGATTCGACAAGTTACCTTCAGTGTTGTGTTGTACTGTTTGCAGTTGTTTCATGCGGTACAACAAACACAACCACAGGGGCATGGGGGTGGGTGGGGTTCACAATCACGGTCACGGACGGCATGGGGGTGGATGAGGGGCACAAACAAGGTAACGGAGGGCATAGAGGTGGGAGGGTGGTTCACAAACAGTCAAGCCGACACCTTCTTATGCAGTAAAGTCACAAGTCAGCCACAGGCGAGTTTAGCTCGCCTGCGGCTGCAGCAGACCCAGGCAGGCTGGCCTGTGTGCTTCAACAGAACTCGCGCAGTTGAAGCACACAGGTCAGCCTGGGTCTGCCGCAGCCGCAGGCGAGTTGAACTCGCCTGCGCCCTGAGGCTGGCTTGTGTGACTGGAACTGCCAGTGGGCCAGGGGCCTGCAGCACCACCACACTCACCGCAGGCGAGTTCCGTTGGTGTGAAGCCTTGAAGGAAAAGCACACACACACCCAACCTTACCCTGGGCCTGCGTCTGCACTGCTGCCGCAGGCGAGGGCACAAACCACACACACACGCCACAGCAGCAACCCACCCAGCAGCGCACATACCCAACCTCAGAAGACTCGCCCACACAGCCACCCCGATCTAAGACTACTCACTGTGTTTTTCAGGAAGAAGTTGGCATTGGACAGGAGGAGCGCAGCGCACACAACGCAAGTCTTGCAAGAGAAACCACACGTGCACAATGGAGGACCACCAAGCACGCAGCACTACTTGATGATAGCTGTGGCCACGCCCCCTCTTCTGATTGGATGAAATGCCAGAGGTTGCAAGAGATGGACAGAGGTCGCTGGCCAATCAGCAGCGGTCGCTCTAGCGACCTGTGGCGACCCTTAAATGACGTCCCTGTTTCATTGTTCCTGATTTTTTCTGTTTCATTTCACAAACTGTGTATGACTTCCGTCAAGCATGAAGAAGTCTCCAAATACGCATACAGCTGCTCTTTGAAAACAAAACAAATACGATTATTTATATACAAAGGTCAAAGGTACAGTATAAATTTGCCGAGCAGGCAAAAAGTAACCATTTCATCAAGCACAAAAGAGGAACTTACACGAATGTCACTTGATTAGTCATCCTGCTCCTAAGTGCCTCGTGGTTAGGTAAGGTGCCTCGGTTCAGGAAAAGAAGATGGTTGATGGTGTGCTAGTTTTGGGCGCTGTGAGTGCTTTGAACACTAGGGCCACTGCACCTACCACAGAACAGCCCTTTTCGGGGCCAACCTTTCGATGGGAGACGTTTTGGCATGGCTCTTTTGCCTCAGCGACCATTTTGGTGCACGTATTTCGGCACAAAAGACATTCCAGCACCGTTGATTTGGCGCCAGGGTTGTTTAGACGCGGCTGATGTTGCAGCCGAATATAAACGCCCTGGGGCTGAATATGCATCAGTGTGCACAATGCTCATCATTAACCCTGAGTTCTATGGCCACATTTATGCAGGAGCATCCGACATTCACGTTATTAACCTTGAAAGGCTGAGTCGCCGCTGCAGGATCCAGACTTCAGTAAGGATTGGGCATTAAGATGGGGTGGAGTGCTCTACTTCATTAAAATCATTATTGGTGCTGCTCAGGCACAGTAAGCAACAAACCTTCCTGGAGCATACACTTCTATAACTGGCTGCCTTTACTGTAATATTGGAGGGATTGAGAAATAGCACAAGGACAAGAAATAGGCAGGGAGTACACTACTGTGCCTCACAGAAAGCACATGTGTAGGCCACAGACACCAAATCTCTCTCTTAGGTAGTGGTCTTCAAACATTTTATACCAAGGCCCCCCTGAGTAATTGTTCGGGACTCCCCCCCTCCCCTCTGTGTTGGTGTTATTTTTCTTTTTTATAGAGATGGCTGCAGAATGCGCAGTGGCATAATTTTGAAGGGGTATATAGTTGGGGAGACATTCCAAGACACTAGGACAATCACATCCAGTCCAAACAGTGGGGTTTTTATTTTCTCAAAATACATTCCTATTAGTATATTCTGCAGAAGGCAATTTGATTTTACAGAGCAAGTACTAATGGGAAGGATGGGCCTGTCTCTCTGCAGAAAGTGAATATGGGTGGCTTTCTTTTTGAGATCACCACTCTGAGGATGTCCTCCACTTCCAGCCTTGTGCGGTATTTAGTTTTCATTACAGCCAATGCTGAAAAGCCTATTTCGTGCAAGTAGGAAGACACAAAGGGTTTGTTTGTTTATTCATTTGTAAAGCGCTCCAGACCCGAGGGTATCAGGGCGCAAAGGTTACAAGTAGGTTCTCAGCTTGGTTACACAATTGATAAATTAACAATCCATATACATATGTGATAACAATGCATATGTGATAACAATATAGCTACATATGATACATATGTGCACAGCGATAGTCACAGGGTAGCAGGCGACAAAAAGTTATACATTACATTACTGTCGACATTAAGATATTATACGGCTAGTGGACACAAGGTAGGGTTAGATATCGGAATATTTAAGCCAGATGGTACATTTGGATCTGAAGTTCTGATAAGGCTGACCTTCTCTGATTGTAGGAGGCATGGAGTTCCAGAGCTGGGCGGCTTTAATGGGGAAACTATTGCCACCTACTTTGGATAGTTTAAATCTGGGGACAAGTAGGGAGTTGCTATAGGCTAGTCTAGAAGGTCTGGTGGAGGTCTTTTTATGGAATCTCTCAGCGAGATAGCTGGAGGCAGCGTTGTTTAGGGATTTATGGGTGAGTGACGCAATTTTCAGTTTGATTTTGTCATTGGTAGAAAGCCAATTGTTTGCCGTCTAATCTCCGAAATATGGTCTCTTCTGGACACTCCGAAGGCAGCTCTAAGGGCGTTGTTTTGGAATGTTTGGATTTTCCTGATGATTCCTTTATTAGTGTCTATGTAGAGGGCGTTGCAGTAGTCAAGCCGGGACACGATAAGGACTCTGGCCACGATGATGCAACTGTTGTTTGAGAGGAAGGGTTTACCAGTTCTAATGAGTTTGCAGGTGTAGCCGGTGGTGGAGGCCAGCATGTTAACGTGTTTGGAGAAGGAGAGGGTTGAGTCGAGATAGAAGCCAAGGGTTTTCACCTCGCTGGCCACTTTGATGAGGTTGCCATTAATTAGGAAGGAGACATATTCGAGTCGGTTTATTGAGGTTGGTGGGGGTACCTAGGATGATGAGCTCAGTTTTGTCATTCAGGCATAGACCATGATTGGCCATCCAGGCCTGGATGATGAGATACACCCTATTGACCAAGGCCAAATCCTTAAAATAATCCTCTGAAAGTGGGAGGAGAATCTGTGTATCATCTGCATAGTTAGTGTTGGTGATATCAAGACTGTCCAGATCATCGAAAATGGGCTTAGTGAATATGTTGTATAGCGTGGGAGAGACACATGATCGTTGAGGGATGCCGCAGGTGATGGGGATAGGGTCTGCGGCTGCTGAAGGCGAAGATACCTGCATGGTCCTATCACTCAATCCAAACTAAGGCCTCCCTGGAGAAGTGAGCAGCTGAGTCCGGGTGGCTGCACAGGACCTTGTGATCCACAAGGTCGAATGCAGCCGAGAGGTCAAGGTGAAGGAGGAGGGCTGATTTCCCTTCATCACTTTATTCTTCAACTTAAGTCTTAAGGTCTATGAGGGCCATCTCTGTGCCATATTGTGGACGGAAACCAGATTGGCGTGCTCCTAGGAGGTGGTGTAGTTCCAGGTATTTCTGGATTTGTGCGTAGGCGACGTTGTCGAGAATTTTTTTATAAAAAGGGTACGGTCGTAATGGGCTGGTAATTAGAAGGTATTGAAGGGTCAAGAGTTTGTTTTTTTAGTAAGGGGAGCATGCAAGATTTTTTAAGGCTAGCAGGGATGGTGCCGGATGCAAATGAAGCTTTAATAAGCTTGGAGACAAAAGGGGCTAGGTCCCTTGCTGCATCTTTAATGAGCTGGGCTGGACAGGGGTCACCCTGACAGTTGGAAGGTTTGAGTGAAAGTATGATTTTCTCATCTTCAAGGATAGATATTTTGGAAAATTTGAAATGAGAGGGTGGTGGGGTGGATGTGGTGTCTTCCGGTTAGAATGTGTGGCTTTGATAGGATGGATGATGGATGGCAGGGAATTATTGGGCCAATTCAAGGATGCTTTTTTAGGGCAATTTTAGTTTGCACAGTAGCTATTTTATTGGATAGCGCATGTTGGATACTGGAGCACCAGCTTTTGACTTTGGTACAGGTGTCTGGCACAGAGTTAGGAGTTTCTATCTCTTTGAGGATTGTGAATAACTCCTTCTTACTGGAATTAACCTGGGAGATTCTGGTGTTGTACGATTCTTTTTTGGCAAGGCAGATTTCTTTTTTGTAGAGGGTAGAGATCTTGATGAGTGGGATCTTATTGGTTTCGGATTGGTGTAGGCGCCAGGCGGCCTCGCAGGTTCTTTTTTTTTGTCTTAGCTCTTTGAGGTAAGGGGTGAACCATTTGTTCAGGTGAGTTTAAGGTTTGCTGGATCTCAATTGGGGCAATTGTATCTAGCAATGTTGCCATGATTTTATTGTACTCCTTGACCAGTGTTGCTGGATCAGAGCTCTCAGGAAGGGAGTTGAGAATAGGAAGAATGGCTGGGATGAGCCTCTCGTCGGTCATGGTTTTTTTGTTTCTTGTTAGGGTGGGGGGGGCAGTTCAGGATAGTGGTGGGAGAGGTCTGGTGATGGAGGGAGCAAATGACACGAGGGAATGGTCTGTCCGGGTTAAAGGGGAGATGGAGGTGATGTTAGCATGACATTTGTAGTCGGCTATACAGTCTAATACTCTTCCTTTATTATGGGTGGGTGAGGAGACTTTTTGGCATAGGCCGTGTTCGGTCAGGACGGTGGCAATGTTCAAGGCGGGTTTATCAAGGGGATCATTGAATCCCAGGTTGAAGTCGCTGTAAGCGGATTCAATTCAACACTACAGCTAAGTCAAGGCCTAGTCTGGGATGCTGATGGAAACCCTTATTGATATATTTTTATGTCCAGTTCATGTAATGTGGATGACAACCCTTATATCACACCCCTCTCTTAGAATCCCCCTGACCCCACTGAGCTGAGCCAAGAAGTAGGTTTGTTTCACAAATTAAAAGGTTTTATTTGAAAAATTAAACAATATATATATATATATCACACTTTTATAATAAATTAATAATTGATATCACACTTATGAATATAATGTTGATCAACAATGGGTAATCTGACACTATCACACTTCTTTACAATAAATGAGGAGTTGGTATAGGATGGATAAGGCAGCGAAAATACTTTTATGGTTTCAAAGGAAAAGCAATGAGGAATGAAATGCAGTACAGAAATAACTTGATATGATTTTAGCAAAAGATAATATAATCACTTTTCTCTGGCAATTCACCCCACCCCCTATGCAATGTAATAAATGGAAGGAGAGCACACAGTCTTCAAGAATCCCAACAAACATGCAATACGAAATGCAGTTCCCCCCTAGCAAGCTTAGAGAAAAACAGGTATGATTTTAAAACATAGGCCCAAAATGCTTTGAATGTGGTGGCAATTAAGTGAAATGATGCTAAAATTGATTTTAATTCCCTGTAGGAGGTTCAGGGTGAGTGGTAGACACTTTAAATCAGTTCAGGTCAGCCCTAACAATGATTCAGGGATGGTTATTAGGTTGCAAACAAATTTTAGCAGTTCAAGCAAAAGCGGCTATCTTTTTACAGGTGAAGAAATCGGGCCAAATTGCAAATCGCGGTAATTTTTGCAAGTGCGTAAATCGCGATTGCGGAAAAAGTATAAGGAGTCGGTTCTAGGTTCGTTGGAAAGCCTCAGCTTTAAGATGAAAGTTAAATATCGCTTCTATCACAAACGGTTCAAGAGATACGGATGATTTCGTGAAGGTAGATTCTCAAAAGAAAAAGTCAAGCTCAGAATGACAGATGACAGTTTTCAGTTTTAAAGATGACAGAATGACACGATTATAGGAGGCAGTTCTAATAGGCTAAAATAGTTTGGATTAGATTATTTTAAACTAAGAGATTAGTTCTGGCAGAGTCCTAGCTGGGTACTCACACTATATTTTGGACAGGAATGCGACTTTGTCACGGATCGGGTCAGGATTGGCTGCGGTCCTCTCGCCACTTGGACTGGTCCTGCGCACAGCACTTCACAGCGATCTGGTCTGGGTCTGCTAGCGGCACTGCACAGCGGTCTGGATCTCTGGTTCTGGCAAAAGTTCTTGGCAAAGAATTCAAAAAGCTCGCCCAGCTGTTGAATAGTTTGGTTGGTTTTGAGGCCTGCTGAAGAGAACTCAGCTTGTGGTTTAGGCCTTTGCTTTAAGTTCTGAACCCAGAGTTCTAAGTTCTGGTCTCTGTCTTGCTTGGAAGTCTAAGTGCTGGATCTCTGGATGTGAAGTCGTCGGTCAGCGTGCTCCGCAAGGAAATGGAATTGAATGTCCCCACCCGTCCTGCACTGTCTCCTTTTATGTGTTTAGAAAGTGGGTGTGTGCGTAGCATAACTGAGCCTGCCGCTCTCAACTTGTCATTGGCCCAGTTCTCCCCTCTCCCTTGATTGGGGAGCTGGGTTGTGTGTCATCTTTATGGCTTACAGAAAGACACTCCCCTTGTCAATGTGCACACACATCTATTTCTGATCCAAATACATATTTCCCAGATACACAATTTGTTGAAATTACATGTACACATTATATATTCCTTATGGTCCATGCTTGTCCGACTCTGATCTTCCTGGGGGCTTGCATTAAAAAATGACAACTTAATTTTTTTTTAATTGGTTTACCAATGTTAAATCTGTATCAAAAATTACACCAGTGTACACCCTCCTTCTACACACATTCCAGTAATTTACTAGGTTTCTAGCATAAACCTGGTGTCTGTAATATCAATAAATAGCGGGGTTTCGCCTCAGAACATGGTACAAAGTTGAATCAAGTCTTGAATTGTGGGGACATTTCTTGGATTAAGGTTCTCCAAATTGCACATTTTTGTAAGCTTAATACAATATTTTAGAAGCGTTTAACTTAAACATATATTTGCTGCAATATGATTCCACTAAGTGTCTGAGCCCACCCCCCAGAAGCTTGGGTGGGTCATGGATCACATGTCTCCCCTCCTAGGCAGCTCTGTTTACAGTCCACACTCAAAATTAGCATATCCTACTCAAAGGAAAGAGTCTATTGTGTGGGCTGGGGTCAGCAAACCAGGGGGCCACCCTGCATTTGGTTAGCAGGTCCATGTGATCTCCGGGGCTGTGGCTGGTAAGGGCTGGTGTGAATGCTTCCCATGGACAGAAGCCCTTTGAAGTGTTTTAATTGAATCAGCCTGCCTCCTGGGAACAAACCTTTGAAGTCCCAGTTAGCTCAGGATCCTCTTGCATTCCTGAGGTACGGTTCTACTGTCAGAGTTTAGACCGCTAGCGCAGGTTTGTGGACAAAGCTGGTACTAGACCCATTTTTGGGATCTGTCTTGAATTAATGCATTTCAATAGAGTGGTCTTTTGCATGATAGTATAGGACCCTTGCTTAACATTGTTTTGATGGCATCCTTACAGTAGAGTGGTGATGTGGAACCCCCCACAAGAAGGTTGTATCTTTAGAGTGGTCTTGTGGCCATGATTTTAGCAACTTTTTGACATCAATAAAACAGATTTTGAACAGGACCACCTTTCTTTGCACTGGTGGGTGGCAGATTAGGTGACCATTTTGGTGTGAGCAAACTGCGCGGTTCTCCTGGATTCTGGCGTGAATGTGGGCGGCGACAACTCATCCCCACATCTCCCCAGTCTATTGATTCAGTTTTGTTCCAGGATAGAATGATGGGCAGCGACAGCTCATCCCCACATCTACCCCGTTTTATAATTCAACATGGGTCAAAACCCTTGACAAGCCCCACAGCCCGACTGCGCTTTTATTTCGAGTCGGGGGAATTGGGTGCAAAGGATGTTTTGATCCACGCGCTGGTATGTCCGCATCATCTTCTTCCAATTCCGTAGATGGCACAGTTCAGCATCTTTTCCTCCATCCGGTTGGATCGATCGGTTCTCCTTGCCGGTCCTGATGGAAATATTGGGCGGTACCCCGGGCCCCTCGGATCTCTGCTCCCGGTCCCCGGTCGTCCTCCTTGGTCAGTCTCCATGGTTTCCTCTCTCCTAGGATGATAAAGCAAAAGCGGCAATACCTATTCATAGACATTTTTCCACCACTATTGATCTAGTGGGGCGGCATGTACATTTTATAACTCAAGAGACATAGCATTCTTATTTTGAAAAACAAGATATAATATGAAACATTTTTTTTTTCAAATCATAATATTTTAGAGACTATATGTGGGATATTGTAGGATGGGAACTGAATTAATCTGGAGCGGTCCACTCTGGTATTGCAGAGGACTCCTCCAGTTGCTGCAGTGTGTGCCTGGGATGGCAACACTTTAGCTGATTTATATGTACCCACTTGTCTTCCCCTTCCGCCAGCCTACCTTTGGGGATGCAGATCTTATAGGCTACAAGGGAGATTTTGTCTATAATTTCAAAAGGTCCCTTCCACGTAGGCAAACATTTTCGTTGTTTGGCCTGGTTTCTTTGGAAATTGTATAGATAGACCCGGTCCCGCACCTCGTATACTTTCCTGGTGGTTTTCAGGTCGTAGTGGGTCTTCATGCTATCAGCTGATCTTTCTAGATTCCGCTGAGCATAGGCAAAAGCATGTTGGAGGTTTTTTCCATAAATTCTCCACATACTCATGAGTTGTGGAGGCATTTATCAACGTTTGCTCTGGGGTTCTGTAGAGCAAATGTTGGGGAAGCACCATCTTGCATCCAGTCATCAACTCAAATGGTGACATTTTAGTTGCAGATGAAGGGGTATATCTGATGGCCTTTAGGACCAGAGGTAGTCGGATATCCCAACTTGGCCCAGAATCTGCCACAAACTTTTTTAAGATGCAAAAAATGGTTCCGTTGTATCTCTCTACTGCTCCAGAAGAAGCTGGCCTGTAAGCAATATGTAGCTTCCTTTTGACTCCCAGTATCTCCCACATCTTTGTCATTACTTCACTGGTGAAGTGACTACCCTTGTCCGACTCAATCCTTTGAGGTAGACCAAAACGGGAAAAGATGTGGTTAATCATCAGGGCAGCTGCTGTTTCTGCCTTGCAGTTTGGGGCTGGAAGACATTCCACCCACTTGGTAAACAAGCATGTGACGGTCAACATGTACTTGTTTCCTCTAGATGAGCGAATTACAGGGCCTACGAAGTCGATTTGCAAATCTGACCATGGCAGTGTCATCCCCCTCTTTTGGAGAGGCGCCCGGTGTGTGAGGGATGTTGGCTGAAATTGTGCACACACAAGACACCCCTTCAAGTATTGGTCGAGGTCCTGCCCCATGTGTGGCAAGTATGCAACCTCTCTTAAGATTTCCAGTGTTGTGTGAATCCCCCTATGACCGGCGGTGGCCACATCATGGGCGTGACTTAACATCAGGCTTCGGAATGAGGTAGGGACCACCCACTGATCATGGCCGGCTTCGGATTTCCTTACCAACAAACCATCTTGGATTCAGAACCTTTTTGGACATTTCATCAACACTCTTAGGTCCTCTTTCCCAATGTAATCGGTATCCGTCAGGGGAAAGTTCTCAGGGTCCTCAATGTGTTGGTAAAACTTACCAATTATTGAATCCCCTTTTGAGCTGTAATCAAATCAGCATCAGGGGTCTCCTTACTCCATTGTGCAGTTGAAAGATCATTGTGAGCATTTGTCTGGGACCTAGTGATAGCAGTGACCTGGATTTCCCCCAACAGGGACTCTATTTCTATTAGATCTCCTTGGATGGCCCCGGTTTTGGCCAGCTGATCAGCTAAGTCATTTCCAGTTTTGTCTGGTCCCTCTACTTTGGAATGACCCTTGAACTTTTTCCAGTAGATGGTCATCCCCTTCGATGTGACCAGATCATCAATATTTTGGATTAACTTCCCATGTTTCAGGGGTTTGTTATTAGCACATAACATGCCTCTGGTTTTCTAGTTAACCAGGTGTTCCATGAACCCGTTCCGTACATAATCCGAATCTGTGATTATGACCAGTTTGTGGAGTTGATGTTGGACAGCAGTGAGGATGGCCTGATGCACAGCCATCAATTCTGCCACCTGACTACTTCGGGGACCAATTTTGTATCCAGCGGAGGGTTCTGGGGACTCATTCACCCATGCATTCCCTACGCCGGCCACCAGTTCTTTCTCCCCGTTGTTGTCAACATAGTAAGAACATCCATCCACATAGACAGTGGTTATTCCCTCACACTTGTCTTCTTCAAAGACTTTGTGTGGGGAATTAAGGTATGCCTCCATGTTGTCCTTGATTTTTAGACTTTCGTCCTTGAGACAGTTTTCTCTGGCACAATCATGCAAGTCAGCCAGACCTTGCGCGAGGGGACTCTTCTTGTTTTGGCCATATCTGACCTCCACAGGAAAGCCTTGCATTGACAGAATCCAGGAAGTAATTCGGGAATTACTCACATTTCCGGCCCAGATTCTGTCACTTTGGAGATATTGCAGAGGCTGGTGTGGAGTCTCCACTATGAGGTGTTCCCCCTGGATAAACGGGAGGTAATTCTTGAATGCCCACACCGTTGCCAGGAGTGGCTTCTCACAATTGTTGAATTTTTCCTCCACAGAGGATAATGTTTTGCTCGCATAGGAGATTACTTTATTGACCTTGTCATGCTTTTGGTATAATACTGCCGTCAAGAAAGTATTAGAAAACCCTGTCTCCAGAAAGAACTCCTTGTTTCTGACAGGGTAAGCTAGGCAAGGCGCTTGTGAGAGGCTTCTCTTGAGTTGTCTCACTGCCTCAGATTGTTCTGGACCCCATTCCCACTTGACCCCCCCTTCAAGAGATGAATCAGGGGTCTAGTGATCTCTGCGTAGCCCTCAATGAACTTTCTGCTGTAATTAGTCAGTCCAAGGAGGCTCCTTAGTTCCCGCAGAGTTGTGGGGTCTTTCACTTTCTGAAGTGCTTCCACTTTCTTTTCCTGGGGACAGAGACCCTGAGGAGTAATCTCATGCCCCAAGAAAGTAACACGGGTTCTACACCACTGTGCTTTCTGAAAGGAAAGGTTTGCTCTGGCGGCCCTCAACTGTGTCAGAACATAACGGATCTCCGCTATTTGTTCCTCCACAGATGAACCTTTGATGAGAACATCATCTACATAAGCCAGGCTACCCCTCGCACCCAGGTTGGGCATGGCCTTATGTAGGAAAATGTTGAATTCATTGCCGGAGTTGAGGTATCCGAAGGGAGTCCAGGTCCATGTGTACTGCTGGCCCCCAAAGGTAAAAGCCAGTTTGTATTGGTCCTCCCTATTGACAGGCACGGTCCAGTATCCATTGGTCAGGTCTATTGCTGTGAATACCTGTGACCCCTGAATCTGGGCCAGCCCTTGGTCAATGTAGGGCAGAGGCCATCGGGAAGTATGGACCCGTTTGTTGAGCTCCCTAAGGTCGGCGCAGAGTCTCCACTGGCCGTTTGGCTTCAATATTCCCAGCACCGGATTATTGAAGGTGCTGTGTATTGGACGGATTAATCCCGGGACTCAAGGTTCTTAATTATTTCAGTAAGGGACTCCATGGATGCGAGAGGCAAGCGATATTGCTTCACAAACACTGGAGTCATGCCAGGGTCCGTGAGAATTGTTGTTGTGTGGATGTCGGTGCGACCACAGTCATATGAGTCTACTGCAAAGAGATCTTGGAAATCCAAGAAAACTTGTTTCAACTTTTGCTTCTGTTCCAGAGTCACACAGGCATCAGCTAGGTTGACTCTCTCTTCCACCATCTGCCTGAAGCCTGGAAAGACTTCTGGTTTGGCTATCTCAGCGGCCTCCTCCAGCTGGGTGGAGAAGTCCCTGGTCAGAGTGCTGATTTGGACTGGAGGCTTCAGGTGGGAAAGGCAGCCCTCATGGACCTGGAAAATCACCTCATCCCTCCTGAAGTCACAAGTCACATCTTTCTTACCATAAGGGCAAGAAGTGTACACCAGGAAGTTCCCCCCATGCCAGGTGAAAATCCTGCTGGTGTTGTATTGTCCTCACTGAAACTGTCAAAACAGTCCTTGGGGATTGGTCCTAACAGTTCATTTCCTAAATCAATGGAGAAATGTCGGTTATCAACCGCCATTCCAATAATGGTGCCTGCGGCTAGAGTAATACTCTTTAAGTCACTGTTATCCACCTCTATTGGAATGGTGTCATGTTCTATGTTGACTAATGGTGTTGGCTTTACCCCTAACCCTTGCTGTTGGAGAGAAGCATTTAGATGAATATAAGCATCAGGGTTTTTCAATTTTTGTCCTCTTTTAACTTTCACTTCCAGGGAGAATTGTCGGGTCATTTCTGGGATGGTCACTTCCTCTTTAAGCTGAATTTCAACTGCATAAGGTAGCAATTGAGCTGACCTAAATGCTTTTTCTTGATCATCAAAGCCCATGGGATTATCCGCTAATGGGGATCAACCTTTGAATTTTATTAGGTCCAAACTAATGGCGAAGCGATTGAGAATGTCACTGCCTAAGTAAAAGGCGGCAGTGACGTCTCGCACAACCCAACAATTATGGACTATGCTCTTGTTGCCAATGGAGATTTTGAGCATACACCTGCTTGGCAGGAGATGTTTGGAATTAGGTGCTTCCATGTCCATTTCCCATTTGTCTGTCAGTTTGAACGTGGGAATGGCTGGATCTTTTGGGAGTTGGCGGAACATGGCTTCGCTGATGAAGCTCTTACCGTTGTTCACACACACTCGAGCGAGAACAGAGTCCTTCCCATCATTTAACTGAACAGGGATGAACAACTGCTCTCCAATTTGCTGAATATCAGCCAGGCTCTGAGCTGATTTCACATCTTTCTGGACTATAGGAGTGGGAGTGTCTGATTGTGGATTGGTAAATAATTTCAGGGTATTTCCTTCCAGTGTGGAATACCACCTTAAACTGGAAGGAAGGTTGATTTTCAGAAATAGAGAGGACCCCCCATCACCAGTCTGTTGTCCTACTGCTATTACTGTCACGTCTGGAATTTGGTTGTTCTGGAAGTGAAATTCTACTTGGTCAGATTTTTGTTCAACCATGTGGCAGGTGCCGTTTAAACTAACATGGTTGACACTCTGTTTTAATTTTATTGGTTGGCTAGTCTGGGTCCAGAGGACCTTGTTTACACAATCTATTAGGGGTGACAACCTTCTCAGGAGGTCATTCCCTAGTAAACAAGGGGTGCCCTCTGGAGTTACTACTATGACCGGGTGTTTCACCTTGTATCGCCCAATTTTAATGTCCAAGTCTGCAGTCCCTTCGACAGGAATTTCCTTCCTGTCAAAGTTCTGCAGTTGTCCAGGAAGAGAGGTGAGAGGGATTCGGTAATTCTCCCCCCTTCCTGCATTTAGTTCATCAAAGGCCCTTTTGGACAGAAGGGTAGCTTGGGATCCAGTGTCCACCAGTGTCCAAATTGTACCCTGCCCCTTTACTTGTACCGGGGCATAGTATCTTCCCTCCTTCTCCTCAAGGTGGCACAGATAATGCACATTTTTGGACAACTGGTGGGCTAACTTTCTGGTTTTGGACATTGAGAGAGAAGAGATTTGGGCAGAATTCTGTGAAGAGCCTGGGGAATCTGAAAGAAAAAGTTGACAACTGGAAATGGTTTCGGGTTCTGGGCCGCCCCCCCTTTTTGGAGGCAATCATCAGGATGGGTTTGACCCATCGGATTTTGGTATTGTTGGTTCTGGGATAGAATGATGGGCGGTGACAGCTCAATCCCCACATCTACCCAGTCTATTGATTCGGTTTTAGGTTCCCCTGGTTCCGGTTCTGGGCCGCCCCTGCCTTTTTGGAGGCAGTCACCAGGATGGGTTTGAACCAGGGGTTTTTGGTATTGTTGGTTCTGGGATAGAACGATGGGCGGCGACAGCCCAATCCCCAAACCTACCCAGTCTATTGATTTGGTTTTAGGTTTCCCTGGTTCCGGTTCTGGGCCACCCCTGCCTTTTTGGAGGCAGTCACCAGGATGGGTTTGAACCAGGGGTTTTTGGTTTTGTTGGTTCTGGGATAGGATGATGGGCGGCGACAGCTCAATCCCCACATCTACCCAGTCTGGGTTGAAATCCCTTGCGACCCACTTTTCCTTGGGAGGAGTTCCCCCATCTCTGAAGGAGAAGATCCTTTTCCCTGCGTCCTCTGATGATCCCTCTCCCTCAAATTGGAAGACCTCTACCTCCTCCACAAAGTGGGTCTGTTTGGGTCCTTTGTTTCTCCTACCTCCTCTCTGCTCCTTGCGTGGCAGACTTTCAGGGGTAGGAGATTTTGTTTCCGGTTCCTGGTTTTCCAGAGGCTGTTTACAAGTTGGGAAGGAAGCTTCCTCCAAGGCTTTACTACCCTCTTCCCCTTGTGCCTCCTCCCTGGGAACCGGTGGGTTATCGGGGTGCTGCCCCCGTCATTGTTCTGGAGCACCAGGTCCAGAGTTTGGGGCATTCTTCGGTGGCATGCTCATCTGAGGGTTCTGTTGAGCCCTCAGTATGTGACCCAGATCCCGTGCCATATTTTGGACCTGGCGCTCAAGTTGGGAAACCCGCTCAGGTTGATACAGGGTTCTGTTTTTTCCCCTGGGCTGATCCTGGGAAGGGTAGCTATCCCTTCTCTGGTAATACCCCGGTTTGGGAAGATTTTGGTACCCCTCCACCCTTGGCCTCCCCTCTCCCGGATTAGGTTGTCTGGGCTCAGGGAATTGGGGAAAGAAGGATGGGTGGTTTTGGGGCTGGAAACCTTGTGGATACCTGGGAAAAAAGTTCTGCCCAGTGTTTGGAGAATTTCTGCCCTCCTGTGGGAAGTTAGGAGGGAAGTTCCGTGGGTCAGGTGCTTGGCTGGATCCCCCCCCTTGGGCTGGAGGAGTCCACACATAACCCAGGATTGGTCGGTTTCCCTTGTAGCAGGGACTTACATAGTCAGGGGAGAGGGGGACCCCATTTGTAGGACTACCTCCTCGACTCCCTGTCTGTGACTGGCCCGAGGACCTTCTGGGCTGTGAATTATTTGGTGCAGGCAGGATTTTAGGCCCCCCCATCTCTAAATCTAAAACGGGGCAACCTTTACCTCTGCCACCTTGGCAGCAGCAGGGGTGCTGTTGGTTTTGGGGTTCTTCTGTGCATTACTTTTATTTTCTATGGGCTTCTGCACCTCATAGAGCCGGTTGGCTTGCTCAATGACCCAGTCTAAAGATCTTTTCTCATGAAAATCTCTCACGAGCTGGGTCATTATGTACTTGGGAAGAGCATGGAAAAGTGTGTTGATGAATTCTCTGCTGTCCGTGCGCACCCTTCTGGTGGTATGCGCAAAGGCACGCTTCAATTCTTGCATGAATTCTTGTGGGGCCTGATCCTCCCCACATTGCAAATTGTAGGCTGCCTTGCGAGCCTCTTGGGGATTTCTATGTACAGAAAAATGTTTCAAAATGGCCGCCCTATATGTGGACCATCTTGAATGGTTTTGGTCCTCCAGCCCAGCAAAGAAACTGGAGTATTCAGGGGAGAATGTCCATTTGACGTACTGGATGCAGCTACTGCTGTCCTTCAAATGGAAAGTCTCCATCATTTGCTCATAGAGCTCCAAGTGTTCCCAAACAGAATACTTGGCGTTCTTATGATAAGGCGTGATAACACTCCTGATTGCTTTAATCTGTTTTAATGGGTCTTTAAGCAAGGCCCTTTTCACCTTATTGGCCTTTTTGGTTCGGGCAACCCTGGTCCATTCATCCTCTGATTCAGAAGCACTGCTCCCAGAGGTGCCCGTCTGATCTTCCAGGTTTTCCCGGATTCTGCAAGCCTGGGAATAGCTGGCAGAATGTGGGGACTTGGTCTCCTGTGTCCTGTGTCCTGTGACGCTCAGAGGAGTCTTCAGATCCCTCCTTGCTACCAGGATTTGATGGGTACCCCCCCACTGACCTAACTGGGCAGAGGCCTTCAGGATGCCCTTAGTGGGCCTACTCTCCTGGGGTTCCCCACTTAATTGCACTGTACTTAGGTGCCCATGCCCGGATGCCCGCCCATCCATTCCTGGGTGGTATTGGCCTATGAGCCCCATACTTTTGGCTGGATAGTATTCTGCCATTCCTGTGGCCCTGTGCTCATGCGTGCCAGGGGACATGGGGGTGGCAGAGTCCAGGGACTGGGAGAGATGAAGGCCTCTGGTACCAGGGCTCCTAAGGTTATGCTCAGGCGTTTCCCTTTCCCAGCGAACCTCATCTCTATCAGCCCCTGCTCCCTGTTGCAATGCAAGAGCCCGCGCTTTCAGTTCCTCAGTTAAGGCCTTACTAGACTCTATCAGTCTCTCCTGCATGGCTACCTGTTGCTGGAGCCTATCATTGTGCTGGCAGAGAGCCTCATTTTCTCTCTGTGCCTCCTGATTGGTCCTGGAGTACTGGGCCAGTCTCTGCTGCAGGAGGGTTACCTCCTGAGTCCCATCCCTACTGGCCTGCTCCTTTCTTGCCAGAGCCTCCTCCACCCTCCTGGTGTGATCTAACAAGCCCTGATGCTCTTTTTGGAGGTCACCCAGCCACTGGAGGGCCAAATGATTTTCTTCAATTTTTCTTTTTAAATGGCAGACTTCCTGGCCTAAGGTATCCCTTTCCTGGCCAAGAGCCTGCATTTGTGACGCCAGGTCGTCTCTCTGCCTTTGAAAGGCACCAGCTTTCTGGCGTTCTTCATCAAACTCTGCCTGGGTATCCAGGTCTTTCAAAATCAATGTATTGCTTTCCTCTTTCTCTCTGTGTAGTTGGATTTGCAGGGTGGCTACCTGCTCTGTGCATGCCCTGTTGAAATTGATCTGTTGCTCCTCTTTTATTTTAATGATATACTGCCTACTATCATTTTCTGACTCCTGGCTCCTCTGCACAGAAGAGACCAGGTCAGATTGGGCCTTCTCTAATGCCAAGAGTTGCCTACTTGCCAGATCTTGGCCTTCAGCACATTAGTCCTGCATGGCTCCCATATATAGATACAAATATGCCGCTATCCTAACCATCTTGTCGTGTTCATCTTTAGCTTTAGGAGCCATGTATAGTTCGCTCAGGGCCACATGTAAGGGGCCCTGATCTCTCCAGTTATCTAACCCAGTTGCAGTGACCTGTTTTGTGATTGCCTGCAACCACACATCCTGTCCCTGCTCAGTCCATTCACCTCTCACAAATATCTTAGGTAAGAAGTGCTCTCTGGCTATTTTGATGTCTACCAGTGTCGTCATTCTGGAAATTGAGTTCCTTCCGGACTTACAGAAGTTTGTATTTTATTTTGCAAAACAGACCGTTTCCTTAGAGCGTTCCTTTGAGGGGTGCTTTCACTGTGTAAAACAGCATGGTGATCTAACCGGATATGTGTATCCGGTCAGTTGGCATACTGTATTAAGCTGCACAAGTGGTAAGTCTAACCCAGAATATCCCGGCTCTGAGCCCCCACTTTGTAAACGGATTCAATTCAACACTACAGCTAAGTCAAGGCCTAGTCTGGGATGCTGATGGAAACCCTTATTGATATATTTTTATGTCCATTTCATGTACTCTGGATGACAACCCTTATATCACACCCCTCTCTTAGAATCCCCCTGACCCCACTGAGCCAAGAAGTAGGTTTGTTTTGCAAATTAAAAGGTTTTATTTGAAAAATTAAACAGTATATATATATATATATATATATCACACTTTTATAATAAATTAATAATTGATATCACACTTATGAATATAATGTTGATCAACAATGGGTAATCTGACACTAGCATACTTCTTTACAATCAATGAGGAGTTGGTATAGGATGGATAAGGCAGCAAAAATAATTTTATGGTTTCAAGGGAAAAGCAATGAGGAATGAAATGCAGTACAGAAATAACTTGATATGATTTTAGCAAAAGATAATATAATCACTTTTCTCTGGCAATTCACCCCCCCCATGCAATGTAAGAAATGGAAGGAGAGCACACAGTCTTCAAGAATCCCAACAAACATGCAATACGAAATGCAGTTCCCCCCTAGCAAGCTTAGAGAAAAACAGGTATGATTTTAAAGCATAGGCCCAAAATGCTTTGAATGTGGTGGCAATGAAGTGAAATGATGCTAAAATTGATTTGAATTCCCTGTAGGGGGTTCAGGGTGAGTGGTAGACACTTTAAATCAGTTCAGGTCAGCCCTAACAATGATTCAGGGATGGTTATTAGGTTGCAAACGAATTTTAGCAGTTCAAGCAAAAGCGGCTATCTTTTTACAGGTGAAAAAATCAGGCCAAATTGCAAATCGCGGTAATTTTTGCGAGTGCGTAAATCGCGATTGCGGAAAAAGTATAAGGAGTCGGTTCTATGTTCGTTGGAAAGCCTAGAATCTCAGTTTTAAGACGAAAGTTAAATATTGCGTCTATCGCAAACGGTTCAAGAGATACGGATGATTTCGTGAAGGTAGATTCTCAAAAGAAAAAGTCAAGCTCAGAATGACAGATGACAGTTTTCAGTTTTAAAGATGACAGAATGACACGATTCTAGGAGGCAGTTCTAATAGGCCAAAATAGTTTGGATTAGATTATTTTAAACTAAGAGATTAGTTCTGGCACAATCCTAGCTGGGTACTCACACTATATTTTGGACAGGAATGCGACTTTGTCACGGATCGGGTCAGGATTGGCTGCGGTCCTCTCGCCACTTGGACTGGTTCTGCGCACAGCACTTCACAGCGATCTGGTCTGGGTCTGCTAGAGGCACTGCACAGTGGTCTGGATCTCTGGTTCTGGCAAAAGTTCTTGGCAAAGAATTCAAACAGCTCGCCCGGCTGTTGAATAGTTTGGTTGGTTTTGAGGCCTGCTGAAGAGAACTCAGCTTGTGGTTTAGGCCTTTGCTGTAAGTTCGGAACTCAGAGCTCTAAGTTCGGGTCTCTGTCTTGCTTGGAAGTCTAAGTGCTGGATCTCTGGATGTGAAGTCGTCGGTCAGCGTGCTCCGCAAGGAAATGGAATTGAATGTCCCCACCCGTCCTGCACTGTCTCCTTTTATGCGTTTAGAAAGTGGGTGAGTGCGTAGCATAACTGAGCCTGCCCCTCTCAACTCGTCATTGGCCCAGTTCTCCCCTATCCCTTGATTGGGGAGCTGGGTTGTGTGTCATCTTTATGGCTTACAGAAAGACACTCCCCTTGTCAATGTGCACACAAATCTATTTCTGATCCAAATACATATTTCCCAGATACACAATTTGTTGAAATTACATGTACACATTATATATTCCTTATGGTCCATGCTTGTCCGACTCTGATCTTCCTGGGGGCTTGCATTAAGATATTACAACTAAATTTCGTTTTTAATTGGTTTACCAATGTTAAATCTGTATCAAAAATTACACCAGTGTACACCCTCCTTCTACACACATTCTAGTAATTTACTAGGTTTCATGCATAAACCCAGTGTCTGCAATATCAATAAATAGCGGGGTTTCGCCTCAGAACATGGTACAAAGTTGAATCAAGTCTTGAATTGTGGGGACATTTCTTGGATTAAGGTTCTCCAAATTGCACATTTTTGTAAGCTTAATACAATATTTTCGAAGCATTTAACCTAAACATATATTTGCTGCAATATGATTCCACTAAGTGTCTGAGCCCACCCCCCAGAAGCTTGGGTGGGTCAGGGATCACATGTCTCCCCTCCTAGGCAGCTCTGTTTACAGTCCACACTCAAAATTAGCATATCCTATTCAAAGGAAAGAGTCTATTGTGTGGGCTGGGGTCAGCAAACCAGGGGGGCACCCTGCATTTGGTTAGCAGGTCCATGTGATCTCTGGGGCTGTTGCTGGTAAGGGCTGGTGTGAATGCTTCCCATGGACAGAGGCCCTTTGATGTGTTTTAATTGAATCAGCCTGCCTCCTGGGAACAAACCTTTGAAGTCCCAGTTAGCTCAGGATCCTCTTGCATTCCTGAGGTATGGTTCTACTGTCAGAGTTTAGACCGCTAGCGCCGGTTTGTGGACAAAGCTGGTACTGCACCCATTTTTGGGATCTGTCTTGAATTAATGCATTTCAATAGAGTGGTCTTTTGTTTGATAGTATAGGACCCTTGCTTAACATTGTTTTGATGGCATCCTTACAGTAGAATGGTGATGTGGAACCCCCCACAAGAAGGTTGTATCTTTAGAGTGGTCTTGTGGCCATGATTTTAGCAACTTTTTAACATCAATAAAACGGATTTTGAACAGGACCACCTTTCTGTGCAGTGGTGGGTGGCAGATTAGGTGACCATTTTGGTGTGCGCAAACTGCGCGGTTCTCCTGGATTCTGGCATGAATGTGGGCGGTAACAGCTCATCCCCACATCTACCCAGGCTATTGATTCAGTTTCGTTCCGGGATAGAATGATGGGCGGCGACAGCTCATCCCCACATCTACCCCGTCTTATAATTCAACATGGGTCAAAACCCTTGACATCGCCAAGGAATAGAACTTGCAATGAGTTTTTGAGGTTATTGGACAGTATGGAGGAGATATCATCTTTGAATGATCTGATTGATCCAGGTGGTCGATAGATCAGGTGTAGCGTTAAGGTTTGGGATTAAGCCAATGGTAGTTTGACTGTGAGAGTTTCGCAGGATTGGAAGTTTTACAAAGGGCCAAGTCTCATGGCAAGGCTGGATTTGACAATAATAGCGATACCTCCTCCTCGGGACTCAAGTCTATCTTGTCTGAGAATAGTGGAACCATCAGGTACGGCTAGCATGAGTATGGATCCTGCTGCATTATGTAGCCAGGTCTCGGTTATTGCGAGAAAGTCTACGTTATCAGCTAAGATCAGATCTGCAATTTCTGTTGCATGTGCTACCAGGGACCTGGAGTTTAATAGTGCCCCCTTGAGCGGCGGTATATGGGAGTCATTGCTTGCAGTCTGGTGTGAGGGGTCAATGGTCTTGGGGTAAGGATCTACGCACTGCTCAGTGGAGATATTGGAGGGGGATTAGTTGTTGTAACAGTTGGAGTTAATTGCATTTTGGTTGGGAGAGTGGTTAATAATAGCGTTAGAGCTGGGTGTGAGTCTAGCAAGGGGTTCAAAGAGTTTGGCCAGTCTAGACCTAAGTCTAGTATTCCTGATATTTGTGTTGCAGGTATAAGGTGGCTTGGCTCTGTGTAGAGTGGCTATGCTGAATTTCGGGACTAGTGACAGGTGCAGTCATTGTGAGGCTGGTCAGGTTCGGGGGGGGCACAAATGTAGGGGCTGGCAGGGCCCAGGGAGGTATTGAAGTAGAATAGTGTATCTAGAGCGAAGATTTAGACTGAGGAAGGCATGTTAGTATAATAATCTAGGTGGCAACGGAAGTACACCCAGTGGCACGGGCAGGGCAGAATGGGCTAATTCAAATATCCCAGGGCTGGTTAACATAATGAGCTAGGCTAGTTCAAATATCACAATGTTCACGTAAAGCATAAAACATAACATATCACATAGCACGGTTAGTATAGATAGTGTGGGCTGCTTCTACTTGACTCACGGCTAGGTGGCACAGTGACATAAGCTGATTCCCTTTAACGTGGGCTAGGTCACATAGTAGCTGTGAACTCGAGTGAAATTATTCTAATTATCATTACAGAATTGGAGTGGGCTGACTTGGTTGACGTTAGCGTAGTCAAGTAAAAGTTAGATACTGGCAGTACTCATACATGCAGAATGGAACTGTGATCGCGCACGTGTACAGTAACACTGTGAACTGACTTGGTGTATCTGGCGGGTTAGTGACTTGGGGGGGTTAGGTAACATGCCACGGCGTAAGGTTATGGTATGGTGTGAAGAAGGCTGACTGAGGTGTATGAGGCCAATAGTACTGGCTCACCCCAGGTCTGTAAGCGGTTACAGGCGTGCAAACTCAATTCGGCATTAGGCGATGAATGGGTGTGCTCAGCAGACAGCACCTGTGTGCCAGTGTATAAGCAGTGCATCCAGGAGGCGGGGAAGGTTTACAGTACTTACAAATGATTGTAGTCAGTCACATTGCAGTTGAATGGCTTGGTGGCGAGTGGCAGGTGCATGAGAGGGACGGTAGGTTGATGTTGCCCCACTTATTGATTCCACCGCAAACAGGGTCTTGTATGTGGGCCTTAGGTGGGAGGCCGGCTATGTCGGCCGGCTCCCAATTGGCTCTTTAGGTAGTTATGGTGCCCAATCAGCGTGGCGAAGAGGGGGACAACAGGAAGTCAGGCAGGGCTTTACGCTCTGGCTGGCCGGGCAGCCATTTTGGAGGCCGTATGAGTGTGGAAACAAATGGGCAAATGCCCGGCAAATTATGAAAAAGGCGCCGCTTGCAGTGCTTCTGTAGGGATCAGGGAGACTGTATAGCAGTCCTTGCAAATGTAGGATACTCCAGGATTACCTTCAGCCAAAAGTCACCCACTGCAATGTTCCTAAATTCAGATTGCAGAGTAGTGTCCGACTGAAACTCAATCAGTTCCTGCTGGGCATCATATGGGAGATGCACCACCTCCTCTGCCAGAAAAGGCTGCATCGCCCAGTCATTAATGCCAGCATTTTCTTCAGTGAAGTATTTATCAAAACTGGACCTTAATGTTGTTAGGTGACTTGTGATTGGTTCTAGGACATGCAGCAGGTTGTACTCTGTTTCCTCAATTGCTTCTGCAAGCAATGGGAACTGAACTGCTACCCCAGCTCCAATTGTTCTTTTCCAGAGGTCTAACTTCCTTTTGAAGGCAAATACTTTTTTATTCATTGTAAATGAATTGGCATTGGCTCCTTGCAAAGACATGTTGAGGGTATTTAGCTTATCGAAAATATTAGCAAGCTATGCCAAGAGCACAAGCCAGCAGGGATCACACAGATGGTTTGCTTTGCCAGTGTCCACATCCAAAAGGAATTTCTGCACTTTGTTTCAGAGTTCAAACACACGTTGCAGCACTCTTCCCCTGGACTGCCATCTGACTTCTGTGTGAAAGAGGAAACCATCCTGTTCTGACCGCATTTCTGCACACAGAATTGCAAAGAGACGTGCTCTTGTCGGTTGTTCCTTGATGGCATTAACTATTTTTACAGCTGAAGTGAGTACATCAGAAAGTTCATTGTCAATGTTCCGAGCAGCAAGCGCTGCACAGTGAATTATGCAGTGTGTCCATGCAACATGTGGAGCGACTGCCAACACTTTGGCCTTCAACCCCGATCTATCTCCACCCATTGAAGGGGCACCATTATATCATTTAAAATGTCAAACAGTTCTGATGTCTTCTAAAGTTCTAAAGTCTTCCAATAGTGTGGTTGCCCCACAGTACCTTACATAGGCTATTAATAGAGCCTTTTGGGATATATCTGTTGCCTCATCCAACTGTAACGCAAAGAGACTGGTTTGCAGCTGTGTGATTAATTGTGCAGTGATATATTCTGCCATCTCAGACACACGTCGGCTGATGGTCGTGTCTGACAGAGGAATCATTTTTAGCTTATCCGCTACACTTTCAGCACCCATTCTCATGCACATTGCCATGACTGCTGGTAGAACGACTTTCTCAGCGTCGGTGAAAGGTTTTTTATTTTTAGAAAGGATGCAGGTAACATCATAAGATGCTTTCAGTGCACTGGCTGGAGTAGAAGCAATATTTTCCAATGTACATTTCTTCTGACAGATGAATTGTAACTTGCGAGCAAGGAATCATTGTTCTTGAGAATGCGATCCCCATGTTTTGTTTCCAAGTGGCGTCTTAATTTGGTTGTTTTCAGGCTCTCCATGGCTAACGTTGCTCCACACACCACACACTGAGGCCTTGTTTCACTGCCAATCACAATGGAAGTAAATCCAAGGTCTAAATATGTGCCATCATACTTCCTGGCTTTTGCAGGTTTTTTTCCTGTGTCAATGTCTGCGTCTGCCTTCCTTTTCACACTACCTGTTTTGGGCAAAAAGAAGTGCTCCATTTCAAAATGGGTTCCTCACGTATGAAAAAATGTAAACTCCCCTATTAATGCCTTTTCATATGCTTTGTTGATAACTGCATTTACATACCAAATGAGGTACAGTAGGGTTTGAAAACGATAATTTGAAAACAAAAATGCAAACCATGTAGCTGTGACAAAATCACACATGCACCAGAAGGCTTTTGAGCAATAATGAGGTGCTGGAAAAAACATGGTCCTCCAATAGTGCACCACATGTGTTGTGGTGCTCTACATTGCCTATGGGTCCCAGTTTGAAGATCTGGTTAGTTTGCAGAATCCAAAGAAAGGCAAGGGACATTGCTGACTGCTTGTGTTGGCCACAAACCATTAGGGCATTACGTGGTGGTCCTCTAAAAAAGAAATGCTACCTTTGCCTCCAGACATAACCATAGCCACTTTACCCATCACTTCACAATTCACTATTCACTATTCCCCACAGTCCTCATTTCTCCCACGCTTAGAGTGGAACCAGTCTGCGGCACACAGCTTGTAATGCAAAGCGCAGATTTTAAGCACCAGGACAAACAAACAGAGAACTGAATACATTGCTGAGCTAAATGAATTCTGACTGGCAACATGGGGGCAGTTGCTCCCCACAAAGACCAAGTGAAGGCCCCTCTCATGTGAAAACCTTTGAAAAGCCCCAGCGCCTCTAATTTGGAAAGGATGAAATGCCCTGATGCTTTCCCTGGCCACTGCTGCTGCAGGAGAAACGGGGACAGTGGGGACCTCTGTATTATCAACTAGAACAGAGGCCCCCCACGCCTCAATTTTCCGCATGTTTCTGGGCACTTTATTTATTTATTGGTCATGTATATAAATACCACTTACCTTTTGAAAGTAAAAGAATAGAAAAGCAGGAACCTCGTGCCAGCATGCAACTCCGGAGTTGATGGATGCAATCTGAAGCAGGTTCACTGAAGCTGCAGGTGAGTACTATTTATTGTTGGCAGAAGTGGCACCTTCCATCCTCAATGTCTGTCAGTCAGCCAGATTGAGCCAGCAGCACAGCTTGTGACCCTTGCCAAATGTACGTTTCGAGAAGCTGGATGCTATGGATTGGCCCACCCACTCCCATCTGAAAGTAGGGCAGTATGTCACCAATGGGCCATTATTAGTGATTTCCTGCTCTGCATTCAATTGGGAGGGGCTGGTCATCCATGCAAAAAAAGGTGTGTGCTTTTCCTTGTGCCTTCATGAATAGGCTTCTTATGGAGCCTGCAAGGCCTCACAAAGGCCCGGCCCCTGTCCATAGCGTGAATGGAGCCGGGCCTTTGTGTGGCCTCAGGCTCCATTAGGAGCATATTCATGAAGACAACAGAAAATGTACACACCTTCTTTTGCCGTGACGACTGGTCATCACGGCAAAAGAATTGTGTGTTTTTTTTGTCTTCCTAAAGAGGCTATTAATGCGAGCCTGAGACCCCACAAAGGCCCGTCTCCTGTCACACTAAGCATGTGTGGCAGGGGCCGTGGATCAGGCTGTTGCTCGTTGATGAAGCAACAGCCCGATCCTTTTGTAATAGGCCCTGTTTTCTCCGTTCAGGCTGTGGATGAGCGCCCCCCTGGGCATGAGGCTGTGGCCCAGCAGAGTGGCGCGCCCCACAGTTTGAATAATGCTGGTCTTAGGTAACAGGCACCACCAGGCGCGCAACGTCATTGAGCTGCCGCCACCACCACTAAATATTAGCTGAGGGGTAGGCTTCCATGCTGAGCCTTTAACAGTTCAAAGGATCAGGAACATGGTCCTGTTGACCATTTTCTTTCTTCCGAGGCAAATCTGCTCTGCTCGGGTGGGATGATCTAACACAGCCCCCCTGAGACACACATGCTGTCCCTTGCTCTGCAGCCAGTGCCGTAATAAACTCTACAAAACCTTTCTTTTGTCATCAGCAGCATAGCTTTCTTATGCCTGATGGTGAATTTCCAACTGAAAGAACACCAGTCACCCTGCAAATCTTTGACAGTTAAAGTGAGCAACACAATAAAGCACCCTTTGAAAATGTGTTCATATCCATAATGTCTAATAGCTTGATATGCTAAAAAGTAAAGTTTGCTTTGACGTCCTTAGTTTAATGTTCTTAAAACCATACATTACAACACGCTGGAGGTTTGTGACGAATCTCCAAACCTAAGTCGGTTTATTACACAACTTCTTTTATTGTGTGTCTTAAAGCACTGAACATAAAGTGGGTAAATAGATATCTTGCCCTTTGCCTCTTATAGTTTTGCATTCAGGATGTGGAAAATAAAAGGTACACCGATATGATTTTGGCTCAACATGCTGCTATAAGGATTTACATGTTGTCATGATGCTTTACTATGCAATTTGCATATTTTGCAAGTAAACTCACAGCATTATCCTAGGCCTTGACACCCAAAACCTAAATATTGTTCCAAGTAAAGTGTGGAAGAAGGTGGCAGTGCCCAAATTGCACAGTTGGTTAAAATCCCTGCTTTGCTGTTTAGCATAAGTGTGTGATCCCAGGCAAGCAATGTAATCTCACCCTGACTTCAACTGCAAAAATTGGAGTGCTCATAAGTGATTACGTTTACACCCTTACAATAGGACAGTGTTAATAAGTGTAGGGACGAATTGGTGTACCCTAGTGCTCGTCTGTTATTGGCACCAATACTGTCACATAGAATTTCATTATTGTGGCACTGGCCCTCCCCCAGTGTCATATAACTTGATTTGACAGGTAGACATGGGCCTCATTACGAGGTGGGCGGTAAGGGATTACCGGCACTGGTAAGGGCACCGGTGCCGGTGATCACTTACCACCCTACTAAGAGGTCCCTTAGCGGGCTCCTTCCTTAACGCCTGGTTTTACCAGGCGTTATGGAAGGGACCCGTTAAGGGACTTCAGAGCTAATAACGGTACCGTTATTAGCACCTTCCCCCTTCCCATTGAGCCCTATGGGGGCTGAAATGGGAATGGGGAATGGCTTTTTCAATGGGGATTTACCAGTCCCGCAAAGGTCGGAATAGACCGGTAAGTCCCCATTGAACGGGACCGGACAGCGCCATGACTACCTCCAACCTCGTAATGAGGCCCATAGTCTCACCAGTCAGTCAGTACACCAGAGATTCTAGTATAGCGTACTTACGTTGGTTGAACCAAAATAAAATTTTCTCCCCTGTTGCTCTCAGCCACTGAAGTTGCTTGGGCCATCCAGAGTACTGCCCCAGACTCTGCTATGTCCTGTTATGCTATGATATTGAGTCTTTCATTGCACACCATCTGCCATTTTCACACTTGTAGGACTTTCAGGATCTGCAAGAAGTGTGTGTTTTCAGACTTAAAGGAGAGAGTTAAATGATTGTAACATTAAAGCTGAACTCGAATAGTCTCATTACAACGAGTAAAGAATTTAGATGCCGCCACACAAGTACGTTTGCCACTCCTCCATTGTCTGTGAAGTTAGCACCTCTCCCAACATTAGAAGGGTTAGCCCACCTAAATTTTAGCCTAGGTGCACCCCTGGATGTGCACACTTGCATTTTGTTAGGCAGAGAGGTAAGGGAAGCCTTTGCCGAAACTGGCGGTGTTAAAGATTTACTGTGTTTTTTCAGAAAAATGTACTTGAACAAACACAGTAAAACTTTAAAGCTGATACTTTCAAGAAAGACTTCCATCGCCTTTCTCCATATTGAGCTTTAAAATATACTATTTGATAGTTGGTCCCCAAACCAGACCATTTAGGGGGTAGAACAGTCGCCCCCACAGTTTGTCCCACCTATTTTCTGAAGTCATCCCCTGAATCACCACCAAAAGGTAGGTTTCATTGTGCCTCTGGACACCACACATGCTCAGAATTTAGAAAGCAGAACTCAGCTTTCTACGTTTGGTATCGTAATCCTTAGTCCACAAATTAATTATTACATGCTCAGAGAGCAATGCTGTCTGTCTGTCTGTCTGGCTCACACCTCTTGCATGCTCGCCCCGAGACAGCAGTGCTTTCCCTCACGCTGCATACTAAGCACAAATAAACCCACAGTTAAACAGAATATGATCTGGCTTAAGACAGTCGAGCTGTCGCTCATTACACAGGAGCAGTGCTGTCTTTCTGGCTCACACCTCGCATGCTCGTCCCGAGACAACAGTGCTACCTTGCGCTGCGTGCAAAGCACAACTGCACCTCTGGTAAAACAGAATTGGGTCAGTTTTAAGACTGACAATCTGAGACGTCTCAGATTGTCTTTAACACCAAACGCTTGCGGGTGAAGGCAGGATGCCTGCTTGGGTCCAGCTGGTGCTCTCCCTGAGGCCCGTGGATGGGCCTTCAAGCTGTCATTGATCGCCCTGGCATATGGAGTCTGGGGGAGGGTGTATGCAGGAATATACAGCTGAAGACCTCTACGGCTTGCAGAAAGGGAGAGTGTCACAGATCCAGCTATGATGGGGACGTGCTATTGTGTGTTGGCGGAATTAGAAGGTCACATCATGGGGGGTTGGAGGGGAACCGATGTTAAAGCACAGGGGCCACCCGAAATATTAGCAGGGATATATGAATAGGTATAGTTCCCACTGGAAAACAACAAACCCGTAGGAAGTTTCACATGATTCAGGTCACTAGCAGTTAGAACAGTATGATTACACATTATGTTATTTGATACATCAACACAAACACTTATAGTTCGCGCACATAGGCACTGCTCAAAACCAGTTCTTCCCGCATTTTTGTTCAAATCCAATTGTTAACATTTACTGACATAGTCTGGATCACAAGCCATATGATAATAAACATCAGCTGGAGCAACATCATGGGTGATGATGCAAGTCATGTTCTTCCATTTGCGGTCTGAGTCAATGCAAAATTTACAATACTCATACACGGAAAAAGAACTCTGTACGTCAGAATCCTCTACCAGAGAATCCTTGTGCAATACTCCGAATATGTGTTGCAATACCGGGGTAGGCGTTGGTATAGCCACAAGGCAGGTGGAAATCAAATTAGCAGAATTGTGTACTTCCGCCAAACAGAAATGTGAAATGTTTAACACTCGTCGTGCCAGGTAAACCCACATATTCCACATTGCCCGACAATGGCTGAATAGCCCTGCTGCACACAGGACATAGAAACCGCAGAAGAGGGCGACGTATCATTTTTACACCCTGCCTTTTCCTCAAAGCACCACGATACGCTGTAATTGATGCGTCCTCCGGTGCAAAGGTGGTAGTGGTATCAGTCCTCATCCAGATTCCTGACTCCATCTGTAGAATGGAGACATTTGCCACCTCTTCCAGCATGTTCCCGGACCCTCCCGAAGATACTCCACCTCGCTCCACACAGACAACCAACATACTCAGGATCTAAAAAAAAATCAGAATTCAGAAAAACGATATCAGTGGAGTACATCACTTGCGCAAATAACATTTGTCATTAGGAATATGAGTCAATTTCCTTTTCCCAGGTTCCATCACAACAACCACCTGATCCTCTCCTGATGCTATTACATACGCCAGGACGGGCGGACCATTGGGCTTTTCCACCCACACCTTTGCACCCGGAACCATCGTATCTGATGAGCCAAAACCCTTGTCCCCACGAGTTGTCATTACCGTAGGCGACTCCCCTTTCTTCACCATGGACAGTTTCACGGGTACCAGTATCAATTGAGTATGGGTTACTTATTCTCTCCTCTACTTTCCTCGTCATATTCCGTGCTTGAGCGATGATTTTGTATGCATAAATTTAGACGACAGCCTTTCCGTGTCATCAGATTCATGACGTATCTCTACTTTCACTCACATTTTTATGCTGATTTACATGCATCTTCTCCCATTGTTAAAAATACGTCTTTACATTTTCCTTTCCCCAAAATCAGTCTATTTTCCATCTCACGCATGCGCGGTTATTTTGTTGTCATGGAATTCTGACGCCGACTTTTCCGTGTCGTCAGATCCATGACGTAGCCCAATCATTTAGTCTTGGTTTTACGCATGCGCGTAAAGACAGTCACCTACGCGCATATTTTGTATAAGTGCAATGACTGATTCTGTTGGTCTTACCAGTACGTTCTTTTCATCTTAATAAGCTTTGCTTATCCTTCTCTCCCCTTTTAGATGAGTTTACTCATTTGAAGTACCGTCTACTGAGTTTATCTTTTGAAAGATCCCTCTTTATATTGCATGGATTCGTCCGTCAGGACTTTTTCTGAACTTGTTGTAAGTAGAGACTTTGCTTCTCTTCTCTCTCCTTCGCGTTACTCCTCTCACTTTTTAGGGTTTACACATGTTTCATTTCTTTAGCGTTGAGACGAAAGATCATTCCAGAGCTTCCACTTTATGTTCCATTGGATACTTCTTTTCAACTTTGTGACCACCATAGTTGGTAAGTTACGTTGTTCAATCTTTCCTCCATTTTGTCAAATTGCTCTTTCTGCCTTCCTAGGACCTCCCTTTTTACAGACTAGATTGGTTAGAAGCTATGTCTAAAATCCTCTTAACAGGATTATCTAATCCTACTGCAGTTAGAAATAGTTGACTATATCTCACTAGTTTTACCATACTTGTTGAATACATCTGACATTTAATTAGTTGTTGTTTTGTATTGAATAAATAATGATCGTAATGAAATTGTAATGCATACTACATATGCAGCTATACTAAGATGCACTTTTTTCTATCTTTTTCTAGAATTTTGTGAAATATGATTCTGCCCCCGAAGAAGAGTTTATACTCGAAACGCTTTGGGCCTAAAAACACTGTATAAATACATTTGTGAATTGTTTTTTACATGAAATCTTGTGAGCTGGGTATTTACTCCTACTGCCCCACCAACTGAACTATGGACTGCATTTAATGCATCAAATTGTTAATGTGAAAATATATATAAATAACACTGAATTACTGATCTGCTCCACAGATATTAGACAGTGTGCAGGGGACGGGAGTTCCTACATCTCTAGGAACAACCACTTTTTGTTCCACCAGTATCAATTGTGCCACCCTATCTCCCTTATGGATGGGCAACATATTTTTTCTGCTATTCATAAGAATTACCCTGATTTCTCCTTGATAATCTGCATCCACAATCCCTCCCAACACCCAAATACCTCTCAGGGCAAGTCCAGATCTAGGGGCAATTAATCACTTATGGTCAGGCGGAATCTGCACCACAATCCCCGTCTCAACCACAATAATGCCCCTGGGCTCAAGTCGGTTCTCTTCCCTTGGATGCAAATCCACCCCAGCAGATTCAGGTTCTCGATAAGGAGCCAATGCCACAGGAGACATTTCCCAATATAAAAGGATTTCCAGAACTCTGTTAGGTTTGCATTGCAAGGCTGGCGTGAATATGTGCATCAATGGAGTCTCACCGCTCGCAAAGGGGCGGTTGTTGAGAATCTGAACCACATCCAACCCATGTTCTTGCCACCCTTTCAGGGCGCCCTCACCAGTTTTTCGCAACTGTTCTTTCAATAATCCATTCATTTTCTCAATTAACCCCGAAGCCTCTGGGTGAAATGGGACATGGAAGATCTATTCAATGCCTTTTTCCTGACAATAGTCTTAAACCAACTACCCATTAAAGTGTGACACATTATCACCTTGAACCTGTAAGGGTACTCCGTAATACACAGCCACTTGTTCTAACAATTTGATCGTGTTCAATTGGGTGGCTCTTTTGCATGGCAACACCATTAAATAACCAGAATTTGTGTCTAAAATAGTAAACACATTTGACATCCTTGGCTAGTGGGCTTGGGACCAATGTAATTGATCTGCCAAATCTGTCCAAGCAATTTACCCCATTTCAACGTGCCTGCAAATTATATGTGGAATAGATCTTTGTTTCTGATGTTGACACATGGGACATTTTGTTTTCATAATCTCTCATGGAAGGCTAATTCCCCTGTCTTGCACCAACCTGATGGTAGCTTTTTCTCTGAGATGCCCACTCTTCTGGTGGGCCCATTTAGCAATCCCCTCCAAAATGTCAAATCCAATAATATACTCAGGGATAGGAACCACCAATACCTGATATGTGTCCATTTTCAAACTTCCAATTTTCATATCAATTTTAGTTTGAACAGCAGGGGTCTCTTTTCCCCCAAGCCTGTAATCGTAAAATGTTGTCCCTTAAGCCCTGAAGGATTCCCATGAATTAATGAGGCCTCCGCCCTGGTATCAGTTAAGGTGCGTACCTCCTGTATGTTTCCTGACTGCCAAAATAATTTCACCTTTACATGAGGCCGTCTGTCTACCTTAATTTGGGCAGTTGTTACTGGAGTTTGACCACAATCCTATTCATAGTTTGAGTGTATGTGTTTAGACTTATCTCCACCATTGCACTCACCATTTTGCTCAAATCCGCATAAGTCAGCTGGTGTGGTGGGGACATACTCGGGTGCTCATCGTCCCCCTCCTACGGAGGGGGTGCAGAAGGTACCTCACCCCTCCCGGGTTTAGGAACCTCCTGTCGCTTCACTTGTTTATAACACTCTTTTCCATCTAGTCCTTGCTTTTTATACAATTGATACATTTCCCGTGTCTCAATCTCATCAATGTCTTCCCGCGGCACTCCATCTTTTAGCAGTGCCAAAAACATGTTCTTTCTGGATACGCCAGATACTCGCTTCCCGGGGGTGCGTCTCTGACTTCGCCCCTCTCTCTCTCGCTCGCGGTTTCATTCCTTTGCTTTTTCCCATTCTCCTAGGTCTGACAATTGTCTAACAGCATCCACCACTTCATCAGTCATTCGACCCGTCATTCCCACCAAAAGGGTCATCATGAAATTTTTATACTCCGGCAGGGCAGTTCGAATGACAGTATTTCTACCTGAAACAGAGAATGTTATGATTCCCATATGTTGGGAGTATCTAAATGAATGGCCTTTTTCATCGCATGTTCCCTCACTCATTGTATGGCCACTCTCAGGGTCTACCCACTGGAAAACAACAAACCTGTAGGAAGTTTCACATGATTCAGGTCACTAGCAGTTAGAACAGTATGATTACACATTATGTTATTTGATACATCAACACAAACACTTATAGGTCACGCACATAGGCACTGCTCAAAACCAGTTCTTCCCTCATTTTTGTTCAAATCCAACTGTTAACATTTACTGACATAGTCTGGATCACAAGCCATATGATAATAAACATCAGCTGGAGCAACATCATGGGTGATGATGCAAGTCATGTTCTTCCATTTGCGGTCTGAGTCAATGCAAAATTTACAATACTCATACACGGAAAAAGAGCTCAGACAGCACTTGGCTGATTCGAAGGAATTAGATTCCAGGGCTCTAGCTAAGGCTGCTGACTTGTGGGTTGCCAACGGGGCTACTCACAAGGATTCTGGGGTAACTCAGAAAAAGGACGAGGGAAAACAGCCTAAAAAAGACTCAAAGGAGAATTCGAATAACTCACATTCCAAAGAGGGCCCCAAACAAAACCAGAAGGGTAAGCCACCGGGAAAACCACAGCAGAATAGTGTGTCTTCTGGTGCCAAACCGGAAGGAGGTCAGAACAAGCCACCATTCCAGAAAGCATTCGGGAAATGCTTTGTTTGTGGCTCGACTGATCACGTGAAAGGAGATCCCAGATGTAAGGGTAAACCTTCAGGGGTCCAGCTTGTCTCCTTAGCCTTCGCTCCAGAGGAGGAAGTCCAAATGGCAAGTGGAAACTTTCTACTGCTAGCTGACGAACCCATTGGAGTCTCAGCCAGCGTCTCTTTAGTATCTCTGGGGTTGTGGGAACAACAGAATTTAGACGTCTATAATTCTATCCCCGATAATACTAAAGAGTATTATAAGGACAGTGTCCAGGTGAATGGTCAGGAGACGCCTGCCATTAGGGACACTGGGGCCAGCATAACTGTGGTGGATAAATCGTTTTTTCAGGCTGAGGATGTTGCTAAGGCACCCAAACGCCTCACCAAGTTAGCTGGAGGGCCTGTGCAGATGCTTCCCCAATTACCAGTTCTCATCCAGTGTAACGACATGACTGTAAAGATACCTGTCAGCATACAGAGTGAGGTACCAGGACGCGTACTGTTGGGTAACGATTTGAAAACTCTCGGAGTTGTATCGCATACTCCCAGACCTCCTAGTAAACGGTTACAGGAGCTAACCAGACCTGCAAGAGAGAGGACCCTGCGCGGTACTCTCGGGGAGATGATGAAGAAAGAAATCACTCCTGCTCCATTGGAAATGGCGGCCGCTGTCTCTAGGAACACAGAAGTCAAAGGGAAACCTAAAACTTCTAAACCGAAACCAACAGCCCACATTCCGATGCAGCCGACACGGACTTCCCCGCGGTTGTCCAATGTCACACCCGTAACTCCACCTCCAGCTGAGGCTGAGGGGGAAGTACAACCCTGTATGGTAGAATTAGACTCTGAAGAAGAGCTAATGGAAGGCCAGGAACTCATTGGAGATCTGGATCCTGTTGACCATCCTGAGCTGCAGTCGTTACTGGCAGAAGGTGGACCCAGCAGGGCAGACTTCAGTAAGGGACAGAGAGAATGTCCAACTCTGGAAGGTCTTCGCCGTCAGGCAGTAACTCAGGCTGAAGGGCAAGAGCCTGGGAAACATAGGTTGCACTGGGAAGATGGCCTCTTCTATAGTGAACCGACCGAGTCTACACCTGGAGACTACAAACGCCTTGTAGTACCCCAAGAGAACAGACCACAGTTCTTGCAGTTAGCCCACGAGATTCCTTTGGCTGGTCACTTGAGTTTCAAGAAGACTAAGGAAAGGCTCTCACTCTACTTCTATTGGCCAAAAATGGGGGCCGAAGTAGAAAAACACTGCAGAAGCTGCCATACCTGCCAGATCTCTGGTAAGGTTGGGTCCAAGAATGTGGCACCGTTAGTGCCTCTTCCCGTTGTGGGAGTCCCATTTGAGAGAGTAGGGATTGATATCGTTGGTCCCCTTGATCCTCCAACCTCCTCAGGCAACAGGTTTATACTTGTTGTAGTAGACCATGCTACTAGGTATCCTGAGGCAATTCCTATGAGGACTGTTACAGCTCCGGCTGTGGCTAAGGCCCTCCTTGGTATTTTTACTAGGGTCGGATTTCCTAAGGAAGTTATCTCTGACAGGGGGTCAAATTTTATGTCCCACTACATGAAAGCCATGTGGAAAACCTGCGGGGTAACTTACAAGTTCTCAACGGCTTACCACCCACAAACCAATGGGTTGGTAGAACGGTTCAACCGAACCATGAAGAGCATGATAGGTGCTCTAGAAGAACCCCTTAAGCGTAAGTGGGACCTTCTATTGCCATGCCTTCTTTTTGCTTATAGAGAAGTCCCTCAGGAGGGAGTAGGCTACTCTCCCTTCGAACTGCTCTATGGTCATCCCGTCAGAGGTCCATTGGCCCTGATTAAGGAGGGGTTGGAGAGTGCTCCTTCCCCCAAGCCAGTCAGAGTGACTGACTACGTGATAGGTCTCCGGAGGAGAATGTCGCACCTGATGACAGAAGCAAGCGATAACTTGAAAGCTGGACAAGCATTGGTCAAGCACTGGCACGATCAAAAGGCTAACATGGTTGAGTTCGCTCAAAACCAGCTTGTTCTTGTCATGATCCCCACAAGGCAGAGGGCCTTGCAAGATAAATGGATGGGACCCTACCGAGTAGTGGGTAAGCTCGGTGAGGTTAACTATCTGGTGGACTTGGGCAACCCCAAGGAGGCTCCAACAGTCTTTCACACCAACCGACTTAAAGCGTATGTCTCACGACCTGACGTAGGAGCGTTGCTTCTAGCATCAGCCGAGGAAGAAGAAGAGAGTGAAGCTCTTCCGGATCTCCTCAGAGGCTTACCTTTAGATGAAAACATTGAAGGAGTAAATCTCTCCTCCAATCTGACACCCGAGCAACAAGAAGAGTGCAAGTCTATGTTGAATCAGTTTGCCTCTCTGTTCTCGCTCTCACCAGGCTTGACCCCTTGGGGCCAGCACGAGATACTCACTGGTGACTGTCTGCCTGTCAAAAGCAGAGGATATCGCATGTCAGAAAACGTAAGAACCCACATCAAAGGTGAGGTCAGCAAGATGCTTGATCTCGGGGTAATAGAGCCCTCTACTAGTCCATGGTCTAGCCCAGTTGTGTTAGTACCAAAGGCCGGATCTAAAGAACTTAGATTCTGCGTGGATTATAGAGCTCTTAACGCAGTCACCACGACTGATGCCCATCCTTTGCCAA
The DNA here is from genome assembly GCF_040938575.1 of Ambystoma mexicanum. Taxonomy (NCBI): domain Eukaryota; kingdom Metazoa; phylum Chordata; class Amphibia; order Caudata; family Ambystomatidae; genus Ambystoma; species Ambystoma mexicanum. Next base: position 1,141,560,245 of record NC_090937.1, read on the forward strand.
GAACAGATGAGTTGGTGGATAAACTTGGCGCCGCCAAGTTCCTCAGCACATTTGACTTGACGTCAGGCTATTGGCAAATAGCCCTGACCAACCATGCCAAGGAGAAAACTGCATTTTCTACCCCTGTTGGTTTATACCAGTTTACGGTAATGCCTTTCGGACTAAAAAATGCACCTGCTACGTTTCAACGGATGGTAAACCAGGTTCTAACCGGGATGGAGGACTTCTGCATGGCATACTTGGATGACATAGCAGTGTTCAGCAATTCCTGGGACGAACATGTAACCCACCTGAGAGATGTTTTGCAGGCTCTTGGACGAGCCAATCTGACCATAAAGGCGAGTAAATGCCAAATTGGACAGAGTAAGGTAGTCTACCTTGGGCATGAGGTAGGCGGTGGAGAAATAAGGCCTTTGCTCAGTAAGATTGAAGCTGTGCAAAATTGGACAACACCGACTACTCAGACTCAGGTGAGAGCCTTCCTAGGCCTCACCGGGTATTACAGGAATTTCATAGAGAACTATGGGACCATAGCTTCTCCACTGAATGTCATCTCCTCGCCCAAATTCCCTAAAAAGGTTAAATGGAACGAGGGGTGCAATCAGGCTTTTGAAAACCTGAAAAAGGCTCTTTGCCAAGCCCCAGTACTCAGAGCTCCTGATTACCGCCAACACTTCATTGTGCAGACAGACGCTTCCAATGTAGGGATAGGTGCCGTACTCAGTCAACTGGATGGGAAAGGTAGGGAGCACCCCGTTTGCTACATCAGCCGCAAGCTGAAGGATCCTGAAACAAGGTGGGCAACAATCGAAAGAGAATGCTTTGCTATCGTGTGGGCTCTGAAGAAGTTTAGGCCGTACTTGTATGGTTCTACTTTTGTTATTCAGACTGACCACCAACCCTTGAGATGGTTAATGCAAATGAAAGGGGAAAACCCAAAACTACTGAGATGGTCGATCTGCCTGCAAGGGTTCGATTTCACCATTGAGCACAGGTCAGGGTGTCACCACCAAAATGCTGATGGTCTCTCTAGGATGTATATCATCGACTAGAGGTATGAGATTCATCCAGGAGTGGATTAAATCCTCCTGTCCCTTAGTCTGGGGGGGGCGAGTGTTAGGGAGAATTCTCTGTTTAGGCTGAATTTCCTAACCTAGTGAGTCCCCCAGCAGCTTTGCTGGATTGCTGGAGTTTGTTTTTTCCATCCTGCAAAGAGTGTGACCCTTTTCCTCTCACTCTTGGACATGTATGTGTGGAATTCCTTTGAATTGTCAATGTGTTCGATGGGCTATGGGGTCTTTTACTCCATAGGGTCTCATAAGTTTTTCTATGTGTGTCACCCCGCACCTTACGTGTCGTGACACGGGGGCACCCTAGCTGGTCCCCCCACCATAGACTCCATACCCGGGGACTGACTACCGTCTCCCCGGGCATGTAAAGTCACCATTGGCTTTACTAGACCTAAATTTGCTAACAGAACTAGTACCAACCATCTTATTGTGGACGTGCTAGTAGGGGTAATTCGATTACTCCTGGATCTGTTACTCGAGGGGGCACTGTCCCGTCCCTCCTCGTCGAGTTTTGGCTGGTGGCAGTGGAAACTACTTGTTATGTTCGACCCCGAGCATAACCCTATGGGATCCGTCCCATTGTTGAAGATTAATACTGGTTTTCGTTAATCTCCAACGTACCACCGATCTACTTATCTTAAATAGGTTTATCGAGTGGTATTTTCTGCCAGAACTCGGGTTGTAAAATGGCGTCTGTGTTTTTCTCTGTGACTCCTAAACCAAAGGTTGAGCCCTTTGTTCCACTTTTGGCGGGCCTCTGGACAGAGACCCTCCAAAGTGGTGCCATTCTGTCTGGGTTACCTCAGGGGTGTGGGAGGGGGTTTAGACACCCTGGACCGAGTTGCCTTGCCAACTCAGGTCGCACTCTGAAGTGATTGGCCCAGGTGGTGAGCCTTCCCGCTCACCACTTAGCATGTGTTGATTGACAAGCTAGGCTGAATGAATGGGGGACGTCTGCATAAAAGCAGGGCTTTGGGACTGGATCTTCAGGAAGTCGCCACTGGACCTAAAGAATCCGACGAGGGTAACGCTGAGCCGACCTGCACGACAAAACCTCCGGTGGAGCCCTGCGGAATCGTCTCACAATCTCCCGACGACAGAAGAGATCTCCCTGCCGGAGAGGCTCTTTCCCTGGCTGGTGGGAACAACCAGTCTTCTTCTTCTTTGTGCTTTTTGATCGCCCAGGACGCAGTGGTCGAATTGCCCGTGCAGAGCACCCGGCAACCGGATAGCCACTACTCCTGCATCGTGATCGAAAGGTGGTGCCTTGTGACGAAGCACTCCGCGGCTGGTTTCTTCCCTGGTGGTGCACCGGACATCTTCTCTTCGACGACGAGAGCATCTCTTCTCTTGGCCAAGACCCGTCGTGCATCCACCACCAGGAACAACTGCCCCCGTCGGAGCTGTCTTCCCCAACAAGGTACCGTAACCGCCTGGCTTCCCTTTTCGATCGGTTCGTGTGAGGTATCTGATTCCTCTCCGTTCCATTGGGTTGCCTCCAAGCTTTATTCACTCTTTGTTCTGAACTGGTTCAACCTGTCGCTAAACAATTTGCTAAACAAGACTTGAGTGCATCATCCGTAGAGACTTTCCAGGACATCGTGCCTTGCCTCTCACCGAGTGGGCCTGGCCGCCGAACTGTATGATCTAGTGTGATTTATGCTTTCTTGCCTTGCATTTTTACCCGCTTCAGTACGAACCGTGTTGACTTCATTACCTGCCTTTCTCTTCTCTCCCTTCCTCACTAAAAAATATTCGAGTGTCATCTGGGTTTAGGTATACACCTCTGTCTGAAAATAAGTGGTGCCGTAGAACCTAGAGTTGTCGATATTGTGTTTCGGAGGGGTTGAGCGTTATTCCATTCTGCAGAGCAATTGTATTTTGATTTGTTTGCTGTGGTTCACTTTAGTATTTTTCGTAGACATTCTGTTATTAATAAATAACTTACTATCTTTATACTAAAGCCTGGTTGCGTGTTTACTCGTTTTGCTGCGAAGAATTACCCTATCTTGTATACTCCCTATACTGACCAACTTTTCTTGAGAGAAGTCTGACTGCTCAGCCACAGCTACCAATTGGATCTGTGTGGTACAGACTGCTACCAAGTGGGTTCATCGCAACACCTGTAGTCCTAAATCTTTTGCAGTGATCCCAGAGGGAACTGCACAGGTTTCCGCCTAAGATTGTGCAATACTCCGAATATGTGTTGCAATACCGGGGTAGGCGTTGGTATAGCCACAAGGCAGGTGGAAATCAAATTAGCAGAATTGTGTACTTCCGCCAAACAGAAATGTGAAATGTTTAACACTCGTCGTGCCAGGTAAACCCACATATTCCACATTGCCCGACAATGGCTGAATAGCCCTGCTGCACACAGGACATAGAAACCGCAGAAGAGGGCGACGTATCATTTTTACACCCTGCCTTTTCCTCAAAGCACCACGATACGCTGTAATTGATGCGTCCTCCGGTGCAAAGGTGGTAGTGGTATCAGTCCTCATCCAGATTCCTGACTCCATCTGTAGAATGGAGACATTTGCCACCTCTTCCAGCATGTTCCCGGACCCTCCCCAAGATACTCCACCTCGCTCCACACAGACAACCAACATACTCAGGATCTAAAAAAAAAATCAGAATTCAGAAAAACGATATCAGTGGAGTACATCACTTGCGCAAATAACATTTGTCATTAGGAATATGAGTCAATTTCCTTTTCCCAGGTTCCATCACAACAACCACCTGATCCTCTCCTGATGCTATTACATACGCCAGGACGGGCGGACCATTGGGCTTTTCCACCCACACCTTTGCACCCGGAACCATCGTATCTGATGAGCCAAAACCCTTGTCCCCACGAGTTGTCATTACCGTAGGCGACTCCCCTTTCTTCACCATGGACAGTTTCACGGGTACCAGTATCAATTGAGTATGGGTTACTTATTCTCTCCTCTACTTTCCTCGTCATATTTCGTGCATGAGCGGTGATTTTGTATGCATAAATTTAGACGACAACCTTTCCGTGTCATCAGATTCATGACGTATCTCTACTTTCACTCACATTTTTATGCTGATTTACATGCATCTTCTCCCATTGTTAAAAATACGTCTTTACATTTTCCTTTCCCCAAAATCAGTCTATTTTCCATCTCACACATGCGCGGTTATTTTGTTGTCATGGAATTCTGACGCCGACTTTTCCGTGTCGTCAGATCCATGACGTGGCCCAATCATTTAGTCTTGGTTTTACGCATGCGCGTAAAGACAGTCACCTACGCGCATATTTTGTGCATACGTCATTCAAGTATCAGGTATTTAAGAAGGCGCTCATTGAGTGTACCGCATCCTCCTCCGGTGGGACACGACGCACCATTATCGCTTGCACAGACTCGCTGAACAGTATCAAGTAAGTGCAATGACTGATTCTGTTGGTCTTAACAGTACGTTCTTTTCATCTTAATAAGCTTTGCTTATCCTTCTCTCCCCTTTTAGATGAGTTTACTCATTTGAAGTACCGTCTACTGAGTGTTATCTTTTGAAAGATCCCTCTTTATATTGCATGGATTCGTCCGTCAGGACTTTTTCTGAACTTGTTGTAAGTAGAGACTTTGCTTCTCTTCTCTCTCCTTCGCGTTACTCCTCTCACTTTTTAGGGTTTACACATGTTTCATTTCTTTAGCGTTGAGACGAAAGATCATTCCAGAGCTTCCACTTTAAGTTCCATTGGATACTTCTTTTCAACTTTGTGACCACCATAGTTGGTAAGTTACGTTGTTCAATCTTTCCTCCATTTTGTCAAATTGCTCTTTCTGCCTTTCTAGGACCTCCCTTTTTACAGACTAGATTGGTTAGAAGCTATGTCTAAAATCCTCTTAACAGGATTATCTAATCCTACTGCATTTAGAAATAGTTGACTATATCTCACTAGCTTTACCATACTTGTTGAATACATCTGACATTTAATTAGTTGTTGTTTTGTATTGAATAAATAATGATCGTAATGAAATTGTAATGCATACTACATATGCAGCTATACTAAGATACACTTTTTTCTATCTTTTTCTAGAATTTTGTGAAATATGATTCTGCCCCTGAAGAAGAGGTTATACTCGAAACGCTTTGGGCCTAAAAACACTGTATAAATACATTTGTGAATTGTTTTTTACATGAAATCTTGTGAGCTGGGTATTTACTCCTACTGCCCCACCAACTGAACTATGGACTGCATTTAATGCATCAAATTGTTAATGTGAAAATATATATAAATAACACTGAATTACTGATCTGCTCCACAGATATTAGATAGTGTGCAGGGGACGGGAGTTCCTACATCTCTAGGAACAACCACTTTTTGTTCCACCAGTATCAATTGTGCCACCCTATCTCCCTTATGGATGGGCAACATATTTTTTCTGCTATTCATAAGAATTACCTTGATTTCTCCTTGATAATCTGCATCCACAATCCCTCCCAACACCCAAATACCTCTCAGGGCAAGTCCAGATCTAGGGGCAATTAATCCCTTATGGTCAGGCGGAATCTGCACCACAATCCCCGTCTCAACCACAATAATGCCCCTGGGCTCAAGTCGGTTCTCTTCCCTTGGATGCAAATCCACCCCAGCAGATTCAGGTTCTCGATAAGGAGCCAATGCCACAGGAGACATTTCCCAATATAAAAGGATTTCCAGAACTCTGTTAGGTTTGCATTGCAAGGCTGGCGTGAATATGTGCATCAATGGAGTCTCACCGCTCGCAAAGGGGCGGTTGTTGAGAATCTGAACCACATCCAACCCATGTTCTTGCCACCCTTTCAGGGCGCCCTCACCAGTTTTTCGCAACTGTTCTTTCAATAATCCATTCATTTTCTAAATTAACCCCGAAGCCTCTGGGTGAAATGGGACATGGAAGATCTATTCAATGCCTTTTTCCTGACAATAGTCCTAAACCAACTACCCATTAAAGTGTGACACATTATCACCTTGAACCTGTAAGGGTACTCCGTAATACACAGCCACTCGTTCTAACAATTTGATTGTGTTCAATTGGGTGGCTCTTTTGCATGGCAACACCATTAAATAACCAGAATTTGTGTCTAAAATAGTACACACATTTGACATCCTTGGCTAGTGGGCATGGGACCGATGTAATTGATCTGCCAAATCTGTCCAAGCAATTTACCCCATTTCAACGTGCCTGCAAATTATATGTGGAATAGATCTTTGTTTCTGATGTTGACACATGGGACATTTTGTTTTCATAATCTCTCATGGAAGGCTAATTCCCCTGCCTTGCACCAACCTGATGGTAGCTTTTTCTCTGAGATGCCCACTCTTCTGGTGGGCCCATTTAGCAATCCCCTCCAAAATGTCAAATCCAATAATATACTCAGGGATAGGAACCACCAATACCTGATATGTGTCCCTTTTCAAACTTCCAATTTTCATATCAATTTTAGTTTGAACAGCAGCGGTCTCTTTTCCCCCAAGCCTGTAATCGTAAAATGTTGTCCCTTAAGCCCTGAAGGATTCCCATGTATTAATGAGGCCTCCGCCCTGGTATCAGTTAAGGTGCGTACCTCCTGTATGTTTCCTGACTGCCAAAATAATTTCACCTTTACATGAGGCCGTCTGTCTACCTTAATTTGGGCAGTTGTTACTGGAGTTTGACCACAATCCTATTCATAGTTTGAGTGTATGTGTTTAGACTTATCTCCACCATTGCACTCACCATTTTCCTCAAATCCGCATAAGTCAGCTGGTGTGGTGGGGACATACTCGGGTGCTCATCGTCCCCCTCCTACGGAGGGGGTGCAGAAGGTACCTCACCCCTCCCGGGTTTAGGAACCTCCTGTCGCTTCACTTGTTTATAACACTCTTTTCCATCTAGTCCTTGCTTTTTATACAATTGATACATTTCCCGTGTCTCAATCTCATCAATGTCTTCCCGCGGCACTCCATCTTTTAGCAGTGCCAAAAACATGTTCTTTCTGGATACGCCAGATACTTGCTTCCCGGGGGTGCGTCTCTGACTTCGCCCCTCTCTCTCTCGCTCGCGGTTTCATTCCTTTGCTTTTTCCCATTCTCCTAGGTCTGACAATTGTCTAACAGCATCCACCACTTCATCAGTCATTCGACCCGTCATTCCCACCAAAAGGGTCATCATGAAATTTTTATACTCCGGCAGGGCAGTTCGAATGACAGTATTTCTACCTGAAACAGAGAATGTTATGATTCCCATATGTTGGGAGTATCTAAATGAATGGCCTTTTTGATCGCATGTTCCCTCCCTCATTGTATGGCCACTCTCAGTGTCTACCACATATTATCTTCGGTCGGCCAATCTGAGGTGATAGGATACTTGCGGTTACATCCTTGGGCCGCTAATTGTAACAAAGACATTTGAACCTCTCACCCATCGTCATCACGAGGAGGACCTACATGTAACATTTCATGAACATGTGTTTCCTGCATCAATGGCAGAAACTTGGCGGCATCTGTGGCATCTACACAGAGACCCACCACCCCTCCACCAAATAACCGGACCATCCATGTTAACAAAGATTCACCTTTGTTTCAATCAGCTGATGATTTCCCCAACCTCTTGCTGCGAACAGTCCTCGTGTATTGTCAAGTCCACCACCCCCCCTCTAAGATTATTTGGATTACGACCCACTCGTCTGCGCATCACAGCTTTATCATGATACAACTTAATTTGAAGCTGCTGCATTAACGCAATCTGTTTTTTAGCGGCCATCTCCTTTTCCAATCTCAGGACACTCAATTGTAGTTCCACATTCAGTTGGTGCACCTTTCGAAAGGCATGCAACAGAATCCAACCTCTTCTACCTAGAGCCGAATACTCTTTCTCTTTTTCTGCAGGCACCTGTTGCACACAGCCCACCACTTCAGCCGGACTCGCCTCTCCTATACCTGTGTCCCATGTCTCGCTCACCCCTGCACCACATGCCCGGGTCTGTGCGACTTTGTCATACGGACCCTTGGTCCACCCTGGAATAGTCACTTCAGGACTGTCTCTGCCTGCAGAGCTTCCTTTTTTCCTAAATAGGCAGCTCATGATATCAAATAAATATTTCACGTCCCTATTGTCAATATCTCACAACACACACCTATCACTGCTCAAATGATTGCTATAACTATACAATTCTCAAATTAACAGAGCTCATTGGCATCAATATTAGCACAAAGACCCTGCTCACAGCGCCATACTGTCTTGCTTTTTCTGGGCCACATATAAGGACCTCATAATTACGCCACCCTAGACCCTAACAAAGCAAGTTATTGGACTCGGATAGGCAACAAATCACACATAAACCACTGGTTATATAAAAACAAAATGGCTCGTTATAGGCCCTTTATACACACACACAACATATAGTGCATTATACAAAAACATAGAAAAAGAGCATCACCGTTAGAATGGTTGCAGAAGACACCTTCATCTCGGTCACCACAACCTGCTTAGTTCCAGATCAGGTAAGCAGAGACATCACTCTTACTAACGGGGTCTGGAGCCAAGCGTCCTTCCTCTCAGTGAGACTGCATTACCCAGAGGTCTAGTTCTATCTGTCTTTCCTGAGAGGAATACCTTTTCTCTTTATGGGGTGGAGTCCCTGCCCCTCTAGGTTACCACACTGCCCTCGGCCAAAGAGCAGACAATAAGCAAGAGGATCCAAGAGTGGAAAATTCCAGTTAGAAGTGGAAAAACCCACATTCTCTTCCTTGCCTTCTTTCCCAGTACCCCTTATCACTGCACCTGCAGAATGCTCCGACTCCCTTTCTGTCTCATCCTTTGGCAAACAATACAACGCCTTTTCTCCACAGATAGTACAACTGATATCATTATGTGACCTTGCCTCTGCTGAGGAATTACACGTCTACTCACTGAGCCCACGTAAATGTAGGCTTTCATTATGCTAATGGAAGTGAATGTCCAAAATGGCAGCGCATCGGCGCCATGTTTTAGCTCATTTTTCGCACATGCACTACACTAAAGTCGCTTACTGTTATGTGAATACTCACATCCAGAGAAAGGATTATGCGAGCACGCCCAAAGGAAAAGAAGAGGCGTCTGGGAAAAATAAATGCAAGGAGGGTAAGGACAAAGATTCTAATTCTTCTTCCAACAAAGCCCCACCAATCGTATGTGAAGTTCCCACCAGATGGATCATCAGCTTCCACAGAAATGCATAGGTGATGGTATCTCTTACACTGGGTCACCAATACGTGTTTCCTGTATGGGGACTTGACTCTTGGGAAAGGAGATCCAGCCCCTTAGATCCAGACAGGCCAATGTCAGTGCCAGTCTCATGGAAGTGGCCACATTTTCCCTATTCACTCGGAGTGGGAAAGTTACTGGGTCCCCAGAGGAGACCCAGATTTCCACAGCACACTCCAATCTTTTTGGAGCAGGTCTTCATTAAAAGGAACACACCTCCCATGTTGCGTGACACATTTGCTAGCATCACCACTGTCAGGCAACAATGGGAGCTGGATGGTCAGTACATCATAAGAGTTTTGATGGCTCATCCAATGGCTAATGGCACAGATAGAGTTTAGCTGGAAGGGAGAGACCTTCATGCCCTGTGTAGTAGTTAAAGAATCCATTCCAGTATCATTTCTGTTAGGGAATGAAGTTATAGCGAAATTACTGATCCCAAGATAATTACCACAGTTTCACTAGATTAAGAGCTCTGGAGGCAGCCAAAGAGCATGTGCTTGAGGCCGTGAGGCCCAAGGATTTTACTGCTAGAGAGGGTGAGAGACTGTGCACACCACAAGCTACTAGTCCAGATCCCAGGTCCACTGAGGGCCTGCTCCTGCAGGAGAGGGTCCAGTGGCCATGAGGTGCCTACTGTTATAGCAGAGGACTCAGTGATACCAGGGTTGCCTAATGTTGTAGAATAGGAACCGGAGATGGAGGACTTCGTATTGTCAACCCTCAAGGGCCTCCCAGAACTGAGCAATTATTTTTAAGCTGGAGGCCAACATCTGGAGAGAATACCCTGTTATGGCAGGTCTGTGAAAGCAGAGGAACAGGCACAGGGAGAGTGCCCTGAGGTGTTCAGGGTGTGCTGGGGGAATGGTATCCTGTATGGTGATTCCAAGAATTCAGAGGCAGAAGGAGACTGGAGATTGGTTGTTTCCCAGTGCTGCACGAGGTACCCACTCGACTTGACTGACAGCATTTATTTAGCAGGACACTTCAGAGTGACCAAGAGAGCTGACAGTTTGTCAGCCCATTTATACTTGCCTCAGGTGGGCATTCAAATCAAGGAATTTGTGTGGTTTTGCTATAGTTGCTGAGCTTATGCTAAGTCAAGTGGGGCGACAAGGACCCACTTAATATCTCTATCAGTGGTTGGCCAGTGTTTGCAAAGAATAGTGTTGGATTTTGTGCGTCCTTTGGATCCCAAATATTTATCAGGAAACCAGTGATTTTTGATAGTGGTAGAGCATGCCACATATTACACTGAAGCAGTCCCACTGAGGAATATCACATCTCATGAAGGTTCTGATAGAGATATTATCAGGTCATTACTGAAAGGTGCTCCAACTTCATATTTGCATATATAAAGAAAGCTTGGGGGGAATGTGAAGTGAATTCCAAGATTTCTACAGCTTTACAATTGTTGTTATTACTAGCAGAAGTACTTGTTCTCCGAACGGGTTCTGTAGACAGACTTGATAACACTCTCATCAATTGTGAAAATGTAATGATCTTGCAGGTCACTGTTCAGCCTCACCCAGCCTCACCTTGGCGTGGTGCATTTCATTTCATTGCATTGCATTGCGGTGCAAATATCTTGGAAACCATGCCTCAGAGGGCCTTGATACATGATTTTGGAGGTCACACTGGGACCTCTAGTTTTGCTCCTCACGACGGGACGGTTCAGAAACAAACTTTTTGTTTACCTTTCCGGTGAACATGGTTTACGGCTTCATCGGCAGGCACCATCTGGCAAAAGTCTTCTGGAAAGGTAATTTCACCTGATGCAGCACATTCTTTTTCCCTTCCTGGTGAACATGGTTTATGGCATTGTAAAGCTTGTTTAGAAACACTCCTCTGGAAAAGAAATTTCACCTGATGCGGCAACAATTTGGAAACTTCTGGAATGCTACTTACCTTCATCTTCGCCTCTCAGGTCCGTTCACCTTTCATACATTTTTTGTTTCCCTTCTGGGTGAACCTGGTTTACGGCTTTGTCGGCAGGCCACAAACCCACAAACCCACAGACACATTTTAACTTTTGCTGAAATCTGAGGGAAGAGGTGGGGTGTACACATGTCATGTAGCAAGTAATGTCCGGAGGGTCCTAATAGGTAAGTATGCAAAATGTGGTGCAGATTGGTGAAACAGTGTGGAATTGTAGAAGGGACAATGCTTCGCCAAGTCACAAACCCACAAATTCTACCACAAACCCATAGACAAATGTTGACTTTTATATATATATAGATTATTATCATTGCTATTATTATTATAATAATTATTATTATTATGATGATGGCATTTATTGAGCCTGGACCTTGCTTCAGGAAGCAACATAGTGATTTCCAATCATAGGGGGTAGAACATGGTGAGGGAAGCAGAGAAACAAGGGATTGAAGAGCTATACCAGGGGAGAGGGAGGTCAGGCAATTTTGTCAGCAAGGGATCTAGAAGCAAGCAGGGGATGAAGCAATGGGAATCAGAGCACCCGGTCTCAGGCAGGGTGTGGAGTGGAGGGTGTGTTAGGGAGTTGCCATTCCTTGAAGAGGAGGGTCTTGATCTCCTATTAAACTGTGGAATGTTGTCGGGTAGCATCATACAAGACACATCTCAGGGTTGTCAGAATAGTTGCTGGAAGGCCTTCTAAAAGGGCATTGGCATCATTCATGTGGGAGTAGACACGGCTTGGACAGCAGATCTGAAGTTGTTTTTTGGGATGAAAGGCTGGATTTTCCACAGGAGAGAACATTGTTACCAATGCATTTGTGTCTTCAACACTATGTTCTGTTTGTAGGAGAGGTGTCTGTCCATGTCACACCCCAGGAAATTGGTGCAAGTGGCCATCTGGGGTGTGAAACCCTTGAGGTTTACAGCAGAGCGCCAGGTCTGGATGTCAGGTTTTTCGGTGTTGGTCAGCAGTAGGAGTTTATACTTGGAGGGGTTGAATTTCAGGTAGGCACTACACATCCACAACTGGATCAAAGAGAGGCAGGCCTTGAGCCTGTGGATGTCTTTGATGGATGTTATTTTAAGGCATAGCTGCATGTCAACTGCAGTTTGGTGGATGTGGATATTGTGTTGAGAGAGAGGAGGGTTCCAAGATTTTCCATATAAATATTGAAGATCACAGGGGAGAGGATGGATCTTGCATGACTCCACAGGTGATGGGTAGGATTGGTAATCTGGAGGAATCCATTTGTGCAAACTGTTGGAGAATAGCAAGGTAGGATTTGAAACAGTCGAGGATGATCTTGCTGATCCCAATGCAGAGATGTAGATTGACAGTGAGTGACTGGTGGTCTACTGTTCCAAATGCTGCTGAGCGGTCAAGGAGAACTAGGATGCAAGGACGGCCATCATTGAGAATTTCAAGGGCATCATCGATCACCTTGATTGAAAGTTGTTTCTGTCCTACATCTGGGTCTGAAGCCAGAAAGGTAGGATGGAAGGAGGATGTTGGGTTTGATACATTGGAGAAGTTGTGTGGCTACTGTTTTCTCAAAGATCTTAGCTATGATGGGAAGATGGGTGATGGGGCGGAAGTTGCCGCCAGGGTCCAGTGCTGGTTTCTTGAGAATCAGGATGATATGTCCGGACTTGAGGGTGAAAGCGAAGGTGCCTTGATGTTGTCAGGTAAGGGAGGAGTGATCCCAGGCCATTCAATAAGACCCTTTAGGAATGATATGTGCTTAAAGAGAAAGTAGGATGCTCTCCTGACATTCCTACTCTTTGCCTACAGGGAGGTGCCACAGACAGAGTTGTTCCCTGTGAGCTTCTGTTTGGTCATCCTGTTAGGGGTCCTCTAAATCTGGTGGGAGACATGATAAATTATGCACTTGGGTCAATATCCAGAATGGGCAAGTACATGGAACAGTCAAAAGAGATTCTGAAGACCAGCCACAATTTGTTGAAGCATTGGCATTACCTGAAGGCTACAGTGGCACCATACACTCCAGGACAGTACATCTGGGTAGTGGAACCTGTCAAACCAGGTGTACTTCAGGATAAGGAAACCAGACCTTACGTAGTTCTGAAAAAGATTGAGTTGCAAAGACTGTTGTGTACATGAAATTGACACAGGAGACAATATGCTGGTAAAATGCAGAATTAACCAAATGTCTGATGAGAAAAAGAAACACAATCAAGAAGGAAGCCTCCAAGTGGTTGGTCCTGTGGATCATTGAGCCTACCCAAAGCCCTTGCATTAGCAGTATGGTGCTGGTTCCCTCACAATCCCAGCAATGAGACAACTGAATATCATTTTGTGTGGCCTAGAGAGGGATGCATTGTGTGACCAAGACAGATGCACAACGCACTGATGGGCTAGGCACAGCCAAATAGATGAGTACCCGTGGTCTCACAGCTGGGTCCCGGAAGGTTGGCCTGATTGACAAGGCAAAGAAGAGCTCAGCATTTTCCACACAAGAAGGGCACAGCAGATCACTGTCATGACCTTTTTTAAAAAAATCTGTGTTGCAATCTTTACCATCTAAAGTAGGTACTACAGGACATTCAGAATGCTGGGGTATTTTGACTTGCCTGCACTAGGAGTGGGAAATTCCTTCTTCTGAGACCCAAGTGAAAGGGTTGCTTGGCCTCATTGGGTATTACCAGTAAGGTATCAAGGGATATGGGACCACTGGCCTTCCCTTGAATGATGTGGCATCAGAGAAAATGTCAAAGTAAATCACTTAGACTTGTGCCTGCCAAACAGCTTTTCAGAAACTCAAAAGATGTTTTGCTCAGGGGCCCTGTTCAAAAGATCACAGATTATAGACTGGAATGTATTATCCAGTTAGGTGCCAGTGAATTTAGAATTGAAGCAGTTTTGGCCTGACAAGCTCATAATAGTTTGAAAACCACTTTGACTACATTAACAGGAGTATGACAAAAAGGGAGACAAACTGTATCACAATTGTAAAAGAAGCATTTGCAATGGTTTGGGCAATGTGCAAGTGTAAAGCCTACATGTTTGGGGTTCACTTTATTGACCACCGGACTCTCAGCTTGTTAAAGGTATTGCAGGGGGAGAATCTAAAACTTTGTGCTGGGCCATATCCTTACAAATATTGAACATGGACATATAGCATACGTCTGTACCTCAACACTCCAATGCAAATGGCCACATTAGATACTTTTTCTTGACAATGAGCCCAACTCTTACAAGGGCAGTTATCAACCATTTCTGGCTTGGAGAGGGTGTCTGATAGAATGTCATCTGTGACGGCACACTGGCATGAGCTTTTTTGATTTTTATTATGGAATGACGCTGGTAATTGATCTCAGAAAGTGAGATCAGATACTTACTTTCATAATGATCTATGCTGAAACATATAGTAAAAATATGTCTGAAAATAAAGTATTGGTGCTGCAAGTGTCCATCAATGCATCCACCCAATACTACTGCACTTTCGGCATCTGCTAATCCTCTGCCTCATAGTCACTCACACTTCTGTCCTCCGCTGTACCTCAGCATATCATAAGCACTGGGCAGATATGAACAGATACATTAATGGGACTTAGGCAGGGCGGCTTCTCTACAATCGCAGCCTCTTGTCAAGCTTTTATTGATTTCATCCACATGCCACCAGTTGTGAAGTCTGCTTTGCATTTCAGTTCAGGCAAGAATGGCTGTAACAATATGCTGATAGAGAGAGTTACTAGTTCTCCTAGTTGCCAATGCCGTTTGACTGCATACAAGGTACTACAGTAGTCAAATCGTTATCTTCACCAAATGCATTATGGGACGTGTCATCTTAGTTCACTTCAATGGAATACTTTCAATATTAGAAAAAAAATGTAAAGGTCAGCAATGGAACAGGATGTTAAGGAGTTAGTGGCTAACCTTACTACAACATATGCTCACTGTGACACTTGGAGCAATCATTTTTCATTGTATACAGCTCAAGTAATTTATCTAAAAACAGTATTGCATATCTGTGTCAAATTGTGTGTTACCAAAAAGATTCCTTGTGGCATTTTGTTCTATCTGAAGGTGTAGATTTGGAAGTCAGAATATTACTTGTAAATACCTCTTTTTCAATCTTCCTAACCACATGTTTTAGTCTGTTTTTTTGAGTGAGTGTACGAAGAGTTTTCAAATGTTGTGGCTTCTTGTTTCCTTCTTTTTTCTTTACCCCACCACTTGCTTTCCATAGCCTTTGGCAATATGTACTTAAAGCTGATGCACAGATTGTGGCAGGACATTTGTGGCTTAGGGAATTTCATTGCCCTCAATGTAAAGCTTTATACAGTTTGATCCCTTCAAGCTGACCAATGCTCAGAGAGGGACTCATACGATATATGGGCATTATGAGATGGATTTAAAAAATATAACTAATGTGACGAGGCTAATTCGATGAGCTTGTCAAAGAGGCGAGGGGCAGGTCTGTCACAATCTAATTCACAGCCAGTCCTAGTCATGAGAAGAAAGGCAACTAGGGGGGACATAATCATTGTACCTTCCCTCCATATCAGTTTATATGTTGGCAGTAACCCTTTGTCTCACACAATGCCTCAAGCATCTAATTCTCGCCAGTCTGTCTCTCTTTTTTTAGACATATTGGACCTGGCTGATGTCCAGAGGAGCAGTGAACACAGAAGAGTAATATTGCAGCATCACGCATCACCAGTTGGCAGAATCTTGTTAATAGGAACAACCCACCTGATCCATTGTGGTGATCCATAACTCAGTGAACACACCCATTGAGACCACTAGGGACTAGTTGGGGGCTCTGATTCACTTTGGAACAATGGACTTACCTTGGGGTACCCGGATCATGGTCCCCAGAATCGGACATGGATTATCCCCTTTCTGGGCTGACATGGCAGCTTGGTGCCGACCTCGCTTGGAGTAAACAGGTAGGGTTTGTCCCCTATTAAAAAATCTACCTTGAGAAGTGAAGATAGAACAATATAGGCTAGGGTAAGTTGGCAAATCAGGACAGAGGGAGGGAAAATTATGTGGGTGTGAGGTCAGAGGAGGGGAAGGAGGCAGACCAAGAGACCAGCATTAGGAAGGAGGAAGCAGGGGAGTGTGTAGACTATTAATTCAGCAGGGTTTAGGTGCGCCGGGACCCACCGGGCCCAGGCCCCGGCAGTCTCCAGAAGGGGCTCCCAAGCCGGGGCTTTGCTGGGGCCCACCCCCGAATAGCCCCAGCCAGCTGACACCTCAGGCAACCCACGTAGAGGCTTCACGGTTACACGAGCTGCCTGCAGTTGTCAGCACTTACAGTACTGACAGCTGCAAGCAGCAGGCGTAACCGGGCAGTGCGAGCTACCTGATGTCTATGTACTCGAAACAGGAGGAGGGCTGGACTGCCCAGCTCTCCTTTTGTTTCGAGTAACTAACTAATCATCACCAAGCATGATGCTGGGTGATGACAAGTTACTCGAAAACAAAAGGAGAGACTAACCACAAACCCTAACTAGGGCCCCCTTCGATTTCCAATCCCACTTAAAGCACTGGGTATTGGTTTAGTGAGTGTAATGGTACTGCAGTTTGAGCATGCATGTTTGTGTGGCAATTGAGTAAAGTACGTTAGTGTAAGGATTTAATGTGGAGAGGTTGGTACACAGTTGATGGAGGGTGTTTGAATAGTGGAGTGAGGAATGTAATAGTAGTGGCAGGAGAGTAGAAGTGGTGGGGGAAGAGTATTAGGGTAAGGAAGAGTGTATTAGTGGTAAGATGAATGTAGTAGTGGTGGGAGGAGGGTAGTAGTGAGGTGGAGTGGGAGGAGTGGTGAGACCAAAGGGTGGAGGGAAGAAATATGAGTGAAACAGAGTTATAGATGATTGGTCGAAGGAGTAAGTGGAGGGATGGGTGTAGAGAGCAAGAGGTTGCATAAGGGTGAGTGAATTCACTTGACCTCTACCAAGTAAGTGCAAGGCACTTCCTTACCCCTTTAGAACACTAAGAAAGGAACAGAGAAGGGACAGCAAGTAGGTCCCTGTGGGAGTTGAGACAGTGGGAAAATTCGAGAGACATCTATAGCTTGAGACAAGCTCATAGACAGTAAGGGGTTACCGTTCCTGAGAACTAACCTGGGATTATTGACGACTGGGTTAGGGAGGGATTCCAAGGCAAACGAGAGTGAGAGGGATGGCCCTCAGACACACAAAGTACTAATGAATACATTTGATTGATTGATTGATTGATTGATTGATTGATTAAGTTAATTATAATGTGCCTATATACAAGTATTTTACGGCACAAACCTGGGAAGGGGGTGACAAGGGAGAACAAGACAAACAATCTTACTAGGCCTGGTATCATTTAGATTGTGCAAGTGCACAGACAAGAAGTGCAGGGGATGGGTACGTGGAGAAGTAAACCCAGACCAGCATGGCCCTGAGTTAAGTGCAAGGAGGCCTGGGCCTCCCAAGGGAATCACACCCACGTAGTGCAGGGTAGGCCAGGCGGTAGTGCAGGAAGGCCAGCAGGCAAGTGCAGAGGGACTGGACGGGGGGGCTAAGTCCTGTTTGACTCAGAGGAGCACCAAGCAGCCAGTCAGCATAAAGGTGCAGGAGCAAGGGAAGGTTAGCACATGAGAGGCAGAGAGAAGGAAGAGGAGAAAACAAAGGTCTTGAGGAGCTTCCGGAACTGAAGGAGATTAGGCTCGCGACAGAGAGAGGCAGGGAGGCCGTTCCAGAGGAAAGCACCAGTCCACCCCCTGTTTCTTGTAAAGACCTTTCATTCAAGGAGCCCGTGGTTAAAGCCGCTCCTTGAATGAAATGGCTGCCTGCGAGCTGGGGCACACTGGTTTCACACCTTTAATCTTTTGATTAAAAGATGGGGTTGAGCACATCTAAGGTAATAATGCCAGTGTGTCCCAGCTCCAACTTTTACCAGCCACCCCTCCCCCTTAATTGAGGGGGGCTCTCGTTAGGGGGCGTGTCCTTAGGCCACAAACCCTAACTAGGGACCCCTTTGATTTCCAATCCCACTTAAAGCACTGGGTATTGGTTTAGTGAGTGTAAGGGTACAGCAGTTTGAGCATGCATGTTTGTGTGGCAATTGAGTAAAGTAAGTTAGTGTAAGGATTTAATGTGGAGAGGTTGGTAAACAGTTGATGGAGGGTGTTTGAATAGTGGATTGAGGAATGTAATAGTAGTGGGAGGAGAGTAGAAGTGTTGGGTAAGAGTATTAGGGTAAGGAAGAGTGTATTAGTGGTAAGAGGAATGTAGCAGTGGTAGGAACTCCCTGGTAGTGGAAGGTAGGCCAGCAGGCAAGTGCAGAGGGACTGGACGGGGGGGGGGGGGCTGTGTCCTGTATGACTCAGATGAGCACCAAGCAGCCAGTCAGCATAAAGGTGCAGGAGTAAGGGACGGTTAGTACATGAGAGGCAGAGAGAGGGAAGGGGAGAAAAGAAAGGTCTTCAGGATCTTCCAGAACTGAAGGAGATTCAGCTCGAGACAGAGAGGCAGGGAGGCCATTCCAGAGGGAAGCACCTGCAGATGAGAGAGATCTACCACCCAGTCTCTGCTTGGAGAAGCGACTTACCCGCAGAGAATTGGAAGTGGACAAGAATAGGGCTCTAGAAGGAAGGTACATAGGAAGAGAGCATTAAAGATAGTAGGGGCCTGGGCCCCAGAAAGCCTTATGGATGATGCAGAGGGTCTTGGATTTGAACCTTGCAGTCACTGAGAAACAGTGGAGGGATTCAGAGTCAGAGAGATGAGGCCCCTGGGCTTGAGGCCAATGATAAATCTTACGGTTCTGTTCTGGATGAGTTAAAAAGGGCGAAGGGTAGAGATTGTTAGATTGCGAAAGAAGCTGGTGTAGTAATCCAGCTGAGAAAAGGAAGAATACCTCTAAGAAGGTGCAGCTGGAAATGGGACTTTCTGGCAATGTCTGTGATGTGTGGAGAAAAGGAGAGAGTGGAGTCGAAGATGACCCTAAGGTTTTTTGCCTCACAAGAGGGTGAGGGCAGAGGCTCCAGGGCCGCTGGCCAGAGTGAGAGGGGAAAAGCTGGAGCAGGGATCCCAATGAGAAGGATCTCCGACTTGCTATCATTAAGGCAGAGATCATTAGAGGTGAACCATGCCTGAATAGTGGGTGGACAGTCAGGGATAAGCAAGAAGGAAGAGGAGTTAGAGGGTAGCCTGAAAGAGAGCTACATGTCATCCGCATAACACTGCAAGTTAGAAGAAAAGGTAGAGATCAGGAGGGCCAGAGGGCCAGATAGACATTGAAATCCAGGGGGATAGGACAGAGCCCTGGGGAACACCACATGTGGAGAGTGTGGTGGTGGAGAGGAAGGACCCAAGTTGAACCTGGGAAGGTCGGTCAAAGAGGAAAGAGGCCCGCCACGCCAGGGCCTGATCCGTGATGCCCAGAGTATCGCACAGATGAGTGATCAGGATGTTGTGGTTCAGCGCGTCAAAAGCAGAGGAAAAGTCAAGGCGAATGAGGACAGAGGGAGAGTTAGAATCCAGGTTAGAGAGCAGATCTTCGTGGGTGTTCAGGAGAGCAGTTTCTATGCATCTGGCTGCTCTGAAGCCAGACTGATAGTCATGGAAACAACCAAAAGTTTTGGTGTGGAGGTTTAGCTGGGAGATAGTCAACTTCTCCAGGAGTTTGCCCACAAAAGGAGTGATAGAGATTGGGCGATAGTTTGCCGCAATGGAGGGATCGGCAGAAGGCTTTTTTTGAAGGGTGTGCACAAGGGAGTGCTTCAGAGAAAAGGGAATACTGCAGTGGTGAAAGAGTGGTTGCAGAGATCGTCCAAGATTGGAGCAAGAGAACCAATGTTGTCCTCAATGGTTCTGAAAAGGCATGGGGTCACCTGTTTGGATGAGACTTTCATAGACTGGACTTGTCAGGAAACCTCATCAAGTATGACAGGAAAGAGGGAGGAGAGAAGGAGAGGAGAGGGGGAGGCCAAGGAAGGCCATGGAGAGGTAGAGGGTCGTCCGGGGGAAGAGAAGGTGAGTGAGGACCGGATGTCCTAGGTTTTAGTGTGAAAGGAGATGCCAGGGCCGAGCAGAAGACCTAGCTAGGTGAGGAAGAGGAAGATACTGCAATAGGATTGGCCAGCTCTTTCCAGATTTTGAATAGTTCAGGCGTTTTGTTAGAAGCCACAGAGATGCGGGATTGAATATAGACCCTCTTTTTAGAGAGGATGGAGAGTCTGTATTGCTTTTCGAGTAGGCGACAGGCCAGTTTGGCAGAGGGGGTTACCTAAAGCTCCCCATTTCCGTTAAGCTGTTCTACACTTGCGTTTCAGAGCTGACAGATCAAAGTCCTACCAAGAGTTGCACTTTTTGGCAGACTTCATGCGGATCCTCATGATAGGGGCAAGGATGTCCAGGGTGTTAGAGATAGAAAGGTGAAGGTTGGAAAGGGATGTGTCAGGATGTGAGTCAGCCAAAGGAGTAGGTGGTGGAGAGAAAGTGGAGGCAAAGGCAGCCACTGACACTCGTTCATAGGTCGAATGACCGCAAAGGAAGGTTGCAGTGCTGGTGGGCCTTTGATAGTGTGTTTCAAGTGAGAAGAAAGAAGAACGTGGTCAATCTAGGAGAGAGGACTAGTGAGAGGATTAGAGAGGGGGATGTCAGAAGAGATGAGAGCATCCAAAGTGTGCCCTGTAGAGTGAGTCAGACCAAAGGGTAGAATGGATATGAAGAGAGAGTCACAGAGGTTATAGAAAATCCCTGAGGAGTCTGGAGAGTCCGGGTGGATGTTGAGATCCCCAAGGAGGAGAAGCTGGGTGGTAGAAGAAAGGAGAAAAGAAGTGAGGTCATCCTATTTAGAAAGGAATAGGGTGACCTGGCCAGTTGGCCTGTAGAAGGTGAACAAGGTCAGAGAGAAGCCAGGAGAGACTGCGGACCAGGCATTTAAAGGAGGAGTAGGTTTAAGTGGGGATGATGGAGGCAGGAATCCACTCAGGGAAGATCAGGGCCACTCCGCATCCAGGCCTGTTGGGACTGGGTTCAGAAAGTATCTTGTAGCCCTCAGGGAGGAGAGTGTCAAATCTCGTGACAGAGCTGGCCTTGAACCATGTCTCGGTAAGAGCGAGTGCATCAAGATCCAGGAGTTCAAGAAGGTGGCAGATGTCAGAGGAGTATTTGACAGCAGAGTGAGAGTTGAGAGTAGCGAGGTGGAGCAGGTTGACACATTTTAAAGACTTCTGGGGAGGGGCACAGAGGAGAGAGGTACCCAGCGGAAGTGGCAGAGGATCCTGAGAGGTAAAGGGAGGAGGAGGCGCAGGAGCCAAAGAGGTTGAGGATGGTGAGGGAGCCAGAGAGGTGCAGGCCAAGGGTGGCAAGGGAGCCAGGACAGAGGAAGCTGACAAGGGAGCCAGAGAATTGGAGGCCAAGGGTAGCAAGGGAGCCAGAGCCAGTGAGGTTAATACCGAATGTGGCAATGGAGCCAGTATAGAGGCAGCTGGCAAGGGAGCCAAGGAGGTAGAAGGCAGAGGAGCCAGGGTGGTAGACGAACGAGGTGGGGAAGGAGCCAGAGAAATGGTAGCCGGAGAAGCCAAAGGAAGGAAGTTGATGGCAAGGGAGACGCCCATAAAATAGGAGGTTGGGCTGAGGCCCCTGTACCAGGATGGTATCATTGAAAAAGACATTAATGATGACTCTGGAGGACTGGAAGGAGGCTAAGAGGACCTCCCATCATGTACCACCATAAGTGGGTGAGGAGGAATAAGGAGAGAGAAGAGCGACCATATGAAGGGTCCATAGGTTGGATGAGGGACCGACAAAGAGGATGTTGGTAAGAGTCTCTCTGGAGGAAGCACTGACGTAGGTGTCAGTGATGGGAAGGTCTGGATTTCCTTCTTAAGCTTATTCCTACCAGTCTTAGTGAGAGGAGAATGATAGGAGATAGAAAAACAGTTAGAGAACATGAGGGAGTTAGAGAGCCTCATAGTCGGTGTGATAAAGGGAGGAGAGGGAGGCGTGAGAAGGAGAAGTGAGAGGATCATTGCACAAGGCTATGCCACACATGGTGAACAGGAAGGAGCTAGGAGGGGAGGGGGGTTTGAGACGAGGGGAGAAATACAACAAGCTACAACAGAGCACATAGAATGGGCTTAAAACAACAGGCTACGACAGGCTACATCAAAGTGCAGAGAACAAAAATAGAACAGCAGCAGGCAGTGAGAACAACAGGGGGAGCCGGCTCAGAGTGCCCTAGTGGGAACACAAACTGGAGGAAGACGTAGTGATCACAGAAGAGGGGATTCTAGGCGTCATTTAGGGGTCGCCAGAGGTTGCAACTGTGGCCTCTGAGGTCTCCTTGTGACCTCTGTGGTCTCCCTTGCGACCTCTAAAAATAAAACTAAAAACATTTTTTTTTGTCTTTTTTTTTCTTCTGTAATGCAAGCTCCTGGGCTACGACCAGCACCATGGGGCTCCTTACTTCTGGAGTGGCTGCATTTCTTGTTCAGGCCCCTTAAAAAAAAGAAGAAAAATAAGAACAGGAGTGCCACAAGTCTAACACTTTCAGTACTGACCCTAAATTAGAATGAATTGGAATATCAAATAATGGGGGTCATTCCGAGTTGGGCGTTAAGGGAAAAACAATGCCGGTAAAGGTTTACCGGCATCGTTTACCGTTACGGGCCATTCCGACCCTCTAGATCGTTATTTACGGCGCCGTAAAGTACGAAGCCATAAATAGCGGTCTCGTGGTGCGCGCATGACACCCCATGCCGAAATTAGCGGCATGGCGTAAACCGGAGCTGATCCCAAGTCATGCGGACATGCAAAAAACGGCCTATACAAGGCCGCAAAGTACCTTACCGGCTTGGAGTAAATACTGGCATCGCCGAGAAGGTGTTAAGAACCCTGAGCAGTGTTTCCAAGAGGCACATGTGCACTCAACCAGCACAGGTGGAGGCAATGGAGTCTGGCATAGCACAAAAGGAGCACACCCACTCACCACACCCCCTCCCACACCAAGATGATACCAATTGTAGCAGGATTACTGGAGCTGGAGGCCCTGCTTGCAAGGCAGCAACAACAACCACAGCCACCACCACAGAGGATACACAGGAGGAGAAGGAGGGTGAGACAGGCCCAGCATGCCCTACCGGTGCAGCCACCATTACCACGCCGGCAGCCCCCAATCCCTCGCATCAGAGCCTCCCCCTTCAACCTCACACCAGAGCAGGTCCACACCCTGTACCGCCTTGACCGGGACAGCATCACCACCATAGTGGACCTGACACATGACGCCATAGTGAGCCTCATAGAAATCCACACTGCAATCCCCCCTCTACTCAGGGTAGTGTCTGTTCTCCACTTCCTTGCCACAGGCACGTAGCAGCATACAGTGGGGCACATGCATGGCATACCACAGGCCATATTTTCACATATTCTCAACCAAGTGATGGATGCCCTCATCAAACACACAAGTGCAAGCAATACCACTCCATTGACATCCAGATGGAATGAAATGCCAGTAAAGCCATCACACATTGCTGTGCTCAATACCCCCGATCAACACATGACCCCCTGGTCCTGCGCAACTCCACGCTACCACGCTATATGGAGCAACATGCTGGACAATGTGTCTGGTTGCTTGGTGAGTCACCTGATTGGGCCATGGCAGCGCATTGGGGCCATGAGTAGGGTGGATGCATACCCCAACTTGGTGGGAAAGGGGGGGTGCATACTACACCTGTGTGGGAATGTTGACGCCGGTGCACGATGTGTACCCCACAGAACATAGTGCCCCAAGGCAATCGATATGGCACATGACTGCCTAACCTCACAGCGATGCTATAATGTAGAAAATACAACACTACTCGTCCGACAGGTAACCTGGCCCAATTACACAACACAAGCACCACTCATCGGCGGACCTCACACACCGTAAGGGCATCCTGCACCATGCACTGCATATGCACTATCTCGCAGCCTCCTGCATCCCACCACACAAGACAGACGTCCCTGGGAGTGCATAGAAGTGAGCCCAACAGGGATACAGCAGCGTGTCACTGGTTCCGCACACCCATAGTAGTGGTGCAAGTCAACATGGTACTGATCAGTGCAGTAAGACAAGTATGCTACTGACTACAGTCAACACCCCCTGCCACCAAATCTCACAGAACCCAACACATCAATGAATTCAGGCCAACACTGCTGCACGCTTATACGGTGCACGTGCAACAAGATGTGAGTGCACACCATAAGCCATCTTGAAGAAGCTACCCTTCCATCATTCCATGGCACAGGACACATAGCCGGGCCAGTAATGGGGTTGATGCAACCAGGGACATGTGTGTATGGCCAGGAATCACCAGCTGCCATGCAAGACTGCTACAGTTTGCCACCATCAGTGTACAAACACTTACCTTCATTCCCCTTCCATGCAGGTGATGATGGCTACCCTTTGAAGCCGTGGCTCATGGCCCCTATCCGCAACCCACAGAACAGGCATGAGGAGGACTACAATCGAGCACATACCCATACACGGGTGGCCATAGAGCAGACATTTGGCCTGTTGAAGGCACCATTTTGTTGCCACAGCCGTTCGGGTGGAGCACTCATCAACAGCCACGAGAAGGTGGCCAGGATCACCATGGCATGTGTAAGGCTGCACAATATGTGCATCCGTCGGAACGTGCCACTGCCCCCTGACCTGGGACTGCTACCACCAGATGATGATGAAGGGGTGGATGAAGAATTGGCAGGACAGCATCACAGTGCAGATGCACAGGAGGGATGTGCCGTGTGGCAATCATGGATTGGACAATATTTCTGACACTCAAGTCAGCTGAGGGTGTCAGGATGACAGGGCATCGGGCACTGGTTGTGGGGATACATGTACACCATGCACTTTCAGTCATTAAAAGACACATGCACATTGATCAATGTCCACTCTGATATTTTTTATGCACAACCGGTGTATTGGATTAGTAGTTTCACACGTGTACAACAAAACCTCCACCCTCCCCCTCTCCCCCCAACTCCCATACACACCCTCACCCCCCTCCCCTCAACTCCCATACACACCCTCACCCCCCTCCCCCCAACTCCCATACACACCCTCACCCCCCTCCCCCCCAGCTCCGCAACAGTAGTCCCGTGTGGCACATTGAGGCCACATGTGGCAGCATTGTCTATTGATCCATCCTCCCGGTGCCCAGGGGGGGCATGTTCCTGCACCGCTGAGAACGCAGCAAGCGGCGTGCTGGGCTTGCTGGGGTGGGGGGACTGGTTGTGGGGGTGTCCTCCTGCTGAGTCACAGGAATGGGACGTGCTGCCAAAAGGGCGTCTGCAATGCGTCCAAGTGCCTCACACACACGGCTGGTGCTTTCCGTGAACACCTGACGCATTTGTCTGAGCTCCTCAAGTAACTCCAACCTGCCCTGGCGGTTTTCCTCATTGAAGTCAGTGATGAGGGCAGTGAGTTGTCCTGCATGTAGTGCTTCCTGGGATGGTGTATCATCCCGGCTGGGGATTGGGTCGACATGCCCTGACAGGGCCTCGAATGGGGTACTGGGCACGGGATCTGCGTCTCCCGGTGCATCACCACGTGCACTTCGGACTGGTGTGTCATCCTCCCCAGAGTCCATGCACGACACCTGGGGGACATTGCATGACTCGGGGGTGTATAGAGTGGGGTAGGAGTCCTCCTCTGACGCCCCACAGATGGACGAGGGGCTGTCCAGGATTTGCAGAGGGGCCGTGGCTGCCACCTTCCCAGAGATGCTGGACTCCTCTGACCTTGGTGTGGTGATTGTTGCAGGCGCTGATGCAGTGAGGGATGGGGGTGGTGCAACCTCAATAGGCCTTGGAGGAGCTGTGGTGGTTTTGTCCTTCCTGGCCGGTACGCGGTGGTCCCTGCCTTTGGCACTGGATGTGGTGGGACGGCTTCTCTCAGGCTCATCGCCCTCATGCTCACTGCCTGTGGGTGTAGAAAAAAGGTACAACATGAGTGGTTGTGTGAGACGCTAATGTCATTAATGGCAGCATTCACATTTCAGTCATTTTGGATTGGTGGCATTTTGGCCGTTACTACATCACTGGTTTCTACTACGGATGTGTCGGATATGTACGCAGGTGTGGGAGTCACTAATCCTGGACTGGTCATGTGCAGTCTGACTCGCACACTGCCAAGCCTGCTGCACAGTCTGCTCATTGGGATGTGCTAGTTACTGCACTGTGGTTGGTGGGCACTATGTGGTAGCACTTGTCCCTTGGTGGCAGTTGTCTTGCCATTATCAGAATGGGTGGAGGGCAGTATGACAAGGTGCATTGGACGGGGCTTGGTAGTGTATTCAACATGTATTTGCCATTGGCGATGTTGACTTTGGACACTCACCTCCATGAGCAGACGACGGAGCCCCACACTTTCACCAATGCCCTCGATTGATTCTGTGCCAATCAATGCAGCGCAGGTCTCCTCCCATGGCGCTAGTTTCATTGGTGAACTTGGTCCACCTCCAGTCAGCAGTGCCTGGCTGCGGTTGGCTGCGAGGATGCTCCGCACCCTCAACTGCAAGTCGTCCCACTGCTTGCGGCAGTCCCTGGGTGCGTGGGGGGTGGTGCCTACTGCGCTCACCCTTTCAGCAAGTTCTGCCCATATGTTTTTCTTCCGGACCACTGCCTCTCTGTGCATGTCGCTGCTGAACACTACGTCTGCGTGCACCTCCAGGTGGCCCACCATGGCCTGCAGCTCCTTGGGACTGAAGTGCTGCTTGCGGAGGCAGTCCGCTGACTTTTTCGGGGCTTTGGGCAGGTTGTGTAGGCCTTTTCCGAGGTTCAGGTTCGTCCCAAGGGTGCTGCCTGGAGAGGATGGCAATGGATTTTGTTTTTAAAGATGGCCGCCGCGCTCCTTCCCGTTCCTGTGCGATGACGTAATTTCCGTATCCTTTAATTAGTGGTGACCGTAATTTACGGTATTTGTAAATTACGGTCACCGCTAATTACGGACAGCGAAGCTTCGATGGCGGTGTTGTAAAGAACGTCTTGCTTCATGCCGCTAAGGGGTTTAACGGGCCCTTTGGCGGTATGCCGCTAGGGGATTTACTGGCATGGCGGAAAGCTCGTGCCTGCGAGGTCGGAATAGCCTGTAAATAGCGGCGTGGTACCAGATCGGACTCGCTCTTTCCGCCATGCCGGTAAAAACCAATACTTACCGCCAACCTCGGAATGACCCCCCATGTGTCTTTCTGGAATTCTATACAATAATTGCTTGACTCATTAAAGGTTTATTTCAGGCACACTTCAGGGGGTGAGTCACTGATTTAGTCTGTTCTTAAACGCCTCAACTCAGCCCTTTATCCTTTTGAGGTCGATAAATGAGTACCAACACAGGTTGGGTGATATTGCGTGTATATTTTTTCTATATAAAGCCCTTAAGCGTAAGTGCTATATAAAACACATCATTATCATTTGGTCATGGACGTCTGCTTGCATTGACAGTAATTTGGTAATATGGGCCTATACACCCTGATCTTAACAATACATATGGCGATCCCTTCTTATATGAAATGCACATCACAATATAGTGATATCGTAACCATATTTTTTGCAGTGTACAATGCTATGTGATGTCACTTCCTATTTTGTCAACGGGTGAAAGGTTGTGTTCCATCACTGTGTGGGATGTATTGACCCACTAGGCTCTGCTCTGTGACATCAGTGTGTGCTGCTTTTACCAGAATCAACAAAATGGCCGCAAAAATCCCTATGCGCGCTAAACCTCTGAGAATTGCGCAGTGAAACCGGAAAAGTGGCTGCCAATCTACTTTGCCTGTGTCAGTGGTGGAACAGGAGACCACACGGCTAAAACCTGTCATTGGGCTACCCACAGAGGGAAAATGTAAAATACATGAAAGGCAGTGCTTCGTTGCAAGGAAACCCAGAAGTGCTCTGAAATCTGTTTTTCCTTGGCTGCTGAAATTGCAAAATCATGGTTCAAAACATCAGGAAATATCCAACATCCTTGCTGGGTGTTAACCATCACCTTATTTAAGGAATCCACATAAGCACACAATGTCAGGAAAAGCAGAATCCATCATAGAATATCCACATTAAGGAGGTGGTGCTGTTGAGCAGCCCAAGATGGCTGCCTAGCTTTTGAGCTCCGTGTGGCTCCGGCGAAAATCTGCCTACATCTGCAGTTTATTTCATCCTGGACACTTGATGCCTTGTTGAGCTGCTGCTTACTCCCTTCCAAATGCACCCTGAAAGTTTTGGCTCGAATTGGACACCAGAAGCCCGTCTTCGGCATCTTCGGCGGCAGCTGGCCGTGAGCTCACACTGGCCTCGATGTGCGCCCGGCTCCCGCCCCCTCTTCCCCGGCTCCCTGCGCCCGCAGCTGGCGGCGAAGCACGAAAAAAGGGTGCCTGAGCACTCAGCCCCCCCGAACCTTCCCCCCTGTGCTGACTGTGACCAGGCGCGAGGAGGTGAGACCGCCCTACCCTGGAACGCGCCCCAATCCCCTCCTTTGCCTCCAGAGCCAGAACTTTCCAACATCAGACGTCGTGAGGCTGCTGGGCTGGAGCCTGGCTGCCGCTCGAGGTTCGTGTGTTGCGGGCCTGCACAGGCACCCATACTAATCAGGTGAGGTGCGGGGGAGGTACCCATGTCTGAATGATTGCGGTGCCCCGCGGACACACCATCAGCCCGCCGCCTGGTCGCTCATTGGGGCCACAAAGACACTTCCTTCTACCCTGAATTGGGCCACTTGAGCCCTGCCGGCTGAATCTGGAGAGTGGGCTCATAGAGGCTCGCCTTGTCAGCACCGGACACCTTACCATCTTGGATTACTGTTGCTCCAGGCCGCACCGTAGCCACCCCTTGCTGCCAACACACACACAATTAAGGGGCCCCTATAAACATTGTGCGATCAGCCTCCACTCCCCCCTTTGCGATGGCTGAGCACTGGGGAGAGCGGGCCCTGTCGGGCTAGACGAGCATAACACCTCCCAACTTAATAAGGGTGTGAATCCTTACGCCACAACCACTACAGTTTGCCAGTTCATCACTCACTCCCGTCGGTTGGCGGCTTCCTCTTCTTGGCCCCTGAGTGGCCCAGCACTCTATGCCCGGCCGCGGCCTCCTTGCCTCCACTGCTGCCATAGCCTGGCTGCCCCGCCGACACAGGAGTAGTGTCTATTGTCATCCAATACCCCAGACTCCTTGTCATCCACCCCCCCATTGGCTGCACCTCTGGGCCGTTGCCGCATCCAGGTTTATACCCGCTATGTCAAACATATCTAGAGGGACCTCTAAGGGGGAAGCTATGGATAAATTTGCCAAGACTGTCCCGAAGGCTGAGGCGAGGCACGCATCGTCCCTGCAGGAGGAACCTGCTGCTGACCCTCACCCCTGTGCAATGGCCCCTGATTTGACTACACTGTGGAATATATGGCCAAAAATGTTGCCTCCTTCCACGAGATGTTGGACGACATCAATGCCAGTGTCGCCTCACTTAAAACACGAGTGGATCAAGCTATCAGCGAATGAAGATGAAATTCATGTGCTGCAGAACACAGTTGCCTCCTTGTCGCGCACATGAAGAATGTGAGAGCAAAGTGTGATGGTTTGGAGTCACGTTCTCGCAGAAACCACCTGCGTATTATTGGGGTCCCTGAGAACGCCCTTAAGGGGCGCATGGAGGATGCCGTTGAAACCCTACTCAAAGACCTTCTGGGCAATCCGGCCCTTTCACCGTATTTCACGGTTGAAAGAGCCCACCGGGCTCTGTCACCACACCCCAAGCGGGCGACATCCCAAGGTCCATCATCACCAGGATTCTTAATTACCGGGACAGGGACCTCATCCTCCACCTGTCACGCGAGAAAGGAGACCTACGCTTCGAGGCCCACACCGTTAGGATTTTCCGAGATTTCTCAATAGCGGTACAACAGGAGAGGCGTCAATTCCTCGGCATCAAGAAACTGCTCAGGGAGCGCAGCGTACCGTATGCCATCCTGTTCCTGGCGCGACTCAAAATTACCCCCGATGGTAAACTTGACTTCTTTCCTGTCCCAGACAAAGCGGTGAAATTCATCGAGGCGCATATACCACTTCACAATCCAGCGGGCGATCGCGCCAACGACGATTAACCGTGAGTGGCCTAGCCCGACGTTGCCTATCCCATCTAATGTTCCTTGATTCAGAATGTGACAATGGCAATATTGTACTGCAAACTCAGCAAACTTGGCTCCCTACCACATGCGTACGGGCTAGGGCTCGGCTCCTGAACTATGGACATTGATCACTTTTTTCCTTCCAGTGTGTCGAGCTAGCCATGAGCCCAAGATACTTCCTCAGTCTCATCTTGCTTTTCATAATCTACTGGCTTCAGAGGCCCGACATAGCGTCCATTTACCGCAGAAAACTGTCTCTGACAGCACACGCTGTCCTGCACGACGTTCAAACTGCCGACCACATGGCAACAGCACACCTCACTGCAGTTGCAATGCTTATGTTTAGTTGCTTGTTACTGCTTGTTGGCCCCCGTTGGGCCTTGAAAGGGTCATATCCACGTTGGATCTTGCCCTCCGACCTCTACTTCTGCATTTGGGGTGGGGGGATCTGCACTGCAAGTTGGCGGTGGGCAGTGAGGGTGGGGGGAGGTAATGGTGGGGATTGGGGAAACGTTATTGGAAAAGGCAGAGGCAGACTGGCAGACCACAGGACATCGGGGGGCCCACATAGGGGCGGATCCAGCCTTACACGTACTCTACGACAACAGTGGTGGGATGTTCCCTAGACTCCTAGAATGCCTACAACAGTGCTGTCCTGGAACATTCGGGGCTTGAGTAACTATACCAAGGCTCGTAAAATCATGACCTACGCTAATAGATATGGTTGCAAAATATTACTCTTGCACGTAGACTGCTAGCACACAGCGCAACACTCGATATTCGAGACGCATGGAGGGCACTGCATCCACAAACACGTGAGTACACTCACTAATCCTCAGTACACGATAGCTCCTCCAGAATTGACATGTTCCTACCTTCAAGCGCAATGCTGGGTAGAGTGGTGGAAACACAAATACTTGCTCACACCGTATCGGATCATTCACCGATCTTGATATCCCTAGAACTGGGAACACCTGCCCCTACCATCAACACATGGCAATTCAAATCTTCCGCCCTGCAGGATATCGTATTCAAGCTCAATACAACCCTGTCCACCACCTTGGGAGTCTGCTGGAATGCTTTCAAAGCCTTTATCAGGGGAATATCCATATCTAGGGAGGCGGTAGTCCTCAAAACTATAAGAGCAGCCCTTAGCTGCTCCGTAGCCAAACTATGCGAACTAGAGAGGGCTCACCCGACGTCAGTCGACCCTGCTACCCTCTCCCAAATAAGCAGGGAACTCCAATTCTTCTATGAACAGGCCACTAGGGAAGTCCAATACTTTAGCCATCCAGAAACTGCACGGAAATATGGGAGGGTGATAGACCCGGCAAAACACTGGCCGCTTTGGCTAGGGGTGAGTGGGGCCAAACTCAGATCACTTGCATCAAGGATGGTCAAGGCGTAGTACGGTGGTCCGACCAGCAGATCTTGGAAGTCTTTACAGACTTCTATTCGGAACTATATTCCCAACCTCCCGACCACATTGATTCCCATATGCGAGACCTCTTCGATTAGATACCCACGACCTGTATCTCCCCCGCAACCAGAGACCAACTAGACTCCCCTATTGTAACGCTCACCTGGTATCCAAGGGGACGTCACTCATCCTGTTCTGACCTCTTACGACCTCAAACCCTTCCCTGGAGTCTACTCGACTGGAGACTGGGCCTGAAACACAGGATTGGTAGAATTTAACTCCCTATTGTCTCTGTGTGCTTGAACCCCTTCTTCCCCGGGGTCCAACTCTTCCCTTTGATCCACAGCTTACCTTGTTTTCTTCGAAAGTGTGCTCTCCGTCCTGCTTTCAGCGCAGGGGCGCGTTGATTGATGCAGGCTCATTGCTGCCTAGTTACTTCACTGGCAAGAGTCTGACAGGTAAGTATAATGAGTCTTTTGAACAGTTCTCTAACTTCGTTCCTTTCCTTCCTTAGATGATGGCCGGCGTCCAGGGATGGCGAAATGCTGCTGTGATGAGTAGTGAGTGAGCTGAAGGTGAGGGAGAGCACGATGCGCGATGCGACCCTTTCGTATTTGTATTGAACTGAGTTCTTTTTCTGTGTCTTTTAGGTGCCACGACGTTGTCAGCATGGATGCCGGTTATGAAGAAGAAATGCGGTGAGTAAGCGCTGTATGCAGTGCCTCTAGATGTTTCCACGCTAACCTGGAGTGTCTTTTCCTTCTTGCAGATGGATGAGAAGTTCTGGAGACAGAGTTCCTCCAGAGCAGCTGGGATTCAGTTAAGCGTTTGAAGCTCGTACAGTCTTAAAAAATAAGCGAAGATTTGCTGAATGCTTACTAATGCCTTTTTTGTTCTTATCCCTTTTCCTTAGGAAGCGGCGTGCCGGGATGGGAATGACAACGCCGAAGATGCCCGCAGAACAGAAGGAGCGATGAATGATGAGCAGAAGCGCCGCAAGGTAAGGCTGTTCCTAATGGTGTTCTTGTTCTTGCAGGAGCTGAGCGCAGAAGAAAGATTGCAGGCCTACTGGAGACCGATCCGAACACGGTGAGTGTCATGCTGCAGGTGCAGAAAACTCAAAAGACTAGACTGTAGATGCAGTTCTGTGAACCGAAATATGTGGGGGCATCCATCTTGTCCCCATCAATGCACTACAAGTCCAATCCCCAATGTTATCCTATGGGAGTGAGTGGGTCTGGTGCCACAAGCGCCAAGTCTGACTCCAAGTGGGTCTTTGGAGGGATGGTGAGGCCCTTGAGGGCCATGTAGGTGATCGTGGCCTGGCTCCAGTCTGACATCTTGGAGGGCTGGGGACATGAGGGGCAAGAATCATGACACCTATCCTACTAGATGAAATAGTTGAGGCCATATCCAATTTCCCTAAGGGAAAGGCACTGGTCCCCGATGGGCTAACGGCAGAATTCTACCAGGAGCACATAGCTATAGGGCCCCCAAACCACTTGAAGTATGGACCGAGTCACTCCGGCTAGGTTCCCTCGCCCCAACATTATGCGAGGCCGTCATAACGGTCCTACTCAAACCCGGTAAGCCCAGCGATGAGTGCGGATCATACAGGCCCCTCTCACTAATGAATTTGGACACTAAAATCTTCACCAAAGTAATTGCCAATCGCTTCCTTCCGGTCATGTCATATATGGTCCACGACGACCAGTCAGGCTTTGTGCCTGGCAGATCCACATCCCATAACATTAGAAGGTTGCTTAATGTCATGTCGCAAATTGACCAGGGTGCGAGTGCAGTTGTGGTCACACTAGATGCCCAGAAGGCATTTGACATGGTGTCCTGGAAGTACATGTGGCTAGTATTGGAAACTATGGGCATAGGGCCTAACATGATTGCATATATCAAGTTATTATACACCTCCCCAGTGGCCAGGGTTCGAGTCAACTCCCAGACGTCGGGTCTGATCCCTCTCTTTTTCTCGGTCATCCGACCCATGAAGTGCGTGTCAGTTGAGGCTTTCGCTGACTCCCACCCTGACACAGCCCTCTCCACTCTCCACTCTGCTATATCTGATACTCTTGATATCCTTGCCCCTGTCATGAGAATCCGCCTGAAGCCCAAAGCCAAATGTAACTCCTGGTATGACTCGGATCTCGTCACCCTTAAACGCAAGTGCAGGGTGGCAGAGAGGAAATGGCGTGCTTCATGTTCATCCTCTGACAAACTGGCCTGTCGCCTGCTCCAAAGGCAATACCGGCTCTCCGTTCTCCCCAAGAAGAGAGCCCTTATCCAAGCCCGCATCTCTGCGGCATCTAACAATTCGGCCGAACTCTTTAAAATCTGCAAGGAGCTGGCCAACCCTGCTGCAGTCTCTACCTCTCCTGTCCCCTCCCAAGCCCTCTGCACGGCACTGGCCTCTCACTTCATTTCAAAAACTCAGGACATCCTGTCCTCACACTCCTCCTATAACCTCCCCCCCTCTATTCCCTGCCCTTCCTCTGGCTCTTCTGCAGCCACCCCTCCTCTCTCCTTCTCTTCCTTTCCCCTTTTTTCTGCTGACGAGGTTTCAAGACAAGTCCGATCTATGAAAGTCTCGTCAAAACAGGTCCACCCCTGTTCCTCCAAAACTAACAAGGACCACATTGACTCCTTGGCTCCTGCCCTTGCTGACTTATACAATCACTCCTTCACCTCTGGAGTCTTCCCATCCCCTCTCAAGCACTCCCTTGTTCACCCCCTTCTTAAGAAACCCTCTTCCGACCCTTCCTGCCCAGCTATCTATCGTCCAATCTCTATCACTCCCTTCCTGGGCAAGCTCCTGGAGAAACTGGCCATCTCCCAGCTTAATCTCCATGCTGAATGTGTTGGTAGTCTTCATGACCATCAGTCTGGCTTCAGAGCTGCCAGAAGCACGGAAACTGCTCTCCTGACCATCCGTGAGGACCTGCTCTCGAACCTTGACTCTAACATTCCATGTGTTCTCATTTTGCTTGATCTCTCTTCTGCCTTTGATACTGTCAACCATACCATCCTGCTCAACCGTCTCCGTGATAACCTCGGTATCACTGGTCAGGCTCTGGCGTGGCTGACCTCTTTCCTCTCAAATCGACCCTCCCAGGTCCAACTGGGGTCTTTCCTCTCTGACATCTTCTTCTCTACCTGTGGTGTCCCCCAGGGATCTAACCTCTCTCCCTGGCTGTTCAACCAGTATCTGGCACTTCTCGCCCACCACATCGCCGCTCTCTGCCCCTACTTTCAGTGCTATGCGGATGATACCCAGCTCATTTTCAGGCTACCCTCGGCCTCCTCTTCTCCTTCCCTCATCTCTGGTTGTCTTTCTGCTATCCAGGAATGGTGTGCCGCCAACGACCTCTGCCTTAATGCCAGTAAGACTGAGATTCTACTCATCGGCACTCCCACTCCCTCCTTCCCTGCTGCTCTCTGGCCGGCCTCTCTGGGCCCTCTTCCTGCTCCTACCTGCAAGGCAAAAAACCTTGGGGTCATCTTCGACTCCACACTCTCCTTCTCTCCTCTTATATCCGACATATCTAAGAAGTCACACTACCAGCTACACCTCCTCAGAGGTATCCTTCCTTTCCTCTCCTTCCCCGAGAAGCTCACTGTCTCTAGAGCCCTGGTTCTCTCTAAGCTGGACTACTGTAACAGCCTCTATCTAAATCTGCCCGCCTCTACTCTCCGCCCTTTGCAACTCATCCAGAACAGGACTGCAAGACTTGTCCTTGGCCTCAAGCCCAGGGACCGTATCTCTCCAGGACTGAAATCACTACACTGGCTCCCAGTGACTGCGAGGATCAAGTTCAAAACCCTCTGCATTGTCCACAAGACCGTCTGGGGCCTTGGGCCAAAATACCTTCAACTCTCTCTTCCTAAATATCTTCCTTCTCGAGCTCTTCGCTCATCCGCCTCCAACTCCCTCAGGGTCAGCTGCTTCTCCAAACAACGAGTTGGGGGCAGATCTCTTTCCACTGCAGGGGCCTCCCTCTGGAACAGCCTTCCTGCCTCCCTGAAACTTGAGGAGAACCACCTCCGGTTCCGGAAGCACCTCAATACCTTCCTCTTTGCCTCTGCTTTCTCTCCCCCTCTCCCCTGCTAATAATACTGAAACTGCACTGAATCTGCAAATGGGCCATTCACCGTTCTCGGCCCAGCCACTCTCCCCTGCACTGCCTCTACGGCAACCCCTGCACTACGGACTGTGTCTGTATCCATACAGCCCCCCTTCCCAGCACTTGTCTGCACTTACCTCACACTTGCCACCAGCTGGCCCTTGTTATTTATCCTGTATGCTGTATGCTAATAACCCTGTACTGCACTTTCCCCTCTCTCTTTCCCCCATGCACTTTTCCCTTTCCCTCTACCCTTGCGCGATCTGAATGACACCTGGCCTAGTAAGATCGTTGTCTGTCTCCCCTTGTTCCCCCCCCTGCCTGAACCACTTGTGTATAGGCGCGTTACAAATGCCTTATCATATCATATCATATCATATCTCTTTAGAGGCACCCGACAGGGATGCCCATTCTCCTCGATCCTGTTCGCCCTGGCAATAGAGCCAATGGCAGACTTTGTCAGGGAGCGCCACTCATGTAAAGGGATACGGCTGCAGGATACCCCTGAAATTATTTCACTCTATGCGGATGACGTGTTATTGTTCATAAGAGACCCCGCTGCTCATCTTGACCCAATCTTACGCGACATCACCCGTATAGGCACACACTCCGGATTCACCATAAATGACACTAAATCCAAGATGTTCCCTCTCACCAGCTCCACTCTACAACCCGCCACTGAGTACACGCTCCGCTGGTCCCCTAACGGAATTAAGTACCTAGGAGTTCAGGTGTCCCTGACCAAAGATACATTGTTAGCAGACAACTACCTGGCCGCGGCAGAGCAAGCCGAAGTCAAAATGGCACATTGGCGCACCCTTCCCCTATCACTAGCCGGGAGAGTCCCACTTGTAAAGATGATATTACTCCCCAAGTTGCTGTACATATTCAGTAATGTACCTATTTGGCCCGGAAAGAAATACTTTACAAACGTACACAAGCTGTGCGCTCAATTCTTATGGCACGCTGGCGCTGTGCGTGGTCTGACATGACACTCCCCTATGATAGAGGGGGGTTCACCACCCCTGATATGCTGCGGTACTGGATCGCAGCACAGGCACAGTTCGCTTCTTACTGGTATCCTGGGCCCCCTTCTCGTCCCTTTGTCAAGCTGGAAACTCTGGCGGCAGCAGGCACCAACGTAATGTCTTTAATACTACATCAGCAGTATGAACCGGACTTGCCCATTGACCCGGTCCAAACCACTGTGCAAGCCTGGGGTCGGATATTCGAGACTTGTGCCGAACAACACCCATACTACAAGTGGCTCCCCGCCTGGCGATTCCCCAGGCTGGAACCCACATATGACACCGCCCTGGCCCTACACTTGGAGACCATGGGGTACCTTGCTCTGACTGATTTCTACCCAGATGGGCAGTTCAAAACACCACAGACGTGGAGGCCGTGTCACTCGGGTTCAGCACTGGAACTTCTGCAGTTTTATAGACTCTGTGCCGCCTTCTGAAATGCCTGGCCTGACTTCGCCAATGAACCCCCGGACTCCCCTGGGATTGCCTACATCGCCAATTCAGGTGGCGCCCGTGGGGTGGTTTCTTCACTGTAAAAGCTTTTGCTGGTTGCTGCCCCAACCCAGCCCTCCAAGGCCCGGGATGACTGGGCGTCCGAGCTGGAGTTGGAGCGCCCTGACCATCTATGGGAGAAGATGTGCTCTTACACCAACAGAGTCTCCCTAAACTTTCGCTATCGAACCATACACTACAAATTGTTAAACAGGATGTACTACACCCTGCGCAGGATCTCTGGGTTCGTGCATTCCGGGCCACGGCTCCGTCCTTGCTCTGGTGCGGAGGGTGCGACCATTTACACATGTTCTGGGACTGCCCGAGGCTGGCCGCATTCTGGGGCAAGATCCTGGAAATACTATCCGAAATCAGTGACGCTATAGTTGATCCCGACCCGATAGGAGTTCTGTTTGGGGTGTGGCAGACAGAGGGGGCTAAAAGTATGGCCAAGTTCCTGAATGTGAGCTGTATAGTAGCTAAGAAATGTGTTTTACAGAGTTGGAAGAGCTCCTCCCCCCTTCATTCCAGAAATGGTTAAACTTACTCACATGGTCCAGAAATTGTGAAGAAGCGTTCCTTAGTATGATCCCAGCTCGTTCCTGCCCCAAAAATATATGGTCTGCCTTTAACAGATACCTGAACAGCTTGGACGAACCCTCCTCTGTGGACAATTCCTCCCAGACTTCTCTTTTAAGTGCTGAAGCATTTGATGCTCCGCGATATCTCATTCCCCACCTGCTGTTGTATCAGTGTATCTGTATACTATGGATTCATCTATACATGTGCTAAATTTCTTGACTGCTCTGATGTATGTGTATGCTATATGCCTCCGCCAACAAACATAAAAGTTTAAAAAAAAGAATATCCACATTAAAAAGTGTGCTTGACTGTGAGAAATCTGTCAGAATATGGGCGCAGTACCGCCGGCCGCGTGCATGACAGCTGTCAGTTAAGTGCATTAGAAGTTAAACTTGTGCATTAAAATCAAATTGTTGAAAAGAAGTGACTTGCTATCAAAAGCAATATAGGTTGCAACTACTCAATCTCTAGGTTTAAAAAGACTGGAATTAGAGATCTGTTTGTCTATTTTTTAAAATGTAAGTTTATTTCATCAAAGACAATTTTAAACAAATTGAGTTAAAGTAACCTCTGAGGCCAGCCACAGAACTTCAAAGCAAATTCCACAGTGTGCCCCAAACAAAAGGTACCTTCCTTCTGCTCTCTACCCTAGGAACTCTCAGTCAGATGTTAATGAAGAGGGGAGGGGATTTTGCTCTGCTACCCCTGAGAGAGACAAAGGATTTCCTGGACTGAAAAGAATATGCAGATGCAAGTGTCAACAGAAACTCCTGCCAGAGGAAAGGGGCGTGAGTTGCTCTTGGCCCACCAAAACCTTGGGGGTGGGACAGACAGTTATGTGTATTCTTAAAGCACAAGAAAGTATATTTTTGAAAAGGGCTGACAGAGGACTGTGCAAAATTGTAAAAATGTGTAAAATATAGTGTTGTTAATATGAAAATTCTGGTCACGTTTCAAAACTACTCAGAACTTTGTGCTATGTTCAGGGACATGACTACTATGTTTCCTTCTCAAATCAGGGGAGAGGAAATACCCTAACCAATAGAATCCCTAGAGGGGGTGCCTAGTAAAATTCAGCATACCCACCCCTTTAGGAAACACACAAATAGAAACAGTTTAGGACCTAGAGACACACACACATTCACCCACCGTCCGATTGCTGTGGAGCACTTTGCAAGAGAAATCCATATCCAAGACTCCAGAACTTTGAAAGCAGAAAGGCCCATTTCCAAAGATGAACCCTTCTCAGCTTGGCCTTTAAAATCTTGAAACCAGATTTTACCCCGACATCCAAGGGGAACCAAAAACAACAGCCTAGCTGTGCTGTTTCTGCTTTCTTGCTAAGAATTCTTGCCAGAATCCAGAGATCCAACCCAGTAGAGCAGAGCTGGGACCAGATAGCTGCAAACCAGAACCAACCCGTCAGATCCAGTTCAATTCCGCCATGCAGTGTCCAGAGTGCCGTGCGGATTGCAGAAACAGAGTGCCTTGGGTCCTGTCCGGTGTGCTAGCTGAATTCCTGTCCAGAAACTCTCCTTGACCAGATCCCTGACGGGTCCATTCCAAACAGTGGTAGTGAGTATTTATAGCATAGAATTGTCCCTAGCAAATATCTTGTCCAT
This sequence comes from Ambystoma mexicanum, assembly GCF_040938575.1. Taxonomy (NCBI): domain Eukaryota; kingdom Metazoa; phylum Chordata; class Amphibia; order Caudata; family Ambystomatidae; genus Ambystoma; species Ambystoma mexicanum. The sequence continues at coordinate 1,141,599,876 of NC_090937.1, forward strand.
AAGTAATCCTATCCAAACCCATATATTATATCCAGAACTGCATTTTAGAAAATCTTGTGTCTTACCTGAATCTTTCTCTCATCCCTATAGTCCTTTGGTAATAGTAGTATTAAAATCATCTTTGCGCTAATATATTTTCTGAAGAAAGGCAAGCATCTCGGCAGGCAGAAACCATTCAGAGGTGTCGCTGGGCTGGTGGCTGTGCTGTCGTGTAGCTTGTGGCTTCATAGTCTCTCTAGTGTAAAGAAATCTTGTTTGTAATTTTGAAAAGCGCATCTTTCTTTTGCAAATTTTGACTCCTTCTGAAAAAACTGACCTCCACAAAAACCTTCATAACTTCCTTACCGCGTAGGCTAGAAACGAAATTCAAGTGTCAAATTGAAGCTAACATCCTCAGCTTACCACCAAATCCAGCACCGCATCCTAACTCCTTATAGTTCTTCTGCAATTGTGCTTAACGTGTGCAGATAAGTTTGCCAAAAATTGTTCGTTTGGCTCAAATCTCTCACGTGTGAAACAGCTGTTTCTTGCATCCTTCCTCAGAATTAAGTGTTCAACCTGCTAGTTCCTCAATAATCATTGCTAGTGTTTATCTGAAACTATACAAAGTGGCTCTCACTAGTATTGAAACCATTGTAGTGAATTAAATCAATTTTTCCGTGTTTTTCCATCCATACAAAGCCACATTCAAAACCATTTTGACCCGTTTGCAATCATTCCTGCTTTTCTCTGTGTTTGCTGGGGGAAATTGGGATTGATACTGTATTTGTTGAGTGTGTATTCCTGAAACCTGTTTTCTCTCCTTCCATCTCTTTATACAGCATATTGGGGGGATTGAGTAGTGTGCAGGGGGAAAGAGTAATCACATTGCATTTTGATTGAACCCACCCAAGGTATTATTCTATGCTGCATTATTTTTCCTATTATTACTCCATGTGATTAAAGAGAGTTGTTGTGACATCACCCCATTGTTGATCCTTGTATAAATATTAACGAGTGTGATATATAGATATATATATATATATATTGTGAAATACATAAAATAAATCCTTTTAACTTTGCAAAACAGCCTGCTTCCTGGTTCAGTGCGACCAGACCGGGGGGATTCAAAGAGAGGGGCGTGATATGAAGGTACATCATTCAGAAATAAAAGAACTTATAGGCAAAAATATATAATTAAGCGTTTCAATTGTGCATCCCACGCTAGGCGTTGACTTAGGTGAAGTGGCGGGTTGAAATCACTTACAAGATTGGGAGCTCGTGTCTGGGATTTCTGAATTAGATATACCACTTGTGACAGTCTAATACAGTGTGCTAACTAACAGGGTACATAAACCCTGTTGGGCTACCACACTGTGTTACACTGTGAAAAGCACCTCTCAATAGGAACACTCTAAGGAATTGGTCTCTTTTGCAAAAATAAAATAAACTCCTGTGAATCAGGAAGGAAATTAATATTTCCAGAATTACGACCTTGGTAGAAATCAATATGGCTAAAGAACACCCACTGCATAAATTATTTGTAAGGGGTGAATGGACAGAGCAGGATCAGAATGTGTGGTCGCAGGCAGTCACAGAACAGACCACTGCAACAGGATTAGACATATGGCAAGATCAGGGTATGCAGTGGACGGGAGTGCTCCACAAGGTTGTGGACACCTGCTGTTTTTTCACATTGTTAGATACAACCCAGTGTCAGGGTTGGTATTCTCCCCCGCACGCCATTAATTACCTTAAAACATTCACCGTATTAAAAACAGGAGTTCTCTAGGTAGACTAGTTTCTTAGCTTTTTGTAGTTCCTCTAGACATAGAGTGTGACACAAAAGCCTTTGTAGCACCAATTCTAACCATACCATTTAGTAATGTCATTTTCTAAAATTAACACACTAACGGAGAAACATGCAACTACATTTGCCTTTGATGAAGACGAAGCAAATCGCACATTAGGCCTCATTAAGGATATAGAAAGTAGTACACCTGTTACAACCAGTCCTGACAAACTAATATCACAACTAGAAAAAGTCATAAGACGTGAGATATCGCAAAAGTTACATGCCACTACCTTGGCGCAATACTATCGTGCCCAGCGCATACCGAGGGGATTGAGAGTTTATTTAAGACCTACTCTCTCCAAGGATAATCCTGATTTTGTAAAAGAGTGGGAACAAATATTAAACAAATGTTCCCTGGACTTAATATTGTTGACCATAGAGGAGCTATCCAAATCAGTCAACAGATTGGATAAAGAAATAGAAGAACTATCAGAACAACTAGCAACTTTCAAGACTAAAGAAGAACAAACAAACCTCATTGAGGAGGTGAATCAGACCTTTGAGAATAATAAAAAGGACATAGAACAACGGAAAATCCGTAAATTTTGACGGGATACCTTAGATTACCAACATTATGTAGTATATACCTGGCAAGAACATTACTTCCAGAACAGACCAGATCCCACTAAAAGACAATCGTTCAAACCTAGAACTGGAGGACAAGACAATAGTGACCCCAGCAGCGAGGTCCCCACCAGTGGAGAAGACACAGCTAATAAAGGGGAAAGTCAGCCTACAACCGTAACATTACATACATCACAAGAAGCCTCTACATCAAACGCACAACCAACTCCTTTTTTAGAAAAAAGACAAAGAGACGAGGAATCAAGAAACCTAAGACCAAGGCACAAACCGAACAGCTAATTGTCAACATTTCTAAGAAACACTTAACAAGTGATCAAATCGACACATTAAATCTTGGCCTGTCGTATGTACCTACCCAATATTCAAATCTTTTGGAAGAAAAGATCAATCTACATAGACTCACCCGGAAGATTAGACTTAAGGTGTTTTTTGATACTCAAACAGACATGGAATTTACACGGGAAGAACACAAAAACTTGGAAATTAAGCCCAAGAGTAGATCTGACCCACAAGTTAACAACCTGACCATCAAAATATTTGAAGAACAAGTCATTAAAGACCTGAAAAGGGTTAACTTTACCAAAACTAAGCACTATAACATCAGAAGGTGACAAAGCGAAATTATTAAGGATTTATCAGAGGATCAAAGTTTAACTTTGAAACCTGCGGACAAAGGAGGCGCGATAGTCTTAATGGACACAGCTTACTATGATACTAAAATCAATGAACTGTTGGAAGATGAAAATACATATATAAAAATTGATCAAGATCCCATCAAGGACATTACAGAAATGTTAAAAAATGTACTTGACCAAGCATTAGACAATGAGTGGATTTCAGAGAAAACAAAAAGATTCCTTACTAATGAATATCCAATCACGCCCATTTTCAATGGGCTTCCCAAAATCCATAAAATATTCCAAACATCACCTATGAGACCAATTGTGGCTGGCACTGATAGTATCTTCAACCCTCTAGCGATTTATGTTGACAGAGCTTTGCAACAAATAGTCAAGAATACCAGTACATACCTAAAAGACACTACAGACTTTCTTAATCATTTGAATACCTTAACAACTATTAAAGAGGATGACATTTTAGTTTCCTTTGACGTACAAAGTCTATATACATCAATTCCGCATCAGGACGGACTAGAAGCACTAGAATGGTCACTATTGAACAATAACTGTGAAGCGAACAAAACTGGAATTAAGCAAGATTATACTTGTCAACAACTACTTCAGGAACAAATCACAATTTTACCTGCAAGTGTCGGGAACATCAATGGGCTCTTCTATGGCTCCTGCATACGCCAACTTATTTATGTTTCACCAAGAGAGCTTACATATACTTAAAGCACAGCAATGGCAGGGGAACCTGATAACTTGGAAAAGATACATAGACGACATTTTTGTCGTCTGGAGAGGAACAAAAGAAGAGTTGGGGACCTTTCTGGACTTCATAAATCAAATACACAATCGTATTAAATTTACCATGGAAGTAGGAGAACCTAAACTACACTTTTCGGATGTTGAATTACAAATTGGACAAGGAGGGAGAGTAATTACCAGCATTTACCACAGATGTAAACAATTCACTACATTATTTGAGTCATCATCCTGACCACCTAAGAAATAATCTACCATACAGCCAATTTTTACGGCTGAAAAGAATAACGTCAGATACAACAACATTACAGCAAGAAAACCTAGTGTTAGCAGAGAAATATCAAGGAAAGAGGTTATCCAACCGATATCATTGCAAAAGCCAAAGACAAAGTAGACAAATTGGAAAGAAAGGATCTTCTGATTCACAAGACCAAAACTAAGGATATTCTGTTCCTCCATGCCCTGAGGTATTCTGAACAGAGTCACCACATTACAAGAGTGGGAACTTCTGCTGCACGTCCCTACTGCTCCTGGTGAAAATCGGTGTCGGAAGACCCACTTAGCGAGACTTTCAAGAAAGCAAGCTTGCGCGCCACAGAGCACACAAAATGGCCGCTGCAGACCGCGGATGAACGGAGGACGCCGTGCGCCACCACCAAACCCTGCCCGAGTACCGGCGGCTGGCGAGTGGAGTGTGGGGTACTGTGTTGAGCTATATGCGGGCAAAGGACCCCAAAATAGAACCGAACCACCCCCAGTGCCGCTCCCGGACTGCGGGGAGCGGGACCCTGCTGAGTGCCTCCCCGCCTCCCGTCGGTGAAACCCTCGGAGCCGTGAAAGTTCCCTCCAACGGCAGATCGAAGGGCGGAAGGGATACACCCTTGGAAGCGGCACCGGCCGCTGTCGTTCACAGGCAGTTAGATCCGCACTAACGCAACGACGTACGCGCCCGTACACTACTTCTGCCTGCTGGCGCCGTCGGGACGCCCGGAGCCGCCGGGGCACCTCGAGCACTCCACTTAGCGTTGAGCGCCTACCAGACTCCTGAGGTGGCCCCCGCTCGCTGTCGGACAGCTACTACCTCAATCTTGCGGTAAAGAGAAGGGAGAAGGGGGGGCGGGAGAGCAGGCAACACACTTACGTGCTCCCCCCTTGCCGCCGGTGGGCCCACTACAGGGACTCTTCCAGTTGCCCCATCATAGTGAAACGGATATGTCATATTGAGGCACACAGATATTTTTCATCCTCAACGAGGGCAAACGCGGGCTGACTTGAACGGACCCCGAGTAACCTGCATCTTCATCCCCCCCACTGCCCAAGAGAAATCGTTGTTGTGGCCCCAATAGAAGCACACTTGCTGGACTTACCACCACCTTCCCACCGAGCATAACGGAAGCGACCAAATTTCGATGAAATAAGCAACACTGGGCAAGGCGATCAGAACATAGTAGTGCACGGTGACACTGTCTTACGACGCACCTGCCTGTGTGGGAACGCTGATACAGTTACGCCAAAGACGTGCTGGAGGGTGCGGTGTGGAACGTTGTGTAATCCCAAGGTGTCACCAAACCCGGCTTCTGGCGTGTTGCTACAGTGCACAGAGACGATACGATACACCCGCCTTCACGCAGGAAAACAAAGAGGACCAGGAAACAAAACACTACCCATATTGTGCCGGTAAAGACCCGTGAACACTCCAAAGGACAAGGCACAAGCCCCCTGAAGGCTAAAACAAGCTACACATCAAACCTAACACAGTATCCGGCAGATTACACCCAGACCAGGGAAAAAAGTTCTATAGCGGAACAGTCGCTCCCAGAACGGTCGCAACCCGCCTCGGATAAATAGGCGGAATCTGCAACAAACTGCCCACCGATTAACGTTACAGACCATGCCAGCTGCTATGGCGAAGGATAAAACAAGAAAATTGACAAGTCAAAGCAAAATGGACCAATTCACCACGGCCACGGCGAGCACACAATTGGATCACGAACAATCAGACACCATGTTAGAAACAGAGCATAACATATCCCTGAAGGATATCATGGCTGCAATAACAAACTCCAGAACCTCCATGGAACAAAAGATGGATAGCATCAGCACAGACGTTTCGCTCCTCCGCCATGATCTTCAGAAACTGTCCTCCCACACAGGGGAAGCGGAACAGCGGATCTCTGGGACTGAGGATGGGCTGCGCACTAGGGAACAAAGGATGGCTGGGGTAGTGGCACGTCTGAAAACACTGGAGGAGAAAGCAGAGGACAGTGAAGGCCGATCAAGACGAAATAACGTTTGCATCCTGGGCGTACCGGAAAAAACAGAAGGCCCTTCCATGGAACTGTTCCTTGAACAATGGATAACCGATATGTTTGAGCCCCAGACATTCTTGAAATTCTTTTCAATCGAACGCACGCACCGTGTGCCCACTGGAAGACCTCCACGCACCATAGTTGCAAAACTGTTGAATTATAGAGATAAAGATGCGTTACTCCAGACGGCACGGGCCAAAGGCACACTGACCTTCAATGGATCCAAGGTGACATTCTTCCCTGACTACACAAGGGAGGTTCAGAGAGCCAGGCAGTCTTTTGATCAGCTCAAAAGACAACTCCAGACCCTACACGTGAAATACGGCTTGCTATTTCCGGCCCAGCTCAAGATCTATCACGGCGGGACAACGGTACACTTCACTGACCCAAAAGAAGCGTGGAACTGGGCAGAGAAACACATTGAAGGCGACAGGAGACTTGCAAGCAACAGAAGCAGAAACAGGAACCGGCGTGAGCCACTAGACAAAAGGCGCCCAGCTCCACAACCTCCGATGCAGGAACCACCACAACAAGAGGAAATGGGCTGAAACACTGACACTAACAAGAAATCATACTCTGTCACGGCCCATTTAATGGGCTATCATGCCACACCGATATAAATACGGCATGCGGCCCGCGAGGCACGGGAGTACTCATTGTGTCGGCCAAAGCCACGCCCTCAACTCAAGACTTGAGACTCGAAACACCAGACTTGCTAAAGAACAGTAAGTCGAGAGGAAGGTGTAAACAGTTCACACTAAGTTAATCTGGCGATATAGTTGTTTGGCGCCAGTATAGTTAGGGCGACAGATACTTCATGTTGGGGAGGAGTATAGGGAGGGAGGGTGGGAATTTGTTTTATGTTAGTTATGTTCCCGGAAACCACACCATCTATAATGTTAAGAAGCACACCATCCCTAGCACACCAATTGCCACTCCACTCTTGCCAGCAGTCCACACAACACAAATGGAAACACATGTCCTGACAGGAAACCAGCCTGCCCTTAGCCATGGCAGATATTATTATAGCATGAAACACCACAATACTATCGAGGGCCTGACGCACACAGTTGTCATCCATACATGTGTCAAATGGCGGGAGTCACTAACGTGAACAAAAACAGGACAATCCGAGTGATGACATGGAATGTAAATGGGCTCGGCAATTGTATTAAAAGACGTCTAGTACTGGAAACACTGAATAGACACTCCCCGGATGTGGCATTCCTGACGGAGACAGATCTAGCCGGTACCAATTGCTCATTCTTTAGACACACCAACTACAGACTAGCATTCCACGCCGGTTTTACCATGGGGTCACGAGGGGTACTGATCCTAGTACACAAAAGACTCCCCTTTGTGCCCGCATCCATTACGCAAGACACGGGAGGGAGGTTTGTGCTCACGACAGGTACAATTGGGGAACGTTCTGTGACTATGCTGGCGGTGTATGCACCTCCTAACCTACTAACCCCCCTGACTAATGACATTACGCCTCTAATTATGAATAATCTTGCAGACCTTACGTTGATTGGGGGAGACTTTAATGAGGTAATGAACGTGGACCTTGATAGAAGGCATAGAAGATCCAGAAACCCGAACACACGTACAAAACTTGCCACATTCACTAGCGCATTGGGGCTGCAAGACGTATGGAGAATGCTGCACCCTGTCACAAGGGAATACTCATACCATTCTGGCACACACGCCTCGCTGTCTAGGCTGGACTATTTTCTGCTGCCACTAAATAACATGCACGAAGCATGTGAGGCACAATTTCTCCCCAGAGGTATATCGGATCATTCCCCACTTATAATAACACTTAACACCAGCAGGTCGATCCCCCCACCCAGCTGGCGATTAAACAGTTACTACCTAGGCTTCCCAGAGCTAGTTGAACACATCCAAAAGACCACTGAAGAATATTTTGAGATGAATACTGACTCAGTGGATAACCCGGTAACGTTATGGGAGGCATTCAAGACAGTGCTCAGAGGGGAAATAATAGCCTGGACCACAGCCCATAAGAAAAAACAATTAGAAGCAATACGCCATGCCGAAACGAAAGTGCAAAAAGCAGAGACCGATCACCTAACCCATGACAATTCGGAAACGCATCGCGCACTACAACTAGCGCAGACACAACTTCAACATATAGCCCTAGACAATGCAAAGCAGGCACATACTGCGATGCGCGCAAAGATATACGAAACAGGGGACAAAGCCTGGAAAATGCTGGCATGGCTGGAACGTAGAGACCTGGGTTTCAGCCAGGTCAGGCAACTGACAACAGAAGAATCAGAACTATTAGTGACAGACGTAGACATAGCGGAGGGTTTTGCAAAATACTACACTGAGTTATACAAAGCACCAACCTCACCACCCGTAATGGACATCCTGGAGGAGATCACTCTCCCCACCCTAAACACAGAGCAGTCTACTCTACTAGAACAGGTAATCACTGAGGAAGAGCTAACCCAAGCCATGTCAGAACTCCAATCGGGCAAGACCCCAGGCCCGAACGGCTTCCCCATTGAAACATGGAAAAAAAAAAAGGCACAAATGTAATCTCCCCACACTTACTTCGTTTACTACAACATTCACACTCACAGGGATGTCTCCCTCCTGACTTAAGGAAAGCCACAATTATAGTCCTGCCCAAAGCAGATAAGCCACCCGATAAATGTAGTTCCTACAGGCCCATCTCTCTCATAAACTGCGAGGCCAAAATATTGGCAAAGGCACTAGCCAACCGCCTGCAACAAGTCATACACACACTAATACATCCAGACCAGTGTGGATTCATGCCACAGAGATCCACTAGACAAAACATATATAGGCTACACACAGCACTGGAGAAGCTACCTGAGGATACTTGCCATAGACTTCGAGAAGGCGTCGACTCTATCTATTGGGAGGCAATATGGGCTATTATGCAACGCATGGGCATAGGACCATACTTCATGAGTTGGGTCAAACTGCTATACAACCGCCCCGAAGCAGTCACCAAGGTAAACAGGCACGTCTCCAATCCCTTTCAACTAGGCAAGGGCACGAGACAGGGTTGCCCCCTGTCCTCCCTAATCTTTGCAATAGCAATTGAGCCATTAGCAATTCTATTAAGATTTACACAAACATGGAGCGGCTTCAGATGGTCAGACGACTGGGAGGACAGGGTATCCCTATATGCAGACGACTTGTTAGTATATCTGAAAGACCCACGCAAATCCTGCCCCATAGTGACGCGATTACTAATAAAAACCGGTGCGTTTAGCGGCCTTCGCGTCAACTGGACTAAATCCATACTATTCCTACTGAAGCAAATAGATAGCGCGGTGCCAGACGAGTGTCCATACTGTGTGGAAAACGAGCAATTCAGATACCTAGGCATCCAAATTACGAATAACCTAACAGACTATGTGCCCAAAAACCTGTACCCAATAATGATGAGATTCAAGGAAGACGTCCGTCACTGGATGTCCCTACCAATAACACTACTAGGCAGAGCCGCACTCTTTAAGATGATGGTGCTCCCCCGTTTCCTCTACATACTTCAAAATGCGCCACTACCTATAGCGCCCAACGAATTCCATAAAATAGATCAGACACTCAGAAAACTGCTATGGATTGGAGGTCACCCTCGCTTAGCATTAACCACACTACAAAGATCTGTATGGGAAGGCGGAATTGGACTGCCCGATTGCAAACCTACTACTGGGCTAGTCAGATGGCAATAGTGAACGACAGACTCCATGCAGACACAACATTACCACACAACAGAGAACAAGATCCCAACCGATATGAAAGATCCGTATTAAGATACCTCTACCGGAAAAAAGACCGATCTGCTGCCCCTTCCATGCTGTCACACATATCCCTAACATGGACAGACACCCACAAATACCGTTGTGGAATAAGAAACTACTCCCGGAAGTGAATAAACTTCCAAAATGAACTCTTGGACCCAATTGGGCATCACTAAAATTGGCGACCTAGTGAAAGGGAACAAAATAATACCATTTGCAGACCTAATCACTACCTTCGCTCTGCCGATAAATGAGCAGTATCACTACACACAACTCAAGCATGCACTACAAGCCCATCTCCCTGAGATGATTGATATGCCTGATTATACCCCTTTAGAACGTAACCTGTTTCCGGATATGATTAAAAACAAAGTCACATCCATCATGTACAGTGCCATAACATCCTTTGCCACCGGGGAGCTGTCGAGCCTGAAAGCCAAGTGGGAGGGGGACGTGGGTGACATACTCCCAGAGGAATGGGTAACTGCCCTGATGTTCCCCAGAGAAACAGCGATCTCCTCCAGGCTAAGATTGATCCAACTTAAAGTACTGCATATAATATATTACCCGAGGGTAGCACTATTCAAATGGGGTAAGATCACCTCTTCAGCCTGTCTGAGATGCAAACGAGAAGAGGGCTCATACTATCACATACTATGGGACTGTAGCAGTGGCAGTGCTAAGAAGCTTCATTGTAATGGGTACGTGGAATGCCTTTGTTGGTGGGTGGGAATGAGACATAACCTTTACCTCGCTGCGCAAGATGTATGTTTTCTTTATGTGTAAAAAACAATAAAAAATGTTGTATAAAAAAAAAATGTTGTAACTGTAACAACATCATGAAAGGAAGCTATGTGAGACATCCACATAGTGGACATAAAATCAAACTTAATGACTACACTACATGCAACACAAAATGAGTTATATATGGTCTCAGCTGTCCATGTGGCCTCTTTTATGTGGGACAAACTATCAGAAAAGCTAAAGAAAGATGAAATGAACACAAGAGTAATATAAGGACGAACCCCCAGTCGCTAGACATTTTGCTCAAAACAAACACACTATAGCACAATTGAAAGTAATTATCTTGGAAGAAGTAAAAAAATCACCAAAGAGTCACTAATAGCAAATGTAGCCATTTGATAGAGAAATACCACCTAAATACACTCTGTAAGGCTTCCCTTAAAACAAAAAGATAACAGATACACTACCCATAGATGCACTTAGGACAATTCACCTGATATTGTGACCAGTGATTATCCGCTTGTACCTAAAGACATTGTACAGAGAAGCTTGTTATATCAGTGATTTTCCGTTTGTAACTAAAGACACTGTACAGAAAAGTTCGCTATATTTGCACACATTATATTGTGAGCGTTCTGGACTTCTCTTTGATCACCTGATAACGACTAAGTTATGTTATCTATTGAATAGAGCGACATATTCGACTCTGTTGATATTACACTCGTTATACCATTGTAAAGAGTGCCCTCTGCAGATCGTTTCAAAAAATGTAATTTGAGAAGCTACTTTCAATCAAATATGTTTGTTATTTTCCCTCAATAACATTATGAGCCAGAAGTAAACAAACTGACGTCATTGTGCTTTGACGCGATGACATCATCACGTTACGTTAAAATAACGGCGGCCATTTTTGACCAAATGTGTTTTTCAAGTTACAGCAGATGGTATCCGTTTGTGAGAGTTCCCTACCACAGGTAGGCCCTGATACACCATTACAGAATAGATCAATAGGATCCTTATGGACATCTTTGGAGTTAGGCTATCTTCCTGGTTACTTTACTGAAAGAAGTTATAAAACTCTAAATATTATTGCAGGTTGACTGTTTAGCAGCCATTGATTGAGTTGATTCTTGGATGCTTCAGTAACGTGACATCCAACACCACTGTACATACGGGACAGAAAGACTTTCCATATGGGTAAGCCCACTATTTACTGTTTCCTGCAAATTTTTGTGAATGAATTACTTGAAAAAATAAATGTTATGTATGATTCTACATACCTTTATGACTCTAAAACACACCAATATTTATTACAGATTAAACTGAAGTCCAGTAGACACATCAGATTGATTCCTGAGCACTATAAACAACAACTTGAGAGGCTCACCATGTAAACATGGTAAAAGTTTGTTCTATTATTATGAGACATCTCTACATAGTGATCTTATATTCGCAATAGGTGCACTGTTGATTTTTGAAATTGATATTACAGAGGATTAGTTACAGAATATATTTCCATTCCACAAGTCATAGCACTATGAGAAATGTGTCTGGTTGGCCCCAGACAGGACGACTGACTCTGTTCAGCTTCACATCTATTTGTACCATAGAAGCTTAATTCCATATTCATTTCTCACGTCATTAAGGACACATCTAACCTGGTTTTTCAGGTACTATCAATACCTTTTGTTTACCAAAATTATTGAGGCATCGAAGTGTTTTTGCTTTTATCATAAGTACCCTATTTATGATTGGGACTTTAATATAGTCTCTCTTATTACTTTTAGGACTGACATTACAATACTAACAAAGAAGGCACTAGAGTTCTTAACAGAGAAAAACAAAAAGTTATGATCAGGTGATTATGATTAGAGTTATCCACAAATGACAGACGGATATTATCAAATGGTAATATTATTATAATGTTAATAACTTGGATTTATCTAATACACTATGCAGATAAACAGAGAAAAGAAAAATCCTGGTAGACATCTTCTGAAGAAGGGGACACTTTTTCCCGAAAACTGCACTTTAAACTAGTTGGATTAACACATGCTAATGTGAAACGTTAGACTAGAATATCACACCAAGTGCTAATGTCTACTTGAAGTTTGATAATTGAATTGAATTTTGTCTGATTGGTTTGTCTAGACTATGGAGTAATAGCCACTACTTGAATAGCCACTACTGGAGTAATAGCCACTACTTGAATTAATTAGTACATGAAAATTTGATTTGGTGTTTAATTGTATTGTCACAAATTCATTGGAATGATATGTTGAAATAATATGTTTACAATATTTTTGGTATCCAGCAGCAGGAGAAGGCAGAACAGGATACCAAAATGCTGGCCTTGCAGAAGGAGTACCAAGAAAGTTTGGACTCTCTGCTGCAGAGCCAGAACAAGCTGGAACAGCAAATACATTTGAACAGGGCATGCGCAGAGCAGGTAGTCACCCTGCAAAGCTGCCTTGACAACGAAAAAGAAGAGAATAATAAACTAATTCTGAAAGACCTGGACACCCAGATAGAATTTGATGAAGAGCGCCAGAAAGCTGGTGTGGTCCAAAGACAGAGGGACGACCTGGCTGCACAGAGGCATACTCCTGCTCAGGAAAGGGACACCTTAGGCCAGGAAGTCTGTTATTTAAAATTGGATATAGATGAAAATCACCTGGCTCTCAGGGACTGGGTGACCTCCAAAAAGACCATGAAAAATTGTTAGAGCACACCAGGAGGGTGGAAGATGCGCTAGCAAGGAAGGAGCAAGCCACGATGGACAGGACACAGGAGGTAACCCTCCTGCAGAAAAAAACTGACCCAGTACTCTAAAACGAGACAGACAGCGCAGAGAGAAAATGAGGCTCTCTGTGAGAAAAATGACAGGCTCCACAGACAGGTAGCCATGCAAGAGAAATTGATAGAAACCAGCAAGGCCTTGATAGAGGAACAGAAAGCTCATATTATTGCATGGCAACAGGGAGCAGGGGCTGAGAGAGATGAGGTTCACTGGGAAAGGGAAACACCTGAGCATAACCTCAGGAACCCTAGTACCAGAGGCCTTCATCTCTTCCAATCCCTGGACTCTGCCACCCCCATGTCCACTGGCGCACATGAGCCAAGGGCCACAGGGATGGCAGATGTCAATCAAATGAGGAATATGGGGCTCATAGACCTGCACTTCCCAGAAATGGATGGGCGGGCATCTGGGTATGGGTTCCCAAGTACTGTAAAATTTAGTGGGGAACTCCATGAGAGTAGGTCTACTAAGGGCATCCTGAAAACCTCTGCCCAGCTAGGACAGTGGGTGGGGGGGATACTCATCAAATCCTGGGAGCAAGGAGGAATCAGAAGACTCCTCTGAGCGCCCCAGGACACAGGAAACTAACCCCCCGCATTCTGCCAGCCATTCACAGGCTCGCAGAATCCAGGAGAGCCTAGAAGACCAGATGGACACCTCTTGGAGCAGTGCCTCTGAGTCAGAGGAGGAGTGGACCAGGGTCACCCGAACCAAAAAGGCCAATAAGATAACAAGGCCTTGCTCAAGGATCCCCTAAAACAAATCAAAGCGATAAGGAGCGTCATCACACCCTATCATAAGAACGCAAAGTATTCAGTTTGAGAGCACTTGGAGCTCTTTGAACAGATGATGGAAACATTAAATTTGAAGGACAGCCAAAGCTGTATTCAATATGTGAAATGGACCTTCTCTCCAGAATACTCCAGCTTCTTTGCGGGACTGGAGGACCAAAATCATTCTAGATGGTCCACCTATAGGGCGGGCATCTTGAAAAGAAATCTGTGCACAGAAATCCTCAGGAGGCTCGCAAGGCAGCCTACAACTTCCAATGTGGGGACGATCAGGCCCCATAGGAATTTGTTCAAGAATTAAAGAGTGCCTTTGCGCAGACCACCAGAAGCGTGCACACGGACAGCAAAGAGTTTGTGAATACTTTCTTCCACGCTCTCCCCAAGTACATTATGACCCAGCTAGTGAGATATTTTCATGAGAAAAGATCTCTAGAGTGGGTCATTGAACAAGTCACATGAATTTATGAGGTACAAAAGCTTGTGGAAAACAAAAATAGTCCAAAAAGCCCCAAACCAACAAACACCCCTGCTGCTGCTAAAGTGGCGGAGGCGAAGGTTGCCCCCATTTTAAATTTGGAGATGGGGGGCCTAAAAACCTGCCTGCACAAAATCAGAATAATCCCAAGCCAAGAAGGCCCTTGGGCCAGTCACAAGCAGGGAGCCAGAGAGGTAGTCCCACAAATGGGACCCCTCACTCCCCTAACTACATCAGCCCCCGCTATAAGGTGAATAGACCCACCCTGGGTTATGTGTGGACTCCTCCAGCCCAAGAGGGGGGGGATCCAACCAGT
This sequence comes from Ambystoma mexicanum, assembly GCF_040938575.1. Taxonomy (NCBI): domain Eukaryota; kingdom Metazoa; phylum Chordata; class Amphibia; order Caudata; family Ambystomatidae; genus Ambystoma; species Ambystoma mexicanum. The sequence continues at coordinate 1,141,614,924 of NC_090937.1, forward strand.
CAGCAGCTAACCCAGGGAACTTCCCTCCTCACTTTCCCCAGGAGGGCAGTAATTCCCCAAATCCTGGATAGAACTTCTTCCCAAGGTACCCGCAAAACTTTCAAACCCAAAACAATCCATCCTTCTTTCCCCACTTTCCTGAGCCCAGACAACCCAATCCGGGAGAGGGGAGGCCAAGGGTGGAGGGGTACTCACAGTTTCCAAACCTGGGGTATTTTCAGAGAAGGGATAGCTACCCTTCCCGGGATCATCCCAGGGGAGACAACAGAGCCCTGTATCAGCCTGAGCGGGTGTCACAACTAGAGCGCCAGGTCCAAAACATGGCACAGGATCTGGGCTGCATGCTGAGGGCTCAACAGAACCCTCATATGAGCATGGCAGCACAGAATACCTCAAAATCAGGACCTGGTGCTCCAGAGCAATGACGGGGGAAGAACCCCAACAATCCACCGGTTCCCAGGGAGGAGGCACAAGGGGAAGGGGGGGTGTAACGCCTTGGAGGAAGCTGCCTTCCCCACTTGTGGAAAGCCCCTGGAGACCCAACCAAACTCTCCTGCCCCTGGAAGTCTGCAACCCAAGGATCAGAGCGGGGGGTAGGAGAAACAAAGAACCCAAATAGACCCATTTTGAGGAGGAGGTACAAATCTTCCAATTTGAAGGAGAGGGATCCTCAGAGGATCCTGGGAAAAGAATCTTCTCCTTCAGAGATGGGGGAACTCCTCCCAAAGAAAAATGGGTCCCAAAGGATTCAAATCCAGACTGGGTAGATGTGGGGACTGAGCTAGCGCCGCCCATCATCCAATCCCAGAATTATCAGCAGGAAAATCCCCTGGTTCAAACCCATCCTGGTGACTGCCTCCAAAAAGGGGGGAGGGGGCGGCCAAGAACCAGAACCAGGGGAACACAAAACTTCCCCATATCTAGCTGTCACCTTTTCTTTTCAAATTCCCAAGACTCCAAACATAATTCTGCCCAAATCTCTTCTCTATCAGTGTCCCAAACAAAGAAACTAACCCACCAGTTGTCCAAAAATGTACATTATCTGTGCCCCCTTGAGGAGAAGGAGGGAAGATTATATGCCCAGGTCCAGATACAGGGGCAGTGTACAATTTTGGCACTGGTGGACACTGGATCCCAAGCTGCCCTTCTGTCAAAAAGGGCCTTTGATAAACAGAATTCGGGAAGGGGGGAGAATTACCAAATTCCTCTCACCCCTCTTCCTGGACAACTTCAGAACTTTGACGGGAAGGAAATTCCCATCAAGGGGACTGCGGATTTGGATATTAAAATTGGGCGACACAAGGTGAAGCACCCGGTCATAGTTGTAACTCCAGAGGGCACCCCTTGTTTACAAGGGAATGACCTCCTGCGAAGGTTGTCACCCCTAATAGATTGTGTAAACAAGGTCCTCTGGACCCAGACTAGCTGACCAATAAAACTGAAACAGAGTGTCAACCATGTTAGTTTAAACGGCACATGCCACATGGTTGAGCAAAAATCTGACCAAGTAGAATTTCACTTCCAGAACAACCAAATCCCAGAAGTGACAGTAATAGCAGTAGGACAACAAACTGGTGATGGGGGGTCCTCTCTATTTCTGAAAATCAACCTTCCTTCCAGTCTAAGGTGGCATTGCATGCTGGAAGGAAACACTCTGAAATTATTTACAAATTCACAATCAGACATTCCCACTCCTATAGTCCAGAAACATGAAAAATCAGCTCAGAGCCTAGCTGATATTCAGCAAGTTGGAGAGCAGTTGTTCATCTCTATTCAGTTAAATGAAGGGAAGGACTCTGTTCTCGCCCAAGTGTGTGTGAACAACGGTAAGAGCTCCATCAGCAAAGCCATGTTTCGCAAACTCCCAAAAGATCCAGCCATTCCCACATTTAAACTGTTAGACAAATGGGAAATGGATCTGGAAACACCCAATTCCAAACATCTCCTGCTAAAAATCTCCATAGGCAACAAGAGCATAGTCCATAATTGTTGGGTCGTGCGAGACGTCACTGCCGCCTTTTACTTAGGCAGTGACATTCTCAATCACTTTGCCATTAGTTTGGACCTAATGAACTTCAAAGCTTGGTCCCGATTAGCGGGTAATCCCATGGGCTTTGATGACCCAGAGAAAGCATTTAGGTCAGCTCAACTGCTGCCTTATGCAGCTGAAATTCAGATTGGAGAGGAAGTCACCATCCCAGAAAGGACCCGACAATTCTCCCTGGAAGTGAAAGTTAAAAGAGGACAGAAATTGAAAAACCCTGACGCCTATATTCATCTAATTGCTTCTCTCCAACAGCAAGGGTTGGGGGTAAACCCAACACCACTAGTCAATATAGAACATGACACCATTCCAATAGAGGTGGATAACAGCAACTTAAAGAGTATCACTCGAGCCACAGGCACCATTATTGGAATGGGGTTGATGACCGACATTTTTCCATAGGTTTAGGTAATGAACTGTTAGGACCAATCCCCAAGGACTGTTTTGACAGTGATAGTGATGACAACACAACACCAGACATGATCTTCTCCACCCAGCTGGAGGAGGCCGCTGAGATAGCAAAACCAGAAGTCTTTCCAGGCTTCAGGCAGATGGTTGAAGAGAGAGTCAACCTAGCTGATGCCTGTGAGACTCTGGAGCAGAAGCAAAAATTGAAACAAGTTTTCTTGGATTTTCAAGATCTCTTTGCGGTGGACTCATATGACTGTGGTCGCGCCGACATCCACACAACAATTATTCCCACAAACCCTGGCATGACTCCATTGTTCGTGAAGCAATATCGCCTGCCTCTCACATCAATGGAGTCCCTTACTGAAATAATTAAGAACCTTGAGTCCCGTGGTATAATCTGTCCAGTCCACAGCACCTTCAATAATCCGGTGCTGGGGAGTTTGAAGCCAAACGGCCAGTGGAGCCTCTACGCCGACCTTAGGGAGCTCAACAAACGGGTCCATACTTCCCGATAGCCTCTTCCCTACATTGACCAAGGGCTGGCCCAGATCCAGGGGTCACAGGTATTCACTGCAATAGACCTGACCAATGGGTACTGGACTGTACCTGTCAGTAGGGAGGACCAATACAAGCTGGCCTTTACCTTCGGGGGGGCAGCAGTACACATGGACCCGGACTCCCTTCGGATACATCAACTCCGGCAATGAGTTTTAACATTTTTCTACATAAGGCCATGCCTGACCTGGGTGAAAGAGGTAACCTGGCCTATGTAGAGGATGTTTTAGTCAAAAGCTCAACTGAAGAGGAACACATAGCGGAGATCTGTTATGTTCTGACACAGTTGAGGGCTGCCGGAGCAAAACTTTCCTTTCAAAAGGCACAGTGGTGCAGAACCCGTTTCAATTTCTTGGGGCATGAGATTACTCCTCAGGGTCTCTGTCCCCAGGAAAAGAAAGTGGAAGCACTCCAGAAATTAAAAGACCCCACAACTCTGCGGGAACTAAGGAGCCTCCTTGGGCTGACTAATTACAGTAGAAACTTCATTGAGGACTACGCAGAGATCACAGGACCCCTGATCCATCTTTTGAGGTGGGGGTCAAGTGGGGGTGGGGTCCAGAACAAGCCGAGGCAGTGAGACAACTCAAAACAAGCCTCTCACAAGAGCCTTGCCTAGCTTACCCTGTCAAAACAAGGAGTTCTTCTTGGCGACAGGGTTCTCAAATACATGCTTGACTGCAGTATTATACCAAAAACATGACAAGGTCAATAAAGTAATCTCCTATGCGAGTAAAACTTTATCCTCTGTGGAGGAAAAAATCAATGATTGTGAGAAGCCACTCCTGGCAACGGTGTGGGCATTGAAGAATTTCCATCCGTTTATCCAGGGGGAACACATCATAGTAGAGACTCCACACCAGCCTCTGTAATATATCCAAAGTGACAGAATCCAGGCCGGAAACGTGAGTAATTCCCAAATTACTTCCTGGATTCTGTCAATGCAAGGCTTTCCTGTGGAGATCAGATATGGCCAAAACAAGAAGAGTCCCCTCACGTAAGGTCTGGCTGACTTGCATGATTGTGCCAGAGAAAACTGTCTCGAGGACGAAAGTCTAGAAATCAAGGACAACATGGAGGCATACCTAAATTCCCCACACAAAGTCTTTGAAGAAGACAAGTGTGAGGGAATGCCCACTGTCTATGTGGATGGATGCTCTTGACCACAACGGGGAAAAAAAAACTTGTGGCCAGCGTAGGGAATGCATGGGTGAATGATGCCCCGCAACCCTCCGCTGGGTACAAGATTGTTCCCCAAAGTAGTGAAGTGGCAGAGTTGATGGCTGTGCATCAAGCCATCCTCACAGCTGTCCAACACCAACTCCACGAACTGGTCATAATCACTGATTTGGATTATGTACAGAACGGGTTCGTGGAGCACCTGGTTAAGGGGATTCACCAGTCGCCTACAAAATCTGCACCCCCAAATGCAGTTTGGCCGAGAGGGAAGATAAGTGGGTCCATATCAACCAACTGAAGTGTTGCCATCCTAGGCACATGCTGCAGCAACTAGAGGAGTCTTCTGGAACCCCAGAGGGGGTCACTCCAGCTCCCTAGAATTCAAACTATAAAAATATTCCATCTATATAATCAATAATTTGCCAATAGAAAAAATTGTCCTGATATGCCAACTGTATGTGTCAGCCCCACTACATAAATAGTGGTGGGGAAATGTCTACAAATATGTTTTTGCTTTGTCATCCTAGAATTGGAAACCATGGAGACTAAAATCAAGGAGGACCACCCAGGGACCAGAAGGAAAGATCCAAGGGGCCTGGGGTATCGCTCCATACTCACATCAGGACTTGGCGAGGAGAACTGGTTGATCCACCACTGATGGGAGAAGCTGATGAATTTTGCCATTTGAACCAGAAAGAAAAGCAACTGATCATCCCAGTCTCACGTCTTCCCTTGATGGACGGTCAAAGCCAAATCGCGAGGGGGGGCTTGTGGGATGTATTGACCCACTAGGCTCTGCCCTGCGACATCACTGTGTGCTGCTTTCACCAGAACCAACAAAATGGCTGCAAAAAGCCCTATGCGCGCTAAACGTCTGAGAATTGCGCAGTGAAACCGGAAAAGTGGCTGCCAATCTACTTTGCCTGTGTCAGTGGTGGAACAGGAGACCACACGGCTAAAACCTGTCATTGGGCTACCCACAGAGGGAAAATGGAAACTACATGAAAGGCATTGCTTCATTGCAAGGAAACCCAGAAGTGCTCTGAAATACATTTTTCCTTGGCTGCTGAAATTGCAAAATCATGGTTCAAAACATCAGGATATATCCAACATCCTTGCTGGGTGTTAACCATCACCTTATTTAAGGAATCCACATAAGCACACAATGTCAGGAAAAGCAGAATCCATCATAGAATATCCACATTAAAAAGTGTCCTTGTCTGTGAAAAATCTGTCAGAATATGGGCGCAGTACTGCCGGCCGCCTGCATGACAGCTGTGCATTAGAAGTTAAACTTGTGCATTAAAATCAAATTGTTGAAAAGAAGTGACTTGCAATCAAAAGCAACATAGGTTGCAACTACTCTATGTTTAAAAAGACTGGAATTAGAGATCTGTTTGCCTATTTTTGAAAATGTAAGTTTATTTTATCAAAGACAATTTTAATCAATTTGAGTTAAAGTAACTTCTGATGCCTGCCACAGAACTTCAAAGCAAATTCCACAGTGTGCCCCAAACAAAAGGTACCTTCCGTCTGCTCTCTGCCCTAGGAACTCTCAGTCAGATGTTAATGAAGAGGGGAGGGGATCTTGCTCTGCTGCTCCTGAGAGAGACAATGGATTTCCTGGACTGAAAAGAATATGCAGATGCAAGTGTCAACAGAACCTCCTGCCAGAGGAAAGGGGCGTGAATTGCTTTGACCCACCAAAACTATGTGGGTGGGACAGACAGTTATGTGTATTCTTAAAGCACAAGAAAGTATATTTTTGAAAAGGACTGACAGAGGACTGTGCAAAATTGTAAACATTTGAAAAAATATAGTGTTAATATGAACATTCTGGTCACGTTTCAAAATTACTCAGAACTCTGTGCTATGTTCAGGGACATGACTACAGAATTTGTGGTTTTGTAGCAAATGTGGTGATGCCAGAAACATGAAACGTCACATGATTATGCCCAGATGTCATGCGCACATATGTGTAAAAATGTGGACAAATCTGACATTGAATACCAGACCAAAAGTGCAAAAAATTGCCAAATCTTAACTCCAAGCTCTCACCGAGACAGGGCTGGGATGAATACTTGCGCCACCAAATCTGTGATACAAATATGCTATTGCTACCAAGTTGGTAAAATTGTAAATATGTCTCATATGAAAAATAGATTTTCTGTGCAGAAACAATGGGGAGGTTCTCCCTGGATCCTAGAATACAGCGTCATCATGACACCATGTTTCCTTCTCTAATCAGGGGAGAGGAAATACCTTAACCAATAGAATCCCTAGAGGGTGTGCCTAGTATAATTCAACATACCCACCCCTTTAGGAAATACATAAATAGAGACAGTTTAGGACCAAGAGACACACACACATTCACCCACCATCTGATTGCTGGTGGAGCACTTTGCAAGAGAAATCCACTCCAAAACTTTGAAAGCAGAAAGGTCAATTTCTAAAGCTGAACCCTTCTCAGCTTGGCCTTTAAAATCTTGAAACCAGATTTTACCCCAGACCTCCAAGGGGAACCAAAAAGAACAGCCTGGCTGTGCTGTTTCTGCTTTCTTGCTAAGAATTCTTGCCAGAATCCAGAGATCCAACCAAGTAGAGCAGAGCTGTGACCAGATAGCTGCGAACTAGAACCAACCTGTCAGATCCAGTTCAATTCCACCGTGCAGTGTCCAGAATGCCGTGCGGATTGCAGAAACAGAGCGCCTTGGGTCCCGTCTGGTGTGCTAGCTGAATTCCTGTCCAGAAAGTCTCCTTGAACAGATCCCTGACGGGTCCATTCCAAACACTGGTAGTGAGTATCTATAGTATAGAATTGTCCCTAGCAAATATCTTGTCCATAAGATATCCTATCCAAACCCATATATTATATCCAGAACTGCATTGTAGAAAATCTTGTGTGTTACCTGATTCTTTCTCTCATCCCTATAGTCCTTTGGTAATAGTATTGTTAAAATCATCTTTGCGCTAATATATTTTCTGAAGAAAGGCAAGAGTCTCGGCAGGCAGAAACCATCCAGAGGCGTCGTGTAGCTTGTGGCTTCATAGTCTCCCTAGTGTAAAGAAATCTTGTTTGTAATTTTAAAAAGCGCATCTTTCTTTTGCAAATTTTGACTCTTTCTAAAAAAAACGACCTCCACAAAAACCTTCATAACTTCCTTACCGTGTATGCTAGAAACTAAATGTAAGCGTCAAATTGAAGCTAACATCCTCAGCTTTCCAAAGAATCCAACACCGCATCCCGACTCCTTATCATGTTCCCGCAATTGCGCTTACTGCATGCAGAAATGTTTGCCTTGAATGTTTCTTTTGGCTCAAATCTCTCATGTGTGAAACAGCTGTTGCTTGCATCCAACCTCAGAATTAAGTGTTCAACCTGCTAATTCCTCAATAATCATTGCTAGTGTTTATCTGAAACTATACAAAGCGGCTCCCACTAGTATTGAAACCATTGTAGTGAATTAAATCAATTTTTCCGTGTTTTCCCTTCCATTCAAAGCCACATTCAAAACCATTTTGACCCGTTTGCAATCATTCCTGTTTTTTTCTGTGTTTGCTGGGGGAAATTGGGATTGATACTGTATTTGTTGAGTGTGTATTCCTGAAACCTGTTTTCTCCCCTTCCATCTCTTTATACTGCGTATTGGGGGGATTGAGTAGTGTGCAGGGGGAAAGAGTAATCACTTTGCATTTTGATTGAACCCACCCAAGGTATTATTCTATGCTGCATTATTTTTCCTATTATTACTCCATCTGATTAAAGAGAGTTGTTGTGACATCACCCCATTGGTGATCCTTGTATAAATATTAAATAGTGTGATATATATATATTGTGAAATACATAAAATAAATCCTTTTAACTTTGCAAAACAGCCTGCTTCCTGGTTCAGTGCGACCGTGTGGGATTCCAAGAGAAGGGCGTGATATAAGGGTACATCATTCAGAAATAAAAGAACTTATAGACAAAAATATAAAATTAAGGGTTTTAATTGTGCATCCCACGCTAGGCGTTCATCTAGGTGAAGTGCCGGGTTGAAATCACTTACAGCTTCCCACAATATCACTTCGGTGTGGGGTCAAATGACATCACTTCCTGTTATGTCATCAGGGGGTCAAGGGTTGTGTTATGTCACTTCTGCTACCCCTGGCATTTTGGTGAAATGAGGTCCCTGTCCTAGAGAAGAGGAGAAAGGCCTAGTGGACAAAGCATACTTGTCGGGGGGAAATTCTGCCGGGGTCGGCCGGGCCGTCCGCGGACCTCCAGGCAGGGAGGCCCCAACTCCTCCCGTGTATATCCCAGATGAGATGAGATAGAGTATGAGACGCACACAAGGAGCAAGGTGACTCTGCTGTTTATTAGACAAAACGGCAGGGATGGGTCAAGGAGCGTACGCGTTCGTCCTGACACACACACAATCGTGGGGCTCGCAGGCCCTTTTTGCTGTATTATGACGCGCTACTTGCGTCACTTCAGAAAGTTAACAAAAAACCTATCGCCACTCTTAATTGGGTGTTCGAGTGGTAGGGTTAGTATAGCACACATATAGAAAAAGATATTAGTGGACAAGGTGTAGTCAGGTGGTATATCTGGGTTGTCCCTACAATTAGATACATGAGAATTGTTACATGAAGACTCCTGAGGATTGGCTAAATTTGCTGGCGTCAGTGATAAGAGCCCCATGTTCTGATTGGTGCGCCCGTGAGCTTCCCAGCCTGGGACCACCGTCGTTCCCAGCTCTCGGTGTACCTGTAAGTTGCAACAATGTTTCACTATGGGTACATGCAGACAATGTGAGGACTTATTCATAGCTGGACGGGGGACCGCTCCCACTGTTGCAGATGTCCATTGAGCCTTTCAAGTGTATCTGCCAGTGTCTCGTAGCGAGGGATCCAGACGCCTCTGTTCTCCTGGGTTTGGCATCTCATCAGGTTCGGCTTGGTCACGTGGGGAGGGACCGTGAAAGAGGCAGAATTCTGCACAATTAATATTGTTTTTCTACTGTGCGTCTGGTTTAATTTGTCGGTGTGACTTTAACGTTGGTGCGCGGAGTACGAGGTTGCAACATCGTGCCTTTGATGATTTGCTCTTGGAACGTGGGTTTGCAACATTGCGACCTTGGCTGGTTGCTTCGCCGAGCTCATTCTGCAGGATCAGCAACTGACTCTTGCCTTGTTGATGTCCACGGGAGCTCTTGTTTGAGGCCTACTTGGGCCTGGTGCATAAGTTGTCCGTTTGGTGCACAGGTGCTTTAGGTTATAGGAGCATATAGTTTCAGGACCAGTATTGTCTTCATTCTACTTCTCATGGCGGTAACTGGTTTTAAGAGAAGCGTGAGCAAGCTAGTAGGAGAGTTCAATGACGCGTCTTGCGTTTCTGCATTCTGAAAGCCTATGTAAAAATAATAAAGATGCACATCCGTGAATATGCCTGTCGCCTACGTCATAGCACTGAGTATATTCTTCGTGTAGGTTGGTGTGGGAATGTCCAGTGTGTACATTTGTACAGATGTGCTTCCCGTTGTCTAGGTCGTCATGGCATCTCTAACGACGTGTAGATTTTAGTCTAGTTGATCCGTGCCGCAAGTGTCGGCATGGCCAGTGCGGGCTGCTGGGCAGGCAGATGGACACATCCGTATGTTCCTGTACCAGGGTATCTGGTCGTCTGGTAGAGGGACAAACTCGTCTCGTGGCGGGTGTTTGGGTCGTGACCCTCTAGGCCAAGCGCGAGAGGCGAAGGACGGGAGCCTGGTCTTCCATTCTCCCACTTCAGTCCCCCCTCTGGTCGACTTGTCGACCACAAACATATCCTTCTTGTTATCTCCTCTTACTCGCCATATCTTAGTTATTCCTCCGAGATGTCCATAGTGGTTTACATGATCTTCAAAGGACCAATACATATATTCACAGGTACCTCCAGGAGTACAGTATACCCATCTTCCTATGTAGCTCCTGGGGTTTCTTGGGTTCTCGATCTTCACTGATGGTGGGTCTAGATGGTTGGTAATTATTTGGGTGCGCAGCTTCTCCCTCTCCTGTATTATTACACCTGTATGCTGGCCGTCATCTGCTGGCATCAAGGGGTGCATTCCCACCATTTCCAGCAACTCGTCAGTAGTGCGTGCCTTCCGTGCCTCCCAAAATCTAATTATGATCAGGGTAGCTCCAGCCAATATAGTACAGCCCACTATTATTTTCAGTCCATCTGACAGCCAGGATGGCATCCATGACCATAATAGTGAAAACCAGCTCTTATCCTTGTTCACACCGTTGCTTTCATCCATCATTTTGGAGTGCATCTGGGCCAATTGCGAAACTGCTTCTGTCAGTGTACCATTGTCAGCATCATTGGCAGGTATGAACGTGCAGCATGATTGTCCTATCTTTGCACAAACTCCTCCTTCCATTGCTGTGAGAAGGTCCAATACATATCTGTTCTGGAGTGCTACCATCCTTACAGCTCGCAGCTCCTCTTTTATTGCGTTGAACCCATTTACTGTAGAATTGATGGTCATCATTAGTTCCCATCTAGTTATTTGGAGCCATTTTGCGTTTGCGTAAGCCTGTAGTCCCGGGTGTATTATTGAGGAGAAGAACATTGCTGCTCTGCTAAATAGTCTGTGTTCTGGCGGTATTGATGTTAGTGCCGTTTCTGACCTTCCCCACAGGTAATTTCCTGTCAGCGGCTCTCCTTGTCTTTTTCTTCTATTTAGGACAGTGGGCCTCATTACGACCCTGGCGGAAAGTGACTGACCGGACCGCAACAGCGTAAATAGCGTTTCCGCCATTGCACGAAGGAGCAAAGTGCGGCCAATCACGACCCATCGGGCACGAGCATTACGCCATGGCGGAATCCGAAAGGCTGCGATGGCGGAAATGACCCCAAAACGGCCCTTACCGCCGCCGTACGCTGCACCAGGTGCAATACCGCCACCCATCTTAGCGGTCACCGTAATGAGCGGTCACCGTAACGAGCGTGCACCGCAAATTACGGCCACCGTAAATATACGGAAACGGAAGTAAAAGCATGTGGCCGGAACGGGAAACAGCACGCCGCACAACTATAAAATCCGAATCCCAACACAACCATAAAAAATCCGACCCTGACACACATCCCAACCCGTTAGCAACCCCAGTTAAAAAAATAAATATGGGAAAGGTAGCCAAGAAAGCGTGTGACCGCAAGCGGCAGGTACACTTCTCCCGAGAGGAACTGACCGTGCTCACCGAGACCCTACAGGAAAATTCCGCCGTCGTCTTCTCCAGTCAAATGACCAGGACGGCCCTTGCCAACAAGAAGGCCATATGGGCCCTGGTGGCACAGCGCGTAAGTGCGGTGGGGACAACACCCCGCACGCCACAGCAATGTCGCAAGCGGTGGGACGACCTGCGGATCCGCGTACGCAGCATACTTTCTGCGAACAGGAACATCGCCACAGCTACCGGGGGGGGTTCAGAGTCGCCCATCAAGTTGACCCCCTGGGAGGAAATCTGCGCCTCCACCATAGGAATGGAGAGCATAGAGGGAGTCGGAGGGATGGAGAAAGGAGTGCCGACATCCGGAGAATCAGGTAGGTTGGCCAAGAGAAACAATGCGAAATCCACAAACCACGAACATGTGCAGTACCATGTGACCCCATAGTGCAATACATACTTAGCCCTGACAGCGCCCTCTAAAAGTCAGAATGAACAAACAAATCAATCAAGAAGCCATAAACAACCCCTACATGTGCAGCATGCACCCCCTAACTGCAGGCAGCCAAATGAATGCATCCTCAATCCACACGAAAATGAGACCACCTCCAAGGCCCAGTCCCAAATCAGCCTCATGTACCACCCCAATGCATTTGATACGTTGCCATTCCAAATCCGACAGACCCATAACTAACGCTCGCCCCTCTTTACTCCACCACAGGGTCCGATACCAACGACGAGCTGCAGGACACCCCTACCAGCACGCCTGCAAAGAGGGCCAGGACCAACGTCCCAAGAGCCTCCACCTCAGGTGCAAGGATCAAGACACGGCAGCAGCAGGAATCAAGTGGCAGCACACTGGAGGGGACTGCAACAGGCACCCCAGCAGCCAGCAAGTCCACAACCCCAGCACCACAGGTCCCCCCAAAGAACGTATCTGATGGCACTGCCTCTGGTGGTAGCAGCACCATAGGTGACACAGCTGTCATGCCAGCATGCTCCGACACGGAAAACAGTGCTGGCGACGTAGGTACCATCCATGACCTTTCCCAATCCCCCTGCATGTTCCATCCCCTACACCATGACGAAACCACGCAGGGGCACCCTGAAGACGACGACTGGCCAACCCCCACAAGTCCTGTGCCAAGGCAACATGTGTTGAGCAGCCCCCCTGTCACACCACCGCAAATGTCCATGGCCCAGCAGAGGCAACAGTCCCTCGACCTGCTGATCGAGCAACAGCAGGAAGCGTCCACGCTACTCAAGGACCATGCAAATGAATGCGGGGGTTCCAGGGCAGCCATGGAAACATCCACCGAGACACTCAGGGCACAAATAGAGAAAAGTAGTGAGAGCCTCAGGGGAGAAATGGAGAGAAGCACCGAGAGCCTGAGAGCACAAATGGAGAAAAGCACCGAGAGCCTGAGGGGGGAACTGCATGCGACGTCCAAAGACGTTTGTGCTGAACTTGCTGCTGTGCGCCGTGTGCTCTCGGAGCTCTCACAAACCCTCAGAGACATGCATGGACGCGAGCAGGCAGAGACCTCATCCGTGGCAAGTTCCGTCCAGGGCAGCCCCCAACGCAGATCTGGCAGGAACCTGCGCTCCACGGGCAGGGGTGCCCCTGATACCCGTAGAGGGGGCTTGCAATAGCGTCTACCCACGGACAGCATGCATATTTGGACACTGGTGTTGGGGGGGGAGGTAGTAGGGTGGAGGGGGTGTGTTGGGCTTCACTGGGTGGCGGGTCCATAGGGTGTATAAATCAAATCACATTAACAATACAGCACCTCATTATCATCCAATGACATGTGTGGACATTGATATTTGCGTACGAGGCCTTCATAGGCGTACAGTCCACAATGTGCCTGTACTACACACACACAGTGCCACAGGTCCCCTTTCCGTGTAATAGGCACCATGCGTGGTTGCTAGAAGCATGCATCTATGATGCTCTGTCGGATTGCACGTGCATCCTGTGCCTCATGGACTCCTTGAGGTGCCTCCACATCCCCACCCTCATCATCATCATCATCTTCAGGTGCATGCAGTACAGCGTCAGGGGGCATGGGCACATTCCTACGTATGCACATGTTGTGCAGCATGACACATGCCATGACCATCTTAGAAACCTTCTCATGGCTGTATATGAGTGCCCCGCCAGACCTGCTGAGGCTGCGGAAACGAGCCTTCAGTAGGCCGAATGCCTGTTCAATGACCACACGGGTACGTGAGTGGGCATGGTTGTAGTCCTCCTCATGCTCGTTCTGTGGGTTCCGGATTGGTGTAAGGAGCCATCTCTTCAGTGGATACCCGGCATCACCTGTATGAGACGAATAAAGGGTGTCAGTGGAATGATAGTGCTAAGTAGCCCCCCCCCCCCTGCAAGGTCATTGACGCATCAAATGGGCCACGATGTCATGCATGGAATGAGACTCACCGAGTAGCCAGGATCTGTGCCCTGCGTGTCGCTCCATGTAGCGTGGTATTCTTGTGTTCCTCAGGACCATAGAATCATGGGTAGATCCTGGAAATCTGGCACAACAATGCGTAAATATCTTGTTGGAGTCACACACCATTTGCACATTGATTGAATGAAATTGTTTCCGGTTGCGGTACTGGACCTCCATGGCATGTGGGACAACCAATTCAACATGGGTGCAGTCGATGGCACCAATGCAACCCGGGATGCCGCCAAGTGCATGGAATCCCACTTTAGCGTTGGTAATCTCCTGGTACGTGCGTGGTAGTGTGATGTGGTCGTCGGCGTGCTTCAGGAGGGCATCGTGCACTTGGAAGAGTGTCCGTGAGAACAGTGGCTGTGAAATGCCATGCAACTGTCCCACTGTGTGCTGGTAGGTGCCTGTGGCCAGGAAGTGGAGTGCAGACACCACCTTCAGTAGGGGTGGGATGGCGGTTGGGCTATCTATCATGCTCACGAGGTCAGCATGTGTCATGTCCACAATGGCGATTATGGTGTCCCGGTCCAAACGGTAGAGGGTGTGGATCTGCTCAGCAGTGAGGTTGAACGGATCGGCTCGGAGGCGTGGGATTGCGGGCCGCCTGCGTGGTGGTAGTGGCAGTGCTTGTGGGCCTTGCTGACCCTGCCTTGCCCTCCTCCTCCTCCTTCTCCTCCGTCTCCCCTGTGCGCCCGGTTGTTGTACCTGTTGTTGTTCGTCGTCTTCTTGTAGTTGTAGCACTTGCAGTGCTATCTGGTACCCCAGGCCCAACATCGCTAGTCCTGCCGGTAGCATTTTGGAGTGGGAGTGGTTGTGGGAGGGGTTTGGGTCTGCAATATATGTGCTGTCGGCCTGTATGGCCTCCACCTGTGCTGATTGAATGAATCTGTGGCAGATGCAATCCCTTCTGGTCGAGCACGGCCCGCACGTAAGGCTGCATTTGGCCGCATGGCATCTTGGGATTTGAATCATGTATCTAATCCCGATGGCAGTGTGATGTACTTTGACTGATCTTCATGCTATGCTCCCATTGTTACACATGCTATGATTGCAGCCGCTTACATACCTGTGAAGAGTCAGTGGTATGTAGGGCTCGATCGATGGGCGACCCTCATGCAGCACAGTAACGTAATTCACCGACGGGCGTGGCGTACCATTTGTGATTGCAGCCAGTTAGCATCATGACACACAGCCGCACTACATTGATGTAATTGTGAATGCAAGCGTTCACAGAAGCCTTTTCGACGTAATGTTGCAAGTGAGGAATTCGAAGGCCAGCATTTTGGGTTTTGAAGTAGCGGCGAGGATACGCCCACAGGTCTGGCTGGAAATGTAACGTTCTATTGTAGAATGTCCTTGGGACATGGCCCATAACGAGCAGGCAATGAATGATATGAATTGAATGGGATGCGCAATAGCGTAGTGGACGATGAGGCAGGACGTTCCCAAATCCATCTTGCTTCACAACACTACAGATCCGGCCAGGGGCACAGTGGTTTTTGCGGACTGCATTACGCACAGACGCGATGGAAGTTTCACATATTATGTGAGTGAATATTCATGCGTTTTCATTGCGGGATGAGGGAATGATGTGTGGATGCATGGACTGATGAATCCGTTTAGGGTCTGCCATGTACATGGGTTTTTTGGTTCACTCCCCTTCCCCTGCGTTATGTGATGCAAGGCTGCCATAGTGGGACATACGTCTATCTGCCCTTGTCGGATCCTCCCTGTCTCGACGCGCCTTCATACACTTGTGTCTAGGCACGTTACTAATCCCATGTCATGGGTTCTATCTTGACGGACGCATGCACAGTAACCGACGTTGCCAATGGTGTATTTAGCTCGATTGGTTTCGTTGTGATTCGATACTGAATTAGGGGTGTGTATATTCCTTTGGAGTGGGCTAGCATGCATATGGGTGTGGATTTGGTGTGTTGAATGAAGATTGTAATGCATCATGAGTCCCGTAATGCAATCGGTTGATTTGTGTTTCTTTTGGGTGACAGGTATCTCCTGCCCTATTGCAGATGCCATCTCTACGCCACTCCTCCAGATGGTTTTTACTCTCGACTCCTGCAGCTTCGGGTGAATCAGTGGAGCACCATTTCGATCATATGGGACGATCGCCAATGGGCCACATGCCCTTACGCTGTACTGGTGGCTAGGTGCAACATTTCGGCCTTTCAGCTCGACTAGTGCCTGCCTCATGGGACGGACCTGCGGTTCTTGCCGCTTCCATGTTGCCTTTTGGAACGTTGATGTAAGCCCTGTGTGCCATGATGGTACAGGGCGTCACACAAGTGGAAGCCGGTCAATTATTGCAGATGCAGCCCTCGGTGATGATGGTTGTTTTGGTGGTATTTTGCAAATTGCTGTGGGGCCTTTGTCATTTGGATGTGCATTTAAATTGTATTCCGATATTTGTCGTGTTGCGTTGTTCTTTGCAGGTGATGTGGCGATTTTCGCTTTGTGGCGGTATGTATTGCGTGATGATCTGCTTTGTGTTCCGCCTTCTGAGTTGAGTTGTGTGGTACAGTACTGGCCGCGTTTGCCTACGTAGCACAGTATGGTCACGGATAGAGGCTGCCATTGTGACTGTTTACATGATGTGCTGTTCAGGGGCGGGGGATTGGCTTTTGGCCGACTGGTGCCTGTCAGCCAGGTCGATTGGTGGAATGATGGGTTGTTCAGAATGTGGCTGGTCACAGGTGGCTGTGTTTGCGTGCGTTTGTTGGAGGGGGACTGGGGTCATGTCCATTGGAATAGCTTCTGTATTGATGCCATCTGTGCCCTGCAGCTCCCATCGGCCCCTCTTGGGATGAGCCTGGCTGCTCAGTCACTCTGCCGACTTGTGTGGTACATGCTTCTGCTGATGGTTGGTTTGTTTACTGGCATGAGTACAGGGCTGGTGCAATCCCCCTCAGGATGCTGTTGTGGATGTTGCCTTGCGCTGGTGGCAAGCGATGGGGGACTACTGTTGTTTTGTGTCATGTGTTCTTGATTTTCATTTTGATGTGTTGTACCTTCACATGCCTGTGCTGCGTCAGTACGGCTATGGTGACATGCCGTACATGGATGCCCACTCACGGGGCGCTTTGAGCCCCTGCATGCTTTTCTACGTTGGCATGCATGGGTGAATTGTGGATTTCACTGGTTGCATAGTGTGAGTACATTGCGCCTGCCAGGAGTTGTGCAATGAGGCCAGGGAGTGGAGTACAGGCACTCAGTGGGCCATTTACGGTTGGTTCGCGTTGCCGTATTTCTCGCCATGGCGGAATGGTACTTTACGACGTGCTTGATGGCGTTCAGTACATGTCCGCTAGGGTCAGAATTCGCGTACCGTTGCGCCATGGCGGTGATTCCGGTTTTGCAAGGCGCGCGTGCGCGTACTTGGTGCAGTTAGCGTTGCCGTTCACTGCGGTGTCGCTAATGGCATCGTACTTTACGGTGACGGGTCATGATCGCAACGAGCGGTGTTCGATGGCGGTATTGCATTTCCGCCATCATTTTTCCATTTCCGCAAGGGTCGTAATGAGGCCCAGTGTCATTGCTGTTGGTCCTGTTCCCTTGCTCCTCCTGAAGTGGTGCAGATCTCTTTCTTCTCTTATCCCCTTCATCCATTCTAGGAAATTTCGCCACATTGACGTGCTTCTTAGGTACCACTAGTGATGGTACATTGACGTGTACTATTGTGCACACACCATTCCACAGGGGAGGCAGTGTATGGTATGCCTTTTCTCCACAGGCCCAATAATGGTCCATTATTACTGCTGTTCCCGCTCCCCCCTCAGGTAACTCCGTCACACTTGCACAATTGGTGTTATATCCTACGTCCACCTCTCCTTTATGCTGGTAGCATACCTTGGGCGCAGTCAACGGTAGTATCGTTATTGGGTCTTCATCTTCTTCTACCCACGTGAGCATTGGTACATACTTGATCCACGTCGTCCAACATCGGTGATTGTGTGTCTCGATGGCTGAGATAGTTTCTTTTGTTACCATGTTGCTGCCAATCACTCCTATCTCCCAGCTGTTGTCCAGGTACACCTTTCCTGTTATCGTCAGTAGCGGCCTCTCCCAGCATCCTTGTTTACCCGGAACTTCAGTGGCGTACCAATCACATGGTAGATACTGCAGTGTTACTTTCTGTGTTTCTCCTTTTGCAGGGCCACTTGTTATATATTTGAATGCTTCAGCATGTAAACTGGTCTTGTGGTAACTCAAGTAGGTCTTGAGGAAGTTGTTTTCATATGGGTATGAGTCTCGTGTTTTCCATGTCATGTGCACTACAGTTCCTTGGAATCTTCCTTTCGTCTGGAACAGTGCCAAGTATATTATGCACTGCGCTATCTTCTCATTTATTTCTGTGGCAACAAATGTTCGTGAAGCACTCATGGCGTATGGTATTAATGAGCAGACGTAGCAGCTATCGTCAGTTGTCTGCTTACCAATGCGGGTCATGTGTTGGTACCATATGTTGTTTGTGACGTGTGCTGAATCTTGTACATAATTATCAATACCTTTATTGTCTGAGTATGTGCTGCGTTTAACCCTATTTTGCTTGGGTGCAATGTTACTACTACCACCTGACGTAACAACTGTTGCAGCAAGGAACGGGGGTATATTAGGTTTGGGTGCAGCAATAAAATTGATAGCACAATACTAGGGGATTAAATGAGGAATTTATTCCACCATTCTAATATCTACCATAATGCCACAGTATAATTCCTCTCACAGAGTCACATGTCAGTGACGAAACGCGGCTCCGCTTATATACGGCTTTGTATGGCGAGTTCAACGGCCCTCATACACCCCCCTCTAGGGGTGTGTGCTTAGGGGCCGCGCTGTGATTGGATATGTTTTATGCTTCAATCACGGGGAAGGTGTGTCAGTTCACCTCCCGCTCGTTTCTCTCTAGATCATAGAGAAAAAGGATACGTCACACGCATCCACCCACGAGTCGGAGGATGCAGTGCGTAGACGTAACAGCCGATCGAGGTTTTCTATTCGGCAGCCGGAACGCGCGTCATCACGCTGCCGGCTATTTACTCAGTCCCTATTCTATCTCTTTCACTGTTGTCAGATCCTCACTGACACCGTGAGCTACGTTTGATTCATTCTCAAACTATTGGTAAGTATACTTCTGCTTCACTTCCTACTCCGCTAAGAAGCCTCATTCACTGTTTTATATGTTTTATATCTTGCATAACACTCTGGTTTTGATATTTGTGCAATCTTGTGACCTTTAGGCACCTCTTTTCTTTTCTTCCCCCCGGTAGGTATTCGTTACCGCAACATCCATTTTGATACCAACGTTGCTTCATCACAGGGTATCATTTCCTCCACTCTGAAGAATGTTCATGATCATCGGGTTCTATTAATTTAAGATCCGTACGCGATAATTGCAGAAGAGCACATAACATCTTTTAGAGACTCAGGTAATTTCTCTTTCTGTGCTCTCTCTCTTTTTTCACTCTTTATCTCGTTATGACTACATTTCATAGATTCTGTATTTTCCAGATTCACTGAAAGATATACTTCTCCCCTGTTTTTATAATTTCTTTAATGTTATCTTTACTTCAGTGTCCTGCTTCAGTCACTCCTGCTCATGCTCTGCACCAGGGTCTTGTTTGACGTCTTGACCTCCTGCCTTTGAAGTTTTCCCCCTCATTCATTTAGGGTAAGGTTCCCCTTCTAGGCAGTTTAAATTAGTAGTCTTAACTTAAATCACTGATCAGCCTTAAAGAAATTATGGTTTTTTTAATTTAAACTTGTCAACCCATGATTTCCGTTTGAGAAGCATACAGCATGTGATATTATGTTTTTGTTGTAATACAATTGATTTTTTTGTACAAACTATACATTTCTTTATGTGATGGAGTATTTTGTCTGCTTCCCCGTAGGGAATTTCACTACTTACTTTGCCCCGAGGAAGGCGGTTTTCCAACACCAGTGGCCTCACAGGTGGCCCGCCGAAACGTCCTAACGGTCTCAATGTCGAATGGAACTTAAATTCTGTTCCCAATTGCTTATTGATTTATTCTCTTTGAGACCTTTTTCTTTCTTTTCTCTTCATATACCAAGTGAAAAGTGGACGTTGGCAGACCTGTATATTGCTTACAAGTGCATTTATATTTTGCCTAGACCAATTGGCGGACTTTCATAAAATGCACTTAGATTTTGCTTAAACCGTAATTGCACTTAGATTTTGCTCAAATTATAATTGTATGTCTTTGTTGAAAGCAATGAATTTTATGTATTTGTTAAACACACTCTCTCTTTTTTGTGAAATAAATAAGTCAGAAAGAAAATACGTTTTTCTTTGTGTAAAATGATGTTGCTCTATGCTTCTTATGGTGACCTTGGGTTGTTCTAAGTTGGAATAAGTAGGATATCGTGCTGGATACCATTTAAAATCATTTCATAAATTTTCAAATTTAGTCTTTACGGCTTTTGAAACCCTTGTTATGTGAATATTGGTGACCCCATCATTAGCTGTACCACGTTTGGGTCAGTCCCCATTTTGTGTACTGCCAGACAGAGGCAGCCAAAAATCCGGTGATCATCAAAATCCCTATTATTTTTATTACAACTGCTAATCTCACCGGCATTTTGCTCTTACCTTGCTGCAGTCCTGGCAGCGTATTCTTGCCACGTTAAAGTTGCCCGCCTAAAAATTCTCAGAAATGCTCGTTTTTAGATGTTAGTTTTGTTTTATTTAAGCTCTCCCTATCAAATAGTCATTCAGTGCCCAGGCGAAGAGCTGCTCCCACGCTACTCTAAGTGATTGGTCTCTTAGGACCGGCAAGTATGGGCGGAGGTGGGGCATGTAATATTCTATGGCCAGGAGGAAGGCTGTGTAGTAGGCACGTACCCTTCTTCTTTTTAGGTATGTTGGCCTTTTTATTTCGTATACAAATTGGTGTGACAATTCTTCTGGGTAATTATCGTCTGGGAGTACCATCTACGCCTGGACAGTGGACTTGTTAATTAGCTCTCTACTTAACAATACAATAATACGCAGTTCCTGTATGTGCGAGAGAAAAAAGAGAACATTCACGTGTTTACATGTGTATTTGTGCGAGAGAACATTCAGTTTAAGTTGCAATTATACAATAATACGCAGTTCCTGTATGTGCGAGAGAAAAAAGAGAACATTCACGTGTTTACATGTGTATTTGTGCAGCCAGTGACTTTCAGTTTAAGTTACAACTGTCCTTGGGAGTCAATGGGCGGGGGGGGGTTTTTTGCGCTCAGATGGCGGAAGTATTTTTACTCTTTGAACGTGTGATCATGGGGTGGGCAGTGTAGGGATCACCCCTTTCTTCGTCAGTTGTTGTCTCTGGGGTAGCTGGGTAGTGACACAGTAAGGGAACAATTGGGTCGTTGTCTGTGGTGGAACTTCCTTCCGCTGTCGGTGATGTTGTTGCTGTTTTTCCAATGGACCTGTCGTTGGCGCTGGGGCGGGTCTGCAGTTTGTATATCTTTACATCATGTAGGTGGTTCCAGGCACGCTTGTCCTTTAGTTTTACTGCTCTTGGTGATACGTCTTCTACCAGATGTGGGCCGGTGAACCTTTTGTCGTTCCAATTTCTATTGAAATTGCGAAGTAGCACGTGGTCACCTTTGGCAAGTTTGCACAAGTTCTCTTTTTCTAATTCTGTACTGGCGCCTTCTTCTTGATTTCTGGTGGACCCGCCCCGCGTGCGCTCGAGCTGTTGAGACACAAACACAACACTAGTAATCAAAGACGACACATATTGATACATTTCATCACCTAGTACACTCGCTGAACTTTCGTGGTCAGTGAATGCCCTTGACGTTGGCGTTAGGGGAAGGCGCATTTGACGTCCAGTAACCACCTCGTGTGGGGTGAGGTGGTGGTCGGACCCTAGCCTGTTTCTTAGTTCGAATAGGGCTAACGGAAGGCAATACAACCAACTTTTCTTTGTTGTTTGTTGTATCTTTGCAATTGCCTCCTTCAATAAACCATTTAGGCGTTCACATATACCGTTAGCCTGTGGGTGATATGCACATGCAAATTTGTGCTTTATGCTCAGCAGGGCTGTGATATGTTGGAACATTTCGTTTGCGAAATGTGGGCCATTGTCTGATCTTAACACCTCGCACACTCCCCACCTGGGGAAGACCTCCCTTACTATGAATTTGGCTGCTCTAAATGCATCTGGGTGTGAATAGGGCCCTGCTTCAATCCACCTAGAAAATGGGCATACTACTACAATCATGTACCTATTACCTTGACATATGTTGATCATATCAACATAGTCAATGTGAAGGTGCCGAAACGGTCCTTCTGGCCGGGGTATGGTACCTCTTATCACTTTTAGGGTATGACCGGCCGTAAACTGTTGGCATGTGAGACAATTGCTGATAAAATTTGACACATGAGAATTTAACTCGGGACAGAACCAATCTTCTCTAATTCGTGCTGCAATTATTTCCTTGCCTGTATGGGCTGGGTGATGTAATTGGCTCAGGGCGGTATTTAAAAGTGCCAACGGTATTACAACTTTCCCAGTACCACTCTGGCGCCATAGTGCGTCGGTTGGTGACATTGTACATCCTCTTTTTACCCATATTTCCTTTTCGGCCATTGGTGCAGCTGCTTGTAATTCCATAATCTGTGTGGCTGGGAGATGGGTGTACCCTTCTCTTATTAACATCTCCCTAGCCATTCCCCTCCCTCTCCCTCTCTGTGAGTCTGTGGGGTTCCATATCTCACCAAAGTATGCAGCATATTTCGCATGTGCGTCTGCTGCATTCCCTTTTGAGACGTGGTCTTCACCATTGGTGTGTGCGGTGCATTTTACTAGGGCTAGCTCTTGGGGGTCGTTTATTACTTCAATTAATTCAGCCAACAAGAGGGCATGTTGCACTGGAGTGCCATCAGCTCTTCTAAACCCTCTTCTTCTCCATTTTGATAGCCCTGAGTGGACAGTGGATGTAACATATGCACTGTCGGAATATATTGTTACACGTTTGTTAAAACTTTCCTTTAATGCCAATATTAGTGCAACTAGTTCAGCGGCTTGAGCAGAGTAATGCTGTGGTAACTGTACACACTTCATAGCCACACACACCGGCGCCTCCATCATTTTTACCACTGCTGCCCCAGTCCTCCGTATCCCATCTCCTTGATCAATAGTTGATGACCCATCAATAAACAAAAGCTCACCTCCCTCTAGTGCATTTTCTTCAACTTTTCTAGTGCATGAATATATTTCATTTAGTTGGGTGCAGTCGTGGGCGTAATCTCCCTCCTCAATTATTTCTGCTAGAAATCTTGCAGGGTTAACAGTGCTACATCTAACAATCGCTAGTTCAGCCCTAGACAAAATGATCTCATAACCTGATGCCCTTTGTGTCGTTAGTGTGGACTTGGGTTTATTCAATATTGCAAATAGTGCATGTTCCACAAACAGTGTAGTTGGACACCCCATGGTTATTGCTGATGCCTTTTCTACTGCAAAAGCAGCTGCAGCGAGACCTTGTTCGCAAGGGAAGTGGCCTAACATCACGGGGTCTAAGTGACCGCTGTAAAATGCTACTGGTTTATAGCCCATGCTTGTTTTTTGGGCCAATACTGCTTTCATTACTGCTGAGTCGCAATGTGAAAATATAAAAAAGCGTCGCTCATAGTCTGGGGATGCCAGTACTGGAGCTGTTGATATCGCGTCCTTCAATTCGTCAAATGCCTCCCTCATTTCCATAGTCCACCCCAACTTTTTCTCCCCTTTATTTGCTTCCTTCAAACCCTCAAGCAGGGGTCCTATGTATGAACTGTAATCAAATACCCATGCTCTACAGTAGTTGCACAGCCCCAGAAATTGCTGCAGTTCTCTCACAGTCTGTGGCATGGGAGTGCTAGAGATGGCCTGTGCTCTTTGTGGTGCGATCTTTCTTCCATGTTGGGATATCAGTTGGCCAATGTAAAGTACCTGTTCCTGACAGTATTGTATTTTTTCCATGTCTACCTTATACCCCTTTTCAGCCAATATAGTCAACATTTTTAAGGAGTCCTCTCTACATTTACTTTCGTTTATACTGCAAATTATTATGTCATCCACATACTGTAACACTGTGCTTTCCACCTCAACGTTACCCAAATCCATCTGTATTACTCTATTGAAAATTGAGGGTGATTCACAATACCCCTGTGGTAACCTGGTATGTTTCCATTTTGTATTTCGGTAAGTGAAACTTGTCAAATCTTGTGAGTCGGGGTGTAATGGTATTGAGAAAAATGCATTTTTAAGGTCTATTACTGTAAATCGTGATGCTTCTGCTGGAATGCCACACAATATTGTGGCCGGGTTTGCTGTTACTGGATATTCTGCTTCTACTATGTTGTTCAAGGGCCTGAGGTCCTGTATGAAGCGCCAAGACCCCCCTTTAGCCTTGCGCACTGGGTACACAGCCGTGTTACATGGTGATTCTGAGGGGACCAATATGCCATTGTTTATAAGGGCCGTTATAGTTTCATATATGCCCTCATCTGCCTCTTTTGACAATGGGTACTGCTTTACTCTTGGTAGTATGGCACCTTTTTTCAATTTTATCCGTACACCCCCTATGCTTTTTATGCATCCTACGTCATAAGGGCTAATGGTCCATAATGATTTGGGCACCTTTGACATATCCTCCTTAAAGAAAGGGACTGGGGTGCATGCAGGTGCCTCAAGTGCCATCGCAATTTTCTGCGCTATTTGTTTGTGAGCCACTCTTAACCATATTTCTACACTCATCATGAACACCATTTCCCCCTCCTCCTTTTTTTCTGAGAACAGCTCCTCATCTGACACCTGGGTCAACCTACATCCTTCTGCTAGTGCTATCACTGCCCTCCATGCTCTTCCTTCTTTGTCTTGGGCGTGCACAGCAATATACTCAGCTGTTGCAATAATGCTCTCAATGTCCATTACAAACACCTTTCCTTCTTGTTCATTAACAGGTGTTTCTGGTCGGAACAGATAAGCTGCTGGCCTCCTCCATATTTTCCCTTCTATCCCTGGCATCCATGCAAATGCCATGTCTGTTCCATACTGGAATAGCTCGCCATCTACTGGTTCCGCCCTAATCGCTATCTGCCCGCAGTATGCTTGCATAATCTGTCGTGCTGCTAGCATGTTAATCCCTGGAGTAGAGCAAATTATACCATCCTCTGTAAAGGAGATTGTCATATTTAACCTATTCATTATGTCCCTCCCCAGTATATTTACTGGTGAGGCACTATAATACAAAAGTGGAATTGACAGATCATAATCTCCGATAGATAAGGGAACGTTATCAGTAAAAGGAACCAACCCTTTAGCCCCAGAAAATCCTTGGGTGTTCATGGCTTCGCCTGACATCTTAAATTTACCTTCCCTTATGCAAGACCGGGTTGCCCCGGTGTCAACAAGGAATGATAATTTTTTGTCACCTATCGTTACCTCTATGCGTGGCTCCTCCGCACTATTAGGTGTTACTGACAGGATGGGACACACCAAGGCTGTCTGTGGGCTGTCCTATTGGGGGTACAATGATTGGCCATTCCCTGTGTAAGGGTTGTGTCCCAAGACCGTCACCCTACCCAATTGCGTTTGTTCAGCTTGGGGTTGTTGTGTTAGCGCTACTTGTTGTTGTGGCAGTGGCTGTTGTTGTGTTATTTGTTGTTGTGGCAGTGAATATGTTTGTGGCTGTTGTTGCGTTATTTGTTGTTGTTGTATGCCCTGCTGTTCTTGTGATGGCCTAGGTTGTGCCTGTTCATTCCATGCTGGTGTTCCTGGCCTGACCCTACACGTACGTGACATGTGTCCTAGTAATCCACAACTCCAACACACGGGTGGTTCCCTGCTCTGCCATGGGAAGCTCCCTGTGTTGTCCTGGTATACCGGTTGCCCTGTGGGGTAGGAATTTCCAAGTCCCCCCACCTGCTGTTGGGTATTATATCCGTATCCTCTCCCTCTCATAAATCCTCCTCTCCCCCTGTTATAACTATAATACCCAGCTCCTTGCATTGGGTACCCTCCTCCCACGTTTGGTGCGTGTAATTGCAGTGGCGGCACTTGCTGTATTATACTTTGTGGAGGTGCTATTTGAGCTGGATCTTGTGCAGCCACTACTTGTGTGGGGCTTTGGGCCATTGGTGTGGGCGTAGTTATTAGTGCCCCTTCCATTGTGTATTTAGTAAGTTTTTTCTGTACTAGTTTGGCCTCTTCTGTTTTCCTGTCCTCTTCCTTTTGTTTCATTTTTCCTTGCCATATCCTGCAGTGATGTACTATAGTCAGCTGTATTTCTGGCCATGGTTTTGCTTCCATTCCCACTACTTTCTTTAGTTGTTTCTGAACTCCTTCTGGGAGCCCTTGTACTAGTATATGATAAAATATGGCTGGTGTTTTATCCCATTGTTCTCTAGTTTCCATGCGCCACTTCTCTTGAATATCCTGGATATAATCAACAGGATCCTCATTCTCACGCATCTTACGGGAAGTAATTGCTCCTATGTCTGATGTGTCTGGGTACTGTACTCTCAGTGCCTGCCATAGCGCATGTCTGCAGTTTGCAAATGGCGCCCCATCATGCGATGTGTTCGTTATTGTTACCCCATGGAATCCCGCTCTCTTCCAGATGTCGTCCGCTCTATCCCCTAATATTGATATTAACAGGCCCTTCACATCTCCTACTGCTAGTTTCTGTCCTGCGGTGTGTTTTTCCATTTCATATATCCACTTACCCGCACCTCCACTTAGTGATGGGAGCCTACATTTTATATTTTCTTTATCCGTATGCTTCCAAGGTACATACTGCGGTCTAACCCCTCCTCTCACCAACAGTGGCATTAAGTTGTGTCTTGTGTCACCCTTTACGCTCCATAATATTGAGTCCTCACACCCCTCCTCTTCCCCCGTTTCCTTTACCACTTCAAATTCTTCCTTACTACCCCTACTCCTACCTCCCTCTCCGTCCTTTCCCCTTTTTTCATCATTTCCTGTGTTTAATATGGGTATGTTTATTTGTCTGTCTTGCCTGCGGCTAGGGAGGTCTCTAAGCCGACATGCATAGGGAGTCAATTCGTCCATGAAGGGCGCAAGCTTTATTGTGCGCAGCGAGCGTGTGGCGGTTGAGCATGTAGGGTGCGATGGGGGAGGGCGTGATGGAGATGGCGATGGTGTGGCTTCATGGGTTTGTTTTTCCACTAGTTGTTGCACCCTCTCCTCACTTCTTTCCAGCTCCTCCCTTCTCTTACTGATCCATGGCGAGTCTATGTTTGTTCTAGTGAGGTACAGCTTATCTAAGCTTTCCCTTTCACTCTTTCTTCCTACCCTCTCTACTCCTTCTTCCTCCTCACTGCAAAAATCAGTCATAAATGGTATCCCCCACTCTGCCTTTTTCCCTTTTACTGTTACTGTTTCTAAGTCTATTAGCTCCATTTCTCCTCTTCCTTTGTTACCAACTGTTCCCCCTGGTGTTGATGTTGTTGCTACTTCTCTATTTCTATATACATCCCCCCATTTTTCACTCTCCCTATTACTCCCTCCTCTTTCCCCTTCACTCCTCTCCTCCATCTCCCTACTATTTTCCTCCCTTTTCCTTTTTAGTTCCTCCATCACTTCGTTGCTCATCTGTTCCAATATTCTTTCATCCTCTTTCTTCCTTTCCCATTTCACCCTTTCTCTTTCTATTGCTTTCCCCTCTTCATATTTCTTAGCTGCCTCTGATACTACCCTCCTCCTCCATATTTCCATTTCCCTTTCTTTATCTTCTTCTTCCTTCTTTTTTTCTCTCAACACTACTCTTGACACCCTTTCTGCTGCTGCTTTTACCCTTTCAGCTTCTATCCTTTGCTCCTCATTTCGTTCCCTTAATTTGTCCAATTCGTCTTTACCCTCTTTTCTTTTCCTCACTCTCTCTTTTTCCTCCTTCTCAAGCTGTTTTATTAATTCATTCTGCTCATCCCTTAGCTTTGCCAATTTTTCCTCCAAAATCTCTTCTCTTTGTCGTAATAGTTCCTCCCCCTTCATCTCACTCTCCCTTGTACTATCCTCGTCTGTTCTCTTTACTGCCTCCCTCTCTTCTCCCGTTAGTGAACCCCGTAATTTTAATAATATCTGTGCAGCTACCCACTCATCATGTCCTATCTCTACAATCTGCTCTTCTCCAATCCTCCCCTCCCCCACTGTCATCTTCCTATGAGCCACATATGGTGGAGGGCTGTATGCCGGGTTTGAGTATCCTTCAGCCGCCCTTAACTGTCCTTCTATTTCTCCTAATTCTCTTAAAGGGTACAACCCTTCTCCCTCTGTTTTCACTCCCGGTGTTATGAGTATCTCGTTGCTCGGTTCCTTTTTTATGTTGTCTAATTTATCAATCTTTTCTCCTCCCTCTCCTTCATTCCCCGTATTCTTTCTCCTTTCACACCCCTTTTCCCCATCCGTTCCCTCTTTCTTAATCTCCTTTACTTCCGGTGTTTCTCCCATAGAGAACATTCCATTTGGTCCTGGTCGGGACCCCTGGAACATCCTCCATAAGTTAAACACCTCCACATGGCTCGCCAACTTCTTCCCCTTGTATGTATTGTGCAGATGGTTTAGCAGTGAATGTTGGGCATATGGATCGAAACTACCATTAGGCGGCCATGGTGTTAACATTTTGTTATCCGTCCCCTGGGTCCACTCTATGCTGTACTTAATTAATTTCTCCCTATGGGGTGGCAGTGTGGTGCATATGTGTTGTAGTGGGGTAGTGAGGGTGTTCCCCCACCCTCCGGACCCTGTCCCGTATGACATAGTAGTGCCCCACTTGTTACTCTTCCCTTCACTATCAGTTTGCAATTTACAACCTTATATTGTTTACCTGGCCCCGTAAGTGTGGGGACTTACGACAATCCTTTGACAATTATGCAATAATAATAATTAAAAAAAAATAAAAAATAAAAAAACGCAAATATATATATATGTATAATTTTATATTGTATATTCATTCCCCTACGGCCCCCTGCGGCCGAGGCGCACGCAGCCCCCTGTGGCTGCGTACCCCTTACGACGATCTTATACAGTCGTCCTGATTCCTCGTTCTCCTCCCCCTTTTACACTTGCCGTGGCCGGCGTTCTCCGTGCGCAGCCATGCCCCTCTCCCCTTCTCCTCTTCCGATCCACTCGTTTATCGTTTATCTCCGTATCCGCTCCCTTATCATGTTTCTCTTCCCCACCACTCTCAAACCCAAGGTTCCTTGTGCTCGCGATATCCTATTAAATCCCTACTGGTGACGTCACCGATGTCTTTACGCTACTGGTACATTCTCATTATTAGTTTCAAAATACACTTGCAATCTACCCCCGCTAACCCTACAGCTGTCTTCCTGTCTCTCCTGGAACAAGGTAATCTCATCAATAATATAATCGGACTGCGCACGCTGCGTCGCCTCGCGTGTGATACGCCCCTCAACAGGAGGGCTTAACCAGCCAATTATCTTCCGTATTGGGCAACTATGCAACTAGCTACCGCCTACAGGGAAACGTCATCTACCTATCGAGTTTCTTGCTCGAACAATAGGGAACCTCATCTACTCATTGATCAATAAATGTCAAATCGTAGGAAACCACACACACCCACCCCTACACGTTAGTCGCGATTTAGGCCAATCAGTGTCTACGAGCGGCCACACGTGATGTTTTCGTGCTCCGCCCCCCTCTTTCGCGTGACGTAGCCGACTGCTCTCGCACTCGTCTCGCCACCATTCATTCCATTAGCAACACTCAGTTGTTAAACCTTCGCCGCGCATCTGTACAATACCTCTCTCCTCCCTTATTTACTTCCTCCCCCTCCCTCACAATTTCGCATTGCTCGTTGTGCGTGTCATGCTCACCAAGTTCTCTCGATGCAGGGCCGCTCGACTGCGTGCACCCCTCCAAGCGGCTCGCCACCTCCCCTCGTCTGGACCACGTCTGGACACTCGCCAACCGTGGGCGGGATACTTCTCAACCGGCTCCCGAGGGCCAATATCCGGATTGCGCTGTCCGGTCTTCTCGCAGCTCCGCGATGGTCCTGTAGTCCTCAGAAGGGGGCAACGGCAGAGGGGGCCGCGCCGCCGGGCCTCCTCGCAACGGGAGTGCCTGGAAAAAGTAAAAATAAAAAGTCGATCTTAAACAGATCTCAGCAGTGCCTCCAACTTGTCGGGGGGAAATTCTGCCGGGGTCGGCCGGGCCGTCCGCGGACCTCCAGGCAGGGAGGCCCCAACTCCTCCCGTGTATATCCCAGATGAGATGAGATAGAGTATGAGACGCACACAAGGAGCAAGGTGACTCTGCTGTTTATTAGACAAAACGGCAGGGATGGGTCAAGGAGCGTACGCGTTCGTCCTGACACACACACAATCGTGGGGCTCGCAGGCCCTTTTTGCTGTATTATGACGCGCTACTTGCGTCACTTCAGAAAGTTAACAAAAAACCTATTGCCACTCTTAATTGGGTGTTCGAGTGGTAGGGTTAGTATAGCACACATATAGAGAAAGATATTAGTGGACAAGGTGTAGTCAGGTGGTATATCTGGGTTGTCCCTACAATTAGATACATGAGAATTGTTACATGAAGACTCCTGAGGATTGGCTAAATTTGCTGGCGTCAGTGATAAGAGCCCCATGTTCTGATTGGTGCGCCCGTGAGCTTCCCAGCCTGGGACCACCGTCGTTCCCAGCTCTCGGTGTACCTGTAAGTTGCAACAATGTTTCACTATGGGTACATGCAGACAATGTGAGGACTTATTCATAGCTGGACGGGGGACCGCTCCCACTGTTGCAGATGTCCATTGAGCCTTTCAAGTGTATCTGCCAGTGTCTCGTAGCGAGGGATCCAGACGCCTCTGTTCTCCTGGGTTTGGCATCTCGTCAGGTTCGGCTTGGTCACGTGGGGAGGGACCGTGAAAGAGGCAGAATTCTGCACAATTAATATTGTTTTTCTACTGTGCGTCTGGTTTAATTTGTCGGTGTGACTTTAACGTTGGTGCGCGGAGTACGAGGTTGCAACATCGTGCCTTTGATGATTTGCTCTTGGAACGTGGGTTTGCAACATTGCGACCTTGGCTGGTTGCTTCGCCGAGCTCATTCTGCAGGATCAGCAACTGACTCTTGCCTTGTTGATGTCCACGGGAGCTCTTGTTTGAGGCCTACTTGGGCCTGGTGCATAAGTTGTCCGTTTGGTGCACAGGTGCTTTAGGTTATAGGAGCATATAGTTTCATGACCAGTATTGTCTTCATTCTACTTCTCATGGCGGTAACTGGTTTTAAGAGAAGCGTGAGCAAGCTAGTAGGAGAGTTCATGACGCGTCTTGCGTTTCTGCATTCTGAAAGCCTATGTAAAAATAATAAAGATGCACGTCCGTGAATATGCCTGTCGCCTACGTCATAGCACTGAGTATATTCTTCATGTAGGTTGGTGTGGGAATGTCCAGTGTGTACATTTGTACAGATGTGCTTCCCGTTGTCTAGGACGTCATGGCATCTCTAACAACGTGTAGATTTTAGTCTAGTTGATCCGTGCCGCAAGTGTCGGCATGGCCAGTGCGGGCTGCTGGGCAGGCAGATGGACACATCCGTATGTTCCTGTACCAGGGTATCTGGTCGTCTGGTAGATGGACAAACTCGTCTCGTGGCGGGTGTTTGGGTCGTGACCCTCTAGGCCAAGCGCGAGAGGCGAAGGACGGGAGCCTGGTCTTCCATTCTCCCACTTCAATACCATGAGAACACACCAGGAACACTGACCTGTAAGAGAGAAAAAGCAGGAGTATGCAAAATAACTGAGACAGTGGCCAATATAGTCACTTAAGGAAAAGGATTAATTTCCGGGGTGCCAACGCGTTCATGTTGAGGGCGGAAAAACCTCTAAGAAACTCAGGCTGTTTTGTGCCATCTCTGACTCTAATATGTCCTTCTTAGGTGAAGCAATTCTCTTTTACATGATTTTGTTTTAATTTAGCACAGACAATACTGTAAAAGTGATGTTCAGACGTTTTTTAATATATACAAGTTCACTTAGTAATATAGAATAGCATCCAACACGCTTCGCTTGAGTCTGTTTTTTTTTATTGCTATGACAATGTCCATCTTTCCTTCAGTTTACAAGAGTTTCCCTGCAATAGCATGTTCAGATGCTGTTCTTTGACATGTCCCCTTTCCCCACATAACCGTCCCCCAGGACCACAGTGTCTCAAGTGTGGATTAGTGCTGCTCTCCTGCCCCCTCCTCCACACTGTTAACAATTTCAAGGCCCTCAAATGTGTGAGCACTTGGAACATCACAACTGCATTACCCACCCCTGGGGTATTTTATCTCCTTCAATTACATTCTGTTTCATCCTTAGGCTGCTTCAATCAAGTTCATTTGACTAAAGGTAGGTGGGGGAGGGCTGAAGCTAAAATTCAGGGCTGCCTTCAGCAGTAATATCCCTAATCCCTTTACACTGGACACTGCAAGCACGGGGGGAGGGGTGGTGGGGGCAGGAGGGTGCTGTTAAATTATCTATTATATTAAAAATAATTCTACCAACATAAATTAGGAAGTTATTGATGTACAGTACAGAAGAGATGCTGAAGCCGGGACGATGGGATATTTGCTTATTTGTATTTGAATGCACTTTTGGAATGTTCTATTGTTATATGCTGCTGCGAGTTTTGCAATCACCCACCGCCCCCCAACTCCTCTGCCTGTTTCCAGTAGTTGCCAAGCTGTAGCATGTCTGCAACACAATCTAGCAAACACAAATACAATTCAGGTTATGACACAATATTATCCCTCCCCCTATCTTTCACTCCACCATCTTGCGGTGTTGACCTGTTATCAACCTCTCTGCCGTTTGCCCTGGATAAATACATTGAAGTAATGCAATGCATGTTGCTCCTTTAACAAATCCCAAGATACAACAAAAGTAAATAAACTCCATGCCAATTTAGTGCCACACCAGAGATCTGCAAGTTATCCAGGAAAATGCATAAAATGAAGAGTAGAAGTTTGAATAACACCAAAGCACTTTGAGAGGTACAGTTACTGGTGCTGGCCTAGACTACAGTCTCTATGATGTTCCAGGCAATAAAAATGTATGTGATGGAACCCTACCCTCGCCACCTACAAATAGCCTTAAGTGTCATACAAATAGGATGCAGGAAGAGAGATTGGCCTGGGTTCATGGCTCAGAAGAACAGGCCATGATGTCAGTATGATTACTGGTAACCAAACATGCGGGGGCTACCCAGTCCAACCTTACCGATGATCACCTCACTGTCCATGGTCAGGCCATGCTTCATCTAAACGCTGCACTCAATGTTTGCTCGCCATTAATGTAATGTTCTCCCATGTCTGGTATTCGGTTGTTTTTATGGACCATTTAGATTACATACTGCCATAGATCTGGATCCTGGCATCTCTTGCCTCCCTGCACTTAAAATCTCCACTTTGTCAGTACTTATTCCTAGTTCGTGGAACCCTTCCTGGTCTTTCATATCCACTTTTCCATTTGACGTTCTAGGATGCCTTCACCCTTTATAAGACGTTGTTGCCCTTCCTTTCTTTTTACTGTCCATTCCACGATTATACTGGCCCCCTTCTTGACCTCATTTTGTTGTTTTATCCTGCTCATGTGTTTAGTTGCCGCCCTTCGATGCTGCCCAGCCACGGCCCCCTAAATTTTGCTCGTAACTTTCCTGTAGTTATTATTTTTCCTGCTCTGGAACGGGCGCTTCCACTGCTCTGCCTCGAACTCGTGGATCGCAATATTACTTTGCATGCAACAGCCCAAATCTTACCCATCTCCACACGGAACTGTGATTCAGGGCCACCCTGAAATATTGTGGCCCTTCTCTGAGTCCTGAGATGTATTTGTGCTTTAGTTGAAGCATTGCCCCTTAATGCTCTTACTCTCCTTTATGGTTTAAAAGGTGTAGGTATGGTTTAACAATGGTATTACAAAGGTAGCGGGCGCCCCTCTCTCGCAAGAACAGACATGATAACCTGTTCAGTGGTTATTAACCACTTGAGAGTTCGCAGCCACTGCTTTTACTCACTGTGCCTTTCACAGATGGGAAATATCCATTTGCATATCAGTCTTTGTCCTGCCCAGGGGCAGTCCAGCACCGAAATACAATGGCAATGGTTTAACAATTCCTGTAACCTTTGGGCCAATTTTCGAGCATTTCTCAGGTGGAGTGACCACCTTGTTCGAGTTGTATGATACTGCCACCCCCACCCACCCAGCTCAGAAATACACGAGCCTCTCCACCATAACCTGGATTTATGGTTATGATGTCTTTGTTTCCTCTGGAATCCGCCATCTTTTTGCACCTCCTTTCAGCTGTCAGATTCTATTGGATTCCATGAAAATGACTCACGCCATGCGCATATGTGTAAGGCTTTTACAGATGCTTGCATTACATGGAGGAAAACTGCGTGGAAAACTGGGACTGCCATATGTTCTGTGCATTTTTTCCCACGTGACGTGGATGCATGCCCTGGGAAGAGGAAAGCTCTCGTGTCGACCTTTTCTTTGGTTATATTCGTTCTTTTTCTGAAAGGTACATACTAGAAGATAGGCAATACAATACAACTGAAGCTGAGTCAAAAAACACATGACTTTGTTAATCTACTGAAACCAAATGCCAGGGCAGATGTAGTGAAAGAAGCCAATCACAGGATAATGGCCCTTGAACAGGTTCGGACTGGGACATAACATTGAAAAATTGGCCCACAGATGCAAATGCAATTCCTTCCTTTTTTTGGACAAACTGTTGTAGTAGTACCCAAGGGCGAGGATTGTTATCAAATGTGATGAAAATTGTGCATTTTAAACAGTATTCACTCAGTAACACTAGTCAAAAATATTAGCCGCATGGTGTAAAGTAACTTATCAAACTGGCCCCAAAAAGGTGCCTCACTTTGACACAAAAAACTGGCCCACAATAGTATTTTGCGTTTTTGGTTCGTGCATTGCCCTACTGCTCTATAGGCCAGCCCGCACCTGCCCTTGAACATCTGACTTTCTCCACAGAAAAAAAAGGAAAGGAAAAAGCTGCCTGGTAAGACACATTTCGTTTGATTATAACTGTAGGGAAACACTATCTGATCTACTCTGACCTTAAATCCTTAGACATAGATATAAAGAATGTGTAAGGAGAAAATAAGGAACAAGGCTTGAAGAATTCTAAGGCGATTGTACAGAACGATCGTAATGTATTCTTGCTGCTTTTAGCAAAGAGGGCTAAATACCACCAGGTGTTGCCTCAGGTGGAAAGAACAATACAAAACATGACATCATAAAAGTAATTAAATATACATGATAGGACATAGAATAAGAGCAGGAGCAGTGTTATTCTAAAGCCAGATTTTGATTGCTTGATTAAATGATTGACTGATTTTGTACTTTTGACTAAACTTTTTCAAGTAAAAAGAAGAATTACACAGTTGAAATAAATACACATGGTGAATAAATTTTTGTATTTACAAAATTGAAACCACCTATTGAAATATATTCAGTAATAGAAACATGGTTAAACTTACAAAACATTTCTATAAATGTTGGAGATATCACAACACATTTGATCCCCACAGCCTGCTCTTAAAAGAGTATCTTAAAAGATGCTCACAATAATTCATTTAAAGTTAAAAGTTCTCTATTGCTGAAAAGGTTATTCTATCTGGGTTCTAATTGTATATTATGCTCAAAGAAAGCCCCCCACTTTTTTGGCTACCTATCTAAATTACCAAGCTGGAACACCATAGCCTCATTTACTGACCAAATTCATTCTATTCTACCTCTGGGGCATATTGTGTTATTTCATACATTCTTGTGCAATGGACAAATTAGCAAAAGAATGCAATGTATGCTTTGTCATTTTCAGTTGACAACTACATGAACTGGTTTACTCAGTTTCCATTTCTTTTTATTATGATTTGATGGAACCTTGTAGCATTGGCAAATAACCATCTTTGCTGCGCCCCTGCTAGTAGCTGAAGGTAAGGTTGGAGAATATATCTGCCCATTACATGGAGTCTAATTATCAGAGGAGGAATATCAGCATGGGAACAGATATAGTATGTATTAAGACAGAACTGGAAGCTAGCTGTGTCCATAAAATCCGTAACGTTCTAATCACCAGATTGTGTACTGATGGCACATGACAAATCTTGTCCATAAAGTAGTGATAGTTACCAATGATAGCTGAATATAGCTATCACCCCTGTTTCGGTGGGAGAACATGGACTGTGACACTACTGGACATGTACACACCCCCGACATTGTATTGATTGCTATTCACACACCAGGGGTCTGTCCGGGTGCAAACATTTTATTTTATTTTCATGCATTTTTAAAAAGCAAGATGACCTAGTCCCTTTTCTATTTACTATGGCCTTAGCCGTGGGCGGGAAGGAGGGCCGGGACTGGAGCACAAAGCTCCAGTCCAGTAGGTAAGTGAGGACGGAGGGAGAGGGATAGGGGAGGGTGCAGGATATCTAGAGAGGTGGGGGAGAGCTTGCGGTGTGGGGAGGCAATGAGGAGTTGCTCCCTGTTGCCTCTCCACAATCAAGATGGCAGCACCCAGGGAACGACCTCGGGTGGCTGGAGAGACATGGGTGGCACAGTGTTTGTTTTTGCCCACGCTTCCAACCACCTGATTGAGTGCCATCCCCAGTGAGAATGTCAGATATTGTCCTCTTGTATGTTGATTATTGTTGTGATGATCTTCAAAAAGGGGAGCTGTGTTGGCCCCAGACGCTACCTGCCAATTACACTGCTAGCCTTTCATGGGGAGCTTTTGGGAAGTGTTCTGTGAGGAGGATGAATGCACTGGGTAGATCATATTAATATAAGATGTTCAATTGGGCTTCATGAGCAACTGACCAACCATGGACCTGTGCTTTAATTTGCATTAATTATACATGAAATATGTTTTGTTTGGAAAGGAGTCGCTTGACATTCATTGATATGAGAACTACTTGAATACAGTGATCCACTGAAAACTATGCAACCTGTCTACAGATATATGAGCAGATACGAATATTGTATCTCTTTAAAAGTCTTTCAAAACAGGAAATCCAGTGATAATTTGGTATGGCTCAGGGGGAGGGCGGGTAAAATACGTTACAGATGTAAATGGGGTGAGACAGGGATATATTATTCCAACTTCTTTTTAAAACTATATCTCAATGGATTCTCTCTGTTATATCTCTATCGGATGATGTCCTAAAAGTGGGTAATGACTGGGTATTGCTTCTCTGGTTTTGGATACTAAGGGTGACCCATGAACAAGTTGATGCTGATGGCTAATGTCCTATGTAAGGGACAAAGTTGGATAGAGAATGTGACAAACAAGAGTACTGCCCCATCACCTTCCACAATGGGCTTCCTCCTGGGTGTGGCAGTACCTCCCACTGCCTAATTGGAATAAGGAATAAAGGAAATAAAATAAGGAAATAAGAGGATGCTTTCAAACAACGTTTGTAATTCTATGACACTTTTATATGTATTTTGTAAATCACGTTTGACATACTGTTTTCAGTATTCATGTATGTGTACACTTCATTTGGTTTTGTCATACTTTATACATTTATGTTGTTTCAAGTAGGCATTTACATGTGTTGTATGTGCTGCCATATATGTCGATATTCTCATTAAATGCACCTCAAAAAAGATTGTCAAACCCTATCATTGTTACCTCATTACCTGTCCATAGGGGGCTCTATATGTGGTATCAGCTTTTTGTATGGCTTGCAGGGGACCAATGTTGCTGCTGGGGATTCCAGTGAGGAGAGCTTTGCCGTAATTTAGCTTGGAGAGAACCAGTACTTGCACTGCAGTGGGAAAGTCATCAGGAGGAAGAATGTGTCTGATCTTTCATAGGAGGTGTAGGTTGCCTGATTTGGTGACAGCAGCTAATTGGAGTGTGGTGGGCGTTTATGGTGAAGACACAGGATTTGACAGGCGTGGAGAGGGGTATGTGTGGGAAGTCCATGGAGATTTCTTTGATCATTGGGGTGAGTTTGGGTTTGTGTCTAGGGGCAGATGAGGAGAGAATGCTTTTGATGGTGTGGAGTTGTGAAGGGATGAGATTTGGAAGTATGTTTGTGTGTCATTTGCATATTGGTGGAAATGGACGTTATGTTTGTTAAGGGTCTCTCTAGGGATTCAACATTTAGGTTGAAGAGCAGTGGAGATAGAGAGGAGCCTTGTGGTATGCAATTAGTAGCATTAGCAATGTTCAAAAATATTTGCTTGGAGACTTTGTGAATTTTAAACTATTACGTAGCAGGGACACAATGTGAGAAGAGTTATGTTTGCACCTTTTCCTTGTGGCAGGGCAAACCTGAGATGTTGGCATTTGGAAATAAATTGCACACAGCACATTTGTTCATGTAGTATCAGTCTGGGCATTCTATTCTCATGCTGCCCTTACACATACAAATATACCTATGAGCTCCACAGGATAACATTTATTATGTTGGATTTCTTATTGTGGATTTAAATATTCACCAATATTCACCAATATTTCTACAATACCACCACAAAATGCATGGGCAGGAAACAGGCTGTATTAGAATTTAAACTCTACTTTATTTTGATAAAAATGTCAAGTGGTCCCCAAAATATATGCTGGGGAAGACAACACACTATAATTTACAAATTTAGACAGCTTGTCTACACAAGAAATCAACCTGCCTGTAAAATCTTACTTATTCTAGAACACAGACACATTCATTCATATATATTCTATGAAAAAACTTTGTTAAAGGGACGTTGTGGTTAAGTCGCACTAATAAAAACCTATGAAATTCAGTAAAAAAACATTGTTAAAAGGACGTTATGGTTACAAGTAAAATCAAAACCCCCCTGAAATTCGCCAGTTATGGTAAGCCAAGCAACCATAACTCGCGCCACCACAGTGCACTGCTAAGACTAATACCCAGGACATCAAAGATGACATCACAAATATCATTGATGACATCGCTAATGACAGCACATGTGCATTTACTTTTCATACAAGGGGTTGTGAATCTAATGTTGGCAAAAAAGTATCAGGGATTATTGGGACATGTGCAATAAACTACATAATTCATTATGCAATGTAGTGCTCTAAAGAACATTCCATTGCAGTGCTCTTTCTAGTACAGGAACCTACTCATACAGAAATGTATGTATTGGCTGCAGCATACACCACAACGGAGCTATATTTGTAATTTTCCAAAGTTGTATAATACAACGGTGAGTGTTCTGTATCAGACTTTTCCGTACTGTGAAACATGTACTAAGTAGCTAATAATGCATCACTTACTACATATTTCTACTAATACACACAAAACATAAATGCATACAAATATGGGGCTTATATATGGAGAGTAAAGTAAGCAAACAAGAGGCAGTATCAATAGCAACTGTGCATAATCTACATGATTGTATTCACGCACAAAAATGGCCTGCTTCTTCCTCTTTATATGTACATCATAAGATGCGATTAAATTCTAAGGAAAGTAGCGTAAGAACATGTGAGAATAGCAATATCTATAAATGTAATACCTTTTGAAAGTTAAGTTTCTGTCTGTCAGTAAATAAAATCACCTGGCCTAGATATGGCATTGAATAAAAAAGAAGGGGCTAGACATGTGATGTCATCAATGATATTTGTGATGTCATCTTTGATGTCCTGGGTGTTAGTCTTAGCAGAGCACGGTGGTGGCGCGAGTTATGGTTGCTTAGCTTACCATAACTGGTGAATTTCAGGGGTTTTTCGATTTTACTTGTAACCATAACGTCCTTTTAACAACGTTTTTTTCATAGAATTTCATAGGTTTTTATTAGTGCAACTTAACCATAACGTCCCTTTAACAAAGTTTTTTCATTGAATTTCATAGGTTTTTATCAGAGTATGCAATTTTCCTACAACTTACTTATATCATACTTACCAAATATAACAATATTTGTGTCCAATTTACAAAGTGTCACCTTAAAACTCTGCCATTTCCCACCTTCTATAATCATTTTGAACATTCTATACACTTTTTGCAACTATTTCAACTAGTTTTGCATCCGTAGACGTCTACGAACATCTGACTTCATTACGGACCTTCCGGACAGCGCCACATGACCATGCGCTGGTGCGGCATGATGACGTGTCCGAGAACCCGTCCGCACTTCACAATTAGATCCGTCCTTAGCGGACAGTTCGGAACTGCATTTTCTACTGATCTAGGAACTTTCAACTTCACAATTTCCCTTGCACACCTCCTACACCTGTTCATACTCATTATCCATTACCAATCTAGTACACAGTACATACTTGGAAGATTTTTTTTAAAAACTGCTATTTATCTTAAAAATGGCATCAGTTATTGCCATCCCTCCTCCCCAAGAGCCACCACGACCACCAGCTGGAGGACTTTCACAACAAAAAAAGCACAGTACTTTCAAAGACAATGAAGAGGACCAAGAAGATGAGGTAGAGGAAGTGCCTACTTCTAGCACCAAGATCGAATCATGGGTGTGTCAGTTCTTTGCAACTGTTGGGAGTGTACTAAAGGCTAAAGCTACCAAAGTGAAATGCACTGAGTGCAAGCAGTCCCAGACTACCTGGACAGTACTCCTACGGGACCACCTCCATGCACCGTCAGACCAAATCCAATGGCCGCAATGCTCTCAGAAAGGTTGTCCCTTTCTCAGCATGTACTAAGCTGTCTTCCTCCACCTCATCTTTGTCAACAAATACTGTAACCACAAAGCCTGATATTTGCGGGCATTAGTGTGTTGTAAATAAATAAATAAGGAGGGCTACGGACCATTATCATCCATTGCAGCCCAGGAAATGGGGGATACAGGCCATTAGCACCCCTGGTTCCCAAAGCGGGAACCCAGGGTGCTAAAACATAGATTTATCTTCCTATAGCAGGAAGCCTGCGGCGTCCCGCTGTAAGAAGGAAGGATTATTCTTCCTACAGCGGGATGCCTGTGGCATCCCGCTGTAGGCAGGAAAATCCTTTTCCGAGACAGCCAAAATGGAAAGAGAAGGCTGGGCTCCGTACACAACCCCTCTACCATTGGCATGGCAGCCTGCAAAACCCTATGCACATATTACCACAACCACTTTTTTTCCCTTTCAAACCTATCCTACCTTTGAATAACTTAACGACATAGCCGGTCGCAGGTAGACATAGCCACTTTAACACAATTTTTCATCCCTAGCGGTCATGCCCAGTAGCCAGATTGTCCCCGTCATGACCTTATGCCATGACCCAAACAATCTGGCTACTGCCCACGGCCACAGGCTATACCTCAGTCACCAAAGGTATATGACTATTTTTTGTACCTACATTATTACACTTGTAAAAAAAAGAAAACACAGGCACATTTGCAAAACCATGCTTTAACGTCCTTGCCAATGCTCCTCACAAGTTTGCTTGAAATCCGCCCATGTTTTATTTTTTAAAAAGTGTC
Source organism: Ambystoma mexicanum (assembly GCF_040938575.1). Taxonomy (NCBI): domain Eukaryota; kingdom Metazoa; phylum Chordata; class Amphibia; order Caudata; family Ambystomatidae; genus Ambystoma; species Ambystoma mexicanum. The sequence continues at coordinate 1,141,656,233 of NC_090937.1, forward strand.
AAAATGTACGTACATACAATAGTCATATAACTTAGCCCCCACTTGACAAAATCCATTCAGTCTTTACACAAACATTGAAAGTTGGGTCTATAATCTTTCTCAAAACTTTTGTCCACATTCGTCAAATAGCAACAAAGTTATAAGCCATCTAAAAATGTTAAGACCACCCCCTCTAATTTCGCCCCCTCTTGAGAAAATCCCACCAAACTTTAGAAAACATTTATATCTAGATTTAAAATTATTTTGCAAACTTTTGTGCATTCAAATAGCACGACATTTATAAGCCTTTACAATATTTTGGGATGTGCCCTCTAAATGTGGTCCCTCTTGACAAAATAGCTCCACACTTTCAGAAACCATTCAGAATCGAGTCTAGGATAAAATTAAAAAGTTTCATGCAGTTTCATTGAGTGGCGTCAAAGTTATAAGCCATACAAGTAATGCAGAAATAGGCACAGATGTCCCTGAACATCTAAAGTGTTCGCGAACAGCACAGGGCTGCCCCCCGAACATCTGTTTGCGGACTATGGGAGTGAAAAACGCCTGTTTTTTGGCTTCTTGAGGCCATATCCCATCCCATCCTTATCACCCCTTAGCTCACCCGAGATTCTTTGATAAGTTTGACAAGTGCAATGTTGTGTTTTTTAATATTTTTCAACTGCAGTGTCCGCAAATCCAACATGGCAGGCGTTTCCAAAAATCTGACGCACTTCATGCTTTTCACCATCCATTCAGGGGGCACATCAGATGACCGTGGACATCACGTCACCTTCTAGGCCAATCAGATGCTGTCCGCGGACCGAACAGGGAAATGGGTCTGCGAAGCGGAGCCAGATATCACACATTTTTTGGACCTACTTTTTGGCCATTTAAAAAAAAAAGCTACTGGAAGGATTTACACCACATTTACAAATGCACGCTTTCAGTACCAAGTTGCCACTCCTGGCGTAAATTTGGTACAAATCCGTCCAGTGGTTTGGGCTGTAGGCATGAGCAAAATGTCTTCCATTATGTCTATGGAAAAAAACACAATTTTGGGACGCCTCCTATAACTTTGCTCCCTTGACGAAACCTCAAACTTGCCACAATAATTCAGAGCCGGTCGTTTACTTTTTTTGCAAAGTTTGGTGAGGATTCGTCCAGGGAGAGAGAAGTTATAAGCTGCCCTAAAAGCGCTCTTCCTATGAGTTTAGCAACTAATACATATATCACACAGCCCACGATTTTGGTAGTGGGAATAATTCCAAATTATTTGTGATAGCATGTGAAGGTGTTTGGTTGTTGTCAAGTTTTGCAGTGCAGTAATTGCAAAGTATTAAGGGGTCAGTAATTTCTATTTGTTTTCTGCTATAAGGTAGAGAGCTAATTTGAACCATTTGGAATCTTCATTGTCTTCTATTTTGTACGTTATGTCTACAGTTTTTGTGTTACTTTTATAAAAAGTCCTGCAGCAACACACACACATGGCTTGGTACTTCAGCGGAGGTACTTTTAAACTTTAGTATTTCTTTTTTGTATGTGTTAAATAGAAGGTTGCTATTTGTACAGTAGTTGCTAATTTGTTGTAAAGTTAATGCATTTTGTAAGTGGCTTTCTCTTCTAAAATATTTTATCTGGATATGCTCTATTTCTTCGAGTAGTCGTTTGACTGTACCATGTAGAATATTGTTATTTAAATGGACAAGTGCTAAAGCATGACTTTTAGCATAGTAGAGTTTATGGGCCAGATTTCCTATAGTTGAATGATGTGTTGATATCATTTTATAAGATGGAAGGTGCTTTTGCAAATTGGTCCTGAAATGCAGGCTAATGAATCTCCTTGTAGTTCTGTGTATTTGCGTACTGGACAGGCATCCATATTTTGTAGTAGTTTCATTTTGAATTTGTCTTTGTTTTTTACATACTGATTGAGGAAGTGGCGTAAAGATTTGAAAGATTTTTTAGCAATGTTACACATTGATGTGCACGGCCATTTGTGGACTGGACGTTTTGGTTCAGTAGAATGGAGAGGTGATACTGATTTTCTGGGGATATTTTTGTGAGCAGAGTTTCTTGTTCCATAATGGTGTTATTGCGTTTTTCATACCCTAGTCCACTACTATGTATGGCAAATGGGTTTGTTTGCTTTTGTTTATATGCTTCTTCATTAATATGGTTCTGTGCTCGTGGTGTGACTCCATTCACCTCCACAGATGTATAAGAAGCTATTTTTGTTGATATTCCATTTATTGAGAAGTCTTTTTTGTAATTTAGTAGATAGTTTTGTTAGTGGTTTCATTCTATTTAAAAATAAAATAAATAACTTACTTTTGAGAAGGATTGCAGTCTCTGTGAGAGCTTTTAGGATTACTTTTATATGGTAGGTTCTAAGGGTTGTCCATGATTTCTCTCTTGTTTTTATAAGGTTCTGAAGGACTCTGTGGCAGAACATTTTTTGTAAAAAAGAATTTGGTATCGTTAATTGCTACTATTTCAAGATGTATAGGTGCAGTGTTAGCAGTAGTGGTAGCTGAAGTCTTGTTAATCACTTTCTGTTTCATTTTACATTTTGATAGAGGAGGCAAAGCTTCTGTACTGGAAGCTTGTTTTGCTTAATGACTACATTAGCTGTTTTGTTTCAACTTTTTGTACAACATCTGCTAGAGATGGATGCTTATTTTGGACACTTTCATTTTGATATTCTCTACTTCTATGTTGCTTTCTACGTAGGCATTCTTTGGGGTTGTTGGAGAAAAAAGAAAGTGTGGTTGGGCTGTTGTGCAGTGTATGCATGCTTTGTACATGAGTGTCTGAGTATGATGGTAAGGATGATTGTGGAGGTGTGTGATTGTGCAATGGGCAGCTACATCAAGTTGGGAAGGTTATTCTTGTATTTGTGTGTTACTATGCTGGGCTTAAGATGACAATATAAAGTATGCAACTCGTAAGGGGAAGCACTAATACTACATCTAATCGGAAAGGGTAATATATTCTTTGTTCTACAATACTAACATGCTAGTGTGTTTGAGTAACAGTTAGAACATTATGTTAGTATTGTACTTACTTTTTTGTATGGAAAGAGTAGGTTTCTTCTAAGTCATCGTTCGTAATTCAGACGCTGCTGCTTTTCAGGAGAGTGGTCTTCACTGCAATTGTAAAAGAAAGAAGTTAGTGAATATGTGTGTTTATAGCACTTTTGTTAATGTAGACATTGTTTTTTTGTTTGTTTTTGTAGAAGTAGTGTTTTCATACAACTGAGAATAGTATTAATATGCACTCTCCTTTGCCTATGTGCATCCTGTATATTTTATTTAGAATCTGATAGTTGAATATGTTTGACAAATGAGTGTAATAGTAAACGTATAGAACACACTTGTTTTTTTAATGTTATGTTCTTGGATGTTAAGAGATAGAAGAAATAATCATATCCATTTTTTGCTATTTTTACAGGGTAAATGGCAGAGATTGTACAGAAAAGAATGGAATGTATGCATTTGTGAAGGTGTGGGAAATAAAGCAGTAGGATTTCCTATAGAGGCAGTGGTGTTGTTTGAGCTGGGAGCCTTTGTGATGACATTGTCTGTGTGTGCTTGAATGAAGATGCATGTACTCATTCTGGCTGGGTGTAATTCTATAACACACTGGACAGTCTTTTTCATAATTATACTGTTATTTCTCCCATCTTTTAATATGAAATAACATTTTTTAGATAGCTGTGTGAGTAAACAAAAATTTAGAGAGCAAACAGGTTTGCAATTGACACTTCATCATAGCAGTTTGGAGAAATGACAGTACGTTCATTTTACAGTTTATACAGGGTAAATGGCAGTTACTCTGTTTATATGTATTCCTAGAAGAGATGTACATGTACTGTGTAGAAAATATTCATACCTGTAATCTGTGTTCATGCATGTGGATGTGCATGAATCTGCAAGTAGAAATCTTGGGGAGTTTTATAGTAGTTGTTACTGTAGGTCTGTTGAAGTTACAGCCGAATTGTACTGAGAGTGATCCATAGTACATCTAAAGTGCTGGTCTGTAATGATAGAGTTAGATGTAGAGTTCTTGGATGTGATTGGTGGATAATTGTGTGACTGTTTAACAGTAGCCATTGAGAAAATGGTGCAGAGAGTGAAGTACAGAGGGTAGAAGGGCGTGCCGCATCCGGGGTTTCTCAGCAAACGCAGCATGGACACTGGACTGTAGTGATCAGCAAATCAGATGTTGAGGTTGTGGTTTATGTTGAAAGAGGTTGTGTGTAGTGAAGATGGTAGAGGTGGAGAAAAGCAGGGTGTTGGTGGTTGGAGATATGTTTGTGCATGGTTTTGAGTAGTATGCTAAATGTAGGAATGTGGCAAACAATTTTGATGTTAAAGGAGTGGAGGTGGTGTGGAGCACTGTGCCTGGTTTTAATGTGCAGGGAATTGTACAAGTTTGTGGAGATATGGGCAGGGTAAACATTCCACATGTAGTTGTTTTGCACTGTGGTGCTTTGTATTTGGGGTATGTCAGTTATTTTGTCTGGTTTAGTACCTAGGGCAATATGGGACAATAAGTTTTTTTTTGTCCCGAGCAGGTGGAAAGAGGAAGATGTAGGGTGCGCTTTATTGAGGTAGGTCGCAGACCTTCTCATTCTCTGTTTTACAGTAATGTTGGTATCATTATATTTGACCCAGCTAAGCAACCATAACTCGCTCCACTGTGCACTGCTAAGATTAACACCCAGGACATCAAAGGTGACATCACAAATGTCATTGATGACATCACTGATGACATCACATGTCTGGCTCCCTCTTTTTTCCTTTACTGACATATCTAGGCCACATGGTTTTCTTCGGTAACCGTCAGGAACTAAAAATTCAAAAGGTACTATAGCTGTAGACTTACCCTTCAAATATGTTCTTACAGTAATTCCCTTAGGGTCCAGTCACATCATATGAAACATATACATAGGGGAAGACACAGGCTTGAAATACAGCAATCCTTTCTGTGCATGAAGATAATCAGTAAGGTTATCAACACTTTCTGATATTTCTGCTGTTTTTTTATTACTGTACTTTCTCTGTATATGCTCATATTTGTATACATTGTACTCACACTACTTTCCTTAGGGTCCAGTCACATCATGTGATACATATATATAGGGGAAGTAGCAGCTTTGAAGCGGACCAATCATTTCTGTGCATGAAGATAATCAGTTAGGTTATAAACACTGTCTAGTAGTACTGCTGCTTTTTTTATTACTTCACTTTCCCTGTATATGCTCATATTTGTATGTGTTGTTGTCTCTTTGTGTTTTGTCTGTAAAAATGCAATTATGTAGTAAGTGGGTTTTATTAGCTACTTATTACATGTTTCACAGTACGCAAAACTCTAATAAGAAAGCATTTATCATTTCACTATTCAATATGGCAAGATTATGAATACTGCACCTCCATCATGTATGGTGCACACAATGGGCCTCATTCCAATGAGGTCTGCAGCGGGTCCCACTCTGGAATGCCTGGTCAACCAGGCATCCTTTGCGGGAATCGCTAGCAGACCAGGATGCTAACAACGGCCTGTCATTAACGGGCCCGTTGTTAGCATCCTCCCCATTCCCATTAAGCCGTTTGGGGGCTCAAATGGGAATGTACCAGGTCTGGGTCCCGAGAATGGGAATTACCGGGCCCGCCAAAGTCGGCATGGCTCAGTAATTCCATATTCCTGGGACCCAGACCCGGTGCCCTGTATGGGGGTAGCCATGCCGCTAAAAGCGCCATGGCTACCTCCATACTCGTAATGTTGCCCAATGCCTATGTTTCTACATGTGTAGCTTAATATACTGAAAAAACTTCATTATAGAATGCTATTTATATCAATGCATTGCTTATTGCACTACGTACCTGATGATATTTATTCCAATGATCCTTGACACTTTTTTGTCCACATTATAATAAGAATCCCTTGTACAGACTTTTCATGAAAAGTAAATGCACATGTGATGTCATCAGTGATGTCATTAATGACATTTGTGGTGTCACCTTTGATGTCCTGGGTGTTTGTTAGTCTTAGCAGTGCACGGTGGTGGCGCGAGTTATGGTTGCTTAGCTTACCATAACTGGCGAATTTCAAGGGTTTTTCGGTTTTACGTGGAACAATAACGTCCCTTTAACAAAGTTTTTTTCACTGAATTTCATAGGTTTTTAGTAGAGCAATTTATCCATAACATCCCCTTAACAAAGTTTTTTTCACTGAATATGTATATAGATAAATCCAGATAGATATAAATAACCATTTCTAAATTGCACAATGCACAATGCAATTAGCATTTCCATACAGGCCACTTGCCACCTAATAGAGGGTATGCATTTGCCACATATATACATGAAACTGACTTTCTTTTAATGAATGACAGATACTTCAGGACACTTAATTTTCTCCAATATTAAGGACAAGCATTGGTATCAGAGAAATGGAATATAAAAATCAGCAGTAATATGAATTACATTTCAATGATTACTCCTGATGTGGGCATGTGGTACTGCGGGTTCCTAGCATGTGCATGTAAATGAAATATAAGATATGGTGGGATGCATCACAATCTACAGGCTTGATTTGACGGAAAATATGCTGTCAATTTAAAATGCACAGAATATTGATTTATCTACAATGTTCACTGAAAAAAACATAGCTACGGTGCAGGTAAGTTGTGCAGATTTAAGTTAGTGAATATGTGTGTTTATAGCACTTTTTTAATGTAGACATTGTTTTTTTGTTTCTTTTTGCAGAAGTAGTGTTTTCTTACAACTGAGAATAGTATTAATATGCACTTTCCTTTGCCTATGTGCATCCTGTATATTTTATTTAGAATCTGATAGTTGAATATGTTTTAGAAATGAGTATAATATTAAACGTATAGAACACACTTGTTTTTTTAATGTTATGTTATTGGATGTTAAGAGATAGAAGAAATAATCATATCAATTTTTTGCTATTTTTACAGGGTAAATGGCAGAGATTGTACATAAAAGCATGGAATGTATGCATTTGTGAAGGTGTGGGAAATAAAGCAGTAGGATTTCATATAGAGGCAGTGGTGTTGTTTGAGCTGGGAGCCTTTGTAATGACATTGTCTGTGTGTGCTTGAATGAAGATGCATGTACTCATCCTGGCTGGGTGTAATTTTATAACACACTGGACAGTCTTTTTCATAATTATACTGTTATTTCTCCCATCTTTTAATATGAAATAACATTTTTTTAGATAGCTGTGTCAGTCAACAAAAATTTAGAGAGCAGACAGGTTTGCAATTGACACTTCATCATAGCAGTTTGGAGAAATGACAGTAAGTTCATTTTACAGTTTATACAGGGTAAATGGCAGTTACTCTGTTTATATGTATTCCTAGAAGAGATGTACATGTACTGTGTAGAAAATATTCATACCTGTAGTCTGTGTTCATGCATGTGGATGTGCATGAATCTGCAAGTAGAAATCTTGGGGAGTTTTATAGTAGTTGTTACTGTAGGTCTGTTGCAGTGACAGTCGAATTGTACTGAGAGTGATCCATAGCACATCTAAAGTGCTGATCTGTGATGATAGAGTTAGATGTAGAGTTCTTGGATGTGATTGGTGGATAATTGTGTGACTGTTTAACAGTAGCCAATGAGGAAATGGTGCAGAGAGTGAAGTACAAAGGGTAGAAGGGCGTGCCGCATCCGGGGTTTCTCAGCAAATGCAGCATGGAAACTGAACTGTAGCAATCAGCCAATCAGATGTTGAGGTTGTGGTTTATGTTGAAAGAGGTTGTGTGTAGTGAAGATGGTAGAGGTGGAGAAAAGCAGGGTGTTGGTGGTTGGAGATATGTTTGTGCATGGTTTTGAGTAGTATGCTAAATGTGGGAATGTGGCAAACAATTTTGATGTTAAAGGAGTGGAGGTGGTGTGGAGCACTGTGCCTGGTTTTAATGTGCAGGGAATTGTACAAGTTTGTCGAGATATGGGCAGGGTAAACATTCCACATTTAGTTGTTTTGCACAGTGGTGCTTTGTATTTGGGGTATGTCAGTTATTTTTTCTGGTTTAGTACCTAGGGCAATATGGGACAATAGTTTTGTTTTTTGTCCCGAGCAGGTGGAAAGAGGAAGATGTAGGGTGCGCTTTATTGAGGTAGGTCGCAGACCTTCTCATTCTCTGTTTTACAGTAATGTTGGTATCATTATATTTGACCCATCTAAGCAACCATAACTCGCTCCACTGTGCACTGCTAAGATTAACACCCAGGGCATCAAAGGTCACATCACAAATATCATTGATGACAGCACTGATGACATCATATGTCTGGCTCCCACTTTTTTCCTTTACTGACATATCTAGGCCACACGGTTTTCTTCAGTAACAGTTAGGAACTAAAAATTCAAAAGGTACTATAGCTGTAGACTTACCCTTCAAATATGTTCTTACAGTAATTGCCTTAGGGTCCAGTCACATCATATGAAACATATACATAGGGGAAGACACAGGCTTGAAATACAGCAATCCTTTCTGTGCATGGAGATAATCAGTAAGGTTATCAACACTTTCTGATAGTTCTGCTGTTTTTTTATTACTGTACTTTCTCTGTATATGCTCATATTTGTATACATTGTACTCCCACTACTTTCCTTAGGGTCCAGTCACATCATGTGATACATATATATCGGGGAAGTAGCAGCTTTGAAGTGGACGAATCATTTCTGTGCATGAAGATAATCAGTTAGGTTATAAACACTGTCTGGTAGTACTGCTGCTTTTTTTATTACTTCACTTTCCCTGTATATGCTCATATTTGTATGTGTTGTTGTCTCTTTGTGTTTTGTCTGTAATAATGCAATTATGTAGTAAGTGGGTTTTATTAGCTACTTATTACATGTTTCACAGTACGCACAACTCTAATAAGAATGCATTTATCATTTCACTATTCAATATGGCAAGATTATGAATATTGCACCTCCATCATGTATGGTGCACACAATGGGCCTAATTCCAATGAGGGCAGCCACGGAATGAACAGTGCCGGTAAGGGACCGGCACCGTTCATTCCGGGCCACCCTATTGCGAGGTCTGCAGCTGGTCCCACTCTGGAATGCCTGGTCAACCAGGCGTCCTTAGCGGGACTCGCTAGCAGACCAGGATGCTAACAATGGCCTGTCATTAGCGGGCCCGTTGTTAGCATCCTCCCCATTCCCATTAAGCTGTTTGGGGGCTCAAATGGGAATGGGGATGTACCGGGTCCGGGTCCCGAGAATGGGAATTACCGGGCCCACCAAAGTCGGCATGGCTCAGTAATTCCATATTCCTGGGACCCAGACCCGGTGCCCGGTATGGGGGTAGCCATGCCGCTAAAAGCGGCATGGCTAACTCCATACTCGTAATGATGCCCAATGCCTATGTTTCTACATGTGTAGCTTAGTATACTGAAAAGAACTTCATTATAGAATGCTATTTATATCAATGCATTGCTTATTGCACTATGTACCTGATGATATTTCTTCCAATGATATTTGACACTTTTTTGTACACATTATAAGAATCCCTTGTACAGACTTTTCATGAAAAGTAAATGCACATGTGATGTCATCAGTGATGTCATTAAGGACATTTGTGAGGTCATCTTTGATGTCCTGGGTGTTTGTTAGTCTTAGCAGTGCATGGTAGTGGCGCGAGTTATGGTTGCTTAGCTTACCATAACTGGAAAATTTCAAGGGTTTTTCGGTTTTACGTGGAACAATAACGTCCCTTTAACAAAGTTTTTTTCACTGAATTTCATAGGTTTTTAGTAGAGCAATTTATCCATAACGTCCCCTTAACAATTTTTATTTTACTGAATATGTATATGGATAAATACAGATAGATATAAATAACCATTTCTAAATTGCACAATGCACAATGCAATTAGCATTTCCATACAGGCCACTTGCCACCTAATAGAGGGTATGCATTTGCCACATATATACATGAAACTGACTTTCTTTTAATGAATGACAGATACTTCAGGACACTTAATTTCCTCCAATATTAAGGACAAGCATTGGTATCAGAGAAATGGAATATAAAAATCAGCAGTAATATGAATTACATTTCAATGATTACTCCTGATGTGAACATGTGGTACTAAGGGTTCCTAGCATGTGCATGTAAATGAAATATAAGATATGGTGGGATGCATCACAATCTACAGGCTTGATTTGACGGAAAATATGCTGTCAATTTAAAATGCACAGAATATTGATTTATCTACAATGTTCCCTGAAAAAAACATAGCTACGGTGCAGGTAAGTTGTGCAGATTTAATGCAACAAACCCCTTGAAATTCAGCAGATGTGGAAAGTCATGCTTAGCTTAGTTCGATGCGCTCCCATTGATTTTCCGCATTATGCCATGTCTTGCATAATGCCATTTTGTAGGTCATTGTGAATTCTTTCTCTTATAACATTTATGTGCTCATGGGCTTTGCAATGGAATGTGGCGAATTGAGCTGGTCATGACTTTCCACATCTACTGAATTTCAAGGGTTTTGTTGCGTTAAATCTGCAGTTTTGTTATACCATTGTTTTCTTACGGCCTACATGCCATGGTCTTCATCCGTGTCCACCATAAATGTTATCCAATATGTTTCTTTTGGACCCACTAGGAGGTCACCACCTGTCTTTTGGGCCCATGAACTAGGGCCTCTGGCCAGTAAGTACGCCCTTCGGCCATACCCACTGAATCTTTTAATACACTACCATTCTTTCCCGCTCACTAGCCATGGCCTTCCATGACCATTGGCCCTGTCTTTCTGCTGTGGCTGCTTTGCATGTTGCCCCACTAGCTTTGATCCAGTTGCACTAGACATTGCCTTTAGCCATGGCACCCACGGCTTTCGTCCGTGGCTACTCTACATATTTCTCCAATAGGTTTCCTAAATGAGCCCAGGGGTCCTGGCCTCGACCATGGCCACACCACTAGGTTTTTTTTGGACACATAAGATATGGCATTCGGCCATGGCCAGTGAACATGACCTTTTGCCGTGGTCCCTTAACATGTTGCCCAAATAGTTTCATTCGGGCACACTAGTCAAGGCCTTTGGTCATGTCCACTTTTCATATTGCACCATTCGGTTCCTTAAAGTAACCCAGTAGCCATAGTCTTCGGCCAGACCCCTTTCCCCTACCTCACTGTAGCTCTAATATTCCAGCTTTTTTTGCATTCATCTCAAATGTTTCCCCATAACCACGGTTAGTTTAGCCCTGATAATAGGAATGTACTACACATAACCCTGGTTATCTGTAAAATAACCCTGATTATCTGTAAAATAACCCCAGTTATTCGTATGAAGCACTTACATTTCCAGTCCTGTTTTCTGCTATACCCTATGTAATTCCCTCTATAACCCAGGTTTTCCTGGTTATGCAAAAACGTTTGAGCTCTGAATTTGGTGTGGCCCCTAACTCCACAATTTCACATGGTGACCTCTTCCCCCTCCCCACCTCTAGCCTGGTGCCATTTCCTCCTTTTTCCTCCTCTAAATGGCTTTTCTTCCTCTTTTCTTTGTAGTCATTTTTGGGTTTCTCTAGGGAACTTTATACTCTGCCATAGTGCGGTGACTGCCACACTATAATGTATTAACCTAAAATTATGATTTTCTGAAAGGACAACAGCTATCCCCACAATTTCCAAAGTTGATTTGGGTATATCTAATTCAGGGTCCTCTCACTTCAACACAATGCCATTGGCAAAATGTAACTGTTCTTTTGAAATTGCACCTTTTTCTGTCAGAATGGAAGTGGTTCATATAAGCTCCCTATCATCCAAATACCTTGTTCTTAATGACTAGGCTTTCAGAAGTGTTGATTCATAATTTCTCGGTCAGGCTATGAAGTGTGTGCCTTCACTCTTTGACAATACCTTTGAAAACATAGCTTTGGTTACAAGGTACTGCGCAACCTGTTCAGAGAAGTTGTTGGGTTCCAATTAGATCAAACTACCATTCCTTTGGCTTTGGAAATGCTCAGAAAGCAGGATACATGTCACACTAGCATGCTGCAACATTTTATTCGCATTCAATTGGTTATATTTTATCAGACACTGCCTTCTGTGTGCAGGAAAATGCTATTTCTTCTACAGTATCTCAGATCACACTTGGGTTAAAATATTATGAGAAAACAATGCACATTTTACAACACCATGCTAAACGTTCCATTTCAAATCACTTACCCTTAGTGGCATTCCTCCCCAAGTCCACCCTCTGCAAAGACTTTGCTGAGAGATAATTCTAGATGACATATACCTAATTAGATTGGGACTTTTTATAATCATATTTAGATAATTATTTTCAGGCACAGAACCAGCTTGGACCGTCTCCAGATAATCTCTCCAGGCAGCCATGTGCCTCTGCTATCCCCTTTATCCACCTCTGGGAATCAGGCCTGTCTCAAGTAAAACCTGATTCGTGCTTCTTCTTAGATAAGGCCCATGGTCCATTTTTAATCCAGATATTATCCTAGCTCTGCACTCATCCAGTTGGATCCATACTGCAGTCTTAAAAATCGCAGTGCTTTTTCCCTACTTCATGTGGGTTTCAATTTAAGTACGCCGTCACTATGCCATAGTTACATCATCATTTCTGATTGATGAAATCTTCCCATGGGCTGCCTTAACAGGTTGACACTCCCAGAGAATATGCCCCTTAATTTAATGGGTTGATCATATTTTTGCATGTGTGACAAGGTGGAGCTGGACAATTTGTCTTCCATATCTTCTGGTAGGAATGTTTCCCTTCAATTTAATATGGATGTTTAGATGGGCATGGTCAAGCCTTATTCAGAGACATGATTTTAATATGTAATGTGTAGTCTATTTTATAGAACATACTCTAACCATTTCAGAACACTTGTCATGTTGCTTCCAAACCTCTGCATTGTAAATACATAGCCACAATACTTTTAGGTGCACCGAATAATGCTGATTTAAATGGTTTATTTATTCATGTTAATTCTTGATTACATGCCAAATCGCCCGTAGGCCTCAAGGCGCACAGCTAAGACAAACAGCGACAAAGACAAGGAGAGTGAGACCGCATCAGAAACATTGATGACTAAATCAGTGGAGGCCAAAGAAAACAAGGGACGTGGAATGGGATTCCAGGTGGCAGGGGCCAACACATCAAAGATTGTTTTTCCAAATGTGGCCTGGTCGAGAGAGCTAAGCATTCGTGAAGGCACATAGCGCTTGATGTGTTCTCACAGATAGATGGGTGCAGCAAGGGTAATTTAAAGCATTTAGAGGTAAGTGTCAGAATCTTAAAGGCAACATGATGCTTAACTGGTAACCAGTGCAGACTTCGTCTGGCTTCGATGATAGAGTGCCATTTGGAGATGCCCAATACTGCTCTGACCATGCCGTTTTGTGTACCCTGAAGAGCTGCAAGATTGGACTGAGCAGTGACCGCGAGAAGACTGTTACAATAGTCCAGCCTCAAGTTGACCAAGGCCGAGGCAAGGATGGACATATTGTCAACAGAAAGAAAGGGGCAAAGATAAACTAGCTGTTTGTTGATCAGACCACAAAAAGAGTCTTGGCTACATGCTGGCTCATAGAGATCTCGGAATCAAGTGTGACGCCAAGTGTTTTAACGGACTTAGCCACAGGGATGATGGTATTCACAACGGATACGTTGGCATTTTACAGGGATACATTTATCAACATATGATTGGAGGCCGTAATGAGAATTTCGGTCTTATTTGTATTGAGAGCCATGGAGTTCACCTTCATCCAAGAGTGAATGGTGGCGCAGATGGAATAAATGGCCTCGGCATCCTGAACATATGGGCCTGATAGTTCAAGGATGACGTGGGTCTCATCGGCATAATTGGTGTACCGGACACCCAGGTCATCAAGCATCAGGAGAAGCGGAAGAAGGTAAATGTTGAAAAGCGTGGGTGAAAGTGATGAGCACTGGGGAACACCCCACTTGGGTATATTAGGGGAGGAACAGGCAGTGTGGATAGCAACTCTGGAATTACAAAGATCAAAAAAGGAAACAAGCCATTGTGTGATGACGCTGGAGCAGCCCACCAGTGATTGCAACCTGGCCGCCAACAGCTCGTGGTAAACCAAATTGAATGCGGCCGACAGATCGAGTAGCATAAGAAGTGCTGGGTGACCTTGATCGATGATGGCCGACAGGTTGGACTTCAGGTTGAGCATGGCAGTCTCAGTGGACACCCCGATATTATTGCGGTGGGTTCCTCCCTCTAAGTCCTCATTTTTACCTGCCACTGCCTTTACTTGGACTTCTAGTGCAGATACTCTGGCTGTCAGTGCAGTGCTACCATATTCCAGGTCTGACACCCTATGTCCTGTCGGGGCTGCAACAGGTCGACCGTCGAGGATAGAGCATCTAGTTTAGAATCCAGGGTCCCGATTTCAGCCTTGAGTTCTAACAACATTTCTTGGATGTCAAGGCTCGGGATCGGAGCCGCGTTTCAGTGCTGCTCCATCATTGTTTCCAGGGGTTCTGACAGTGACTGTGGCCCGGGTGTCTTGGCGATTCGAAGTTCTGCTTCCTTTGTGATTTGTCTGATTTTCCCATGCTTGTGGGCTGTTGCAGACAAAGCTGGAACAAGCTTATTAGGTGGTGTTGGGACAGTATTGGGAGCGTGACCATGGTGGTGTGGTTCTGAGCTGGGTGACGATTTCGTCAGGAGATCCGATCAATTGACTGGTCGGACTCTGGGTTGGTTGGTGATTTGCCGGGCTATACTGAGTCTCTTTACCCGAGTGGCTGTTCCAGGCGTGGGGTTCTCACTACCACTAGTGGCATTCTCCTCTTGAGGGTGCTTACCAACTGGTGTTACTCATACCGTGTACATTTGCATTACATTTGCGTTACTGCATTACTGCGTAAGGTGGCTCTTCCTGGCAGAGTGTTACTGTTTTGGCAACGTTCCTTTACCCTTCTCGTTTCACGTAGCTGGGCCAGGTGTTGCATGCTGGTCTCTTGGAGAGCTTTCTGTGCGAGGGATGTTCCTTGCTGCTGTCGCAGGCTAATTAATTGTAGAGCGCCTCAGTAAGGTCCGGGTCTCTCTTTCCAGTTCATAACGCTCTGGTCGTAGGATCTGACAATTGAGTGATTTCATTTTATTCCGGCAAGGGACTTTCCCTCACTACTAGCCAGGCGGCGGATCAGCAGTGTGTAAGCCTTAGGTTACTCGCTGCAGTGGTGGCGTTTCAGTTCCTTTGCCACATGTGCAGTCGGGTGCTGCTATGTGTCACCACCCGGTACGCTTCCTTGTCACCAAGTCCGTGACTGTGATTGCTCTCTTCTGGTTTTAAGGCCGTTCTGTAGTACCTGGACGCCGACTGTGTTGTATGTAATTTTGTTGTTGTGGTGAGGTCTGCAACGTGGTTTATGGTCATTGCATCGAAAATGATGCATCGAAATGACAATGCATCGAAAAAGATGCATCGGAAATAAAAGCATCGAAATTCTGTTTTACGTTAAAAGTACATATCCATCGAAACTTTTCCATCAAATGGATATGTACTTTTAAATGTAAAAGATAGCATTTTGATGCGTTTATTTTCTACATTAAAACGTTACATGGAGCTGTCCATTGCTGACATTTCGGCACTGGCCAGCTCCTTGTAACGTGTTAATGTTTTTTTGCATATTGGGGGGGTTTGCCCTCATCCCCCAACCCCCATGACTACCCCCCCTTAACGCTAACCGTAATCTAACCCGTAATCTAACCCTTAATCTAACCCTAAATCTAACCCAGCCCCAACACTAATCCCTGCCCCTAACCCTTAACCCTAACCCTAAACCTTAATCTAACCCTAAATCTAACCATAGCCCCAACACTAACCCCTGCCCCTAACCCCTAACCCTAACCCTTAATCTAACCCTTAATCTAACCCTAGTCCCAACCCTAACCCTAACCTTAGCTCCAACCCTAACACTAACCCTTTATCTAACCTTATTGTTAATAAAAATAATTTCGAAATTACCATTGAATTCTAAGCAATGGAAAGGCATTTAGATGGAAATGTTTTCCGTTGCTTATGATTCGATGGTAAAGCATTAGATGAAATGGTTTTCGATTGATTGACTAGATACCCTGCAACGTGGTTGTGTGAAGGGGCCAAGCAGCAGCGTGTGGTTGAACCGTCTCACCCTCTCTTTAAGGATGGATTCCTCTGAGGGGTCCAGGGCAGATTCCAGCCCGTCTCCCCCTAAGGTCTTGTATCAAAGGGGCATCACTGCCTGCCCGGTGGGTCCGAAGTGTTCAGCTGTTAAAGGGGTGTAGCCTGGGCCCCGGGCCTCGGGAACACTCCGGGGTCTGGCCAGTCTCGGATCAAACGCCCACTGGGGCTCCCACTATTTGCGGATTTTGCAGAGCTGGTGTCCCCTCGTGGGGAGTAGGGTGCCCGGTCCTGTGGTCTGTAGAGAGAGGGGAGGGGGAGGGGAGCTTACCCCTCCTACCATGTTCCAACTCCGCTAGGTGGGCCGCTGATCGCCAGGCTTCCTTAATCATTGGTTGGGTTTGGTGGGGGTGCCACGCCGTTAAGTTTATGAATACCATCAAGCCTGGGCCAGCTGCGCCCATCACTGCCTCCGCTCTGGGCGGGTTTGTGCTGAGGACTCAGTTGATTGTAATTGAGGGCTCACCAACACTATACATGCACATGTGCTCAACATTACCTGTTAAATGATGCATTACATTGGATGCATACGTGGCAGACTGAAAGGTTTGGTCAAACAGTTATCGAAGCATTATTTGTTAAACATAGAGGACATGTCAAACTATGCTGTTCTATATTACGATTTGTTTTTTTTTAAAATACTGCCCCAGTCATCACCATAAAGATTTAGCACAGATTCTGCCACACAGTAGTGTGCCACCAGCAGAGATAGTCACATGTTGACCTGGAGAAAAGGCAGCAGAGGATAGTAAAATGCAAGAGGAGAGAAAAGCTGAACACAAGTGAAATTTTTGTGCAGATAGGAAAGGGAATGGGGAGTTTGCATGCCTCCTGTGAAGTCATTGTTGAATGCTCAAAGCTTAGCACTGAGCATTTAATGCTTCTGCAAATGAGCATATTCCCAGATGGGCAGTTTATAGTACTTACCAGGACTCCTGAAAATAATCAATAAGTGGTTGTGTGATGGGCATTAATTGAAGTGTGGAGACTTGTTTGTCTTTAAGGCGTTCATTTTACCTCACAACTACATTGAGAAAATTCTGAGACTATCTGAAGTGACTGCGCAGAGAGTGGACAGTCTGCAAGGTAAATGAGGTGAATACACAGAGAAAGAGACATCAAGTGTGTAAATCATCTCTCGAAGTACCATACTTTGGTGACAACATATTGAGGGATGGCTGCAGTGGAGGCTGGGGGCTGGTGTGATATTCTAATAAAATAGTGTACTTTATTGCCTACGAGTGCAGCTGCTTCACAACTCAGAGTTTCCATAAAGGGGCTGCCCGTGTTACATGACAGTCATCACATAAGACTGAGGTTGCTCTGGGGCTGTGGACCTGGGACAATGTCTTTGAGGCTGCAAGCCAAATATTCAGGAGCTGGTGCACCATGGGGTCTTTAGAGTGAAAATTCCTAATTGTAGTGGTTGTGGAGCTGGAAAAAAGCGAAGAACTGCAGTGGAGATATGGGCTGTGGATGGTTCTCTGAAATAGGATACAGTAGGTAGATGTCAATAGTTATTGGATAGAGTAGGAGTCAATGTGTAGTATTCTAAAGCGTGTGGGTCATCTGATGGGAAATATGAGCGGTATTAGGTTGAAAAATGCAAATAGTGAGGAAGTTATGTCAAAGAAGAGGAGTGAACTGGAAAGGAGGAGTAGGGTGTGATGTTATCCTATGATTCATTGGTTCTAAAGAGATGTTAAATGTCATAGCAGAGGAGATAAGGATCTGGTCGAGGTATTCATTAGTAATATTTGTGTTTTCTTGTGCATCTGCTCCAGACCAGTCTCCATTGTAGAGAGTTATGGCTTGGCCATCATTGTATCTGGCCCCAGTATGAGTCAGGATGTAGGAGATTGCTGCATCCAGTTTGTTGATCTTGAATTGTTGTGGTTTGTCTATTTCAATTAATTGAAAAGCCAGGTCTTGTACTATTTCAGTAGGACACCCCGCTAGGTGGACCCCATTCATAAGGTACGAGAATGTGGTTTGCAAGAGCCAGAGAGTCTGGCCTCTCAGCAGCTTCAAGGGAGAACTGCCACTTTAACAGGAACCACACAGGATTGGACATTAGCCAGAGAGAATCTGTGAATATAACAGAGAGGAAGATTAGTTGGGACTTTAGTAGCACAAGGGAGTGAGTTCAGAGCTCTTTGAGAGAAGGGTTCTGCCATATTAGTTCTGGGGCACACCTTGTCCCTGTTTTCACCCGTTTACATTTCCTGTTGCAAACCACTTTGATTATGATATCACACATACAGAGGATTGTCGGGAGGGACCCCAGGATTGGCTCACTAAGGTCGGTTTAGCCTACACCAATCACTGTGGCCCACTTGGAATTAAAAGAGGGTTGTGTCCCTGTTTTGGCAGATCATCTGAAGACTTCACAAGAAGTAAGAAAGAAGAACTCAACTTTGAACCCTGGCTGAAGGTACAGCCTGCATTACAGCTTCCACCAGTGAAGGAAGGACAGCATATTGAAAGAGGGAAGCAAGACCCCTCCTCTAAACTTCTCCCAGGGAACAGAGGGAAAAAAGAACTCAGAGGACCTCTGGCCACAACAGAACCAGTACTCAGCTAGCATCGTGCCCCGCTAGGCTCTGCAGCAAAAAGGTACATTGTGGTTCTGGCCCTCTGGTCTATCCCAGAAGGCCGCTAGAGACATTTTAAGACCCTTTTCAGCCTTTGTGCTAAAGCCAAGAAACCTTAACAAAGTGTAATAGTTATTAACCATACCGACTACCTTCCTGTCAGTATCCAGAGTGCATCCCTTATCCTTCTTTGAAAGTGTCTGTCCTCTGCACTCCTTCACAGGGTGGGTTGCGTTTCGTAGTATTGTTAGGCTGTCTGTTATAATAATAATGAAGTATATATATATTTGTAAAACAGAAAATGTGGATTAACGCATGGAGGGATTTCCTCTGTGATTGTGACCGCTCGATCTAGCGAGCTATATATTGGTTACGGCCATCACGGCACGGACTCAATTTCTGAATGTGACATCAGCTTGATACTTACAACGTTCTGTTCTTTGTGGGATTACCCATCATCGACTTTTTTTCGATATATTTGGTTTGCCTGTGCCTTGAAAGCGACCTGTGTGTCGAAACACGTGTCGGCTGTTCCTGCTACAATTAAAGCATCAACTGTACTACTAGTGTCCCTTATTTATATAGGGGCCAATTCATAGAATTCGGCGCACAAGTGGCGCACGCGGCTGGCGCACAGTGTGCGCGTGCGGTAGTCTGCGCCAGCCGCGTGCGCCGAAACACATTCAGGCGCACAGCGTATTCATGGATTCCAACATCCACAACCAGCCGTGGCGCAGAGTGGCGCAGCGACCCTGCAGCAGCATCAGTTACGCCCCCAAGAACGCCCCTCGCGCAGGGAAAAGCCATCAAAATCCCCAATCCAGCGCAAAGGGCAGCAGCAAACGCAGAGCGGGGAGCGTGTATTTCAGGGGTGTGCGGGTGTTCCCACACGCGATAGGCCTGGGTACGTGTATTACAGGGGTGCGCGAGAAAATCTACACGCGATTGGCCTGGGTACGTGGATTTCAGGGGTGCGCATGAAATTCTACACGCGATTGGCCTGGGTACGTGTATTACAGGGGTGTGCGAGAAAATCTACACGCGATTGGGCTGGGTACGTGGATTTCAGGGGTGCGCGAGAAATTCTACACGCGATTGGCCTGGGTACGTGTATTACAGGGGTGCGCGAGAAAATCTACACGCGATTGGGCTGGGTACGTGGATTTCAGGGGTGCGCGAGAAATGCTACACGCGATTGGCCTGGGTACGTGGATTTCAGGGGTGCGCAAGAAATTCTACACGCGATTGGCCTGGGTACGTGTATTACAGGGGTGCGCGAGAAAATCTACACGCGATTGGCTGGGTGGCTGGGTACGTGGATTTCAGGGGTGCGCGAGAAATGCTACACGCGATTGGCCTGGGTACGTGTATTCCGGGGGTGCGTGAGAAATTCTACACGCGATTGGCCTGGGTACGTGTATTACAGGGGTGCGCGAGAAATCCTACACGCGATTGGGCCTGTGCGAGTGGGGCAGTGTATTACGTGGGTGTGGGGGAAGTTGAAGAGGTGAATTGCCAGTGTGGGTCCTCCCAGGTCTCCACTCTACCCCCTCCACGACATCTGCAGGCAGCCCACACCACAGGGGACTACCCTGCACCCCTGGTCATGTCCCGCAGGCAGCCCATCCACCATGGGCATGCCCCCCAGCCAAGCCACATGTCCCCTTGCACCCCCACCCCCCAGCACCGTGGGGCACCTGCCAGCAGGCCCCCAACCATGTCCCACTCATGTCCCCTTGCACCCCCACCCCCAGCACTGTGGGGCACCTGCCAGCAGGCCCCCAAACATGTCCCCTTGCACCCCCACCCCCCAGCAGGCCCCCACTCATGTCCCCCTGTACCCCCACCCCCCAGCACTGTGGGGCACCTGCCAGCAGGCCCCCAACCATGTCCCCTTGCACCCCCACCCCCCAGCAGGCCCCCACTCATGTCCCCGTGCACCCCCACCCCCCAGCACTGTGGGGCACCTGCCAGCAGGCCCCCAACCATGTCCCCTTGCACCCCCACCCCCCAGCAGGCCCCCACTCATGTCCCCTTGCACCCCACCCCCCAGCACTGTGGGGCACCTGCCAGCAGGCCCCCAACCATGTCCCCTTGCACCCCCACCCCCCAGCAGGCCCCCACTCATGTCCCCTTGCACCCCCACAACCCAGCAGGCCCCCACTCATGTCCCCCTGCACCCCCTCCCCCCAGCACTGTGGGGCATCTGCCAGCAGGCCCCCAACCATGTCCCACTCATGTCCCCTTGCACCCCCACCCACCAGCACCGTGGGGCACCTGCCAGCAGGCCCCCAACCATGTCCCACTCATGTCCCCTTGCACCCCCACCCCCCAGCACTGTGGGGCACCTGCCAGCAGGCCCCCAACCATGTCCCCTTGCACCCCCACCCCCCAGCAGGCCCCCACTCATGTCCCCTTGCACCCCCACCCCCCAGCAGGCCCCCACTCATGTCCCCCTGCACCCCCACCCCCCAGCACTGTGGGGCACCTGCCAGCAGGCCCCCAACCATGTCCCACTCATGTCCCCTTGCACCCCCACCCCCCAGCACCGTGGGGCACCTGCCAGCAGGCCCCCAACCATGTCCCACTCATGTCCCCTTGCACCCCCACCCCCCAGCACTGTGGGGCACCTGCCAGCAGGCCCCCAACCATGTCCCCTTGCACCCCCACCCCCCAGCAGGCCCCCACTCATGTCCCCCTGCACCCCACCCCCCAGCACTGTGGGGCACCAGCCAGCAGGCCCCCAACCATGTCCCCTTGCACCCCCACCCCCCAGCAGGCCCCCACTCATGTCCCCCTGCACCCCCACCCCCCAGCACTGTGGGGCACCTGCCAGCAGGCCCCCAACCATGTCCCCTTGCACCCCCACCCCCAGAAGGCCCCCACTCATGTCCCCCTGCACCCCCACCCCCCAGCACTGTGGGGCACCTGCCAGCAGGCCCCCCAACCATGTCCCCCTGCACCCCCACCCCCCAGCACTGTGGGGCACCTGCCAGCAGGCCCCCACTCATGTCCCCTTGCACCCCCACCCCCCAGCAGGCCCCCACTCATGTCCCCCTGCACCCCACCCCCCAGCACTGTGGGGCACCTGCCAGCAGGCCCCCAACCATGTCCCACTCATGTCCCCTTGCACCCCCACCCCCCAGCACCGTGGGGCACCTGCCAGCAGGCCCCCAACCATGTCCCACTCATGTCCCCTTGCACCCCCACCCCCCAGCACTGTGGGGCACCTGCCAGCAGGCCCCCAACCATGTCCCCTTGCACCCCCACCCCCCAGCAGGCCCCCACTCATGTCCCCCTGCACCCCCACCCCCCAGCACTGTGGGGCACCAGCCAGCAGGCCCCCAACCATGTCCCCTTGCACCCCCACCCCCCAGCAGGCCCCCACTCATGTCCCCCTGCACCCCCACCCCCCAGCACTGTGGGGCACCTGCCAGCAGGCCCCCAACCATGTCCCCTTGCACCCCCACCCCCCAGAAGGCCCCCACTCATGTCCCCCTGCACCCCCACCCCCCCAGCACTGTGGGGCACCTGCCAGCAGGCCCCCCAACCATGTCCCCCTGCACCCCCACCCCCCAGCACTGTGGGGCACCTGCCAGCAGGCCCCGAACCACGTCCCCTTGCACCCCCACCCCCCAGCAGGCCCCCACTCATGTCCCCCTGCACCCCCACCCCCCAGAACTGTGGGGCACCTGCCAGCAGGCCCCCAACCATGTCCCCTTGCACCCCCATCCCCCAGCAGGCCCCCACTCATGTCCCCCTGCACCCCCACCCCCCAGCACTGTGGGGCACCTGCCAGCAGGCCCCCAACCATGTCCCCTTGCACCCCCACCCCCCAGCAGACCCCCACTCATGTCCCCCTGCACCCCCACCCCCCAGCACTGTGGGGCACCTGCCAGCAGGCCCCCAACCATGTCCCCTTGCACCCCCACCCCCCAGCAGACCCCCACTCATGTCCCCCTGCCCCCAGGTCCTGACGAAACGCAATCATGGCAGTAATGGGCAGCATACCCAGCACAAACACCCAGCCAAGGATTGCATCCACCCACATAGATGCAATTACATGATACAACCCCAATGGCAAGTATGTAAATGAACACATGTCCGTCACACACACATACACAATGGGTGCAAGTGAATGTCAAAACCCATATCATGACATGCATGAAACCAATGAGAAAATACCACAAATGTAAGTAATAAATATATGTATTAAAGATGAAAATGAAGTAAAGAAATAAAACACACAACAATGGGGATGACAAAACAAATGGTCCATGTCCGAGAACTAATAGAAAAAATCAAAAAACAAAGGAATCCAAAAACTAATGTAGTCCAAAGCAAAATAATG
The DNA here is from genome assembly GCF_040938575.1 of Ambystoma mexicanum. NCBI lineage: Eukaryota > Metazoa > Chordata > Amphibia > Caudata > Ambystomatidae > Ambystoma > Ambystoma mexicanum. Next base: position 1,141,679,364 of record NC_090937.1, read on the forward strand.
GGGAGAAAAAATAAGGAAAAACCATTGCCTCATGGTGAACACAAATATAAATCCAACAAATGTTTTCCAGACATCAAACTATGTACAAGAATATCCCAGGGTCCATGAGCCCAACACCATAAATGAAACCTACTACTACTAACTAATAAAAAAAATATATACAGAAAAGTGGCCATTGTCCGAGCGGTCCAAAAAAAACTTAAAAAATAAAGGAAACCTAACACTAACTAACTAAAGAACTATATACAATGGCAGCGGGCAAGTCCTGCGGCTCACTCTGTGATGTTGCCGGCCAGGGCATCATCGAACTCCATGTCGATGTCCCGGAGGCGGGACTCTGTCCTGGCCCCGAGGTCTCGCAGGGACAACCCCGTGTCCACCTCAAACTCCCTGCGAGCTTCCCCGAGGCACTCAGCCCGCCTCAACGCCCGACGCATGGAGAACTCCGCCCTGACCATGGTGAGCCGCTCCTCTTCCGCCCGCTGCCGCTCCGCACCTATCCGCTGGACCAACTGCTCCCACACGGAAGACACTGCCATCCCAGGGTTCTCCTGCCCTCCGGCCGATTCCTGCCCCTCTGATCTTGATGGCCCCGAGCCATGATGCCTCCCACGTCGAGCCTGCTGCTGCCTCCGACGCCACTGCCTCTGCCAGCACGACGGCATCCAGGCTGATGGAATCCACCGATGCCGTCGTGCACGTGCCCTGCCAGATGATGCCGGCACATCCTCCATCTGCAGGGGGACAGTTGCTGGTGTGTCCACCCCTGCTGGACCTTCGACTCCCGACTGTGGCAGGGATGGGGTCCCCACCGAGCTGACTGCGTTGGTCGGGGCAGGTCCACAGGGGGCCCTGGTGGCATCTGGGCCGGAAGACGGCATGGAGCACGACTGGCGCATAGCCTCCACAGAGGAGGAGGGGGTCGCCAGAAGGCCACACACATGTAGGAAACCCCCGACCATGGCGGCTCCCAAATGGTTCACGTACGCACGGTGCTCTTCGTGATGATGTGCATGCTCCTCCCGGGAAGCATGCACCTCATCACGAATGCCAGCCGTGCGCAACGCGACACCAATCAGGACCCTCTCCACACGGCCAGGGGTCCCCTCGTCCGCAAGTAGAGGAGTGTCAGATGACATGGACATCTCCCCTACCTGCGGACGGGCCTGGGATGGGGCATCCCTGCTGGTGCATGGTGGTGCAGTCACAGTGTCAGGGACAGTGACATGCACAGGCACCTCCACGGCGACCTGTGCTGCCTCCTGCCCCTGGCCCTGGACTGCACCACTTGCACCAGCGGGGATGCCCCCACCAGGCCCCATGTGTGGCTCAGTAGCGGCCTCCTCCCCCTCTGTGGAAACCACCAACCTGGATGTCTCCACGCCGTCTTCCGCCGGTGCAAGCCCCTGTGGGGGCTCACCCACCCCTTCCGCTGCAGCCGTGGCGGCATCCCTGCAGCTCTGCTCCACAGCGCCTTCTCCGCCCTCTTCTTCACTTGCCACTGTGTAGAGGGAGACATAGAACACAAGCATCAGGGTACTGTACAATGGTCCCCTAGACAGGAAGCAACAGCAGATGAGTGGCACTGTCATACATCACTTCCATCATGTCCCTCCACAACACATGGGTCAGTGCAGGCAAAACACATACAGTAACAGGCATGGCGCATGCCATGGACATTGGCATACATGACCAAGGGACTCATGATTCATACAATGTTGGTTTTAAACTCACATGCATCATGGGTCTTGCCATCACATGCACACACCTCACCGTAGTTCCATCCATCTGGCCTCGTACACCGCAGACGCAGTGGATACAAGGATGACTAGGCTGCATCAGTGAATCTGAACATTGTCACAGACATGTGTCATGCATCCATGGCATTTACAAGTCACAGACACGCAGGTCAGACACACACATATGGACAACATACGTGTACATGGGACCAGCACCCATCCCTCACCCCCACCCATGTCCAGGAACAGAGACTGCCATGCTTCCATGTGTCCATTCCGCACAGAGCCCCCCATGTTGCAATAGAACACATGCACCAACCATGTGGTTCACACATCACTGTACTCACATGCCTGACCATGATGTCCCTGCACACACACATACGTACATGGCCTATGTCACACATACAGGCAGGTATCAGACAACCAGCACACTGCAACATGCCCTGTCTCACACAGCAATGCTTGGCCACTTACCGGCCAACTCCAGATGGGTCTGCCTTCGAAGGATCTGGGCGTGGAGCGATGGGTCTACGCGTTCCAGGACCCTCATCTGGATGTCACTCAGGCGTGCCCGGCCCCCCTCCGCGAGGCGCCGGGCCTTATTGAGGGTCCTGGACCTCAAGTCCTCCCAGCGCTTCTTGATGTGCTTGATGTCGCGGGTTGCCACCCCCTCCGCGTTGATGGCAACCACTACATCGTCCCAGATCCTCTCCCGTCCTTCCTTGTTGGCGCGTGGTCTTCCGAAGAGGGCATCATAATGCCCCAGGACATGCTCCACCAGGACACCAACTTCCTTGTGACTGAAGCTGGTGGCGACCCCTGGCGACCCCTCTGCCTCTCTGGCTGGGGGTCGCCACTGGTCTCAGATGGTGCTTGCCCCGACATGGCGACCCCCGAGGCAGGCGTGGGTGGGCAACTGGGTCCTGGGGCTGGGCTGTGGAGCGATGGTATCCCAGTCGGGAGTCTACTGTTCCAGCAGGGGTGGACACAGCAACTGGACCCCTGCAGATGGCTGATGTGCAGGCACCAAATGGCAGGGCACGGTGGCAGCAGGCAGGCAGGCAGGCAGGCAGCAGCAGATGGCACGTGGAAGGCTGCTCGGGGCACTGGGGGGCAGTGATTCGGCCTTCTGGGCAGGAGCGTGGTCTTCCGTGTGTATTCGCGTGACCAGCTTGATACGGAGTGATTTGGCACGTGAAAAATCTGCACGTCAGCGTGTAATTCGAGGAAAGGCCCTTAGCGCGTAAGCGCGTCTGCACGCATACGCATTTTCATTGGACCACAGGCCCTCAGCACGTGAGCGCGTCTGTGACGGGACGTGCGAGGGTGTATCCCTCATTGCACGTGATGACAGAACACACGTGGATTTCAACCAATTGCGTGTGAAAGTTCACGGCACCCCGGAACACACGTACCCAGGCTAATCGCGTGTGGAACTACCCGCGCACCCGGAAACACACGTACCCAGCCCAATCGCATGTAGATTTTCTCGCGCACCCCTGTAATACACGTACCCAGGCCAATCGCGTGTAGCATTTCTCGCGCACCCCTGAAATCCACGTACCCAGCCCAATCGCGTGTAGATTTTCTCGCGCACCCCTGTAATACACGTACCCAGGCCAATCGCATGTAGCATTTCTCGCGCACCCCTGAAATCCACGTACCCAGACCAATCGCGTGTAGATTTTCTTGCGCACCCCTGTAATACACGTACCCAGGCCAATCGCGTGTAGAATTTCTCGCGCACCCCTGAAATCCACGTACCCAGGCCAATCGCGTGTACGCTCGCTCCCCTCCGATCACACGCGATGACACCCGAATACGGGAAACACGTGCACGGCAAAAGACGTGCACAGGCGTCAACGAATCCGCCCACACGGAGGCGTCCCGCGGACAGCATAAAAGTGCGCGCAAACAACAAACGCGTATATACAGCGACGATGAATGCCCCATTTGTTGCTGCACTGATCGCGGGACACCGCAGGAGGAGGAGAATAGCCAGGGCACGCATTTTTGCACCACGGACAAGCCTTTTTGGGACGCCTGACGACCAGGTCTACGGCAGGTATAGGTTTCCACCCCATATCATCCTAGACCTGGTCAGGGAGTGGGAAGATGACCTCACATCCCCCACCCTTTGCTCCCAAGCATTGAGCCCCTTGGAGAAGCTGCTCAATGTCTTGTATTTTTTGGCCACTGGGTCGTTTCAGCGGACCACTGCCATAGTGGGGGGGGTCTCACAGGCCACGCAGTCACGCTGCCTACACCAGGTACTGGCAATCATGGCAGCGCACCCCTCAGTCCGCAGGCACATATACATGCCCAGAACACCCGCAGAAAGGCAGGCCGTTGTCCTGGATTTTTTCAGGGTGGCACACTTCCCCAAAGTGCTCGGTGCCATAGATTGCACCCATGTGGCCCTACGTCCACCTAGGGCCACTGAGCACATCTACCGAAACCGCAAGCACTGGCATTCCATCAATGTACAGGTGGTATGCGATGCAAAGGGAATCATCACCTCTGTCTATGCAAACTACCCTGGCTCCACCCATGACAGTTTCATATACAGAATGTCCGCCCTGAGCCGGGCCCTGGAAGCTGGGCAGCATGGCGACACATGGCTCCTAGGTCAGTACAAATGCCCTTGCACATGCATGCAAGTCACACACAGACAAATATCCAAACCCTAATAATCTCAACTATTATCACCTCCCCAGGGGACAGTGCCTACCCTCTGAGCAACCACATGATGACGCCAATCCGGAACCCCACCACACCACCCCAGGTAAGATACAACACCGCCCATATTGCAACCAGGGGCATAGTGGAGCGCACATTCGGAGTGCTCAAGTCACGTTTCCGCTTCCTTGACCGCTCTGGTGGGCAACTACTCTATGCACCACCAGTAGTGTGCAGGATCATTGTGGCAGCATGTGTCCTGCACAATGTTGCAACACGGCAGGGCGTCCCGGTGGACATGGTGGTGCCCCCACATCCCCAACCACAGGCACAGGCGCTGCCCATGGGAGGGGACAGGGCACGTGGCGAGGAAGCCCGGACCCAGCTTGTGGCCACATTTTTCACCTAAACTCCCACCCCTGCGGAGTGCACACAGGCCTGGCACATACCAGGTGACAATCGATGATGACAAAGTGACAGTCAACTGTCACAACCCTACCACCCTGAGATAGTTGCCATGGAAGTGCCACATCGTCTGCATCCCTAGCTACTTAAACACAAGCTATCCTGTGCAACCAAAATGCACACATATGACATGTGACATGACATGGGCCATACACAAGTATTCCAAGGCGCAATGAGGCAGGGGGGGGAACAAGGGAACACAGAGAACGGTACTACTAGGCCAGGTGTCATTGAGATTGTGCAAGTGCAGGGGTAGGGGGAAGGGAAAAGTGCAAGGGGAAGGGTGGGGGGGAGTCCAGTACAGGGGAAGTAGGCCAAAAAAATAATACATAGGTCGCCTGGTGGCAACTGCAAAGGTAAGTGCAGACAAGTGCTGGGAAGGGAAGGCTGTAGGGATAGAGAGACAGTACTGCAGTGCAGGGGTTTCCAGGGTGGCAGTGCAAGTGGACAGTGGCTGGGCCAGGGACCGAGGTTGGTGAGAGTGTCCCAGTAGCAGCTCCTGTGCAGTTCCAGTGAAGAATTCTGCAAGGGAGAGGCAGAGAGTAAGCAGAAGCAAAGAGGAAGGTCTTGAGGTGCTTCCAGAACTGGAGATGGTTCCCCTCAAGTTCAAGTCAGGCAGGAAGTCTGTTCCAGGGGGAGGGCCCTGCTGCGGAGAGAAACCTACCCCCAGCTAGTTGCTCTGAGAAGCGGATGACCTGGACATGCAAGGTGTGCATCACACACACCTGCAAAACAGGCCATGGCCATCACTGTCATGTCAGTCAAACCCTCCCAAACATCAACATGACATGGCAAGCAATACCCATACACCGACGCAGTAACGATAAGGTACACATTGCCATGTCCTAAATGTACAGTGGCATCGGACAATGATGCCTGACCCGGAATCAGATGAAATGACAGACCAACAAAATGTCCCACCCAAAATAAGTCGTTTCCAAATGCATTGCAACAGTCGTAGACGTAACATCACAATTAATGCCTGTCTATATGCACATTATGCATTGCAAAATCAACAGTGCAGCTCATGTGTGCAGTGTCCCACTCCTGCATCACACTGCTCAGCGCACAGCACAGTGAACAGCCATTGCGTGTGATGCACACCCTGAGCATCACATCTAAGTGACAGACTACATCAAACATCAAATTAGGCATGTACTGGAACCATAATCGGTCACAGAACATGTGCTGCCGGGACACAGTGGGCACCAGAAGGCAAACAGTGTACACGTGGATATGCAAGGGTGGGAGTACATGGAGTGCATCCGAGTGCAAGTGTGTGGTTCTGCAGGGACATGCACTCCACATATGCATGTGCACTCAAGTGACCATCAGTGTTCCCTACACATCACATGTGAACATCCACCATGTGTACACCCCAGCATGTCAAACCACAACTATCCCCTCGCACCTGAAAGGAAAACACAACACATGAACAGGCATTGATCAGCAGAACACAACATGTACATAGGACAACAACATTACAATGTCAGAGTTCCCATCACACTGCAGGGCAATGCAACTATCAACAACAACCCCCCCCTCCCGCGCAAATGACCATGACCCACTGAACAACTGCACCTGGGTCATGGAGCCTCCAACCCTCATTTCCACCTGGCCACAGGATCACCTTTACCCTTCGTGTCCATCTCCCACCTTGTGTGTAAAAAGATGCCTGAACCCTCAGAATCCACACTCATTTCCAAAATCACAAAATCCAAGGCATGAAAACGAACCCAAACACCCTCCAGTAGATGACTTGACGTAGCAGTACCTCACAAACACCAAGTACTACCACAATGATGCAACAACCAAGGTAGCACAGCAGAACAATGTCACGACAGGATGTGAGACATGTGTGGTACATGACATAGGATGATGCACCATGAATGGATGTGTACTGTTACAGGTCCCCTGTACAGGCGCGGGAGTCTCATGAAACAACCACCCACACCATGTCCCAGGTGCCTGCAAGGTCAAACTCACACAGGCCCCTGAGATCATGGTGGGGAATGAGGTTCAGGGATATGCAGTCGGGACAGGTGTAGACACACTGGATGACTGGAATGAGTGGCAGGTGAGGGGAGGAGGAATGACACATGAAACTAGGGAATGCACGAAAATGTACAACCTGCATGAACACATACACAATCCAAACAAACTTGGACATCATTGTCATGGCCTTCTGTAGTCCAGGCTCAGGAGTGGTACGAACCAACCACCCCCTCTAGGGTTTTGGCGCCTGCAAGTTCGGGGCTTACACAGGCATCCGCAACCCCAGTGGGGAAAGAGGGTCAGGGAACGTTGCTTGGATAGGCACGGAAAGCAGGAACACCGGGTAGAGGGCACAGGTTTCATAATTGCATAGGATCACGGGTGATTAGGGAAAAAAACATACCAATTAGGACCACACATACATCCATGCATCAGTACACTCCACAGCAAGCCTATGCAGGGCAGTTTGTAAGGAAAACAACAAGACACTTAGCTCTGGTTTTGAGTGCTGGCCTCCTGCCTGCGCACTCTCAGGGCCGGTTACAGGAGCACTGCAATGCTGCAAAGAGAGACACAGTCAACAACCTGTATGTGCCAATTACACAAAAACACAACACAAAACATGCCCCATAGCAACAAACTACTCTACAAACAGACAACCAGTGCTCGATGCTTCATACCCATATATAACATCACCCCTGTGACGGGTCATACACAGTCAATGCAGTAAGTCAGGCGCTGGTGGGTGCGTGGCAAATTGAACACCAATGTGTCACAATTCACACAACATGCAATGTTCCCTGGGTAAGCAGACAGACCCATATGGCAAGCCATGACTACAGAGCAAGTTGCGTACCACCATGACCAAAACAAAGTTGGCAGTGCATTTATCATGAAGTACGTGGAATAGACATGCACTGCACCCAAGTATGTCCCTTGCTGTATGTCCCTGTGAGCTGCCCCTTTCCATGTCTCGGAAGGCTACATGGTTGATACAAGTACCTCAATGAACCTTGGTGTACCGCAGGGTATGTGCCACTGCCCCTGCATGTGTCCCAGACAACCCTACTATCAACAGCCATCAGTCCACAAACACATCTGAGCTGCATTGTGTGCTTCAACACCAATATTCGTCTAAGCTCACCCTCAGTGCTGTGACTAAGCCTGCATGTGCAACTCGCCTGGTGCAAGCGTTGCTGTGTCGTGGCCCCCCTGTGATGCTCACCTTGCCTGGAGTTCCTTGGAAAATGTCAGCAGTTCTAGGATGTGGGTCTGCAATCACTGTGGCTCTGCTCGTGCACACATGTGCATGTGGGCACCAACAAACGGGTCAGGAATTCCGTCATCCAATGGGCCATGTCTGCTGGCAAAGGTGCTCTGGTGCCTCATCCCCCTGCAGAAAGTGCATGAAACAAATGATTAATGCATCAAAGTGTTCTGTGTGTGTCTCATCAGGCATCTCATTACTTGACCATGTCAGAGAGTCACATCACAAATCACACCATCAGTCCGTCTTTGACTTCCAAAGTGTGGAACACTATCTACAGCATGAATTGCAACAGGCACGTGTACAGGAAAGATATGAGACATAATACACAATGCATAGCAATCAATGTCCACATTAATCATGACACACCCCATCTAGCAAAAGCTGAACAGTGGACAATTACACCTAAATCATCCCCACTAGGGGTGTCAACACAAGTCACAAAGCACCAGACATGCCACAGATATGACAGTCCAAAGCTGTTACCCGGGGCTCAACGGGTTAACGCTCATGAGCCCCCTCCGTTGGAAAGGCGGAGTTTGACTGGGCAAGGGAGTTATGGGGCACGTGCGCGGTAAGAGTCAGTCCTTGCTTGGTTGTACGAGAATAAAGAAATTCCTCCTATCTCTCTTTGTGTGCATCCTTCATTAGGCCTAGATCCCTAGGCAACAAAAGCCCTTGTGTAAAATTCTGTAACACCGAACCATCCTTGCGAGCCCATGGATAAGGGAGGCAGGAGTGGCATATGTGAGTCAAGGAACCCAAGCAGCAAACACATACACAAGACAACCATGAAGGGCCCAGCTGGAACAGACAGTGGATGCCTTCAAAAACCACAAGGCACCGCACTGTCACATGAAAGCACAATAGACTACAAATTTTAAACTAACTCAGCTATTAACTAATTACACTAACTATGGAAAACCTACATTACCTATTTAAACTAACTATCAAACAGAAACTTAACTAACTAAACTAAAAGAAAAATCAAAAATGGCCACATACGACCCGGGGGGGAGGGGAGGCACCCAGGAGGGGGGAGGTACAGGGTGCTACTCAACATCCACATGCGATGATGCTGAGCCAAAAAAAAATACCTCCATGGGCTCAACGCCTGCACAGCACGACCTATGTGGGAGATAGATGGTCGTCCGAGTCTGGCTCATCCTGGAAAGGAGGACGTGGCACAGTAGCCTGGCCACGCCTAGCCGCAGCTTGCCCCTCATCTGCAGCAAGTCTGCCGGACAGGTGAGCCTGGTTCTGTGTGGCGATGTTACATAGGTCTGCATGCAGAACCTCACGTGATACACGTGCTTCCTCTTGCAAGGTAGCACGTGTAACACGGAGTTCCTCCTGCAAGGCCTGGCTGGACAACCGCTGCACCTCCCGGCAAGCCTGTAGCTCAGCCGAGATGGTGCGCTCAAGATGTGCAAACCTCTCCTCTGCCTGCTGCCTCTGGGACATCATAAGGACACCCAGAGTGGATCTGAGGGAGGCATACTACTCCCTCAGGGCATCCATGTGCGCCTCTGCGTGAGCAGCAATTGCTTGACGCAGAGACGACATTTCAGCCTGGCGTGCCCTGTCTGAGGCCGCCATGCCCAGCCTGAGCGAGCGGGCCGTGGACCGTGCCGCCTGCTGCTGGAGAAGCACCTGCCTAGCAGGGGGGAGCACAGATCGGGCCACACGCTCAATGCTGTCAGCGATGTTCTCCATTGCTGCCCCCTGCCGTTCGGAATTGGCAGTCATGTCTTGCTCCCACTCAGTATACAGCGGTTGCGCGCGGCGACCGCGTTGCCGGGCTTGACCCCTGCGGGACCCAAGGACCGGGGGTCCTCGCTGTGTTGGCACCTCCTGCGGCTGCACGACTACATGCCCCCGTCGACGTGATGTCCCAGGCACATCAGTGACTGGTGTGGAGGGTGACCCTGCGTCCCGATCCACCACGGGCGGAGGAACCAAGACTGTCTGATCCCTCAGTGCAGGTGTCGCAGACAGAGGAGTGTCCACATCAGAATCACTCACCCCTGACACATGGACTTGATGCTCATCCAACTCAACATGGACGTCAGAGTCGTCATCAAGGCTGGACTCATAGGCAGCCAGAGACAGGATGGACTGCAGCACTTGGGGGTTTTCGTGGCCTACCACCCCACGACCCCCACTAGTGCCGGGTTGATGTGGTTTTACCAACCCTGTGTCTGGCATGACAACACCATCCTCTGCATCCATTGCGTCATCACCTGAAAAATAGAGAGGAAAAGGTCACTACACATGTCAGAAGCACACAACACACACACACACCGACAGCAAAGGCATCCGGCAGACATGTGACACACAACATATGACCTGGCATGCATGCTGGGTCTACTTTGAATAGCTACTGCGATGAGACCTGTTCAAAGGTGGCAGTTTGCATGGAAGTGGGTCTATGCAGTGCTGAAAATGTGTACGCCACTCACTACCTACATGTACAAGCACTCCATGGTGTGTGCCAGGAAATGTGAAGGCAGTGCAATGTCAAATTCAGACATCACGTGCATTGTGTATTCAATGTGTACCATGTCTAGCAGCCAAGCACCCCTCCACCCCAGTACCAAAGCAGGGATGCCTAGCATGGTATCAAAAGGCTGCCCATACACCTGTGTATTGACAAGCAGTGTTGACTGGCATCAACAGCTTAATGTGATTCAAATTACAACACTGCAAATGATGCTGGGACAGTGGGCAGGACACATGATGGAAGATCCGGAGGCCGGCCACGTGTGACGAAGACACGACAAGAGTTGGACAGAGTCATTGACCATTGAACAGGCTGAGGCCTGTGAGCCACACAGATTGTCAGAGCCTAAACATGTGTGCAACGCAGGACTGAGCCACAGTTGACATGGGGAGGCCGATAATATGGCAGGCAATGTATGTAACCAAGGACTCATATTACAGTGATCATCCAGTCAAGGACACATAGGGGCATGCGTGCAATGCACATGGAGCATGAATGGGCACTCATGTCCCTGCGGGACATCTGACCCATGCACAGTACAAGTGGGATACCCTGCATCGAGTACTAAGGCTGTACCACACGGCATATGTCTGGCAGTTTCTAAGCTGGAAGTTAGCATCTACACAGGACACATGAACAAGACACTACACATTGGCAAGAATGTAGCAGACCAGTGCAAAGGTGGAACTGGGGTGCAGAGTGGCGGAGGAGGGGCAAGGGAGCATGCCCACATGGAGTCCCGCATGCAGGCAGAGGAGACATGCATGACGGTAGCATTGCATTACTTACACATCAGAACCATGTACACGTCACATGTAGCAGCAATCATGCACAACACATCCCACAAGTGAAACACACACGTCCTCAACAACTACGCATCAACACTCACTGGACTGGGCATCAAAGTCCAGCATCTCTCCCACACCTTCGACCAATTCTGGTGGTATGAACTCCGCAACGAGAGCCTCATGCGGAGTGAGTTCTTCCTCCTCTGGTGCAGGCCCACCGCCAGTCACCAGAGTCAAGTTGTAATTTGAGGCACGCTTAGCCTTAGTGCTGCGCTTGATGTCATTCCAGCGCTTTTTGCACTCCTGTGCCGTGCGCACCTCATGGCCGAATGAACTGACATGTTCCGCAACATGCTTCCAGTGGGTGTCACGTTGGGCAGCCGTAGTCTGACTATTGGCACCCACTAGCATGTCACGGCTGTGTCCCCGCACGTAGTCCACGAGGAAGTCCAGTTCCTGCTTACAGAAAGGCTTCTTCCTCGACGTGCAGGAGGTCGTGGCTGTGTGTGGGGTCCCAGCCTGTACTGCAGGTGCAACCTTCCTCCTCTTGAACTGTGGCGCAGACCCTGGCTGGCTAATGCCGCCCTGACCAGTATGGCCAGTGAGTTCGGTGGATTGAGCCGAGGGAGTGGCAGGTGGAGGGATGACCAAAGGCCTGACTTGTGTCAGTGGCAGCTGGGTGCCCACTAATGGACCCTGCGCAGCAACATCAGCTGTGGCAGGGTGGTTGGCCGCAACGGTCCTGGTTGGCAGACTCACAACCGGGGTGCTGTTGGGTGTATCTGCCCCTGCACTTGCCAACACCCGGCTGTTCGGGGCAGCAGATGACATGACTGCCCCAGGGACACGTGTCTTGGTCTGAGCAGCCCGGCGTGCCCCTATGGTTTCCCCCCTGGCCTGTTGGAGATCTACCAAGGGCTCTTCAAGTGCCAACGCAGCCTGCGCTGGCAGACCCTGAGCCTGGGTGGCGGTGTCCACAGCTGCACCTGCAGCTACCGCTACCCTTGGGCCCGTAGCAGTCGATGGAACGGACTGCCGGGTCATACGGATGCCAGTGCCAGATGCAGGAGCTGCATCCCCCGGAACCACAGGGGGTGGTGGCATGGCTGCACCAACACATGGCACAACATTGTGCTCAAGTGGTGCACCCCTGCCTCTTCCCCCTCTGTGGCTGCCCTGGACACCCTGGAGTCCCCCTACTCCCTGGTCACCACGGCCACGTCCCCGACCACACCCGCCACGAGGAGTACGCCCAGCTGAGGCGCCCCTCACCTTTGGTGGCCTCCCAACCATGGCACAGATGTAATAGTGCTGGCACAGATGGAGTGGTGCCAATGGGAGGTGTACAGCACAATTGACCTGGGCAATTGGGGTGAAGGGGGTGGGAAGCAAGATGTTAACAGCCCCCCTGCACCTGCAAGGCTGTATGTGACCCCGGTGATGTGGTGACGGGTCACGCAACGCTCAGGCACCCAAAAACTGCAGTAAAACCGTGCACGCAACCCTGCAGCCTACGTGCGTGGATTTAACCTCCCGCAGTACGCGGTGGCACCCAGTAACACGAATAACGCGTACGCGTGGGACACGCAGGCTACGATGACATCGAAAATGGGTGCAATACACAGGGGCACCCGCAGTGGGAAAAGGAGCGTTTGCGACTCACCGTCTGACTAGCGCGATGCAGAAAAACAAGCGTAGCCAATATTCCCGCCAAAAGAAGAGATACGTCCTTGAGAGCTGTGAAGTAGATGGCGCGCGAAACAACTGGAAGCAGCAACACACGTCGGTCTCCACGGAAGGCACGTACAGCGAACTGCTGGGCCCGCTCACCTTTAACCCGTGCTGAGGGAAACGCACGCGCGCGTCACGTCACATGCGGACGTGCAGTTTTTCACGCGCGATTACGTGCATTACACACGGACGTGCAGTTTTTCACACGCGATTACGCGCATTACACGCGGACGTGCAGTTTTCCACACGCGATTAGCCTGGGTACGTGTGTTTCCGGGTGCGCGGGTAGTTCCACACGCGATTGGCCTGGGTACGTGGATTTCAGGGGTGCGCGAGAAATTCTACACGCGAATGGCCTGGGTACATGTATTACAGGGGTGCGCGAGAAAATCTACACGCGATTGGTCTGGGTACGTGGATTTCAGGGGTGCGCGAGAAATGCTACACGCGATTGGCCTGGGTACGTGTATTACAGGGGTGCGCGAGAAAATCTACACGCGATTGGGCTGGGTACGTGGATTTCAGGGGTGCGCGAGAAATGCTACACGCGATTGGCCTGGGTACGTGTATTACAGGGGTGCGCGGGAAAATCTACACGCGATTGGGCTGGGTACGTGTGTTTCCGGGTGCGCGGGTAGTTCCACACGCGATTAGCCTGGGTACGTGTGTTCCGGGGTGCCGTGAACTTTCACACGCGATTGGTTGAAATCCACGTGTGTTCTGTCATCACGTGCAATGAGGGATACACCCTCGCACGTCACGTCACAGACGTGCTCACGCGCTGAGGGCCTTTGGTCCAATGAAAATGCGTATGCGTGCAGACGCGCTTACGCACTAAGGGCCTTTCCTCGAATTACACGCTGACGTGCAGATTTTTCACGTGCCAAATCACTCCGTATCAAGCTGGCCACGCGAATACACACGGAAGACCACGCTCCTGCCCAGAAGGCCGAATCACTGCCCCCCAGTGCCCCGAGCAGCCTCCCACGTGCCATCTGCTGCTGCCTGCCTGCCTGCCTGCTGCCACCGTGCCCTGCCATTTGGTGCCTGCACATCAGCCATCTGCAGGGGTCCAGTTGCTGTGTCCACCCCTGCTGGAACAGTAGACTCCCGACTGGGATACCATCGCTCCACAGCCCAGCCCCAGGACCCAGTTGCCCACCCACGCCTGCCTCGGGGGTCGCCATGTCGGGGCAAGCACCATCTGAGACCAGTGGCGACCACCAGCCAGAGAGGCAGAGGGTCACCAGCTTCAGTCAGAAGGAAGTTGGTGTCCTGGTGGAGCATGTCCTGGGGCATTATGATGCCCTCTTCGGAAGACCACGCGCCAACAAGGAAGGATGGGAGAGGATCTGGGACGATGTAGTGGTTGCCATCAACGCGGAGGGGGTGGCAACCCGCGACATCAAGCACATCAAGAAGCGCTGGGAGGACTTGAGGTCCAGGACCCTCAATAAGGCCCGGCACCTCGCGGAGGGGGGCCGGGCACGCCTGAGTGACATCCAGATGAGGGTCCTGGAACGCGTAGACCCAGCGCTCAACGCCCAGATCCTTCGGAGGCAGACCCATCTGGAGTTGGCCGGTAAGTGGCCAAGCATTGCTGTGTGAGACAGGGCATGTTGCAGTGTGCTGGTTGTCTGATACCTGCCTGTATGTGTGACATAGGCCATGTACGTATGTGTTTGTGCAGGGACATCATGGTCAGGCATGTGAGTATAGTGATGTGTGAACCACATGGTTGGTGCATGTGTTCTATTGCAACATGGGGGGCTCTGTGCGGAATGGACACATGGAAGCATGGCAGTCTCTGTTCCTGGACATGGGTGGGGGTGAGGGATGGGTGCTGGTCCCATGTACACGTATGGTGTCCATGTGTGTGTGTCTGACCTGCGTGTCTGTGACTTGTAAATGCCATGGATGCATGACACATGTCTGTGACAATGTTCAGATTCACTGATGCAGCCTAGTCATCCTTGTATCCACTGCGTCTGTGGTGTACGAGGCCAGATGGATGGAACTACGGTGAGGTGTGTGCATGTGATGGCAAGACCCATGATGCATGTGAGTTTAAAACCAACATTGTATGAATCATGAGTCCCTTGGTCATGTATGCCAATGTCCATGGCATGCGCCATGCCTGTTACTGTATGTGTTTTGCCTGCACTGACCCATGTGTTGTGGAGGGACATGATGGAAGTGATGTATGACAGTGCCACTCATCTGCTGTTGCTTCCTGTCTAGGGGACCATTGTACAGTACCCTGATGCTTGTGTTCTATGTCTCCCTCTACACAGTGGCAAGTGAAGAAGAGGGCGGAGAAGGCGCTGTGGAGCAGAGCGGCGGGGATGCCGCCACGGCTGCAGCGGAAGGGGTGGGTGAGCCCCCACAGGGGCTTGCACCGGCGGAAGACGGCGTGGAGACATCCAGGTTGGTGGTTTCCACAGAGGGGGAGGAGGCCGCTACTGAGCCACACATGGGGCCTGGTGGGGGCATCCCCGCTGGTGCAAGTGGTGCAGTCCAGGGCCAGGGGCAGGAGGCAGCACAGGTCGCCATGGAGGTGCCTGTGCATGTCACTGTCCCTGACACTGTGACTGCACCACCATGCACCAGCAGGGATGCCCCATCCCAGGCCCGTCCGCAGGTAGGGGAGATGTCCATGTCATCTGACACTCCTCTACCTGCGGACGAGGGGACCCCTGGCCGTGTGGAGAGGGTCCTGATTGGTGTCGCGTTGCGCATGGCTGGCATTCGTGATGAGGTGCATGCTTCCCGGGAGGAGCATGCACATCATCACGAAGAGCACCGTGCGTACGTGAACCATTTGGGAGCCGCCATGGTCGGGGGTTTCCTTCATGTGTGTGGCCTTCTGGCGACCCTCTCCTCCTCTGTGGAGGCTATGCGCCAGTCGTGCTCCATGTCTTCTTCCGGCCCAGATGCCACCAGGGCCCCCTGTGGACCTGCCCCGACCAACGCAGCCAGCTCGGTGGGGACCCCATCCCTGCCACAGTCGGGAGTCGAAGGTCCAGCAGGGGTGGACACACCAGCAACTGTCCCCCTGCAGATGGAGGATGTGCCGGCATCATCTGGCAGGGCACGTGCACGACGGCATCAGTGGATTCCATCAGCCTGGATGCCGTCGTGCTGGCAGAGGCAGTGGCGTCGGAGGCAGCAGCAGGCTCGACGTGGGAGGCATCATGGCTCGGGGCCATCAAGATCAGAGGGGCAGGAATCGGCCGGAGGGCAGGAGAACCCTGGGATGGCAGTGTCTTCCGTGTGGGAGCAGTTGGTCCAGCGGATAGGTGCGGAGCGGCAGCGGGCGGAAGAGGAGCGGCTCACCATGGTCAGGGCGGAGTTCTCCATGCGTCGGGCGTTGAGGCGGGCTGAGTGCCTCGAGGAAGCTCGCAGGGAGTTTGAGGTGGACACGGGGTTGTCCCTGCGAGACCTCGGGGCCAGGACAGAGTCCCGCTTCCGGGACATCGACATGGAGTTCGATAATGCCCTGGCCGGCAACATCACAGAGTGAGCCGCAGGACTTGCCCGCTGCCATTGTATATAGTTCTTTAGTTAGTTAGTGTTAGGTTTCCTTTATTTTTTACGGTTTTTTTGGACCGCTCGGACAATGGCCACTTTTCTGTATATATTTTTTTTATTAGTTAGTAGTAGTAGGTTTCATTTATGGTGTTGGGCTCATGGACCCTGGGATATTCTTGTACATAGTTTGATGTCTGGAAAACATTTGTTGGATTTATATTTGTGTTCACCATGAGGCAATGGTTTTTCCTTATTTTTTCCCCCAATTATTTTGCTTTGGACTACATTAGTTTTTGGATTCCTTTGTTTTTTGATTTTTTCTATTAGTTCTCGGACATGGACCATTTGTTTTGTCATCCCCATTGTTGTGTGTTTTATTTCTTTACTTCATTTTCATCTTTAATACATATATTTATTACTTACATTTGTGGTATTTTCTCATTGGTTTCATGCATGTCATGATATGGGTTTTGACATTCACTTGCACCCATTGTGTATGTGTGTGTGACGGACATGTGTTCATTTACATACTTGCCATTGGGGTTGTATCATGTAATTGCATCTACTATGTGGGTGGATGCAATCCTTGGCTGGGTGTTTGTGCTGGGTATGCTGCCCATTACTGCCATGATTGCGTTTCGTCAGGACCTGGGGGCAGGGGGACATGAGTGGGGGCCTGCTGGGGGGTGGGGGTGCAAGGGGACATGGTTGGGGGCCTGCTGGCAGGTGCCCCACAGTGCTGGGGGGTGGGGGTGCAGGGGGACATGAGTGGGGGCCTGCTGGGGGGTGGGGATGCAAGGGGACATGGTTGGGGGCCTGCTGGCAGGTGCCCCACAGTGCTGGGGGGTGGGGGTGCAGGGGGACATGAGTGGGGGCCTGCTGGGGGGTGGGGGTGCAAGGGGACATGGTTGGGGGCCTGCTGGCAGGTGCCCCACAGTGCTGGGGGGTGGGGGTGCAGGGGGACATGAGTGGGGGCCTGCTGGGGGGTGGGGGTGCAAGGGGACATGAGTGGGGGCCTGCTGGCAGGTGCCCCACCGTGCTGGGGGGTGGGGGTGCAGGGGGACATGAGTGGGGGCCTGCTGAAGGGTGGGGGTGCAAGGGGACATGGTTGGGGGCCTGCTGGCAGGTGCCCCACAGTGCTGGGGGGTGGGGGTGCAGGGGGACATGAGTGGGGGCCTGCTGGGGGGTGGGGGTGCAAGGGGACATGGTTGGGGGCCTGCTGGCAGGTGCCCCACAGTGCTGGGGGGTGGGGGTGCAGGGGGACATGGTGGGGGCCTGCTGGGGGGTGGGGGTGCAAGGGGACATGGTTGGGGGCCTGCTGGCAGGTGCCCCACAGTGCTGGGGGGTGGGGGTGCAGGGGGACATGAGTCGGGGCCTGCTGGGGGGTGGGGGTGCAAGGGGACATGGTTGGGGGCCTGCTGGCAGGTGCCCCACAGTGCTGGGGGGTGGGGGTGCAGGGGGACATGAGTGGGGGCCTGCTGGGGGGTGGGGGTGCAAGGGGACATGGTTGGGGGCCTGCTGGCAGGTGCCCCACAGTGCTGGGGGGTGGGGGTGCAGGGGGACATGAGTGGGGGCCTCGAGGGGGGTGGGGGTGCAAGGGGACATGGTTGGGGGCCTGCTGGCAGGTGCCCCACAGTGCTGGGGGGTGGGGGTGCAGGGGGACATAAGTGGGGGCCTGCTGGGGGGTGGGGGTGCAAGGGGACATGAGTGGGGGCCTGCTGGCAGGTGCCCCACAGTGCTGGGGGGTGGGGGTGCAAGGGGACATGGTTGGGGGCCTGCTGGCAGGTGCCCCACAGTGCTGGGGGGTGGGGGTGCAGGGGGACATGAGTGGGGGCCTGCTGGGGGGTGGGGGTGCAAGGGGACATGGTTGGGGGCCTGCTGGCAGGTGCCCCACAGTGCTGGGGGGTGGGGGTGCAGGGGGACATGAGTGGGGGCCTGCTGGGGGGTGGGGGTGCAAGGGGACATGGTTGGGGGCTTGCTGGCAGGTGCCCCACAGTGCTGGGGGGTGGGGGTGGGGGCCTGCTGGGGGGTGGGGGTGCAAGGGGACATGGTTGGGGGCCTGCTGGCAGGTGCCCCACAGTGCTGGGGGGTGGGGGTGCAAAGGGACATGAATGGGACATGGTTGGGGGCCTGCTGGCAGGTGCCCCACGGTGCTGGGGGGTGGGGGTGCAAGGGGACATGAGTGGGACATGGTTGGGGGCCTGCTGGCAGGTGCCCCACAGTGCTGGGGGGTGGGGGTGCAGGGGGACATGAGTGGGGGCCTGCTGGGGGGTGGGGGTGCAAGGGGACATGAGTGGGGGCCTGCTGGGGGGTGGGGGTGCAAGGGGACATGGTTGGGGGCCTGCTGGCAGGTGCCCCACAGTGCTGGGGGGTGGGGGTGCAAGGGGACATGAGTGGGACATGGTTGGGGGCCTGCTGGCAGGTGCCCCACGGTGCTGGGGGGTGGGGGTGCAAGGGGACATGAGTGGGACATGGTTGGGGGCCTGCTGGCAGGTGCCCCACAGTGCTGGGGGGTGGGGGTGCAAGGGGACATGAGTGGGGGCCTGCTGGGGGGTGGGGGTGCAAGGGGACATGGTTGGGGGCCTGCTGGCAGGTGCCCCACAGTGCTGGGGGGTGGGGGTGCAGGGGGACATGAGTGGGGGCCTGCTGGGGGGTGGGGGTGCAAGGGGACATGAGTGGGGGCCTGCTGGGGGGTGGGGGTGCAAGGGGACATGGTTGGGGGCCTGCTGGCAGGTGCCCCACAGTGCTGTGGGGTGGGGGTGCAAGGGGACATGAGTGGGGGCCTGCTAGGGGGTGGGGGTGCAAGGGGACATGGTTGGGGGCCTGCTGGCAGGTGCCCCACAGTGCTGGGGGGTGGGGGTGCAGGGGGACATGAGTGGGGGCCTGCTGGGGGGTGGGGGTGCAAGGGGACATGGTTGGGGGCCTGCTGGCAGGTGCCCCACAGTGCTGGGGGGTGGGGGTGCAAGGGGACATGAGTGGGACATGGTGTGGGGCCTGCTGGCAGGTGCCCCACGGTGCTGGGGGGTGGGGGTGCAAGGGGACATGTGGCGTGGCTGGGGGGCATGCCCATGGTGGATGGGCTGCCTGCGGGACATGACCAGGGGTGCAGGGTAGTCCCCTGTGGTGTGGGCTGCCTGCAGAGGTCGTGGAGGGGGTAGAGTGGAGACCTGGGACGACCCACACTGGCAATTCACCTCTTCAACTTCCCGCACACCCACGTAATACACTGCCCCACTCGCACAGGCCCAATCGTGTGTAGGATTTCTCGCGCACCCCTGTAATACACGTACCCAGGCCAATCGCGTGCAGAATTTCTCGCGCACCCTCGGAATACACATACCTAGGCCAATCGCATGTAGCATTTCTCGCGCACCCCTGAAATCCACGTACCCAGCCCAATCGCGTGTAGATTTTCTCGCGCACCCCTGTAATACACGTACCCAGGCCAATCGCGTGTAGCATTTCTCGCGCACCCCTGAAATCCACGTACCCAGCCCAATCGCGTGTAGATTTTCTCGCGCACCCCTGTAATACACGTACCCAGGCCAATCGCGTGTAGCATTTCTCGCGCACCCCTGTAATACACGTACCCAGGCCAATCGCGTGTAGAATTTCTCGCGCACCCCTGAAATCCACGTACCCCGCTCAATCGCGTATTTAACTTCCCGCGCGCCACTTTTTTGATGCGCTGGAACTCTACCGCCTGCCTTCGTGTGGCGGCCGTGTTTCAGCTTGTGCGTGTCTTTGGCTGTGCGTGGCTTTTCCCTATTTGATTCCATGAATACGTGTGGTTCGAGTGCGTGTGGGCGTTCCGTCTGCTTCCCTGCAGTACATCCCCAGTTACGCCCTTATTTTCGAGTGTTGTTCCCCATTCCGCGCTTTATGCCCCATGTCCCGCCCACTTTCTGGTGTGTGCGCTGAGGTTGTGCGCTTTCACTGTGCGCGTCGCGCACGCCTTTCGCGATGTTGCAGTGACTTGTGCGTAATGCACGGGTTTGGCGCACATCCCGCGGTGAACACGCGCAGGGACTTCCATGAATCGCACGCGTGCGCGTGCGCTTGTTTTTTTCCGCTTGCGCATGCTTGCGCATGCTTGCGCGAAGATTTTCGGCGCACGTTTGTTCCATGAATCGGCCCCATAGTGTTTAGCGCATCTCCACCTCACCCCCTTTTTTTGTATATATATATTTGTACAACCTTAACTGGACACTCCTATAATAATTGTATTTTTACTGTTTTGCACTAACCAACGTTTCATGACTTTTAGAGTTGATACGTCTGCTGTTCTGTCCACATTACCAACATTGGACAAGGAGGTTTATCATTTTAATTGTATGCTTGTTTATTCCAATGTGTCCGCATCCCTTCTGGTGTATTAGAAGTGTGGGGCTGAGTGATGGTTTAGCAACCGATATTCAACCCTGGAACACTGGTACCGTGGAATTTGATTTGTCACAATTGTAAAAAGTGGAAACAGGATTGCTCTCACTTTATAGAAATGTATCCGACGGATTGCTCTCAATTTATAGAAACGTATCAGATGGATGTCGGATTGCTCTCACTTTATAGAAATGTATCCGACGAATTGCTCTCAATTTATAGAAATGTATCTGACGGTTTGGCGGGATTTCACTGCTTCTTTGTTTGCAGCAAAAACGCTGATCGTGGCTTTGCTGTTTTATTTGTTAATAGTGCGTTATGCTTTTCCTCTCCCTCACCTAATGCGGGTTGAAGACTTTCCAGGGCTTTGTGCTCTGGATATTCGTAAACACGTCTCACAGAACACAATGAATCCCGAGTATGTGGAGCACCTCTAATGCATCTTAGGTGCGCTCTAAACCCTTCCACATTATTAACATTTCATGTGATGTGCACACATCACTCGTTAAGCCCAAACTGCGTGTAGCACTGATTCCCATGCGGCAACACGCGTGTGATGGGACAGGTCTCTGTGGCAGTGGGCATTCAGAGCAAAGAAGGCATGTGTCGACAGGACCTTATGTCGCCCTGCTAAAGCTCGACAGCAGCTACAATGCTATGAGTACAAGTATTAACTCGAAGGTTCATATTTAGCACAGTTTATCATCCCCTGATAATGGAAGGCCCTCATTAAGACCCTGGCGCTAAGTGTATAACGGCGCCGTAAAAGGCTGAGGCGCCGATAAACACTTAGCGCCTTACTACGAGGTCCCTTTGCGGGACCCGACCTGAACAGCTGGTCTAGACCAGCCGTTAAAGTAGGGACCCGCAAAGGGACCTTGGTGCTAAGTACGGTACCGCAATTTCCGGTACCGTACTTAGCGCCTTCCCCAGTCCCATTGAGCCCTATGGGGCAAAAATGGGAATTGGGAAGGGCCAATGTTCAATGGGGAATTACCGCCCCGCCAATCTTGGAATGGGGTGGTAATTCCCCATTGAACATTGACGGACTTGTTACGATACCGGCACCAACCATGGTGCTAATAGCACCATGGTTTAGCGCCAGGCTCGTAATGAGGGCCAATATATGCACAGATAAAATGTAACAACCATTAAAACGCTGTTCTCCCACGAGCCCCACAGGCGTCAGTTTATGTCTGTACTTTTCGTCTCAACATTTTCAAATGTGTGGTACTATGCTCTGCGAGTACTTATGCCATATGTTGGAAAGCAAATAATATTTCATTTTACATCACATCTTCTTTGTCTAAATTAGCTCTCATACATCGTTCAAGCATTGTTTATCTAAATGGAACACATTCATGTATGTACATATTGCACCATATTGCATGTGAAATCATCAGAATCCGCATGTGTGATAGAACGGAAACGATGCTGGCAAGCCCTGGTACAAGACAGCGAAGGCCTGCCAGAGCCATGCCCACCCTTGGACTATGCCTGAGCCAACGGCTGTCACAACTATAAAGATAACACAGGTAGAAAGTGAACTGTATTCCTCATCACCATTGCTTTGATAACCTGGGCTGAGAGTAGGCTATTCTCTTCAATGTGTGTGTCAACAGAGTAAGGTTTCAAACATCAACAGTGTGGCAAATTTCAAATAAATGAAATATCCAAAGTTATATAAAAAGATGTAGCTTACTTAAACAGAGACAACTTACTAAAAACACTAACGGCCCACCCCTGTAAGGAAGGCAATTGCACAGAAATTGCACCTTTAGACTGTACACTCTGGGTGACAGATGAAGCGCAACATAATTACTTTGACTATGCCCAGTGTCCAGAAAATCGAATAGACTTGTTGGGGACATCCAGTCCACTTTAAATCTACCTTAGTCACTTGTGTGTATCTTAACAGCAATGGGACGGCCTTCTAGGTGCTTTCCAATGGTTCGAGTCATGTCTGAAATTGATGAAAACAGGTGATTTGGTTCCAGCGCCTTGATGCGGCGAGTCTGCTCAAAGGGGCTTGGTCAGAGGCGAACGGCCCCAACTTAAATAGCTTAATTGGCATTCTGGGTGGCTCGGTGGTGCGATGTCATGGCTCCGTTGACAGGCAGTAGATAGGTGTGGACAGTGAGACAGGATCATGACCCAGTCAAAGGGAAAAGGGATCCCTTCCAGAATTGGGGAAGGCGTTGGAGTGGTCCCAGTGTCTAGAACCCCATCTTGTACAATGCATGCTGATAATGGTACCACTGTCTGTCACACAATACATCCAAACCAGTTTTATGGCCAGAGTTCTCTTTTGTTTCTTTCAGAACTACCACCCACAAAAGGCACCTGGGCACCACTATGAAAACCCAGAATGGAATCCAGAGAATGAAATTAAGAACAGAAATGAAATTAACTGGTATTTCTCCTGCCAATCAGAGATGAGACACCCAACATGTAACCCCCCCCCCAACTCCAGATGGACCACAGGCGAATGAGGGTGCAGCAGAAACCAAACTGGGAGTGAGAAGAGACTGCAGATGAACAGCAGCGACACAGAAATACTCCCCAAACCAAATGAGAAACAAAACACACACACACAGGAAGAAAACCACCAGGGAAATGACCAACCTGAGCACCTGGTTGCCACCCTTCAAAAGGGGATGGGGCCGAGATGGGATTTTAAAGAATCCTACCAGTGTAATCCAGCTCTTGTGGAGAAGACAGCACAGAAAGGTCCACAGAGCCAGGTCAGTGCTGGATCCAATGGAAGAGGGAGCCTCATGAAGAGAACATTATATAAGGACAGTGAATGGAAGTGTGGGTTGCAAAGGCGAGCTCAGGAGGTGTGAGGGTGGACCAAAAGACCAGACAGAGCACAGAAGGTGCAGCAGAGTGCAGAATATTTGGTGGCAGAGGTGGAGCAGAGTACAGGTGCGGTACTGATTGTGAGACAGAGTGATACCACTTGTAAGTAGTTTAGTGGGATGAGGAGGGTGTGTGGAAAATTTGAGTGTGGAAGGAGTGGGAAGATAGAGACATGGGTGGAAGGTGTAGGGAGAATTAGAGAGAGAGTGAAAGTTATGAAGAGAGTGCATTATAGGAGGGGTGGAGAGAGAGTGCAAGCAGGCAGTGGAAGTAGTGGCAATGGTTGAATGAAGCAGGAGCACAGGGAAGGTAGTTGGAAGAGCTATGCAGAGAGAGGGTGGTTAGACTAGGACATAAAGGTATAGATAGGAAGTTTTGTTATGTAAAAAGGTGAGAGAGAGTGTGGTTAGTAGAGAAGAGTCAGCTGGGCACCATATTCCTAAAAGGTGAGCAGAGCACATATTCCTGATTTCCGAAGGGGGGGCTGAGAAGAGAGGGGGCGAGTAGTGGAGTGGGACGTGGGTGAGTGTAGCAGAGGGGAGAAGAAGAAAGAAGTAGTAGGATCAGGGAGAACAGAGAAAGGGAGGAAGTGAGTGAGATACAGGACCAGGTTGTATGTTACTGGTACAAGAAACCTATCAACTCCCATTGACAAACCTCGGGAGGTTTAGGTTAGGACACCCCTAGAAGAACCCCAAATGGAGCTACATAGATAAGGCACTTCACCATGAGGTCAACACCTACAGTTAGATATTGACAGTAGGTGTCCTTGATCACAAGCTGGGGTTAAGGATGCCTGGGTTAGAGTAGCTGATCGAAGGCAAAGTCAGTGGTAACACTCTTGGACTTCACAAGTTGGTGGTCCTTCTACCAGTCCCTTTGAAGAGTTTAGGGCCGGGGTTCGTATCTTCTAAGCCAGGGAAGGATTTCAGTGTCTTGCAGAAGCTTGTCATAAAACAGCACAGTCAACGTCGTGTGCATCAGTCTTTTGTAGTATCATGTAAGAACATATATATGTTACCAAAATGTAATGGCATTTTTATTGCAAGTGCAATGCCATTTTATGGCCAGCATGTAGTGGTATTTTTGCCAGCAGTAATATATATATATTTTTATATAGCCAATATGACATGTAAAGGTGTTGTTGGTGGCATGCAAAGTACATAATTTACAACACAGCCAAGCACAACTTGAAACTTCAGAGAGAAAGGCACACATAGAAGCTTAGTGCTGCCAGGCCAAACAATGAAGAACACCATTTTATTTGGATACCTCATACATGGAAGACTACATTATTCATATAACTAACTCAATTAACATTGATGAATACGAATTCTAACCTCCATTACATTATAATGTAGTCTCATTTGCAAAATGAGGTGAAAATACATGTTTTTCTGACACTACTGAAATTCATTTTAAATGCACAATGGCATTTTGTCTCTTCCTTTTTGTGTTAGCTTGTGGAGAGCAGAAAGTATGCGCAGCATCAAATAAAGGAAACAGTTGCTCAGAGAGCAAGGATTTCATTGTTCTGGAAATGAAGGGTGGCACAGAAAATATTATTTTTTACCTGATTGGAAGAAAGTGTCTGCAGATATGCCACGTATAAAGCGGGAAGGCTCCGAGTTTTGATAATAGCAAAACTTGCAGAGAGGAATTAGTGGAGACAGGGCTGTGAAGACAGACAGAGTTCCAAGGGGTTACAGAGCACTGGCTGTGAGAAATTATCTCACTGTGCTCCCCACACAAGAGTTACAGAAAAATGTTATGCTGACTGGGGCTGCCTTTGCGAGTGGAGCAAGATCGTGCCAAGATCTTCAAAGACGTGCTAATTTTGGTAAGATTTGTGCCAGGTGAGGATTGTTTTGAACGTCATATGTTTGGTTACAATTTTTATCATAGTGTAGAAAGGTTAGGGAGGTCACTGCATGTTTATTCTTCACCGTGTTCAGAATGTGGGAACATTAACCCATGTTTCAAAAGATCTGCTTGTTCTGTTTTGTTTTCTCTTTGTATTCCAGATGATGATGCAATGTATTCATGGTAAGAAGGAATGATTGTGAATAATATTTGTGTGTAATATAATGAGAGTATATAAAAACAAATGGGATTTTGGTGTCATTTTTGCATCTGTGAACTTAATATATATATTAATATATTACTCTATGTCCATGAGCCAGTAATACCTAAGGGCGCATGGATCACTGGATGTAGATAAACCAGTGATACCAACCACAAACTGTAGATGGCGCTCTGAGTAAAATTATTGGGTTTTAACAGTGCATAGGTCCAAGGCTCTCTATAGACCACTGGGAGGTATTCCAATAGAAAGGAAGGTTTGGTTTCATGATGGGGTTATAATATAAGGAGGAAAACCATGCTCATTACTAAATACAGCAAAATAATATGAGGCCAAACCGAGTCTAAATGCAAGACTATTTTACCACCAAATTACTGCCAATATTTTTACGGTAAGTAACTACGGCCAAACACCAAATTTACCCCAATAAGACACAATTTCTTACAATCAGGCAGGCCCAGCAGTTTATCTCTTTTGTCACTTACAGGTATTTAAGTAAAGGGTTGCCATCTCTTTTGGAAGTGCCTATTGTCCACCCTATCATGGTTCTTTGAATTGGTTATTTTCCAGTACGATTCCAAGCTAGGAGATTTTTAAATTGATTCACAGGAGTGCATTCTTCTTACTGGTTAAAACGCTGATTCCCAACAGGGGACTTTTCTGTTTACAAGCCTCCTGTCATTAGCCAACCACAATGACTTTAAACAGTGTTCTTTCCTATGCTGTGTCATA
Source organism: Ambystoma mexicanum (assembly GCF_040938575.1). Classification (NCBI taxonomy): domain Eukaryota; kingdom Metazoa; phylum Chordata; class Amphibia; order Caudata; family Ambystomatidae; genus Ambystoma; species Ambystoma mexicanum. Next base: position 1,141,706,119 of record NC_090937.1, read on the forward strand.
CCCACTGTCCTACTTCTGTATGGGGCCAAGCGAAAGAGATGTAAGCATGCATTTCCACATAACAGTATCCTTCCTATCAATGTAATGTGCCCTTCCGACACCGTTGAACCTGTCTCCTCAAGGCCAATTCACACCATGCTAGCAGGATCCCTTCCAAATGGACATTTTCCAGCCCTACCAGGCAGGCCACCTTTGTCACTGGGGTGAGGCGTCAACATCCTCACTGTAGAACCAAACCCTGTATTATCTGATGATGGTTTACTTCAGTGGTGATTTGCCTGCAGCAGCTGTGCACTTTTGTATTCCTTGCCAATGAGTGGAAGCTTAAGATAGGAAGACAATTATTTTCACCCTGCACATATGGGAGTAGGCAGTGCTGATGAAAGTGCCTGGAGTGGAGCAGAAGTGCGCTCGTTTGGCAGATCTCTCCTGTGTGACTTGTGCCTGACACCCATGTTTTTTTGTTGTTGCACCCACCCCACTAGGAATATGTTTCTGGCCACCCAACCATATGTCAGCCTTGATGCCAGATGCCCCCAGTGGCTGTACAGAAGGAAATGTCAAAGATTTGTCGGTTGATTCCTGTATTTAATTATATGTGTCATTTGCATGTCTTCAAGGAATGGAGTCCGTGAAGGTGGTGTAGCAGTGTGGCGGGACAGCTGGGCACCGCAGGGGACCGGCGAGGTCTCTGCTATTATAGCAGGCATATGTTTTCCCAAATGGTGTCCTTATCTGTGTGCCAACTATGTGGGTCTTTTAAGTAGTAATTAGTTCATGCTTCAATGATCACTCATAGTTCACTGCATTATGTAAACTGTGTTGTTACTGTTACTGTTAGCGGTTTATAGAGGGGGATACGATTGTCCTATCCTCGCAACACCCGATCCGCTAAGGTATCTGAATACCAATGGCTTAAACAACATTGGGAGATAAGAAAGAGGAAAACGAATATTAGGAAGAGGAAACCAATGAAAGACCTTTTGAATCTCTCCTGATGAACCATGGGAATTTAATTATGGTGAAACACATGTTGAGAGAAATAAAAGTACATGAAGAGGAACTGTAACAATATAGGAGAGAATGAATAAAACAAAGAACTCGTCCAGGAATAAGAGCCACATTTGACCAGAATCTGTACATACAAAATATAGTGAGCATATGTTAACTGTTTCATATTATTATCATTCATCAATATTAGCGCATGCAGAGCATTAATGTACTACCCAGACAGATGAAGGTTCTAGACATACCCTCTCTTTTCCCTTGTTTTTCGGACTTATTAGGTCGGCAACAGAAGTGGGGTTAAGTTGGAGAGGTGGAAAAATTCCTCCTTGCTAGTGCACTCCCCCACAAGGTCAATTTTTCATTTGCAGTCATGGCATGTTCTGAGATGCAGATCTTGCAAAGGCCCACGCTGCCTATTCTAGGCAACTACTATAATATAGTTTAATCTCGAGGAACATGCACCTACACCTGAAAGCAAGAACCGAAGGTCCAATGTATCAACTAGACAATGCAGACAAACACACATTGGAATTGAGTCATGCCAACTCCCAGACCATTTTTATGCACCAACGGTGGTACCTATTTTTAACATCCTCACTATTTGCATCCCGTGGTTGTAAAAAGACTCATCTGATCGGATACAATGTTGAATTCACACCATTCAATTCTGTTGGCAGAGGGATTCCATGGACCATGATGGTGGTGAGATCAGGTAAGGATGCGTCAATCAATTTCCCTCCCTTCTTCCTGTTCCTACCTGGGCAAAAAGAAGAGCTGATTCGAAGATGGGCGGATCAGGTGCGTTACCATCATCCGCAATTCATAGGTAAGAATGCAAAATAAAAAAGTATGCATTTGTGAATGTTGGGTGAATGTGTCTGTTTGCACATGGGGTGCGTGCGGAGAAGGTCGGTGTGTGGGCTAAAGTGTTTGGCGTGTGTGTATATGTGTGTGTATTTCAGTTTGAGTTGTTTTCCAACAGAATTTGCCATCCCAAAACTCCATTGCACAGGAAAACACGAGCATGTGACTGAGAACCAATTTTGGGTTATTTTGCGCTACTTTTCACGGCACAACATTTTGTATGAAAAAAAACAGAACAGGGTGAATGGGAAACATTTACAATCAGGTGAGGCTGGAAGTAAGTGTATGGAGGGTGGCGGATTGAAAAGTAGTGGAGGTTGTTCAATGATCCTAGGACCGTGCATTTCATTTAAGTGGTCAAGGGAGGATCTAAAACCAACTTGCAAAGCACTGCACCAAATAAATATCCGCTCAGGCTAAGGTGGCAGAAATATGTGTAAATGCTTGACTTTCAATAATATTATTTTCATAGGGACGATGCTAAAAGTACACACATCATAACAAAACAAACGGACATATCTAAAACCTTTCAAAAATATGTTTAAAAAAAGAAGTGCAGTTGTTGTTTTATTTTTCTTATTTTGAATGAAGAATAGCACCAAAACAAAGTTTTTTTAGTTCAATAACACAAGGCAAAGAACAAATACAGTTGTTTATCATTGTTTGGCATACTTGCAACATTGATGCTGATTAAGCTGCATACAATTAGGCTGCATTGGGATGGTTTCAGAGTCCAGTTGGGCTAAAAGTGGCTTCCCATTTCTAACAACACTCTAGGGCCTCATTTAGAGTGTGGCGGATTCTGAAATCTGCTGGCTTTTCAATGCAATGTATGGAGACTGTCGGACTTTACCCCAGCTTTACGATGGCAGAAACCCAGTGAAAAGATGGTGGAATGCTATCCTCAGCCTCGGATTTCAGAATGCACCACACACTAAACGAGTCCCAGTGTGTGTGTATTACATTACATATGTAGTCTTACAGTGGTAAGTACAGACATTTTGAGAAAAGCAATACAGGTGAGTACTGGCAGGGGGAAAAAAGCCGTTACATGTGTTTTGTAACGGGCAAATACTGCCACTGTTAGTCAAAAGCCATCACAGGGGTTTTCTGATGGGGGCAAATATTTGAATCATTACGGGAAATCCATTACATATGTGTTCTTGCAGTGGCAAATACTGGCCTTTTCTGGGCAACATCATCACAGATGAGTTCTTCCAGTGGCACAAACTTGCCTTTTGGGCTAAGGCAGTCACAGGTATGTTCTTGCAGTGGAAATATGGACATGTTGATGCAAAGACATCATAAGTATGCTCTCACAGGGTCAAATGCTGGCATGTTAGGGCAAATGTATTACAACTACGTCCTAATAGGGATAATGCTGGCATTTTGGGGCATTGTCATCACAGGTGTGTTCTTACAGGCGAAACTAAGGGGGACTTCCGGTTCACTGCACTCCAGTTGTAGTTCAGTAGAGGCAGGTCCTTGAGTCTTCTTTCCCTTTCGTTTCCACATCGTGTCGTGTCCCCGCTTCCAAGGCAGCACATAAACATCAGCCTGGAGCCGACGCGGGGCGGGCGCTAAAGCGCATCAAAGGCACGCGAAAGGCAAGTGCGCCTGGGCGTGTCGGGGCGCTGAATGGGCAATGGGCCCCTGCACTTTGTCAAAATCACAGTGTAATCACTGAGGAACTCAACATTGGGATGCTTAACAGGGTAAGGTACACACGTAGTGAACTTATTGATTTAGCCCCAGAGGGTACACGGCTCTTTAAGAGAGCCCAATGTAGTAGCTATATAAGGGATGCCCAAGATATGAGAGCTCCAATGAAAGAGATGAGGGATGAAGGGAGGATCCGGGCTCTCAAAGGCCCTTTTAAAGGTCTGCTGACTAAATCAGTAGGGGCTCACCGGTACGATTTATATAACATCCTGGTAGAAAAGGCCCTAGACTTTCCATGTGTTGCAGAGACCTAGTTTTCACCTAGCTCTGCCCCTAATCTCTGTCAGATGCCGCCAGAAGCCTATTTGGCACTGAGCTTAGACAGGCACCTCCAGGTCAGGGTGGGGGCCAGGCAATACATCATCTTGATTCCTTTCAGTGCCACCTTATCTTAATTAGGCACTCTTTGCCCTGTGAACTTTTTCTGATTAGAGTGCAGGTGAATTGTAACACGACTATAATTTTTTTATTGGTATACCGACTACCCTCATATGGTCAAGCTAACTTCTCTGTTAATTTTGCACAGTTTGTCGCTAATCTGGTTTTGATACATCCTAACTTAAATGTGCTGGGAGATTTTAACCTTCATCCAAATGACTCTACTGATCTGTGTGCCAGGAATATGGTGACTAGTCTGTTAGACCTATCTCTAGATCTGCATAATGATCTTCACACCCAAAAAGTGGTAATGTGCTTGATCTTATTTTTTCCAAAGAGGGCTTGACAGTAAGTTTGACCCCAGTTCTGGTCACCTGGTCAGATCACTTTCTGGTACCCTTTATTGTTAGAGTACCATTCTGCTCTCCTGAGTTCTAACATGGCTGGCACGCTCGCAGGTTATGGCACAAAGTTGACATGTCACTTTTGGCAGCTCAATTGTTAGAGGCTAACATGGAGTTTATGGGAGAGGGCGAAGATCCCTGTACCTCTCTTCTTAAATCTCTGTCAAAGGTGGCAGAGGTCTTGGCCTATGAAGTCTCATTTCGGGAGAAAAAAAGCCCACAGTGCCACGGTTTACCCCTGATCTTTGGGCCCAAAAGCAGGCTTGTCAACATATTGAGAGGAAGTGGTGGGTAAATCATGATCTCGTAGCTCGTGTTGCCAATAAAGAAGCTGTGTCACGCTACCACAAGATGATTGTGGAGGTAAAATCTAAATTTAATTCAGACCAGATTTCGGAAGCATTATTTTCCTCTAGGGAACTGTTTATCAGTGCAAAAGAGCGGACTGTTTGTCCTTCTAAGAGGCAGGACAAACTACCAGTTGCGCAATTGCAATGTAATACGATTAGCGCATTTTTTCTGAGAAAATTAGAGATATCCACTAAGCTATTGCAAATGATAAAATGGCCACTGAGGTGGACCAGCCATAGGACCCTCCATTAAGGGGAGATACCGTACCTATCCCAGCAAAACTTTTCTACCTTGAGCCCATGGTTGATGTTATTATACTGAGGGTCCTGAATGGTTTGAAATCAGCTTCGCCTTTTGATGCAGTTCCATTACACGTTTAAAAAGTCCTTCTGCAGAGGGCCGTCTGCATGTTTACAGTTGCTCTACAGCACTCCTTTACTGTGGGGGAAATTCCAGCTGCTCTGAAACATGCAGTGGTCACTTCTCTTTAAAAAAAGTCACATTTGGACCCCTAGGCCTTGGCTAACTACAGGTCCATCTCCATGCTTCTCGCCATTATTAAACTTAAATTAATAATTGCTTACATCTATTTCAGTCGGGATTCCATCCAGCTATGGATAAGGAATCAGTTATGATATCATTTCTGGACGATCTAGCTCTTCTCTAGGACAGTGCAGAGGTTGAAGTTCTAATTCTCCGGACCTCGGCACGGCATTCGACACTGTGGATCATGGCATTCTATTGACCCTGCGGGAGCAAGCAGGTGTCACAGGGCCCTTCTGGCATGTTTTGGGTCATTTCTTGTGCGACAGACCCAGACCATTTCCTTTCAGGACTGTCAATCTCTGGTTTCCAGTCTAACCTGTGGGGTTCCTTAACGATCAACCTTGTCCCCTCTTCTTTTTCATTGTATGCGCCTTTTGGCAGACCTGATTACTAAGTCTGGAGTCCTTTTTTTCACCCATGCCAATGACACACAGCTAGTGTTTTGGCTGGACTCCCCTCAATTTAAACCCTTTGGCAGACTTTGTGACTGCCTAGATAATATAGGCAAGTCAATGTCTGTCAATTGGTTAAAGCTGAATGGAAATAAAATGGAGCTCCTGGTGTTTGGTCCACAAACGGCTAGCAGTCTCTGGAATACTCAATTCTGGCCTGACTTGCTTGGCCCCTGCCCAGTACTATGTGCGCCTTTGATAAGCATTGGGCTGAGGCTCCTTCCCAATGGTTCGAGAGAAGCGCATATTTGGCAGTCTGCCAAGCAGGGTTTTGGAAACTTAAAATCCTGAGGAAGATACTACCCCTGTTACCTTCAGGCAGTCGTACTATGATGGTAACATCTACTGTAATGGGGTCACTGGACTACTGCAATGGGATATATTTAGGGCAGCCTGAATGTCAGATACAACATATGCAGGTGCTCCAGAACTCAGCAGCAAGATTGGCGCTTAAGGCGCCTTGGCTGTCCCCCTCGACAGCCCTTCTGCATCACCTTCACTGGCTCCCGGTAACAGCATAGATTGAATTTAAGGTACTCTTGTCACTCACCGGGCTTTACGCAATGCAGGCCGAGAGTATCTGAAAAACAAGATTGAGCGTTACTACCCTACTAGGCAACTGTGCTCAGCATTGCAATTTATTCTTAAAATATAGAGCTATTCCTTCTCAGTTATGGTTCTTACATTATGGAACTCATTTCCACTGTCACTGAGAATCCTAGAGGAGTACCTCTCCTTACGCAGGGCACTTTAACCTGGCAACATGCAAATTAATTTAAGAGCTTTTTTTCTCTGTATTGCCAATACCAGTGCTTAGATGCTTTCTGGCCTTAGTGAGCGCTTTATGCATTTTTAAATAAATAAATAAATACATACATTGTGCGTCAAAGTTATCATGCATGTGTTCATACAGCGGAAAATACTAGCACGCTGTAGCAATGCCATCACAAGTGTGTTCTTACGAGCAAATACGTGCAGTGTTCAGACAGAGCTATCACAGCCATCATTGGTGTTGTTGAGTATTTTTGTATATTATGGCTAGTGGTTCACTCAGATGTGAGGTACTGAATATTTACATTTATTTAAAAGAAGTCTTCAGTTTCAGAGAACTGACTCTCCAGCTTTACAATTGTAGAGGTGGAGCCAAGCACCCCCACCCAAAGCTCCTCCCCCATGTGGCCTATATGTTGAGAGCCAGAGTGTGAGACACGTGCAATGCCAGTGAGAGTACCAATACCGAAGAGAACCCTGGAAGTAAAATTCCCATTGAAAAAGCCATACATGCATACACAACAATATGATGGCCATTTGAACGAAATCCCGGAAGAAGCGTGAAACCTGAGCAAAAGAGAAGATTGATGACGCCATAAAGAGTAGAGCTGATGCACCCAGAAGAGAGGCAGAGAAGAGAGAATATCAACACTCTATAGGCACTCTAAGGAGGAGGTGCCAAAGATGATCAACATTTCAGGCTCAAGATGATGATGTTCATGCTAACAGAAATGATGAAGAAGATATCAAATCATTTTACAATTGTACAGAAGCACTAACGCAAGTAGACAAAGTATTCCTAAAGGCTGGTCATGTACTGAATAGATTGCAGTGATGCGCCAATGTATATGCATAGTAGATTTATGGACTATGGATGATTCCACAGCGCACTTTAGCAGAGCTAGATCCAGTGACAAGAAAGGGTTTCAGTGTGTTGCAGTTAGAAATCAGAAAACTTAACCATGGAGGTGAACCAAGGAAGGGCTTGGCTGGCTCAACACCAAGAAGTTAAGGCCACCTTGGGCCTGAATGATGGAAGCAGTGGTTACAGAACGTGTGAAAGAACAGAACTCCTGTCTTAAGTGAGAACAGTGAATACGTCAGAGGTTTATCATTTAATTGTATTTTAAATGCAGAAAAACTTGAAAACCTGATTTGCAGTCACATGGTCGGATGAGAATAGATGCTGGGACGAGCTATATTGAAACAGAGAAGACGGAGTATGCCTATCCTCCCTCATATTCCCGAGCTCAGAGAACACTTTCAAGGCTAAGTTCAAGGCTTAATTGACTGGGAGACTGCAAGAGTGATGATAGATGAACAGGCTAATTGGTGGGAAGCCATGGTTATGACCAGCCCACCAGCACCTGGATGTCAGCTTGTGTGCTGCTTGCGTAGGTGGAATATTACAGTGAGGTAGAAGTGTGCCAACCAATTATAGAGGGCCACGTAATAGAGATCCCTATAGTTTGTATAAATATGGGACGTTGTGTATTTTATGACGTTCGTAGAAACTTGTACTAGAGGAGGGCTTAGTGGCCCCACCTGATGTTAGAGACCCAATCATCTTCCCAACAAGTATGGAACGTGTACCTAGATGTTCCCATTAAGCCTATCACCTTCCCAAGTAGGTTTTTGTAGTTCGTCACATAGATTGACGTCAATGATGACAAGTTTTCGCTATATAACCTGTATTTTTTATTAAACTCGCTAAGTGTGAAGATCGAGCAAATTCGTTGCTGTTTGATGTAACTCCCTGTTTTAGATAATTGAATATTAAAACAGTTACACTTTGCAAACTTTCTGAGTCAGTTTGATTATTGATGTTTGAGTATATTCGGCATCTCCATCCATCTCAAAGTATTGCTACCTCGTCTTAAAGGGCTGGGTCGGACCCACCAGTTCAAAATGGAGATCACTACAATGTGGTACGTATCCAAAACAATACAAAGCAACATATTGCCTGACTATATGAATCTCACTACTATAAGTTTGCAAGGGCATCCACTTTTATTCACAACATCTTCCTCTAAATATTATGATAATCTAAAATACAGTAGCCAAACTGACATTTTACTTAGCATTGTATTTCACATAATGCAAGTATCACTAAACATTTGATTTTCTGCAGCATCTAGACAAGCACTTCAATCCAGAACAATTCTTTCTTTTAACTTATCTCTTTTATTCAAATGGGGATTATAGGTAAACCGTGTGTATTAACAAAGGCTTTCGTGCATGGGTAGTATAGTTCAGTGGCAACATGATCGTCTTGGAAGCAAGACGATGCAGAGCAACACAGGTTTGAGTCCCGGGTCTCTGCTAAGAAACCTCTTCAGTATTAAACGTGTTATAAAAAAACTATCAGTGAAATGATAACTGTTTTCTTATTAGAGTTTTGGCTACTGTGCAACATGTGATAAGTAGGTAATAAAACCCACTTACTACATAATTGCATTATTATAGACAAAACACAAAGAAACAACATCACATACGAATATGAATATATACAAGGAAATGGGAGTAAAAAAAAACAGCAGTAGTAGCAGAAAGTGTTCATAACCTAACTGATTACTTTTATGCAGAGAAATGATTGCTCTGTTTCTAAGCTGTTACTTACCCTATGTATATATATATCACATGATGTGCTTGGACCCTAAGGTAAATAGTGTGAGTACAACATATAAAAATAGGAGCATATACAGGCAAAGTACAGTAAAAAAAAACATCAGAACTATCAGAAAGTGCTGATAACTCTACTGATTATTTTAATGAAAAAAATGGATGAGCGGGACGGGGGAACACGAGGGAGACACGGGACATGAGCGGGGGGTGGGAGGAACAGGAGGGAGACACAGGGCATGAGCGGGGTGGGGGGTAACACAAGGGAGACACGGGGCATGAGCAGTGGGTGGGGGGTAACACGAGGGAGACACGGGGCATGAGCGGGGGTGGGGGAACAGGAGGGAGACACGAAGCATGAGCGGGGGGTACAGGAGGGAGACACGGGGCATGAGCGGGGGGTGGGGGGTAACACGAGGGAGACACGGGGCATGAGCGGGGGTGGGGGGAACAGGAGGGAGACACGGGGCATGAGCGGGGGGTGATGGGTAACACAAGGGAGACACAGGGCATGAACAGGGGGTGGGGGTAACACAAGGGATTCACGGGCATGAGCGGGGGTGGGGGGTACAGGAGGGAGACACGGGGCATGAGCGGGGGGTAACACGAGGGACACACGGGGCATGAGCAGGGGGTGGGGGAACACGAGGTAGACATGGGGCATGAGCAGGGGGTGAGGGTCAACAGGAGAGAGACATGGGGCATGAGCGGAGGGTGGGGGGGTACACAAGGTAGACACGGGGCATGAGCGGGGGGAGGGGGAAACGGGAGGTAGACACGGGCATGAGCGGGGGGTGGTGGGGAGCAGGGGAGAAACAGGGCATGAGCGGGGGCTGGGGTGGAACAGGAGGGAGACACGGAGCATGAGCGGCAGGGGCGGGAACGGGAGGGAGACACGGGCCATGAGCAGGGGGTGGGGGGAACGGGAGGGAGACACAGGGCATGAGCGGTGGGTGGGGGGAATGGGAGAGAGACACGGGCCATGAGCGGGGGGTGGGGGGAATGGGAGAGAGACAAGGGGCTTGAGCGGGGGGTGGGGGTAACAAGAGGAAGACACAGAGCTTACTATGCAGCGTTCTGGTGCAAACAATAAACAAAGACGGCGGGCGTCTCTCACAATACGACGCACTGCACGCTTCACTGCAGCCAATAGGAAAGCACGTCAGATGTCCATGGACATCACGCAAGCCGCTTGCCCAATCCCCGTCCTGTCCGCGGGGCGAACAGGGAAGTGTGTCCACGAAGCAGACACAGATATCACTAATTTTTTTCACTTACATTTTTGCCATTTTTAAAAAAACTTGGTGTAAATCCGTTCAGCGGTTTGGGCTGTAGGTGTGAGCCAATTTTTTTTCCCATTATGTCTATGGGAAAATAATACGTTTTGGGACCCCCCCTGTAACTTTCCCCCCCTGTACCAAATCTCACCAAACTTTGCAAATAAATTCAGAGTGGGCCATACACCTCTTTTGCAAAGTTTAGCGAGGATTCGTCCAGGGGGAGAGAAGTTATAAGCCGCTCAAAAAATGTTCTTCCTATGGAAACAGCAACTTAACCATAACTACATGGCCACTAATGTGGCCATGTAATGTGTGTGTGTGTGTGGCTTTCCTTGAACATTAATGTATTCCTTTCAATCTAAATACATGCCCTTTTTTATTAAGGGGCCTTATTATAATGATGTCAGCCTCTTTGTATTCTAGGCTGGAGATGTACTATTCTCCAGTAACAAATATTTAGTTGGAGATCCTCTTCCCTCTCATACTATACCTGACTCTGCCTATGGATTGAAAAACGAGGGAAATGCAGAGGATACACACTTTACACATTATTTTAATGAACAGAATGCAAAGACAACTCTTGAAGAAAAAAAATGAGTATTGTTACTCCAACTTTGTTTATGGGGTTTATTTACAATCATCAAACCGAAACAAAGAGTTGATTATTTACTAAGCACAACTCTCCATTCTATGATCACACTATTAAAGCTAGAAAGAAGGAACTGACATCCAAAATAAGACAGACTCATGGATCATGTATCCCAGAACTGGCTAAATGTGAAAAACGTAGAATTATGCAATAGCAGTATAACAATTGACTCCGCTGTCATCGCTTCCTTCTATTACAGAAAGACGGAAAGCATATGTTGGAATCTATTACTATCAAGCATTCTTGCAACTTCTGGGATTTGATTAACTCTCTGAATGTGTCATGCACCAGCCCTGGAAGCTTGTCCATCGCTGGAGGTACTACTAACATGGATGCCAGAAGCAAGCCTTACGGTCTAGTCTATTCCAAGATGGCCGCCCACTTTTATAACCTGCTGATCAGACTAGCGCTCGGCGCGTTGTATCGAATTGCTACCAGCGCTGCCAGTCCCTTTCAGTTACTCGCTTTCTCTATTCAGCTTAGTTCCTAGCCTTTTTTCTGTGCCTTTCCACTCGTGGTGTTTTCAGGTCTTCAGGTAAGGTGATCGGGATCTATCCAAGCTGTTTTAGCTTTCACTACACGTTTACTTCGTTACATGCATATTCCTTATCAGTGTTTACTTTTGCATTTCGCCCTGCCCCGCCGTGTACAACCGCTAGCGCGGTTGGGGTAATTCTGTATCTTTTCTGATCTATTCCCTATCTGTGTTTCCTCTATTCCTTCTCTCTACCACTCAGTATAATTCGGCTTGTTACACTCTAAGCCGGTTTATTCACGGAGGCCAGTGATACCGAAGAGACCTGCGGTATCCCCGCACGCTGAATCCAGCAACCTGCTCCTTATTCCATACCGGAGTGTTCCATAGCTGGAATTGGCAGACCAACGTTCCCTCTTCAACAAGTCTTCGACAAGACCTTGGATCTTCTCATCTCTACGGTCTTGATTCCATCGGGGTTTTTTGCCTATACGGCTTTTTCCCCGTTTAAGGCATGCTCCTCCGGTAACCTCTGGTTCTGCATTAGATTCAGACCACGGAGGCGGCCGAGGGGGCGCGGCCCTATTTACAGCAAAAAAAGGAGAAGAAGAAGCCAGAGAAGAAGATCAAGAAGAGAAGCTCAGTCAGGGTGGAGGAAGAACCTGACCATACAGGTGAGGAGGAGTCAGGGGAGGAGGAGACCCCGCTTGACAGAATGCCCAGATTAGTGATTCCCAGTGTAATCAAATTGCGGAAAAAAGGGATGGCTCACAGCTGAATGTGACTAATTTGGAATTTGTCTCATCACAATCATGGGAAATACATTTTTCACTAGAAGACATAATTTATTACTTCAAGAAAGTGTCCAATTCTAGGGATACTGGCCCTAATGGACAATCTAATTACATCCTAAAAAGTAATCTTATTTTTATTATTTCATAATGTGGTTAAAACTAAGACTACTCCTAAGTCTTGAAAATCCTCTATAATTATTCCAATTTATAAAAGGGGCGATCGTCTAAATTCATTAAATTACCGCCCTGATCGATACACAAAGTTAAATATGAGCGTCTCTAGTATTTCGAGATTTGGTGACAAGGGCCACTAATGATACTCTCATCACTGACTCTGCTACATCCTCCAGCACTAATTCTTGTCCCACAATAACTGCAAATGCAACCACATGCCATAGCACTGTATCAAATAATATTCCTTGCATCAGCCCTGTATCAAATGCTGCTACTTGCCATTGCCCTCTACCAAATGCTGTTCCTTACCATAATCCTGTATCAAATGTTGTTCCTTGCATTAGCCCTGTATCAAATGACATTCATTGCCATGGCCCTGTATCAAATGTTGCTCCTTGCATCAGGCTCGTATCAAATGTTGCTCCTTGCACCAGACCCTGTACCAAATGATACTCCTTGCCATAGCCCTCTACCAAATGCTGATCCTTGCCATAGCCCTGTATCAAATGTTCCTTGCCATAGGCCTGTATGAAATGTTGCTCCTTGCTTCAGCCCCGTATCAAATGCTGCTCCTTGCATCAGCCCTGTATCAAATGTTTTTCCTTGCTAGAGCATTGTACCAAATGTTGTCCCTTGCATCAGCCCTGTATCAAATGCTGCTCCTTGCCATAGCCCTGCATAAAATGAATCTCCTTGCATGAAGCCTGTATCCAATAATGCTCTTTGCCATAGCCCTGTATCTAATGTCTTAACTTGCCATATCCCTGTCTCAAATGTTGCACCTTGCATCTGCCCTGCACCAAATGTTGTTTGTGACCATAGCTCTTTACCAAATTCTGCTCTTTGCTTCAGCCCTGTATCAAATTCTGCTCCTTAACAAAAAGGTAGCAGGCGGTCCTCTTCAGAAAGAACTTGGCATTATAACCTGTTCTGTGATGAGAGTTTGCAGCACACGCTTTTTGCTCACTGTACCTTTCACAGATGGGAAATAACTATTTGCATATCAGTCTTTGTCCCAGCCACATGGGAAGTCCAGCACCGAAATGCTATGGCAATTGCTCTCTGCACAAGAGTACCAACAGCAACCCCATACATGTGTTTCAGCCTTGTTGGGCCTCATCAGTGAGGTGAAGCTGTGCCTCTCTGAGCATAGTGAGCAGGGAGTCCACGTCTGGTTGCCCCAGGTAAATCAGGGTGACCAACCCCAAGTTCCTTGCAAATATTTCAAAAAAGGTAGTAGGCACTCCTCTCCAGAAAGAACATGGCATGATAACCTGTTGTGAGATGAGAGTTTTCAGCACACGCTTTAAAAGATATTTAATTAAATTCCCAAATGCAATTTGGAGAGCCCAATTTCTGAGGTTATAATTATAATTGTTTTTATAACAAGTTTCATACTTAATCTTTTGCAAACAGGATAAATCAATGCACTTCATGGGAAATGTTTTTGTGGGATTACACTTGCCTTTCTAATTTTGTGGAATTTTGTGAATCAGGAGGAATGGCTGCTGTAGGATGATTTTTGGTTACATTTCATAAATGTAACCAAGTGTGAAATGCAATACCTCTAATGATAGCTGTGTAAAAATTCCTGAAAAAATCAATGTAATTGAAGTTTTATATTAGCTGATATGGAGTACTGTATAAATGTTCCACCTCTCTTTCTTTCCTTTTCTTTTTTTACTCTACATGGAATATATAGGCACAGAGCACTTTATAATGGTTTTCATGGGAGCTGAACCAGCATTTATTTACGTATGTTATGTGTATGGATTTACCCTTCTTTGTTTGCGTATGGTTTACTTGTTTTAAACCAAGATCACAATAAATTAAATAAAAAATTACTTTTCAGTAATATATTTACCTTATGAAGAACCAAAAGGAAACCTTTTTTCAATACACCTAGGCACATCTTTCTATGAACAAGTATAAGTGGCTTTCACTCAATATGAGAATACTGGCCCTCATTACAACTGAGGTGCTAAGTGCACCAACTTTACCACCATGGTGTAAACTATGTTTACACCATGGTAGATGGCGGATTTACCGCCCCATTACAAGGTGAGTGGGGCGGTAAATCCCCATTTCCCATTTTCCCTTCCCCATTCCCATTTTTGCCCCATAGGGCATAATGGGAGTGGGGAAGGCGCTAATTACGGCACCGTAAATTACGGTGCCGTAATTAGCACCAAGGTGCCTTAGCACCATGGAACTTAACGCCTGCAAAAAGCAGGCGTTAAGGTGGGAATCAGGCGTTAAGGGTTAACGGTGGCGTTAACCCTTAACGCCCGAGTTGTAATGAGGGCCACTGTGTGTAATCTGTTCGGTCCATGTGTGTGTGTGTGTGTGTGTCTGTGTGTGTGTGTGTGTGTCTGTGTGGCTTTCCTTGAACATTAATGTATTATTTTCAATCTAAATGCATGCCCATTTTTAAAGGGGCCACCATGTAGTGTCTTGGCTGGAGATGTACTATTGTCCAGTAACAAATATTGAGTTAGAGATCCTCTTCCCTCTCACACTACACCTGACTCTTCCTATATATTGAAAGACAAGGGGAATGCAGAGGATTCAGACTTCACACATTGTTTTAATGAACAGAATTAATTCTCTCAGCATACATTTCATTGCACTAATATCCAGTCTATACTATGGTCCCCACGAGCGGTATTAACTGCATTATGTCTCCAAGGTAATAGTGGGTTATGATTTCACTATGATCTAAATCATTCAACACTGGCTTCAACCACTAACTATATTCACAAATAACACTTAACTTTACAACAGCAATGCCACTTTAAAGTGGCAGCCAAAAATGAGTTCCGAATTGGATTTCATTTTTTACTGCAAAGTGGACTGGGCCTTAAAGAAACCACATCTCACTTTCTCCCTATTTTCAGAATTCACCCCATGCATTGCCACTCGATTTACCTTTTTCAGATGCAATTTCTGATATCGGGAGGTCCAGTGAGGTATCAGCAGTCAAAAATGCATTCTGAATTGGATTTCATTTTTCACTGCAAAGTGGACTGGGACTTAAAGAAACTACATCTCACTTTATATTTGATGCATACTTGGAAAGCATAACATTGGAAAATTAGCACCTATGTCCCTAGTTTCACAATTCACCCCATGCATTGCCACTCGATTTACCTTTTAAGATGCAACTTCTGATATTGGGAGGTCCAGTAATGGACCCAGTCAGTGAGATATCAATCTGTAAGAAAACCCTCCATGCAGGTTGCTTATTTGGGAATCAATCCCCATAAATTGGTCACCCTTTTCTCCTATGCTAGCCTCCTTCTCTCCATGGAAAGTTCTGCCATCAGTGTAGAGTTTAGTCATTCAGTTCTTCTTCAATTTCCAGTTCGCTCCCCTTCTTAGTCTTCATCACTCAAAATCCATATTCCATCATTCTCCCCTCTGTTCTATGGGTATTCCATTTTATTTTCCTCTAAGCCCACTCCTGGCTTGTCGGAGAATATGTTTTCCCAACCACATGACCAGAAAATCTGAGAGGGTGCTTGTTCTTTTTGAATACATACTAATTTAGTTGTTATACTCTAATTACAGACTCATCTATGCTACCTTGATAGAACATATATTTTTCGATTATAATATGGCTCGAGGTGAACATTTTGAGATGCTGGAAAATTCAATGCTGATATGTTTTGATGATTCAACACATTTTCTGACAATTCTGATGCAGCAGCATTTAATTATTATTGAAGATTCTGATAGATCTTACTCTTATCTAAAAACTGTCCAAATTTACCCTTGTTTTGCACCACTTAATTTTGTTTTGACATGTTATGTCACTTTTCTCTTCAAGTTAAATGCATTTATTTCCTTGGTGTGCAATTGAAGCAGTTCTCCATCAGAAGAGAGAGGCAATAGATTGTCTAAATATTCCCTTTGCATGTTACCACTAACCAAATAAATACTCTTACTGTGCATATTCTCAATGAACTTTCACCTTGACTAATCCAAGGCAGTTGTTTGGTGCTGGGCATCTGAATGGTCACCTTTTCTGTAGACTTCTCATGGTTAATGCAAAAAACATGTGACATTGAGTCAAAGAGTGATTGCCTGAAGTCAATTAATGCAACTTATCTTGTTTAACAACCTGCCTTGCAAACAATGGAGGAGCTTTTCAGGGTGGACAAAAAGACATTTG